>NC_081782.1:24758847-25409847 GCF_963082965.1 Carassius carassius | reverse complement strand
TCAGGTTTTAGCATTTCATAATCTGAATTTTTGATCTATTTTAGAAATAAGTGATCACACTTGTGTGTACAGACTGTTTTCTCATTTTGCTATGTTTGTATTTTATTTTTCACATACAAATTTGTATCATTGGTTGTTCGTGTATCTTACAGCCACACAAAGAAATTTAAAAAACAAAATTGCTACAATTGCATGTGTTAATAAAAAAGAACTTATTCACACAATATGCTTTTGCTGCCGCTGTTGTTGTTTTAATGTAAAACTCTAACAGAAGCTTCACTCTAAAAAAAGATGGCTTATTAAGATTTTCTGGAGCTCCTCCATCCAACACAGACTCTAAACAGATTCTTAACGGGTAGATGATTTCTTTCTTAAAATGTTATATTATAACTTTCAAATTGTCACTGATTTCCAACCAATCATATATTTTTCTCTTTTTAGTTTAAGAGAACATGTAAGTGTGTCCAGCCATTTTAAGGATACTTATCTCCTCTTCACCACAAAGTAAAAAAAAATATTAAAAGTTTGGTCCATATTTTTTTTACATTGTTATTATTTGGGTCTATGCGTAAACATACATATGGAATTATATTCCAGAGTTTATTCAAAAGGAATTGCAAATTGTATTTGCAATTGCGTTTTCAATTTGTGAATGCATAAAATGTGACATAATCCAAAAGCAAATCGCGCCTTACCATTTGCATTTTCGTTTAAGCGAACGCACAGTGTCTGCCAAATTTAAAATGGAAATGCAAAGTCCGTTTGCAATTGTGTTACCCATATCTTACGAGCTGTGAGCCTGTCATATTTAAATAGCAATATTAATTACCACATTTGCCTTTTCACTCTCTCTGCACTGTGCATGTAAACTGCCAAAACTCAAATGAAATCGCAATTTCTTTTGCATTTGAACTTCCAACGTCTACACGGATACCTGTCAATCAAGTGACAGGGGTGGGGCCATTTTATTGGGCGTGTTTGCATTGGGAAGTGACATCACTCACAGTCGACGCTAATTAAAGAGGCAATTGAAATAATATTTAGTTTCATTTGTAATGACTATATATATATACACATTTCCCTGAACTAAGTACATTTCTGCTGCTATTATTATGTTTAAATGAAAAATGAAAGGAGGCAGTGGTATTTCATATCCTTTTTGTTTTATTGTAAATATACAGTTAGGAAAATTGCAGTAGTCAAGGCGAGCTGACATGTTATTAAGTACGCTGCTGTTTGCAGAATTACCGGACCTGCGTCCTCGCAGAAATCACACTCCCGAGTCGAATGCAAAAAGTCTGAACTACTGAGGATGCAAGTCCGAAATCAGCGTACTTTGTATTGAGAAACGCGCGCAGACCTACTGTACGTCACCAGTCTATTTGCCTAATCTTCCCGGTGTTACGGTTTATCTGGTTACCATGTTATCTGGTGACCAATTTTCTGGTTCAGGTCTCTGCAGATGTGCTGGAACGACGGCAGCAGACTCGGCGATTCTGAAAGCACAAACTGACGCGATATTAAGTGTTTAATAAAGGCAGACTTGCTCATTGCATGATTCAGATATTCTTGTAAAGATTACAAGTTATTAGTATGCAGTTGCTTTGGTACATTTCTTGAATCATCCTTGAGATTTTCAAAACAGTAAGTGCATTTCTCAAAACAACTCGTACAAATAGCAAAACACCATGGATTACCTGCAAAAGACAGTCTCTTGCTCAAAATCCTTAGTTCATCTCTCAAAAATAAATATCTGTGTCAATGAACATGTCAGTGCCATCAGAATGACAAGTCCTTGTGTCATAGTTTACAGATGAGACAGTCAAATCGCTTAGTCATGTTGTCAATATAACAGTGTACACTGGAGGGATGTTCTGATGTAAACCATGGCAACATTTTTGATGACAGTTACTGTATTGAACAGTATGCCATATGCTTATGTATGCCATATATCCATTTCAAAAGTAGAAATTTACACATTACTGTATTTATTGAAATAGACTGGATAGAATTCCCAGTTACACTTTTTCTAGTGGTTTGACACAAAAAATAAAAAAACCTTTACAATGCCATTGTGATATAGAAAAGGAAAAAGAAATATGGCACAAAGATGAAAATACGTCAATTTTCAGAATTTGTAACTCTTGTGTTGTCCTCTGTCTATACAGTATAAGCTTTCCAACTGAAGATTCATGAGATGAACCTTTGAGCTATTTCAGAGAAATGGTTTATCATTGGTTTATCATCTACATTCTCTTCATTAGTAAAGATTCACTTGCACAATTCATGCCAAATTTACAAAAAGTCTAATAATAATTTGTAAAAATAAAAATAAAAAGTGTGCTTGGCAGTTTATGACAAGTAGATTAACCATTTTGCATTTAATGACTTATACGATGAACTAAAGACTAGATGTTTTGAGGGGTAAGACTATTGCACAGAAAACTATATAATACATTTTGAGTAACATGACATAAGAAACTGATAATGTAGGAAACCACCGATAAATGTGCGTAATCAATTGCATGAATGTACAAAAGCAATCGCAACTTGTTCAAAAGAATGAGAAACTGGTTTTGTGATGTGTATAAATGACTAGATGATGTGGAGGTTGTACAAGTAGTTTTGAGAATTTCATTTCTGATTTGAGAAATGCACCAAAGTGACTGAGAAAAACTGTAAGTATTTAGATGACAAAGTCCACACTAATTAATTAATAATTATCTATTACCGTCGACTGTGAGTGGCGTCACTTCCCAATGCAAACACGCCCAATAAAATGGCCCCGCCCCTGTCACTTGATTGACAGGTGTCCGTGTAGACGTCGGAAATTCAAATGCAAAAGAAATTGCGATTCCATTTGAGTTTTGGCAGTTTACATGCAAAGTGCAGAGAGAGTGAAAAGGCAAATGTGGTAATTAATATTTCTATTTAAATATGACAGGCTCATAGCTCGTAAGATATGGGAAACACAATTGCAAATGGACTTTGCATTTCCATTTTAAATTTGGCAGACACTGTGCGTTCGCTTAAACGAAAATGCAAACGGTAATGCGCGATTTGCATTTGCGTTTGGATTATGTCACATTTTATGCGTCCACAAATTGAAAACGCAATTGCAAATACAATTTGCGATTGCTTTTGAATAATGTCCGCAATATCATTCCATACATACACAGTCACAGCTGCATGACTTTATATCCTCATGTCTTTTAGGATCTCATATACAATTGATTTTACAAAAACAAATGGAAGGAGATACATTGTAACTCTAAAGTTAAGTGTGCATTTCAGATGCTGTCACATCCCACAACCATAATCTGCAGAGAGAAATGCTACTTAATCACACCAAAATACACATTTTGATGTTTTTGCAGGCATCATAGAGGATTATGAAAATACTATATTTCACTTGAAATTGCTCTTCGTTTCATTTTCTGTTTCTATTTCGTTTTACTTCTTTAAGGATTTATTTACGTTCAATGTCAATTTGACACAATCTCCTGACACAAGCCCAATCACTTTCCTCAGTCACCAGCCCAGCCTACTTGGAACTACATTTCCCAGCCTCCCTTCTGTTTCACACCTGCACACAGTCAGCCACATCACCATATTTGCCACAGATGATTTATTCTAGTCTGGCATAAAAGTAGTCATTCTGTCTCTCTGTTAGATAAATCTGTTAGACACACCTTTTTCTGTATAAATGTATGTAACTATAATATTGTTGAACATCAAACTGTATAAAAATTAGTGGTGGGCAGAGCGAGGCTTGATGAAACACTGAAACAGTCGAAGCAAATGTACTGAAACAAATCGACACCCGTCTCTATATTTTTAAGTATTGCTCTGAAATAGCACTGACAACGAATCAGTTAAGTGAATATAGTGTATATGTTGTGCATTTCAAACCACCATGTGGGTTGGGGGAGTGGTTAGTGTATTTTGTTAGAGCCTGTCTCTTTGTTTCGAATTTCAGGTGAAGCATGTATATAAAAATAATACAAATTTAACCCAAATATAAAAGCCCACTGGAGCACATATATAATGTGAAAAAAACAATGAGAAAAAAAAACAAAAAAACTTGTGAATATAAATAGGCTATATTTTCAAGAGTTGATCAAACATTTTTGGAATTTGGCATTCAAACCAACTACAGTCAATCGGCAAGCAAAAAGTAATGAAAGTTGTGGCCTAGTGGTTAGAGAGTTTGACTCCTAGACCCTAGGGTTGTGGGTTTGAGACCGGCCAGCAATACCATGACTGAGGTGCCATTGAGCAAGGCACCGAACCCCCAACTGCTTCCCTGGTGGTGCAGCATAAATGGCTGCCCACTGCTCTGGGTGTGTGTGCACTTTGGATGGGTTAAATACAGATAATGAATTCTGAGTATGGATCACCATACTTGGCTGAATTTCATGTCACTTTTACTTTTCACTTTCATATTAATTTGTCTAAACAAGAAAAAGCATAGGTCTACTGTGCTTTATCGTGTCTAAATGTTTGCTTTTATTTTTACGGGAAGTCTGGCAGCTGCACTAAAGAAAGCTGTGGAAATTATAGTTTAGAAGCGGTAGATTTGGTTTAAACTAGTGGCTTACACTAACTAACACTACTACATGGCCACAATCATCGCAACATATTCTGTCAAAGCACACAGATCCTGAATATAATCAGTGTATAATATAATATAATAAGGGTTCAAATGATGTGATTTACATTTTTTCTTTCTCTTTGGAGAGTTACAAGCTCTTTGTGCATGAAGAAGATCTGTAAACTAGTACAACTAGTAATCAGTGGTTAAGTTGTATTTCAACACTGTTCCAGAACAGTTCAACCCAAATATTCAGATCTGTGCAACGCATTTTAGGAGGAGGACTGTTTCCTGAACCACAGCCTACAAAGCTTCTGTGCACAAAGGCTGCTTCTATAAATTTCCACTTTCCTTTACAAGTTTCAGCTCATACATCTTTGGTGTAAACTCACCTTAACCAAATGCCCCCTGAGAACATCAGCACCCCCCTTTCAAAAATATTGCTTCCAGTGCCCCACTATGATCTTCGAATGCCCCTGTTGAGAAACACTAACCTATAACAACATAGCATCAAGTCAGCAACTTTTTTCAAGCACAATCACCTCTCACATTATAAAAATCTATATATGTAAATAAGGTACAAATGATTAAATCGTTTTAAAAAGTTCAGACCTGACACATAAAAAGCCTTTTTTATAGAAATCTTCGAAATCACATTCAAGATATTAATTCTTCATGAAGTGCAATTAACACTGAACAGCACATATTGTAGTCACTGAATGTCTTGATGTAAAGCTTAACAAAGGTCATTTCTCCCTCATCATCTCATACACACCGGAGGCATTGTCAGAGTCTGACTGGAGAGAGAAGCAGACAGATTTCACCTGATTAATCACCTGGCCTTGTGGAGTGAAAGAGAGAGAAAAGTCAGGGGAAGGTGAGGGATGAGGATGTTTGATGGACTGCTAGACTCTACTGCTTTATTTCAGCTGCACTGACATTTTTCTCTCCCTGTTTCCACAAGGAGCACTTTTAAGGACCAGTTCACCCAAAAATTATACTATAATTTACTTACCCTCAAGTCAAACCAATGGTAGTTCTAGAAGTTCTAAAATTTTCCAAACCTAAATATTTACCAAAATATTGAAGCTACGTTGAAATATATATTTTTTAATTTTATGGTCCACAATGAACAATATTATAGAACATTTCAGAATGTTACTGATACAGCATAATATTGTACAAAAAAAAAAATGTACAAAAACATCTTTACTAAACCAATGTTTTATAATTAATGACGGAACTTCTAAAATGTACCAGACCTAAATACTTACAAAAAAACTGTTGCTAAAAGAAAATAAATAGTACATGTGACCCAAACAACTCACTTCTGTTCACAATTCACTTAAAAAAATTGTTCAAATTAATTACAAAGCACATTTACTTAATATAACAAATTATATTAACATAATTTAATATAACTCTAATTGTGTTCATCTGAAAGAAAAAAGGCATATACATTTAGGCTGGCTTGAGGGCAATAAATTATGAGATAATTTCATTTTGCGTGAACTATTCCTTTAAACGAGCAATACTGATTCAAGCTTATTAAAAGATTATGAAGTGTGCATTGTTATTATTTTTAATCAGGAGGGAAAAAATAATAATAATTTGGATTTAGAAGGATTTAGATATGCAGGTTCAACTCGTGCATGTGTTGGATTGGAGGGTGAGTCCCTACTGGGGGGCCTAAAAAGACCCCTGGTGAAAATTCTGCCATGGCAAGATTTATATATATATAAGTGCTGGCTCAAATCGTTTAAAGCTGCCATAGCAGCCAAACCAGCGGAACAATATTGCCAAGTTTGTAAATGAACGCATGAATACAGAAATGCATGGGAATAATCCTCTAATCTTGTTCATTTTAGAGCACTGTGAGTAGAGCACTGTGAGGCACTGAGTTTGCAGTTGCCCAACACTGCGGATTACTGGAGCTCATTAAACACACAGATGAATTATTGAAATGGTCCGGGGCCTTTTCAAAGGGGACTGGGAGATGAATGCTTTATCAGGGCCGGACAGCTCTCCCATATGCGGCAACTCCTGGGCACGACATCGGTGCGATCGACCCCTCCAAAGCTCCAAGATTAAATGCTTAATGGACTGTTGGAGGGGCATCAAAGCGAACAGGCTCACACATGAACTCACATTCAAATGTCGCAGTCTCTGTCCTAGTCTGCACGCTATTGATGGAAGATCCTGTATTTAGTTGTGGCTTTGTGGATTTTAAATTCGGGTTTTGTAGGATTTAAAAAAAGACAATGAATAGGTAATGCCAAAGGATGCTAGACTTATAGAACTTAGCTCTCTTTCTTTTTTAGTAGCCACATAGAAACATTCTGGCAACCACCCAGAACACCCAAGAAACTGCATAGCAATATACAGAAAAAAAAAAAACATGCATGGAACAACATGCTAAATTCCACTTGGAACACTTTAGCAACTACTTAGTAACACCCAGCTACTTTTTCATACTCACTATCCAACAATGAGACCACATGAAAATACAAGACTATAAAGTGACATTTTTCAAAACATTAATGTTACATTTTAGATATTGTGCAGCTGCCATAGAAGCCAACAAATGAACTGTGTGAGAGATTGCAGATTCTACCCAAACTAAAAGGCCTCTGCATCCATCTAAATAGCTTTTTGACAAGAGGCATATTCAAGCTCTGACTTACAGTATAAGGCTTGTCACCTTCCATTGCCAATGCACTTGTTCTGTAGCGTGTCCTCAATCTGGCAACCTGGTGTGAGTATTGAATCTGAAGTGAAGTGGGCTGGGGAAACAACTCCCTCCAATATTTTGAACATAGACTTCTGCACCTATTTCAGCCACTATCTATCAATATTACATACTGCACCTTAAATAACAAAATCAAGAACAATAGAGTCAACAAACAGTAAAACAAGGTACCTGGGATTGTTGCTGGGGTGTTGCTATGCGGTTGCTAGGGTGCCCGGAGTGGTTGCTAAGGTGTTGCCCTGCGTTTGCTAGGTTACCTAGGATGGTTGCTAGGGTGTTGCTATTCGGTTTTTATAGGGTTCCTGGAGTGTTTGCTTAGGTGTTGCCATGCGGTTGCTAGGGTACCCGGAGTGGTTGCTAAGTTGTTGGTATGAGGTTGCTAGGATACCCCGGGTAGTTTCTAGGTTGGTTTGGATAGTTGCTAAAGTGTTGCTATGAAGATAGATAGATAGATAGATAGATAGATAGATAGATAGATAGATAGATAGATAGATAGATAGATAGATAGATAGATAGATAGATAGATATAAATAGTCAGATTATAGATAGATAGATAGATAGATAGATAGATTAGTTTGAATATAGATAAATAGAGATAGATAGATAGATAGATAGATAGATAGATAGATAGATAGATAGATAGATAGATAGATAGATAGATAGATAGATAGATAGATAGACTAGTTTGAATATAGATAGATAGATGACTGAATGAAGAGATAAATAGATAGATATAGATAGATGAATGAGTATATAGAATATAGATAGATAGATAGATAGATAGATAGATAGATAGATAGATAGATAGATAGATAGTGTGAGCCGTGTCCCGGGCACCTATCAGCGTCGCCCTGGCAACGGAGGAGATCCACCTGCACTCAATCACCGCGGGCTGATCGGTCCCAGCTGAAAGGGCTCAGACGAGGACTACAAAAGCTGCACCCGAGAGGACACGGGTGAGAAAGCTCTCCAAAGCAACGCCAGCTAATGTTGTGTCTCTTATCTCTCCAGAAAGCGAATGACCGACCAGCCTGCCACCTGAGCACCGGACACCGATTCCCCTTGCACTCAGCCGGCCGGCAAACAGGATCACGCAGCACAGAGGACGAGCACCGGACACTACTGGCACCTTCACGATCACTGTCATTAATAAACACACCCTCCGGGGCTTTAACAATTCATCACAGCCTGCCGTGTGATTCTTCAACCCGCGACACTGGTGGAGAATGCGGGCAAACTGCTGAAGAATCACCGGCATCAGGGGCACGAACACATACTGGTCATCGTGGACTATGCGACCCGGTACCCCGAGGCCATTCCACTGCGCAAGGCTACCTCCAAGGCCATCGCCCAGGAGCTCTTCCTACTGTGTAGCCGGGTCGGCATCCCCCGAGAGATATTGACCGACCAGGGCACCCCCTTCATGTCCCGGACGATGGCTGACCTCTGCAGCCTCCTTAAGGTGAAACAGCTCCGGACCACCGTCTACCACCCTCAGACCGATGGGCTGGTCGAGCGGTTCAATCAGACGTTGAAGCAGATGCTCCGTCGCGTGGCTGCGGACGACCGACGGGACTGGGACCAAATGCTGCCGTACGTCCTCTTCGGCATCCGGGAAGTCCCCCAGGCCTCCACAGGATTCACACCTTTCGAGCTGTTGTTCGGGCGGCAGCCCCGTGGCCTGCTCGATGTCGCCAAGGAGGCCTGGGAGCAGCAGCCGACCGCCCATCGTACCACGATCGAGCACGTGAGGGAAATGAGGGAAAGGATCGACCGCGTCATGCCCCTCGTCCGGGAACACCTGACAGCAGCGCAGGAAGCCCAACGTCGATGATACGACCGGGCGGCCCAACCACGGGAGTTCCAGCCAGGTGATTACGTGTTGGTTCTCGTCCCCACGGCAGCTTGTAAATTCCTCGCGAAATGGCAAGGCCCATATATCGTTACGGAGAAAGGGGGGCCCGTGACCTACAGAGTACGCCAGCCTGGACGAAGGAAGGAAAGTCAACTGTACCACATTAATCTCCTGAAACGCTGGGAGGGAACGAGGACTCAGGCCGCCGCACTCGCCGCCGTCTCTACCGTGGTTGTTGACATCAGCCCCCAACTGTCGGCCGCCCAGAGGACGGAGCTCCAACATCTGGTCGGTCAATTCTCCGATGTGTTCTCCCCACGTCCCGGGCGGACCCACGTACTTCAGCATGACGTACGCACACCTCCAGGGACCATCATGCGACAGCGGCCCTACCGAATCCCGGAGGCCCGGCGACATGCAGTCGAAAGGGAGGTACAGGAGATGCTGAAGTTGGGGATCATCGAGCCCTCCCGCAGTCCGTGGTCCAGTCCCATCGTCATGGTCCCAAATACGGCAGATACGGGCCTTTTTGGGATTGGCGGGGTACTATAGGTGCTTTATACCTAACTTCTCCTCCCTAGCGACCGCCCTGACAGACCTCACCAAGAAGGGACAGCCAGAGAGAGTGAGATGGGGACCCCCGGAAGAGGAGGCGTTCAAGGGGATAAAAGCGGCGCTCACGTCCGAACCGGTATTACGCGCCCCTAACTTTAACTGTCCCTTCTTGTTGCAGACGGACGCATCCGACACCGGGTTGGGAGCCGTGTTATCCCAAATACGAGACGGTGAGGAACACCCGGTGGTCTACATCAGCCGAAAGCTGTCCACAACAGAACAGCGGTACGCGGCGGTGGAGAAGGAGGCGTTGGCCGTCAAGTGGGCAGTCCTGCAGCTGAAATATTATCTCCTGGGACGGAAGTTCACCCTCATCACTGATCACGCTCCTTTGCAATGGATGGCCCGGGCTAAGGATACCAATGCCCGGGTGACACGGTGGTTCCTAGCGCTCCAGGACTTCCACTTTGACGTGCGACATCGAGCTGGAACCGCCAACGCCAATGCAGATGGGCTCTCCCGCCTGTGGACAGCTTTCGCAGGTCTGTCAGGTATGACTTCCCCCCCCAGCCCCCACTTCCCCACTCGTCCGAGGGACCAGGACGACGCTTAGGGGGGGGGAGTGTGAGCCGTGTCCCGGGCACCTATCAGCGTCGCCCTGGCAACGGAGGAGATCCACCTGCACTCAATCACCGCGGGCTGATCGGTCCCAGCTGAAAGGGCTCAGACGAGGACTACAAAAGCTGCACCCGAGAGGACACGGGTGAGAAAGCTCTCCAAAGCAACGCCAGCTAATGTTGTGTCTCTTATCTCTCCAGAAAGCGAATGACCGACCAGCCCGCCACCTGAGCACCGGACACCGATTCCACTTGCACTCAGCCGGCCGGCAAACAGGATCACGCAGCACAGAGGACGAGCACCGGACACTACTGGCACCTTCACGATCACTGTCATTAATAAACACACCCTCCGGGGCTTTAACAATTCATCACAGCCTGCCGTGTGATTCTTCAGCCCGCGACAATAGATAGATAGATAGATAGATAGATAGATAGATAGATAGATAGATAGATAGATAGTCAGATTATAGAGATTATTTTCTGAATTGTTTAGTTGACTGACTTATTGGTTGGTTTGAGGTTTCCTGATTTGTGGATATTTTACTAAAATTAGGTCATTAATCAGTAGAACTTGTAAACACCTGTTGTTGAATGATTGGAGCTGTGATTACTCTTTTGACATCATACCAGAGAATAGTTAACCTACATCAATGAGGTCCTGTTAGCTTAGTTCGGACGGAGGTAGGTAAGTTTTTGTATTTAATGTATAGTTCTATTTCTTGTTAGTTTTAGATAGGGAGTGACTGCCGTCTCTGTATTTTTGTTATTAATTAGGGTAGTTTATTTTGAGCGTTGGATATGCTGAAGCTTGCTGTTTCATTTCTACATTTTCTGTTTGATAGTTAGATTAGTTGGGTTGGTTTTAAGTTATCAGGGTTGTTTCTGATTTTGATTATTTCATTGTTTTGGCATCACTCCAGTTCCTCCTTTATTTTCCCCCATAGTTCTTGCAATCACACATTTAACTACCCTAGCCAACCCAGAACTGGTTTGTCCACTTTGCAGCCCCCAACACAAAAACCTGGTACCGCATGTGTCATTGGGTTAAAATCAAATCATAACTAAACATACACAGCTTTAGCCCACATCAAAACATGTAGGAAACCTTTGTATACATTGAACATCTCGTAACAATCTAGTGTTTATGAAATCGTCGCAGTAAATTACTTTGTCATTTTGGTCAAGAAGTGCATTCTAAATGCAATGTAATTACAATACACTAAAACGCATGTGAATAAACTAACTTTGGCCAGTACAACAATGTTTTCATCACCTGCTGTAGATGGACCCAGCCACAGCAGAAAGCCTCATAGCTTTCCAAAGACTTGTGGCTTTTAAGCTCCTGCATTGTGTGTCAGGAACACAACTGGACACAGATGCAGGTTACAATGCGAGACCAATTTATTCAAAAAGTCAAAAGAAAAGCTCCCTCCAACGAACAAAAACAGGCCGGGAAATGAGGAAAAAGGTCCAACAAAAATAAGAGACTTCAATGTCCTTGCAAAAATGCCCGGCAGGGGGCGCCCAACGGCGCGGCCGCGTAGAGAGCGGTGAGGGGAGGAAGCCACGAGAGAGCCAGTGAAGGAGCAAACAAAACTCTTCAGAAGTATGCCGGTGCCCGGTCTAGGAAATGAGGGAGGGGAAAAATAGAAAAACAAAACAAAACCAGTAGCAGCAAACAATGGCACGACAGAACAAGGCTTGACAGGATCAGACAGAAAGACTACACCGGGACTATTGACGAACAACGATCTGGAATCGATAGGCGCGACAGACGAGAATAAATAGAGCAAGAGATGAACAGACATTGAATTCAGGTGAGCGGAGTCAAACAATTAGAAGCGGAAACAGTAGTGATGAGGGGGAGGGAGGAACGCCACAGATAGGTGCAAGACGAATGATCAAAACCAAAACAAAACACCATGTGCACACGAGCTGCAGACCTATACAGAAACACACGCACACACCGAAGAACGGGATGATCAGAGAGCGGACATGACATTGTGTAGTAACTTAAACCAAAAACAATATAATTCCCAATGTCCATATGTGTGCATGGAGGTAAATGGTCCAGGTCTCTGTGCTGCTTGCAGGGAGCTCGTATGGGTCGATATTTTGGATGCTTGAGAGCTTCTCCAAATACCGCTCTTTTGCGCTTGGTGTAACCTAAAAAAACTGTATTCCATTGTTCTCCATATGTATCGTGAGAGGTACTGGAGCAGTTTTTAACGCAGCAGTAACTTCCAGGCATGGTAAAACAGTGCAGAATTGCGAGAACTTCCTCTACTACCGAGTTAACAACACATGTAAACAATCCTGTTTCGCCGCCGGTATACTGCCAACATGGCGGAGACTGTGATATCGAGGGAGGGGCTTTGTGCTATGACGACAACTCCTCATTCTCAATTGGTTGACCGAGTAGAGCAAGAGTTGCTCGGTGCTGATGTCCAGTCTCTTGCGCTTGGTGAGGAAGAAGCAAGCGAATTTGCTGAGGTTAAGGAGTCCAAAACCAAAGTTGTATTGCCGCCTTTTGATCCTCCTTCTCCTGCATTGTCTGTGTCTGGAAGTGAAGCACGTCTCAAGTTACACCTGGCAAAGGTCCAGATGAAAGAGTGCGCGAAGATAGCTGAGCGTCAGGCTGAGCTGGAGTTTCAGCTTGAAATTCGCAGTTTGGAAATTGATGCGGATACTCAGATCAAGTTGCGGGAGCTCGAATTGCTAGTTACCAGAGATGCGCAGGGTCCTCCTGTTCCAGTAGCCCCCACTCCATTACCAACTTCTCCTCCCGTGCCATTGGTTATGGCTGCGCCATTGGGTATGCCTGTTGCGCCATTGGGTATGCCGGTACGGGCTGATAATGCGACAAGAGTAGGATTATCAGGTAATATATTTGATGTGAGTAAACGCATTGCTCTTGTGCCACAGTTTAGAGAGATAGAGGTGGACTCGTTTTTGAGCGAATTGCTTCGGCTTGAATTGGCCTCGAGATGTATGATCTTTGTTACTACAGTGTAAGCTAATGAGAAAAGCTCAAGAAGTGTGTTCTGTCTTGTCTTTGGAGGACAGTTTAAATTACGACATTGTTAAAGCGACAATTTTGAGAACTTATGAACTTGTACCTGAAGCTTATAGGCAGCGAATTCGCTAGGGAAAAGTCCATGCTGTTTGACAAATGGTGCATAGCAAGCAAAGTTACAGATTTTCAGGCACTATGTGAATTAATTTTGCTCGAGGAATTAAAGGGTTGTATCCCTGATTGCACCGCAGTTTACTTAAATGAACAGAAAGTAAGCTTATTGTCAAACGTATCTGTTCTTCCTGATGAGTTTGCACTGACTCACAAAACAAATTTTATTGCCCGTACTGAAAAAGTTCCTTCAATTACTCCCGTTTTGAAGGACCAGTCACATTTTAAGTCTACCAGTATAAAAGTTAAGGAAGAGAGAGATTGTTTTTATTGTCACAAAACTGGCCACGTGATTGCTGATTGCCTTGCTTTAAAACGTAAGCAGCAGCTTAATCCTTCTAAAAGTGTTGCATTTGTAAAGACCGTTGACATGATTGAAAATCATGAAAAAGATAGATGCAGGCTATGATCCTTTTTTAATGGAAGGATTCATTTCTGCTGATGCTCAATTGATAAATCAGGTTAAATTGACCATGTTGCGTGATACAGGTGCACTGTAAAAAATAATTCTGTGGCTTAGTAAATATTACAGAGATTTTATTAAGTTAATAAAGTTAAAAATTTCTGTAATATTTACTAAGCCACAGAATTATTTTTTACATAAAATTATTTAGTATTTGACTAACCAATTATTTCTTTATAATATACTTAATATATTTGTGAAATTTCTATCAAAATATTTGAGAATGTTGAATTAAAATGATCTGTTTCAAGAAACAAAAATATTACTTAATTCAAATCAATATTATTAATATATTTAACACACTCTTAAAATTTGAGTAAGTTTACTCAATTAAAACAATGCACCCCTCCCCCACCCTCTGACGTGACGACAACTCGACGGTTGGTTGAGTCAGTGAGCGCGGGCAGTTTGAACTCTCCAGTCTCAACAGCTCTCTTCTCAGCGTCGCAGATTTGGTGCATTTCCTCTGTGAAATTCAGGTTTGTGTATGTTTTATTTTATCTATAAAATCTTTACTGTGCTTTAAATCATATTTAATGCAAAACAACATACAGAGGCGTAATTCGACACCTAAACGAGAGTCGCGTCTTTTTGCATGATTGAAACGCTTTGCATAAACACATGACTTCATTCCTAATGATAATAAATATAATTATTATCATTTGGATTATAAAATTTCCTCAGAACTGTCACTGTTTGTTTATTGGCAGGCTATGTCAGTCACTCGCAGTATCTATCGGCTGTGAGTGAAACGCAGGACGGCGGTATGAAGTTCAAAGTTCACCCGCAGCGGCGAGTCCGTCTCCGGCACGAGGACTAGCACTGATCCGGTGGATATTGGGTTGATTTGATTACACTTGAATTAGGCTACCTGAATTTTTAAATATTTAATTTTTACTTATAAAATGTTTGTTAAATGAGTTTAAATGTAGGCAATATTGTATACAGTGTAAAATGTGCTGTATTGCTGTACTCATTGACAATAAAGGCCAATGTCATGTATACTGGTGGTTGTGTGGAGTACTATTTTACAAAGGTTTAGAGAAAATAAAAAGTTAATATTACTCATTAATAAAAACAGTTAATATTACTCATAAATATTGTTTTTAAATGTTTAAATGTTCAATTATTTCTACTTAATTTTATTAGTTAATGTACCAGATGCAGTTACTCAGATTTACTTAATTTTTTTACTTGCATTTACTCAATTCATACAGTATATTTAATTGATTTCACAGCTTTAAAATTTACTCAGTTTTTTTGAGTGTAAAAATGTTTCACCAATAAAATTGAGTAAATAATAGTTAAAACTTTTTACAGTGTGCCATACAGACGATCATGGCTAAGGATGCGTTTCTTTTCTCTGATGAAACTTTTTGTGGTAGTTATGTTTTGGTACGAGGTATCGGAATGGAGACTGTCAGAGTCCCTTTACATCAGATTCATTTGCGATCTGAGTTGTATACAGGAAGGATTAACCCTTATGAAAAATAACCATGGTTTTATTATAGTAAAACTGTAGTAACCCATGGTTTTTTGGCGTGTTGACTACCATTTGTATAACCACAGATTTACTACAAATACCATGGTTAAACCATGGTTAATATAGCAAAACCATGGTTAATTTGTGGTTACCATGGTTTAACTATAGTAACCATGGTTTTTTGGGTTTTATTTGTAGTAAAACCATGGTTAATTTTCGTAAGGGAAGGTTGGGGTGCGTGACAATTTGTCTGTGCGTGGGATAAAATTTATCCTTGGTAATGATGTTGCTGGTGGGAGGGTTACACCTTTCCTCGAAGTTTGTGACAAAATTGATATGTCTGATCATTTTGATGAGATGTCTGAAAGATTCCCTGAAGTCTTTCCTGTTTGTGCACTGACACGGGCACAAGCTCGTAAACTTGCTGATGCAGATTATTTGTCTACTACCTTTATGGCATCTACTTTTGAGCATGGTATTTTGATGGCTGATGAAGGTGAGGTAGATGAAAAACCTGATTCCAATTTGAATGATGTAAAATTACCATTGACCTGTGATAAGATTGTTGCAGCTCAAGGAGCCGATGTCACCCTGCATAAATGTTTCTCTTCGGTTGTTGTACCTTTGGAGGTAGCACGTGAGAGAAAAGCTGCTTACTATCTAGATATCTAGATAACGGATTGCTTATGCGTAGATGGTGTACGAATGTTTCGGATGATTTTGAGTGGTCTACTGTTAATCAACTTGTTGTTCCGGTGTGTTACAGACAAGTTATACTCTCCTTGGCCCATGATCATGCTTTGTCTGGACACCTGGGCATTAAGAAGACGTATAATCGCATTTTGAAGCACTTCGTTTGGCCCAGATTAAAGTCTGATGTCGTGAAATATTGCAGGACTTGTAGTATTTGTAAATTTTCAGGTAAGCCAAGTAATTCCACCCGCACCACTTGTTCCTATACCTGAGATGGGGGAACCTTTCAAGCACGTTATTGTCGAATGTGTTGGTCCTTTGCCCAAGACCAGAGCTGGTAACCAGTACTTGTTAACGATAATGTGTGCGGCGACACGTTTTCCGGAGGCGGTCCCGTTGCGGAAAATAACTGCTACTGTAATTACTCGTGCACTCGTGAAATTCTTTTCAATGTTTGGGTTACCGAGAATTGTACAAATTGATCAGGGTACAAATTTTCTTTCAAGACTTTTTTCAAAAGTATTAAAGAAAATTTCCCATAGAGCCGCAAGTGCGTACCATCCAGAAAGTCAAGGGGCGTTAGAACGATTTCACCAGGCGCTGAAATCTATGCTTCGTAAATACTGTATGGAGACTAGTGAAGGAGTGGATGCCGAGTTGCCATATCCTTCATACTGATATTAGTTATATTATTACATGATTTCTTGTTTGACTATTAATCATGTTATGGCAAGAGTGAAATGTGTAACCTTATGTGTACTTATGAGATATTAAATAATCCTGTTCTACCCTGTATTTCTTTTCCTCAAGATTAATGTCCACATATCATGTGTGTGTATCCAACCGTAATGATAAGACACTCGCCAGTGCTAGAAAGCCTTGAATTTTAGATAAGTTCTCTGTGTATGTGTGTTAGTATCTGTCTGTACAGGGAGAAGCTCAGACAGTCCCAGGACAAACGATCAACTGCCAGTGTCCAGCGTATCAGATATACGTCTTTGGAGAGTTTATCCAGGTTTTGGAACCAACCAGAATTTTGTTGACTTATGTATTGACGCAATTAGTATCCTCTGTCAGGGTATAACTGGGGTTGATTTTGAGTTGTTCGAGAGCGGCCTACGAACTCCGTCGAGAGTATTGAAGCTGACTTCTGCTGATGAAATTGCAAACTATTTCATTAAGTAAAATTATTATTATTAATTGAACTCATCTCTGACTCCTGGTCTTCATTGCGACATATCTGGTCCTTGGGTTTTAACTGTAAATTCCCCTACAGTTAATGGTGGAGGATGCGCTGGCCATCGTTCTTTGGTGACATCGCTGATCAATCATCAAACCAAGGTAGGAAGGATTTTATATTTAATATTATTGGTTAGGGACTGTCTGTAAGTGGAGAGGGTCGAGAGAAGGAGGAACGATAGACTCACTCAGACGTGAGGGGGTAGACACCAGCTCCAGGGTGGAGTAGGTAAATTGGTGTCACGGTACACCTGTAAATGAAGTAACCTTGTGAGTAAAAGGGGTACAAGTGCACATCGCTAGGTCTTAGGATAAGATATATTTAAAGATGTGTACAGTTACAGGGGGTACAAGTGCACACCTATAGGTCTTAGAGAGAGACGTGAATTTTTTCTAGGTGTGCACAGTCCAGGAGGGACAAAAACGCATTCTTAACAGGCATGTGAACCCGTAATGGGCAGTGCTGGGTCAAGCACAGAGAGCCGAAAAGCACGAGAGGCCGTAAAGGGCAGTGCATTTACGGCTGGGTAAGCCATAGGGGTATGGGAAATCCCAAGAAGAATGTAAGACGCTAGACGGGGTTCTAGTCGTAACTCGCTCTTCCAACTCTTGATCACCCACCATTACAGACGGGGGCGCCCCAAGCTTAGAAATAGGCCAGGTCAGTGGTAAGGGAACAGAGTATCCAAAAGTAGTGTTTAAAAATAAATAAATAGTGATAATTCATATGTGCACCTATAAAAATATAGGGATATATGCAAAGGGAAAGTATTGATTGATCTGGGATGCATCAGGAACAACCCCTGAAGATCTTAAATTTAGTTTTCATGACCCTGATTGGATTGGACCAGTATATGGAAATTCTGGAATATACTTTGCAGTTTCATCACGCAGAAGTCAAGTGCTGTTGGTAAGATCACCGCCTCAAGTGATTTGATAGAAATATGACTGACAAATTAGGTAACTTGCTCAGCCCTGATGGAAATAATGAAACAGAAGAGAGCAAATGCTGTAAACAGTTTGGCTCTGAAGCTCTGACTTTAAAAATATTCTCTGAATTCATTGAAAGAATGGTCAGTCTGAGCTTCGATTCTGATTGTAATGTTAAAACAAAAACTTGATTGGCTTTAAACTTAAAAAGAACCAGAGAGATAAAACAATTTTTTAAATATGTGTGCTGATTTGTTAAAAATTATCCCAGAAGTAATTGAGTGATGATTTAATCTGATTCTTTGTGCATAGGTTTAAATGACAAAGAATGATACCATAAGATCTGTTCTAGTTCCATAATTGTTGAAAGAAAAACTGTATAGGCACACAAATTGGCAGTAGCATTTTGGAAAAACTTAGAAGCTTATGTTTTGCTTTAAAAGATAAGATTGCTTTGACTGCAATGAAGCAGTTGTTTTTATCTCATGCTGGCCCCCACCATGACTCTGGCTTAAGCAGTAAAAATACCAGAGACATGTTCTGAGTGAAAATTTTGTAATTCCTATATTTACTAATGTTTGGCCAAAAGAGTAATTTTATTGTTGGATTGCAAAATTGTAGCCACGCAGCATCATAAAAAAAAAAGAGAAAAGAAAATTATTGTTTGCTTATGAGATGATAAAGTTGTAAACAAGTAACATAAACGGGGGTTTCAAAGTAACTTTGAAGACTGCATGCTAGCAAGACCCAAAGTAATATACCTGGGTCAGATAACCTCTGACAGATTTAAAACCAATGTTGAAATTCCGAAGCCATGGCCAGAATTAAGTGAATGAATAAATACAAGTTGATGTAAAAGTAATGACAATGACTGCAAAGAACTTTGAGAAACATTTGAGTTGCGAAAATAAAGTAAAAATACAAATATAAAGATGTTTATTTTTAAAATGCATATAATTTCTGACAAGTTTTAAACTGGGCTAGAGTAAAATGATAGTACGATGAAATTATGTTAAAAATGAATGAAAATGCATTGTTACAAGTCCTGAATCCCTCAGAGTTCTCTCTCTCATTCAAAGTAAGCTAAAATGCCTTTATCTGAGCCTGTGTTTAAGTGATAAGCTATTTATAGTACAGCACAGTGTTTCAGTCAAATCATAGGCACTGAGATGCTAAAGGACATGATAAAAAAAGTTCAGATTTAATGCATTAAGAGGGCATTAGGTAGTTAAATGTTCAACTGCCCAATGCATTTAAGAAATAAGAGATTAAAAAAAATAATGAATAACAATTTAAAATCTTTAAATCATAATACTATGCTATAGATGTAATAATTTTGAATAGTTAAACAGTTGTACTGCTATTTGTTCTATGACCAGTAACTTATCTATCTTATTTTTAGTCTCCACCATCATACAGGGCCTGATGGCTGCAGCTACAGAAGCAACAGAAAATTACAATGAATGGTCGGGTGTGAAAAATAAATTCACTGAGTAATCTCAGCATGATAGTTTGGAGGTATCCAATTGATTTTAGCGATTAAATATTAGTTTGATTAACCTTTTTCAATGTTTTAACACTAGTTGGTGCTGTCAATGGCTCTCATGGTTCTTGAGTACACCTTTCCTAAGCTGCAGGAAATACTGGATTCTGGAAGAAGACTGTCAAGGATGTTGCAACGGGAAAGAGTGGTTACCAGTGTGCATGAGGTGATTTCTCAGTGCGGGTAAGATCCTCTTCTGGCCAATAGGGGACAACCGAAGGCAGGGGGTCACCGCCACTGGGCACCTGCCCAGAAGGGAGGTGTTATATGTGAGATGGTAGTGGAGTTGAGCGGATGCTTGATAGGCCTAGAGCATCATTAAGAGGGGAACTGTAGGAAGTACAGCAATCTGCCTCAAAAATGTGAGCTACTCCAGAACTGATCACCAGCAACCGCATTCCTTGATTGCTTGTTGTGACAAGCGTCCACAACTTGATGCAACTATGCCAGGGGATCAGACCCTGAGGAAAAGAGGCTTATTTATAAAGAGTTAATGACAATGGGCTGTCAAGAACCATCTGAGACCATGTGGCTAAATGATATTGAACTAATATGTCTATATCATAGTCTTTACTCATGCAGGTCATTAGGCATGGCATAAGATGATTACAAGATATGGTGGTGGCTAAAAATGAGGACTGCTTTTGCTGAATCAAGAGATGGTTTAGATAACAAAGGTTAAGGAAATTAAGCATGTAAGGTAAAAAATTATTTTAAAGAAAAGTATGACTACTGTATATTTTGGAGGACAATTCTGTTTCTGCTTTGTGTATATTGAGTCACTAACCTCTGGAATGAGTGTTTTATCATTACTGATGTGTTAAGTGAAATTACTTTACAGAAGTCGATAATTCTGAGTGAAACTAATGAAAAGACAATGCCGAACATGGGACGAGCTTTAAGTGGATTGGTTATCCAGCTCTGTCTGCTACTGGTAATAATGACTTGTTTTGTCTTTTTATAATGCTGATTTAAATCACTCTCTGGATTAATATGTTTAAGAGTGTTTATATGATTGGATTTGTGAAATTTAAGATTGCCGTCCAAAATGGGTTTAAAATCCATGCCTAAATTTAAATGAGGGTCTAAATTTTAACAATTTAACACTTTGTTGTTTGAATGGTAAAGGTAAATATTTTAGACTTGACGGCAGAAAAAAAGTGACAGATTGGCTAAGTCACTAACCAAATTATTCAGAGAGCACCCTCACATAATGAAGCCTGGTGGGAAAACAAAGGAGTGAATCCTGTTTATTTAATATAGTGCAAAAGCAGCTGTAAGTTCTTTGTGGGTCCTCAAGGTCTGAATGACGCAATAGTTTGGTTTATGTAGAACAGAGATAAGTTGAACAAACATGTGTGGATCTCCTGGGATAGCCCCTTAATGGAGGAATACCATAACAAGAGGTTTGAATTAATTGAAAAAGCACAGCAAAAAAATTATGTTTAAACAACACAATTGTAATAGGCTCTATGGAGCTGCTTATGAACACCTGTCAAGTCAAATCAAATTTATATTGTGAACACTGACAGGGCTTTATGATAATGTATACTGTTTCAATACAGTTCTCTTACGAGAGCTCTCTCGTACTGCGTCTTAGCTAAGAAAAGTCTCTTTTTACGAAATACTGAAGCAAAAAATTATCCTTAATTTTGTATTTTTGTAAAGCGCATTTGCAGCAGTACACAGCCATAGGCGAGACGGCTCGTTCGCTCATTGGCTTGTTCTGCGGCAACTGCACAGCCTATGCTTCGCTTCGCGCCCTTCTTGCCACTTCCCGCCGAAACGGGTGTGGCCCAACCTATAAAAGGAGCTCGAAAAGTCTGACTCACCTGATTTTTCATCTCTTCAGCGAAGCTCACGCATCGCTGGATCACAGAGGAAGCAAGCGCCGTCTGAGAAAGCATATCAGCAGGACGAGCCATTCTGAAGCTGCTGGCATCGCCGCCTTCCACTACCGTTCCTGCTGCGCTATCCGGCGCCTATATCCTCTCAATTCTGTTATATCCAGCTGTTCTTTATGTGTGTGTGTGTTCTCCCTGCGACACACACTCGTAAAAGAGCTCGCGTCTTTTTTAAGATGCCTTCCTGCGGCTCGTCAGAGCCCCACTCAGCGAGGGAGACCGGTACGTCATCTGTGTCTCCTGCCTGGGTGAAGATCATGCAGCGCTCGCGCTCGCTGACGGCGGATGCCCCCACTGCGAGCTGTTGCCATGGTGACTCTGAGGACTCGCCTGGCCTTTTTCTCTGAGCCTGCATTCTCCGCTGCGCTGAGGCGCCGTAAAAGCATCGCTTCCAGCGGATTCCGGAACCGTCTTCAGCTCAACCGAGCTCGCCGGTTCGCCCTGCTTCACCGGCCCCCCCTGCATCGCTTCCCGGTGGGCAGTGCCCGCTGTTTGCCGGCGCGTCGACCGAGGAAGTCGATCTCAGGGCCGTGTCGGGGGAAGAGGACACGCGCTCTCTGCTAGCTTCGGGCAGTGAGGGCTGGGCGAGCTCCGAGGATCTCGCGCCTTCTGCTCAGAAGCCCAGCAGACGAGCTGACATCGAGAAGGAGCCGGGCGAATGCTCGCGTTGGCCGCGACGAGTCTCGGCCGCGAGTGGTCTGCACCAGCGCCCCCCTCTCTCGTTCCCGGCTGGATGGTATTTCCCTTTCGGATGAGCGTACTTCTCAAAGCCCGCCTCATTTCTTCCTGAGCTTCACGAAGAGGTGGCGAAGGCTTGGAACGCTCCATATTCAGCGCGAACTCGTTCGTCTGTCTCACTAGCATTCTCCACACTCATGATGCTAAAAAACAGGAACTACCAGTCACTTCCGCAGGTGGAACAGGCGATAGCGACGCACCTTTGTCCGCCCTCTGCTGGACGGCGGCAAAAGCGGTGTTGCCATCTAAAGTCTGCTGTGTGACACTGCGGCTGCACTACTCGCGATGGCTGCTTCATCGATGCGCAGGTGTACGAGTTCCGCTGTGTCCGAACTCTCACCCAAGCGCGCCGCTGTTTCAGTTCCAGGAATTGTGACTGTCTCAGCGTTTTCTGCAACGCGCAAGCCTGCACAGTTGCCCGCTTGCCTGCACACAAAAGCCGTTATCACAACAGCTTCAGCAACGCAGCTCGAGATCCCCGTTCTCGCTCTACCGGCCGTCGCCCCGCGCCGCGGGGACCGCGGCAGAGGATTACGGTGAGGCCGGGAGCCCCGAAGCCATCCTAGGAAAGCCGTCTATGCATGCTGCATGACGCTGCGTCTGCACTACACACGATGGCTGCTTCATCGAAGCGCCGGTGTACGAGTTCCTCTGTGGCCGGGCTCTCACCTAAGCGCGCCGCTGTTTCAGTTCCAGAGATTGTGACTGTTTCAGCGTCTTTTGCAATGCGCAAGCCTGTACGGTTGCCCGCTTGCCTGCACACAAAAACCGTTATCACGGCTACCCAGATATTTCCCGAAAAAGGTGTAATTTCTGGTTTCCTGGCCACAGCCGATGGTGCTATAAATGTAGTGACGATGCCCACTGCTCAGTGCCCATCTCCACATATAAGCACAGCCCTTCACACAGGGCTCGTGCCCATAAAAGCGACTCAAGTCGATCACGCGCACTACATAGTAGACGTGCCCACTCCTCAGTGCCCACAATCACTATGTCACACGCGTCATGTGGTTTCTGTAAAAACGAAACCCGTGCACGTTCGTCCGGCCATGGCCGATGGTGCTATAAATGTAGTGACGATGCCCACTCCTCAGTGCCCATCTCCACATGTAAGCACAGCCCTGCACACAGGGCCTGCGCCCATAAAAGCAACTCAAGTCGATCGCGCACACTGCATAGTAAGCGTGCCCACCCCTCAGTGCCCACAATTACTATGTCACACGCGTCATGTGGTTTCTGTAAAAACAAAACCCGTGCACGCTCGTCTGGCCACGGCCGACGGTGCTATAAATGCAGTGACGATGCCCACTCCTCAGTGCCCATCTCCACATGTAAGCACAGCCCTGCACACAGGGCTTGCGCACATAAGATCGACACAGATTGGTCGAGTGCACCGCATAGTAAACGTGCCCACTCCCCAGTGCCCACATACACTATGTCACATACAGCGCGTGGCTTCTGTAAAAACGAGGCCCGTGCACGTACGCTCTGCACAGGCAGACAGCGAGTTGAAAGTGGTAAATGTGCACATATGCAGCCCACAGTTACTCGCAGACATATCGAGTCCCACGGGACCTGCTCAGCCTTCCCCCAGTCGGTTAAGCGCCGGGACGGGGTCGAGGAGGAGCAATCAGCCTGCTGTGATCTGCGCGCTCCCCGCCTCAAATGCGCAGCACACCTGAGCGCCGCCGTTGCCCAGTCAACAGAGCGCGCTTCGCATCCAGCCCTTAGCCATTCATGCAGATGCATGGTCAGCGCTTCCAGGGGTTTCGGATTGGGTGCTAGGCATTATAAAGAGAGGCTACTCGCTACAGTTTTTTTGACGCCCTCTGCGCTTTTCAGCGCGCGTCGAAACTACGGTCAAAACAGAAGTAGCACACATACTTCGGGCCGAAATATCAAAACTGTTGAGCAAAGGGGCTGTAGAGCCTGTGTCTCAAGCTCAAAGCGAGGGGGGGCTGTACAGCAGATACTTTCTGGTGACCAAGAGAGACGGGGGTCTCAGGCCCATACTGGATCTAAGACAGCTGAACAAGGCATTGATGAAACGCAGTTTCAAAATGCTTATGACCAGGAAACTCCTCGCGCAGATTCGCAGAGGGGACTGGTTCATGTCAATAGATCTGAGGGACGCGTATTTTCAAATGCAGATAGCGTCAAACCACAGGCGATATTTGAGATACGCCTTCGAGGGCCAGGCATACCAGTTTACAGTCCTCCGTGGCTCCTCGTACGTTTACGAGGTGCATGGATGCAGCGCTCGCTCCTCTTAGACTCAGAGGCATGCGAGTGCTGGATTATTTGGACGACTGGCTGGTTCTGGCCCGATCACGAGCGGAGCTTTTACTCGATCACCTCGAGAAGCTCGGCCTCAGTGTCAATTGGGCGAAGATTTCGCTGAACCCCAGTCAGACGATTCTGTTTCTGGGTATAGTTCTGAACTCGTGTTCCATGACGGCGCGGCTGTCACCACAGCGCGGGATGGGCATTCAGCGTGCAGCGAGTTCTTTCCGCTGCGGCGCGACCGTGTCGCTCAAACACTGTCAGAAGATGCTGGGCCTCATGGCCTCAAAATCTCCGGCTCTGCAGCTGGGCCTGCTCCGCATGCGCCCCCTGCAGTTCTGGCTGAAGACGCGGGTGCCGCGCAGAGCGTGGGCGTCTGGCCGGCGGCATCTCAAGGTCAATCAGAGCTGTGTCACAGCTCTGGCACCTTGGACAGCGAACGGCTGGTACCGATCAGGTGTAAGCCTGGGGACTTCCCCGAATGTGAAGATGGTGTCGACGGACGCCTCCACTTCGGGATGGGGAGCGCTGCTCGAGGGCAGACCGTCCTTTGGCCTATGGTCAGAACGGGAAAAGCTCCATCATATCAACTGTCTGGAAATGCTGGCAGTGGAGAATGCGCTGATGCGCTTTTGTCCCCAAATCAAGGATCACCACATCTTAGTCCGTTCGGGCAACATGTCTGTGGTGTCCTACATAAATCGCCAGGGCGGTCTCGGGTCCTGAAACCTGTACAGGCTAGCGGAACGCCTCCTGGTTTGGGCTCAGCGCAACGTGCGTTCGTTGAGGGCCGTGCATACAGAATCTGGGTCCAGAAAGGCTGTCCAGAGGCAATGTTCCTACGGGCGAATGGTCTCTACACCCGCAAACAGTCCGGCTGTTGTGGGAAAGATTTGGCAGGGCGGAGGTGGACCTCTTCGCGTCCCACGAAAACGCTCACTGCCCTGCGTTCTTTTCCAAGAACGAAAGCATTGGAATGGCCGTGCTGCCCGCTTTATGCTTTCCCTCCCGTCTCCCTCCTTCCGCAGGTGGTAGAACGGGTGAGAGAAACGAGATGTTCAATACTGCTTGTAGCACCTCTTTGGATGAACCAACCATGGTTCCCAGATTTGATGCAGTTAGCAGATATCGCCTGTGGCCGGTACCGTTGAGGAGGGACCTCCTCTCGCAGGCCAGGGGCTCGATTTGGCACCCTCAACCGGAGTTGTGGTCCCTCCATGTGTGGGCGCTCAACGGTTACCCGCTGATCTCGCAGTGGGAGTGCTAAATACCATCACTCAGGCTAGAGCTCCGTCGACACAACGTCTGTATGCCTCGAAGTGGTCGGTGTTCTCCAGCTGGTGCACAGCTCGAGGTTATTCACCCCTTAGTTGTGAGGTGACGGAGGTCCTCTCCTTCCTACAGGAGCTGTTGGATAAGGGCAGAGCCCCATCCACGCTCGAAATTTATGTGGCGGCCATCGCGGCGTTTTCTGAAACGGTGCTCGGTCAGTTAATAGGAAGGAATGATTTAGTCATCCGGTTCCTCAGAGGAGCTAGGAGGCTGAATCCTCCCAGACCTCCGTCAGTCCCTATGTGGGACCTCGCGGCGGTTTTGGAGGCCTTGAAGGGTCCCCATTTTGAGCCTATCCAATCGGTTAGCCTTCAGCATCTGTCGTTCAAGACAGTATTCTTGTTGGCTCTTGCTTCGGTGAAGCGTGTGGGTGATTTGCACGCACTCTCGGTGAGCCAGTCGTGCTTGGAGTTTGGGCCCAATGACTCAAGGGTCATACTCAAACCTAGGCACGGTTATGTGCCGAAATCCCTCAACACACCGTTTCGGGCTCAGGTTATTGCCCTGTCTGCCCTGCCGGTGTCAGGAGAGGATAGAGACTCGAGTTTTCTTTGCCCTGTCAGGGTTTTAAGAGCTTATGTGTCTCGCTCTGCTGCCTTTCGGCAGACGGAGCAGCTGTTTGTCTCATTCGGTGGACGTTCCAAGGGAATGGCTGTTTCGAGACAGACTCTATCCAGATGGATAGTTGACGCCATAGCGTTAGCTTACGCTTCCAGGGGCCTTCAGTGCCCGTTGGGCGTCAGAGCACACTCCACAAGATCTCAAGGATCTCCTTGCAGGATCTCCTTGCAGGATCTCCTTGCAGGATATATGTATGGCGGCAGGTTGGGCCTCGCCGTCTACATTTATCAGGTTCTATAACCTGGAGTTCCCGCCTTGCAAGCAAGGCTGCTGTCGGTATAGTCGAATCAGGGCCCTGAGGGGAATTCTGAGTTCACGAGCGCTATGCGCTGCCGACTGTTATATGGGCAGTATTGCGTAAGACCCGCATTGCCACATTGGTCAGGCCTTGCCTCGGCTGTGTGATGTCATATTGCCGCATCTACGGATGCTGCTAGATATGGGACGGAGGGTTTTCCCCCTTTCTGTCCTGGACTCTCTGTGAGTCCCTCAGGTGACTGTGCACTGTAAATCCTGGGCGTTGCTTCAGGTTTATTGGTGTGCGCGCACGGCGCTTTACATTGGGTTCCCGTAGCGTCTTAGCTAAGACGCAGTACGAGAGAGCTCTCGTAAGAGAACGTACTCGGTTACTAAATGTAACCTCGGTTCTCTCTAGAAGAGCGAACGAGTACTGCGTTCTCTGCCGTGCGTACGATTCACTCTGGTTCGCTTCGGCGATGAAATAAATCAGGTGAGTCAGCCTTTTCGAGCTCCTTTTATAGGTTGGGCCACACCCGTTTCGGCGGGAAGTGGCAAGAAGGGCGCGAAGCGCCCTTATTGGTCTGATGTTGCATCAGCCTGCGCTCGATAGGCTGTGCAGTTGCCGCAGAACAAGCCAATGAGCGAACGAGCCGTCTCGCCTATGGCTGTGTACTGCTGCAAATGCGCTTTACAAAAATACAAAATTAAGGATAATTTTTTACTCGTTCGCTCTTCTAGAGAGAACCGACGTTACGTTTAGTAACCGAGTACGATTTACAGAAACTGAGGATGCCTCTTTGATAAATATTTGGCCGTTTAGAACTAAGTAATAGTATTGTTCATTTAGTAATAGTATTGGGAAATCTGTCTGCTCTTTTTCAGTTTATTATAATTTTGGGTAAATAAATATCACTGCCAAATGACAAACATGAACGAAGGGTTTTTAAGACATTGACCAGGTAGCTGACCTGTAAGCATTTCTAACTGACAAAACAGTGAGAACTAAATTGACTTTATACGAGGTATTGAGGATTTGCTTCTGAATGTGTGTTTAATATAGTCTGAGTACAGTAATATGGTATGATAATTGACAAGATTTGCATAAAAAAATAAAATAAAATAAGTAATAATAATAATAAGGCAATGAGTATGATTAACAGTAATGTCATGGTATAAAAATACATGCATGACAATAAGTGTACCGGTTAGTTGTATTTTTAAAGTTAGACACTTCGATACTTAAAATGTAATTTTGAAGTTTAGGTTTATGGTTCATGTATGTTTAAACAGCATGTGAACTATGATGACTGCAAATGGATTCGTGGTGAAAGTAAAACTTAATAAAAGGGCTATTAAGTAATAAACTAGGACTCTAGGTTTTCGAGGAAATAAGGATTATGATTATTTTTATTTTTAAAGATGGCTCAATATTGATCTTACTTATTTTTGGTTTGTTTATTTTTGTGTTTTTAACACCAAGTTTGGAGTGAAAGGGTATAATGGATATTCAATCCCTCTAATTGCACCATTGATCGGGAAAATGATCGATTTTCATAAAATAAGGGTATCTTTACTGGGATTTAGGTTATAAGCAATGTCTGTATTTGGTATCTGTGCACTGTAAAAAAATGTACTGTAGAATTTACAGGATTTTACTGGCAAAAAAGTTGCCAATAAAATCCTGTAAAAATGATGGTTACAGGACATTACTGCAAAGAAAATTACAGCTAATTGCTGTATGTGAAATACAGTAATTTGTAGTATTTTTTACAGTAACATTGAATTGTATTGTATTTTATTTTACAGCAATATTTTGTAAATTCACTAAAGTACAGTATTTACCTGCCAAAAAAGTTTCCAATAAAGTCCTGTAAATATATTTTACAGCATTTTTTTGTAATTTCATTAAATGCCAGTATTTAACTGGCAACAAAAGTTGCCAATAAAATCCTGTAAATACCCCTAAATACAATATGATCTTGTAATAATTTAACAATGAAACTGCTTTAAAGAATAATTTTAACAGAAAACTATAAAATACTGATATAAATGCATTATCATGAGCTCTAGCTTAATACATTTACAAATGAATAAAAACCAAGTCAATGATGTTGCAAATAAGTATTTATTAAAACTGGCAGAAAGACATTGCAAGGCTTTTACTGGTAATTTTCAGTCTTTCAACAGTTAAATCTTATCATAAAAATAGCATAGCATCACAAATAACTTTTTTAAAAAAGCCATTGTTACAGATGAGGTGTAGTGCTAAAAGTAAAACAAAGTGCAAGAGGAGGATAAGGAATAAATGAGGAGTTTACTGACGATAACGAAGAATACAGACAATATTAACAAGATAACATTTAGCATACAAGTCACATATATCAACAACGATAAACCACAATAATAATCACGGACAAGGGAGAACTAAACAGACCAGGTATTTAAACACACAGGTGATGAGGGAACTGGGGACAGGTGAGGATCAATCAATTAACTAAAACAAGAAAAGGAAGATGACCAAATAAGGAAACCAAAAGTTCATAAACGTGACAGCCATATTCTGAGTAGAATATTAATTTTCTATAAAAATGAAGGTCAATCAACAGAATTTGTATAATTTTTGTAAAACAAATATGTTTTAAAGAAAAGGATTAAAATAAAATGCTGTAATCAACATTAAAGGCAGGGTAGGTAATACATGTATAAACAACTTTCTTCCAAATTTGTTTAAACTTTCTATATATATCAATGCATAATTAAATTGTAAGTACTCTGATAAAAAGAGTATAAAAATCGAGTGACTCTAGACCGTTTAATCTGTATTAAACACAGCTCATTATTTCCATTTCGGGACGAAACATAGGATTGGCTTAGGCGACTGTCACTCTCTCGCAACCATGGCAACCACCCTTTTGCCACACATGACCTGCCCACTTGCACGCATGTTTGATTTGAGGAATTCAACAGGCACGGATCCTAGGAATACCAAAACAATGGCAGAGAAACAGCAAGCAAAATTCACAGTACCAGCCTATGCAGTTAGTGAAGGCAAACCAGGCAAAAAAAGGAAGACAGTAACAGTACAAGAAAAGGCAATGAACAAAAAGTCTTTGGATAAACAAAGAAATAAAATGCGAGTTAATATCGGCGTGGCTTTCAGCGATGGCGAGAACTGAGGGAACTCAAGGGGCTGAAAAGTGACTCCTTGATGGCTTTATTTCTGCTGGACAGGTAAATCTTTCTTTTTGTATTTTGATCATACATATTTTTTTCATGAAGCATGTGTCATTAGCACACGTAGCTGCGTAATATAGCTAACATAACATTACTTAGCGAGCCGTAGTAGAGGCTTTGGAAGGAGCCCAGAAGGGAGGGGGTGGAGTGAATGGAAATGATGAGCTGTCTTTAAACAGTCGTGAGAGGTCTAGAGTCACTCGATTTTTATTCTTTCTTTTTCAGAGTACTTACATTTTAATTATGTATTGATATATAAATAAAGTTTAAACAAATTTGGAAAAAAAGTTTTTTATACATTTTTTTACCTACCCTGCCTTTAAATCACAAATTCTGTTGTTTGAGCTTATGTTCTATTAAATTAAGAATATTCCTGCTAAAGACAATTTAATAAATACATACTGAAAGTCCATCAACTTTCTGAGATGAGCACACACATGAGGGTTGTCCCTCTTCTGAGACTTTTCCACTTGTTTTGCCTCTATGTGTCCGTCTTGTATCCAGTGAGTGTTGTGATACCAAGAAAACATCTGCACATAAAAACAAGCAAAAGCATCAGGATAAAGTTAAGTACTGAATGAAACTAGCTCAATAAAATAAATATCAAAATGCCACTTATACAATACAATCAGCATTTACCAGTACTTAAATAGTTACTCCACCCCAAAATGAAAATCTTACCCTCGTGTCGTTCCAAACCCGTAAAAGCTTCGTTCGTCTTCGGAACACAATTTAAGATATTCTGGATGCAACCGGGAAGATTGTGACTGTTCCATAGACTCTCCAGTAAATACCACTGTCAAGGCCCAGAAAAGTATGAAAGACATCATCAGAATAGTCCATCAGTGGTTCAACCGTAACGTTATGAAGCGACGACAATACTTTTTGTATGCAAAGAAAAACTAAAATTAGGATTTATTCAACAATTAGTCTCCTCTGCGTCAGTGTAGTGCCATTTTAGGAGAGTATCTGTTGGACACACACTACATAGCCTGTTCTGTGTCAGCTGGGTCACATGGACACGCTATGTTTATTTACGCTTTGATTTAAACGAAAACAGCGTATCCGTGTGGTGCGGCTAACATAATAAAAAATAATGACTTTGTTGAATAAAGTTGTTCTTTTTGTTTTCTTTGCATACAAAAATTATTCTTGTAGATTCGTAAAATTACAGTTGAGCCACTGATGGCAGATGGACTATTCTGACAATTATTTTCATACTTTTCTGAGCTTAGACATTGTTCATTGTTTGGCTGTCAGTGGGACAGACGCAAGCCTCCCGGTTCTCATCTGAAATATCTTAAATTCTGTTCCGACGACGAACAAAGCTTTCATGGGTTTGGAACGACATTAATCACTGTTAACAGTTAACAGTGATGAATGACTACATTTCATTATGGGGTGGAGTAACCTTTTAAATAAGTAACCTTTTTCGCAAATGAAATTCCTTAAGTAAAACTTGTTACCTTTGAAAAAATTCAAGTGTGCAAAAGATGCCTGCTCCCGGGACGCACAATGTTGAGGTATGAATTCACACCCATCTGACCCTCAAATAGTCAAAAGCCACTGGGTGGACCTGAAATGAATAAATATAAGCATTAATGTAACCTACAATGCAGTATTTCAATATCAATTGTAATCTAAATTACAAGTTTATCAAATTATTTAAATAATTAATACATTACCTAATAAAATCAGCTTCAGAGTCTTGAAGCATCGAACATTTCTCCACATCAGCTGCTATTCTTTGCACCTACAAGAAATAAAGAAAATAATCTTGTGATTTCTTTAAAGCATTATGTACTGTAAATGAGAGCAAAATTAACACCCAAAAAGGCATATATTTTAGAATAAACAAACTATTATAAATTATATAATTTATAATTATAAATTGTAATATTACATTGTACAACTGTACCACCAATCAAATTAAATAATTAACAGTGCAAAATTACAACTGTGTAATGACATAATATTTGAAAATACAATTAATAAATGTTGGAAAAATGCAATGCTACTTATTAAACCTGAAACTAATGCGCCATTAGGTGGCAGTAAATAACTTAAAGTGTAACTAAACCCCTGCTCAGAGCCTGACTCCACCCACTGACAATATTTGAAAAATGCTGAAAAGTGGGCAGATCACAGCGGAGATAGAGGGGACGAACCTAGGGCGGGGCTGAGCGAGTGCGGCGTGATCCTGAGACTCGCAGTGACGGATTGATTGACAGCTGCTGTCAGAGACGCTAAAATGGAGAGTGACTGTAATGACGCAAGTAGCTTTGCAACAGAGCGATCATTTGAAGTAGAGGACTTTTCTCCCCCACTTTTACCTGAAGTGGAGGATGTCGAGGTGTCTGTTCATATCAATTCGAGCCGCTGGCTCAAACTGCGGTATTAACTCCCGCACCGCGTCGCTTTTCAGCGCGAGCTGTGTGGAGAAGCCCATTTCCACCTCCATTGCGTTGGAGAAACAATCCCGTGTAAAACGCAGTTTGCACACTCGAGCTCTAGGCGGGAACTTGCAGTCTTCCAGGCCAAGTGCATGCAACCACTGGCGCTTAATTTTAAAGTCTGCTGGTAAACTATGCAGTCCAGCAGTGCTGTCGCAACCAGCAACACACCTCCGTACCATCCTGACCACTGTACTAAATAGAGATAAATCTACGCTAACTTGAAGATCTAAATAACTATATAATTGCTATGCTAAATAGATGCTATATTAGTCTATCCTGGTCGTTACCAATACTCGCAATTCCAGCTCCTGACTCACTACAGTGATTTTGATGGTTTTATACTGCCAAGGGCGTGGTAGCTCGTACCAAGGGGCGTGGTGAGCTGGAAACCGCTTACGTCACCTGCCACCGCTTACGTCACTTGCCACCGCAACAACCAATAGGAAAAATCAACTGCAGTAGCCACCGTTCAACCTGAAGAGGGCAGCACTCACACGTTTTTACACCATATACCATATAACAATTTATACTCAAATGGCAAAAAAGTTACTCGAATCAATGAACAGCACTAATAAAGCCCCATTCTTATAGATCATTAACTAAAAAAAAGCTGGTTTAGGGTTTAGTTACTCTTTAATGAGTGAATCAACTGAGTCATTCATTGAACCGATCGGTTCAAAAAGATGAATCATTTAGCGTTAGCTAAAGTTTGGAGAGTTTTGATTTGAGAATGAGCAAAATAGTTTTGCTTTGGTCTTTGTTTGGAACTGTATGCGTTGGTGAAATACAACAACAGTTAATATTGTGTCTAAAAAAGTAAGTAACTTGTTAATTGTTTATTGAACTATGTATTTGCAATCGTGATACTCAGCAAAACATCTAAATTGTGATGCTTCTTATATCATATGTTATAAATAAACTCAACAGTTGAACCTTTACCTTATGTATTTTCTGTGAGTTTATATGTGCGGTTAAACTTGTTTTGATGTTGAATGAAACGTTAATATAATCAGAATCAGTCTCGCGTTTCGATGCTTCCTCAGTCTTTTTTTATTTTCTTTTTTTTTTAAATCAGGCTAATTTGTCCAGTCGGGCATATAAAGATGTCTTTCACTTATTATAGTAAGGCGTCGAGTCAATATGGGACATTTGAACACGTATAAATGAATGAAATTTCACATTTTGCTGTTCGGTAGTTATTTTTGATAGATAGTAGTTAGTATGACAATCTTTCGCATTGGGCTTTATTTTAAGTCAGGTAAACACTACTTTTAAATGCTCTCAATAAGAACATTTTATTTCCAAAAATCGAACATTTGGCGTAACTTTGCTATGATAGCAATTCCCAGTTTACTGCACAGAAGTTACCAAGGCCACTGAATGTCAGGATAGGAGGCTATTGTGACATGAAATCGCTTATACATTAACTTAAATGCATATAAAAGGATATATTTCTTGAGTATAATGCTGCGTCCCAGGCAGGTTTTTGAACCCGTAAGTCACGATTTCAAACCACGACTCACGACTTTATAGATGCGCGCGCAATCCCATAATGCCACACTACAGTAAGTTAGTGTAAAAAGCAGGAACTACAGTGACAACACCTGCTTCTTGTAAATGAATTACAGTTGATGTGGAAATATACTGTTAATAACTGTAAAACCTTATTTGACCCATAATGCATTGCGAATTACAGCTGTATCTTGTAAAATGTTTATACAGTAAAATTCTGTAAAATTTTGCTGTAGAAACTACGGATTGTGAAAAGTCATTTTTACTGGAGATTGATGCAAGTTTGGTTGGTGCGGGAGCCGTATTGATCCAGGAGGATGCCCATGGAATTGAACATCCCGTGTGTTTCTTTTCACGTACGTTTAATAAGCATCACTTAAACTATTCTACTATCGAAAAAGAAACCTTGGGACTTCTGATGGCTCTACAATATTTTGATGTGTATATTAGCTCAAGTAATATGTCTGTAACTGTGTTCACTGACCATAATCCTTTGGTGTTCTTGGCACGCATGTACAACCATAACCAGCGTTTGATCTCTGGTCTCTAGTTATACAGGGTTATAATTTGGTGATTAAACACAAAAAGGGATCGGAAAATATTATTGCTGATGCTTTATCTAGAGCTTGGTTGGTGGCCTTAGAACTTGTTAAAACTTATAATGTTTATCATTATATAGTTTTTTTTCTTTAAGGGGGGAGTGTTACGTGTTACGATCGGGAACCCAGAGAAACACAGGAGACGAGAGATCCAAACGCAGTGTGGGTTTAATGGGTAATCCATTCAGAATCCAACAAGCAGGAGTCAAAACCAGAAATCAATCCAAAACAAACAAACAACAGGGATAGGAACAGGAACAGGAATAGGAAATGGAACAGGAATGAGAACTCGGAAGGCGAGGAAACTGGGTGACGGAAAGAAAGGACTCCATCAAAACAAACAGCAACAGACCGGTTAATATAGGCAGGGTAATGACTATTAAGAGAAGACACCTGAGTGCAATTAACAGGAGTGCAATTACTGTAATGAAGGGACAAGGCTTTGTTGGAATTGTAGTGCCTGCGGTGAGGTGCCTATGGGGAAGTGAGACCACTAGTGGAGACTCAGGGAAACAGAGACCAGACGGCGTGACATTACCCCCTCCTCCATGGAGCAGCTACCAGATGCTCCACCCGAACACAAGAACAGACCAAGGATAACAGAGACCAGGAGGGAGGTGGAGAGGCGAAGGACCAGGGGGAGGGACGGAGGGCCAGGTAATATAGGGAAACAGAGACAAGAAGTCGGAGGACCAGGGGGAGGGACGGAGGGCCAGGTCCATAGAGGGAAACAGAGAGAAGAAGAGCAAAAAACAAAAACAAGGAGACCATGAGGGAGGTGGACCAGTGGAGGATCAGGGGGAGAGATGGAGGGCCAGGTCCATAGAGGGAGACGGAGAGAAAACCAAAAAAACTAAACAAAACAAAACAAACTAAAACAAAACAACAACAAAACACAAGTCCAGGAAGGAACAGAAAGTTCAGTGGCCCAGGGCTGAACCGACAGGGCAGGAATCCAGAGAGGAGCAAGGTGGAATTGGAGCCATGCGGTCGAGACAGAAGGCCACCAGGGCGGCGCAGAAGACCACCACATCCGTGCGGTCGAGACAGAAGCCGTTTATGGCCTTATAGGTAAGTAATGATAATTTGTAACTGATACGGAACTTAATAGGTAGCCAGTGCAGAGACTGTAAAATTGGGGTAATATGATCATATTTTCTTGACCTCATAAGGACTCTAGCTGCTGCATTTTGGACTACCTGTAGCTTGTTTATTGACGAAGCAGGACAACTACCTAGAAGTGCATTACAATAGTCAAGTCTAGAGGTCATGAATGCATGAACTAGTTTTTCTGCATCAGAAACAGATAACATGTTTCGTAGCTTGGCAATGTTTCTAAGATGGAAGAATGCAGTTTTTGTAACATTGGAAATATGATTTTCAAAAGACAAATTGCTGTCTAATATAACACCCAGATTTCTGACTGTAGAGGAAGTAACAGTACATCTGTATAGTTGCAGATTGTAATCTACAAGATTCTGTGTAGTGTTTTTTGGTCCAATAATTAATATCTCTGTCTTATCCGAATTTAATTGGAGAAAATTATTTGTCATCCAATCTTTTACATTTTTAATACACTCTGTAAGCTTAGATAATTGGGAAGTTTCATCTGGTCTCGTTGAGATATATAGCTGAGTATCATCAGCATAACAGTGGAAGCTAATTCCGTATTTTCTAATAATATTACCAAGGGGCAACATGTATATTTAAAATAGAAGGGGACCTAGGACGGGATCCGTGTGGCACTCCATATTTTACTGATGATAAATGAGATGACACCCCATTTAAGTAAACAAAATGGTAGCGATCGGACAGGTAGGATCTAAACCATCTTAGAGCCTGCCCTTGAATACCTGTATAGTTTTGTAATCGATCTATGAGTATGTCATGATCTATGGTGTCGAACGCAGCACTAAGATCAAGTAAGACTAGAAATGAGATGCAGCCTTGATCTGACGCAAGGTCATTTGTAATTTTAACAAGTGCAGTTTCTGTGCTATGGTGGGGCCTAAAACCTGAAATTCTTCATACAGATCATTTTTATGCAGGAAGGTGCTCAATTGAGCAGACACAACTTTTTCTAAAATTTTAGACATAAATGGAAGATTTGAAATAGGCCTATAATTTGCCAGTACACTAGGATCTAGTTTTGGTTTCTTAATAAGAGGCTTGATAACCGCCAGCTTGAATGGTTTTTATCTAAACCAACAACATGTTTATTAGATCCTGTACCCACTAAATTACTAAAAGAGCACTTTTAGTAATTTAGTGGGTACAGGATCTAATAAACATGTTGTTGGTTTAGATACAGTGATAAGTTTATTTAGCTCTTCCTGTCCTATATTTGTAAAGCACTGCAGTTTATCTTTGGGTGCGATGGATGAAACTGAAGTGTTAGACGCTGTAGAATCTACATTCGCTATTGTATTTCTAATGTTATCTATTTTATCAGTGAAGAAATTCATAAAGTCATTACTATTTAACATTGGTGGAATATTTGAATCAGGTGGCGTCTGGTAATTTGTTAACTTAGCCACTGTGCTAAATAAAAACCTTGGATTGTTTTGGTTATTTTCAATGAGTTTGTGTATATGCTCTGCCCTAGCAGTTTTTAGAGCCTGTCTATACCTGGACATACTGTTTTTCCATGCAGTTCTAAAAACTTCCAAGTTAGTTTTTCTCCATTTGCGTTCAAGACTACGAGTTACTTTCTTGAGAGAGTGAGTATTACTGTTATACCATGGCATGGTACGTTTTTCTCTAACCTTTTTCAATTTGATAGGGGCAACAGCTTCTAATGTATTAGAGAAAATAGTGCCCATGTTGTCAGTAATTTCGTCTAATTCATGTGTATTTTTGGGTACAAATAGCAGTTGAGATAGATCAGGCAGGTTATTTGCGTATCTTTCTTTGGTGGCTGGAACAATAGTTCTGCCCAGATGGTATCGCTGAGACAAATAGTTAATATCAGTTATACGCAGCATGCACGATACAAGGAAATGGTCTGTAATATCATCACTTTGGGGTACAATATCTATAGCAGTAAGATCGATTTCAAGCGATATAATTAAATCTAGTGTATGATTAAAACGATGAGTGGGCCCGGTGACATTTTGCTTGACTCCAAAGGAGTTTATTAGGTCAGTAAACGCAAGTCCTAATGTATCATTTGTAGGGGTGTAACGATTCACTCGTTTTCTCGATGCATCGATTACAAACCCTGTCGATTCATATGCATCGATCTTGAAACATGATTTTTGAATCGTGAATCACCGATCTTGGACAGTTATCGATTCAAAATGCTAAGAATCGATTGAATCGCGATTTCTATAGCGATTCAATGCTTTCACAATGTATACACATTAAATTACACATGCACGAATTAATGGAGACCTTGAAAAGTGTTCGTGAATCGTGCCTCTTATCTGTCCTTCACGCGCTCCACTGTTTACCGCCTGAGACTGTCACAGGATTGCGCTCGCGCTCCGTTCGTATCTGACGCAGCTGACGTGTGATCTATAGGACTTGTGGCCAGTAATGCCGTGAAGTAGTTTTACTTTTCTGTAGTTTGTCAATGGCTCTCTGCATCTTACCGACGGAGTTACCAGAGCCGTCGACAGCTGTATTTATTTCATGGACGGAGCAGAAATGTAAGTGTCTAAATCATACGCACAGATCCATTGAATGATAAATGTTTTTAAACAATGCGGATGAACCGAATATACGAAGGAAACTTTTAAAATTAACCACAGCATTAACAACGACCTTGAAATAAGAGCGCAATATTTATCTGATAATCAGATGCATGAAGCGTTTGTTTCATTAGCAAACAGACATCGGGCACATTTTCTCTCAGAATCATTCTCTGATGGAGAGGAAAAGTTAAATAGAGATGAAGACGTTTTCACACTGAAAGAGAAGCGATCTCGCTCTCATAGACGTGCCAGGCTATATCTGCAGCTAAACTGAATAAAAGCAGAATGAACTGATGAAACTAAAAAAAAACCCAAAAACAATTTATGAATGATGCAGTGCTAATTGACATTTATTACAGTACAGAAACTATAAAGTATATTTTCTACCTTATCCTGTGCAGAAAATTTAAATAATTGCTAATTAAATGTAGCCTAGTATATAAAACAATCATAAAATTGCCATTAGGAAAAAAATATTGATTACAAATGATTGATTATTGTCCAGCAGTGTATTTAAGTTATTACAGCTAATTAAAAGTAATTAAAAAAGAAGATAATTCCTTGTAAAAAAAAATATAATAATAATAATAATTATTATTATTATTATATAGGCTACATACATAAAATGATTGTATTTGACATTTCTGTCACTTCTGAAATTATGGCTACGCCCCTGGTGTGACAAAATGTTAGCTTATACATAATACTCTTTAAGCTCTTTTTTTAAAAACGTGGCTTACATACATTTTTACGTATGCCATGTCGCATCATTAAACTAGCATTTAACAATGGACAAAAGGTTTTTTTTTTTTTTTCTAACCTATGGTTCTCTAACCATAAATGCTACTGTAATTTGCCCCCTGACTAAGCATTTAAAGAATTTAGTAGAAGCATTTAAACAATCCTGTGAATGCACTTAAAGAATGCAGAATCGAATCGTTATAATCGAATCGAATCGAATTTAATTGTGAATCAAATCGAATTGAATCGTTCTAAATTTGCAAAAATCGTTCTTGAATCGAATCGACAACCTATGAATCGTAATCGAATCGAATCGCTGCCTTGCCAAAGATTCACAGCCCTAATCATTTGCATTATCAACGTGAATATTAAAATCTCCCATGATTAGCGCCTTATCAACTGTAACTAGAAGGTCTGAGAGGAAATCTGCAAATTCTTTTAGGAAATCTGTATACGGCCCTGGTGGTCTATACACAGTAGCCAGAGCAAGAGATACATTAGATTTCTTTTGCATGTCTGACAGTGTAACATTTAGCAGAAGTATTTCAAAAGAGTTAAACCTGTATCCTGTTTTCTGTGTAACATTGAGAATATCACTATATAATAATCATTTGGTTTTAGCCAGGTTTCAGTCAAGCAGAGTACATCAAAACTATTATCTGTGATCATTTCATTTACAATAACTGCTTTGGGTGTGAGTGATCTAATATTTATGAGCCCAAACTTTAAAAATTGTTTTTGATCATTTACTTTACATTTTTCTGGTTTAATTACGATAAGATTTTTTCTAGATCCTACATTATATTTTGACCACACTATTCGGGGAACAGACACAGTCTTAATAGTTTTTACAGCACAAGTACTTTTATCATTTAAGCGGGTGGAACAAAACTCATCATAATAGTTATTTGAGAATTGTCTTACTAGTCACATGGAGCGAAGTGTCCTGGAGATGTTGTCAGAGAGCAGCTCCGCTCCGACTCTGCTGGGGTGTAATCCATCAGCGCGAAACAGCCTAGGACGCTCCCAGAAAAGATTCCAGTTATTAACAAATAGCAGTTTCTGTTCTTTACACCATGACAACAACCATTCATTTAAAGCAAAAAGTCTACTGAACCTTTCGTGTCCTCGTCGATACGTGGGCAGTGGTCCTGACACGACGATCGTCACCGTGAATGTCAGAAACATCGAGAACACGAGCACCAGGCAAACAATGAGTGTGCACTTTACCTTCGGCTAACGTAGCACTTACGTTTCGGACGATGGAGTCTCCGATGATCACAGCGTCGTGTCCTGTCTCGCGGAGGGGAGTGAAGCGGTTCCGGATGGAGATGTCGAAGGCAGGAGTGGGAGAAGTCGTTTGTTTTTGTTGTAGAATACAATAGAGGATATATTCACACGTTATATAAACGGAAACGATGATGTATAAAATTGATTTTTAAGTTAAAAATAGTCAATGAAAAGAATATAGTGACCGAGCTCAAACGCAGTACAGCCGCCAACAACAAACAGGAAGTGACGTCACCATTCTGTGATCCCACCGTACAGTGGGATCGATGACACAGGAGAGCAAGTCTGGTTGGGCAAGTCTTAAACAGAGAACATGAACAATTTAAGGGTGGCCTCCGTGGCCACGACAGGATCAGTCGAGCGCTCAGAGAGTTCGGCTGAGACATGACGAGGCTCTGGAAGTTCCGCAGAGACGAGGAGAGGCTCTGGTAGTTCAGCCGAGACGTGGAGAGACTCTGGTAGTTCAGCAGAGACGTGGAGAGACTCTGGTAATTCTGTGGTGTTTAGACTGGATTCAGGAAGATCATTGGTGACTTGACTCTGCTCATGAAGATCATTGGTGACTTGACTCTGCTCATAAAGATCAATGGTGACTTGCATTTGTTCATGAAGATCAATGGTGACTTGCCTTTGCCCAGGAAGATAGTCGGTGACTTGGCTTTGCCCATGGAGAACACTGGTGACTTGATTTTGCCCATGAAGATCATTGGTGACTTGCCCTTGCCCATGAAGATCAATGGTGACTTGCCTTTGCCCATGAAGAACACTGGTGACTTGATTTTGCCCATGAAGAACACTGGTGACTTGACTTTGACCACTGGTGACTTGACCTGACTCTGGAGTGTCAATGGTGACTTGACTTGACTCCGGAGTGTCAACAGTGACTTTCCCTGACTCTGGAGTGTCAACGGTGACTTGCCCTGACTCTGGAGTGTCAACGGTGACTTGACCTGACTCTGGAGTGTCAACGGTGACTTGACCTGACTCTGGAGTGCCAACGGTGACCTGACCTGACTCTGGAGTGTCAACGGTGACCTGACCTGACTCTGGAGGGTCAACGGGAACCTGACTCGACTCTGGAGGGTTTTGTAGACCCCGGTCTAGAATCGGCCATCCCACCGGGAGAGACAGGAGTGGCTGGGGTATCCCACGGAAGCCAATTGTAACGCATTATAACTTCATAATCATCGGGAAAAAGGAGGCGGGAACCGGCAGACAATCAAATCAAACTTTAATGACAAAATAAACACAAAACAGTGCGTCAGCCCCTCACGGATGACTGACACGCACAAATAAAAAGCAAACACAAACTAAAGCCCAGGCCTGGTCCTATCTGGTCCATCACTGTCGTCACTCCTGTTTTATATCCTTCCATCTCCTTCATGGGACTCGAGACCGGTGGGTCGAGCAGGTGTCGCTCATTTCCAATCACTCCACCGGCCTCGCTCCTGTTCCCACGGCTCTCGGCCCTGCCCCACTCGTCACATACCCCCATCACCCCTCGCAGGCCGGGGGGTACCCACGAGACTGCGCTCTACTCCCTCCCCCCCTCCCTCTAGGGGGGACCGCTCACGGTGACCTGCGGGAACCTGGGGGTAGAACAGACGAGGCGAAAGAAAAGGAGATGGAAGGAGGAGCGACAGAGACAAGAGAAGGAAGAGAGGAGGAAAAAAAAATAATTCCGGTTCCCAGACGCACTGCTGCTCGGCCCTCCACCAGCTGGGTGATCTCCTCCGCGGTGCCTGGCGGTGGCACTGGACAGCCCTCGGCGGACGGCACGACACTCCTCTGCCGCCCGGTGGATGGCGATGGCTCCTCCGGTTTTGGGCAGCAGGCAGGAGTCCCCCGTTCCCTGCTCCTCCCCATTCAGGCGGACGGCAGCAGGCTCCGGCTCTCTGGCGAACGGCGCCGACTCCTCCTCTCCCTCACGGATGGCAGCCGCCCCTCCACATCACGGGCGGCCGGCAGCAAGCTCGCTGTCCCCGGCAACTCACTCCAGCCCACCGCCTCGAGCGTCCATGGCGGCACATCTTCAGGGATCTTCAGCAGCGCGTCCCTCCTTCTCCCGTTTCGGCACCACTGTAACGTATTAAAACTTCATAATCATCGGGAAGAAGGATGCAGGAACCGGCGGACAATCAAATCAAACTTTAACGACAAAATAAACACAAAACAGCACGTCAGCCCCTCACGGACGACTGGCGCGCACAAATAAAAACCAAACACAAACTAAAGCCCAGGCCTGGTCCTCTCTCATCCGTCACTGTCGTCGCTCTTGTTTTATATCCTTCCATCTCCTCCATGGGACTCGAGACCGGTGGGTCGAGCAGGTGTCGCTCATTTCCAATCACTCCACCAGCCTCGCTCCTGTTCCCACGGCTCTCAGCCCCGCCCCACTCGCCACACCGATGTTGTAGGTAGAACATGAATTCCCAGAAATTGAAAGCATCCAACTGATCCATTTCCATTCGAGGCACCGGGTCATCCAGACCGGTGTTGAAAATGTCTTTTAGGGCCTCATCATTATATCCCATACCATCCGCCAGGGTCCAGAAAACATGTGCCATAGCACCCACCTCATTCCCCTCTTGGCGGAGGGTGGTAAATCTTATGAATTTTATTTACATTTAATCATTTAGCAGACACTTTTATCCAAAGCGACTTATAAATGAGAACAATAGAAGCAGTCAGGTCAACAAGAGAACAACAACAGTACAGTCGTGGCCAAAAGTTTTGAGAATTACATAAATATTGGAAATTGGAAAAGTTGATGCTTTAGTTTTTATAATAGCAATTTGCATATACTCCAGAATGTTATGAAGAGTGATCAGATGAATTGCATAGTCCTTCTTTGCCATGAAAATTAACTTAATCCCAAAAAAACCTTTCCACTGCATTTCATTGCTGTCATTAAAGGACCTGCTGAAATCATTTCAGTAATCGTCTTGTTAACTCAGGTGAGAATGTTGACGAGCACAAGGCTGGAGATCATTATGTCAGGCTGATTGGGTTAGAATGGCAGACTTGACATGTTAAAAGGAGGGTGATGCTTGAAATCATTGTTCTTCCATTGTTAACCATGGTGACCTGCAAAGAAACGTGTGCAGCCATCATTGCGTTGCATAAAAATGGCTTCACAGGCAAGGATATTGTGGCTACTAAGATTGCACCTAAATCAACAATTTATAGGATCATCAAGAACTTCAAGGAAAGAGGTTCAATTCTTGTAAAGAAGGCTTCAGTGCGTCCAAGAAAGTCCAGCAAGCGCCAGGATCGTCTCCTAAAGAGGATTCAGCTGCGGGATCAGAGTCCCACCAGTGCAGAGCTTGCTCAGGAATGGCAGCAGGCAGGTGTGAGCGCATCTGCACGCACAGTGAGGCCAAGACTTTTGGAAGATGGCCTGGTGTCAAGAAGGGCAGCAAAGAAGCCACTTTTCTCCAAAAAAAAACATCAGGGACAGAATGATCTTCTGCAGAAAGTATAGTGAATGGACTGCTGAGGAATGGGGCAAAGTCATATTCTCAGATGAAGCCCCTTTCCGATTGTTTGGGGCATCTGGAAAAAGGCTTGTCCGGAGAAGAAAAGGTGAGCGCTACCAACAGTCCTGTGTCACGCCAACAGTAAAGCATCCTGACACCATTCATGTGTGGGGTTGCTTCTCATCCAAGGGAGTGGGCTCACTCACAATTCTGCCCAAAAACACAGCCATGAATAAAGAATGGTACCAAAACACCCTCCAACAGCAACTTCTTCCAACAATCCAACAACAGTTTGGTGAAGAACAATGCATTTTCCAGCACGATGGAGCACCGTGCCATAAGGCAAAAGTGATAACTAAGTGGCTCGGGGACCAGAATGTTGAAATTTTGGTTCCATGGCCTGGAAACTCCCCAGATCTTAATCCCATTGAGAACTTGTGGTCAATCCTCAAGAGGCGGGTGGACAAACAAAAACCCACTAATTCTGACAAACTCCAAGAAGTGATTATGAAAGAATGGGTTGCTATCAGTCAGGATTTGGCCCAGAAGTTGATTGAGAGCATGCCCAGTCGAATTGCAGAGGTCCTGAAAAAGAAGGGCCAACACTGCAAATACTGACTCTGCATAAATGTCATGTAATTGTCGATAAAAGCCTTTGAAACGTATGAATTGCTTGTAATTATATTTCAGTACATCACAGAAACAACTGAAACAAAGATCTAAAAGCAGTTTAGCAGCAAACTTTTTGAAAACTAATATTTATGTAATTCTCAAAACTTTTGGCCACGACTGTATATAAGTGCCATGACAAGTCTCAGTTAGTCTAATATAGAACGCATAGCCAGGTTTGTTTTTTTTTTAATAAATGAAAAGACAATAAAAGGAAAAGTGCTAGTATTAGTTGGTTAAGTGCTGTCGAAAAAGATGAGTCTTTAGATGTTTCTTGAAAATGAGTAAAGATTCAGCTGTACGAATTGAGATTGGGAGGTCATTCCACCAGCTCGGCACAGTCCAGGAAAAGGTCCGTGAGAGTGATTTTGAACTTCTTTGTGATGGCACCACAAGGCGTCGTTCACTTGCATAGTGCAAACTTCTGGAGGGCACATAAGATTTAACCACTGAGTTTAGGTATGTTGGTGCCGTGCCAGTGGTTGGCTTGTAGGCTAGCATCAGTACCTTGAATTTGATGTGAGCGGCTACTGGTAGCCAGTGTAACCTGATGAGGAGAGGAGTAACGTGAGATTTTTTTGGCTCATTGAAGACAACCCTTGCTGCTGCATTCTGGATCAATTGCAGAGGCTTGACAGTACACGCAGGAAGGCCTGCCAGGAGAGCATTACAATAGTCCAGTCTGGAGAGAACAAGAGCTTGGACAAGAAGATGGGTGGCTTGCTCTGACAGGAAGGGTCTAATCTTCCTAATGTTGTATAAGGCAAACCTGCAGGATCGGGTCGTTGTAGCAATGTGGTCTGTGAAGCAATGATCCATCACAACTCCTAGGTTTCTGGCTGTCCTCGAAGGAGTAATGGTTGACGAACTCAGCTGTATAGAGAAGTTGTGATGAAGCAATGGGTTAGCTGGAATCACCAGGAGTTCTGTCTTCGTAAGGTTAAGCTGAAGGTGATGGTCAATTATCCAGCTAGAAATGTCACTCAGACAGGCGGAAATGCGAGCAGCTACTGTCGGGTCATCTGGTTGGAATGAGAAGTAGAGTTGGGTGTCATCAGCGTAGCAGTGGTAAGAAAAGCGATGCTTCTGAATGACAGATCCTAATGACGTCATGTAGATGGAGAAGAGAAGTGGTCCAAGTACTGAGCCTTGAGGAACCCCAGTAGTAAGGTGTTGGGACTTAGAAACATCACCCCTCCAAGACACACTGAAGGATCTGTTGGAGAGGTAGGACTTAACCCACAGGAGTGCGGTTCCAGAGATGCCCATCTTTTTGAGGGTGGACAGGAGAATCTGGTGATTAACGGTGTCAAAAGCAGCAGACAGGTCGAGTAAGATGAGTACTGAGGATTTTGAAGCTGCTCTTGCTAGTCGCAGGGCTTCAGTAACCGAGAGCAGAGCAGTCTCAGTTGAGTGGCCACTTTTGAAGCCAGATTGGTTGCTGTCCAGGAGGTTGTTCTGTACAAGGACAAGGAGTATATGCCGGCAGCCATATCACCCTGGAGCCCAAGACCGGTTTCCCACTGAAGCTAAGCAGGGATGAGCCCGGTCAGTACCTGGATGGGAGACCTCCTGAGAAAACTAGGTTGCTGCTGGAAAAGGTGCTAGTGAGGCCAGTAGGGGGTGCTGTGGGGGACCCTGTGGTCTATGTGGGTCCTAGCGCCCTAGTGTAGTGATGGGGACACTATACTGTCAACAAGCACCGTCCTTCGGATGAGACGTTAAACCGAGGTCCTGACTCTCTGTGGTCATTAAAAATCCAAGGAAGTCTTTCGAAAAAAGAGTAGAGGTGTGACTTCGGCATCCTGGCTAAATGTGCCCATTGGCCTCTGACCATCATGGCCTCCTAACAATCCCCATATCCACTGATTGGCTTCATCACTCTGTCTCCTCTCCACCAGTAAGCTGGTGTGTGGTGGGCGTTCTGGCGCACTATGGCTGCCGTCGCATCATCCAGGTGGATGCTGCACACTGGTGGTGGATGAGGAGATACCTCTTGACTATGTAAGCGCTTTGAGTGCCTAGAAAAGTGCTATATAAATGTAATGAATTATTATTATTATTATTAACATAGAAAGCTGGTTGAACACAGCTCGCTCAAGTGTCTTTGCAATGAATGGAAGAAGGGATACTGGTCTGTAGTTTTCAAGAAGTGCTGGATTTAGAGATGGTTTCTTTAGCAGTGGGCTTACCAGAGCCTGCTTGAATGCTGAGGGAAATGTTCCAGAGTGAAGAGAGGAGTTGATAATGCGAGTAAGCGAAGGTATGACTGAAGAAGAGATCGCTTGAAGGAGGTGAGTGGGGATCGGATCAAGTGGACAAGTAGTAGGATGATTGGACAGGAGAAGTTTGGAAACGTCCATCTCTGAGAGTGGGGAGAAGGAGGAGAAAGAGTGTGCGTCGGTCATTGTGAAGTTGTCCTCAGTATGCGGTGTGGAGAATTGGTCACTGATGGTTCTTGTCTTATTTGTGAAGAAAACTGTAAAATCGTACGCTGTAAGAGTCGATGGAGGAGGTGGTGGCGGCGGATTAAGAAGAGAAGAGAAAGTCTTGAAGAGTGTCCGAGCATCACAACAGCTGTTAATTTTGTTGTGGTAGTAGGATGTTTTAGCCGTGAAGACATTTGCAGAGAAGGAAGAGAGGAGAGACTGATACACACTGAGGTCGGTAGAGTTTCTTGATTTCTGCCATTTCCTCTCTGCAGCCCTGAGTTTAGAGCGATGTTCACGGATAACCTCGGACAGCCAGGGGGCAGATGGGGCGGTGCGTGCTGGTTTAGACAACAGTGGGCAAAAGTTGTCCACTTTTTCGCCCTCCGCTCCACCATACTGGCTGGGGAACAGGAATGAAGTCCCACACCGCTGGATTTCGACATGATGGAGTCCTTCTGTTACGATCAGGAACCCAGAGAAACACAGGAGACGAGAGATCCAAACGCAGTGTGGGTTTTAATGGGTAATCCAAATCAGAATCCAACAAGCAGGGGTCAAAACCAGAAATCAATCCAAAACAAACAAACAACAGGGATAGGAACAGGAATAGGAACTGGAACAGGAATGAGAACTCGGAAGGCGAGGAAACTGGGTGACAGAAAGAAAGGACTCCATCAAAACAAACAGAAACAGACCGGTTAATATAGGCAGGGTAATGACTATCAAGAGAAGACTCAGGGAAACAGAAACCAGACAGCGTGACATTACGTCCCTGTACGTTCTGTATTTTGTTTTGTTTGCTCCCTGTTTTCTTTCCCTCTCTTTTTCTGTTCTAAATTCTTAGGTTTTGTTAATTGGCTGTTCAGTTCATCACTCAACCAATAAGGATGGACTTGCCTGCTTAAAAGGGGGCCAGGCTTTATGTGATGTTGTCAGCCGTCCTGCTTTTCAGCCAGCGGGCGACTGTCCATTTTTGCCAGCCGCGTTCATTTTTCTCTTTGATTGTTTGAGTTGTGATTTGTTTAGTTATTTTCTGAATTGTTTAGTTGACTGACTTCTTGTGACGACTGGGTGAAGCTGGAAACAAGTGCGAGTATAAACAAAGTTTTAATGAGAGACGATAACCAAACAAATTGGAACACAAACAACGCTGGGAAGAAGATACAGTCCGAGATGGTGGAAGGAGGTGATGAATCCAGATGGCGGTGGTGAGTTGGCAGCAGGAGAGGGTGGCACAGGAACTGCGGGGAATCGAGCCGAAGGTAAGTTGTGATGCTTGTGGTGGTTGCGAAGAGTGGACGAGGTTCCGGGGGAGGACACGGACATCCAAAACGCAGAACACAACAGAAAGCAAAGCACGGTTAACCAACATGAAACAACGCTCTCACAAACACAAGATGTGAGACAAGCCATTATATAGAGAGGGTAATGAGTGACAGCTGCTGCTGATGACAATTAACGGAGATGCCCATAAACTAATCATTGCAGACGCATAAAACACAGACTTCACCCACAAAGTGCAAAACCCACAGTACCCCCCCTCTAAGAACGCCTCCTGGAGTTCCCAGAAGGGCCTACCTGCTGATTGTAATCATCAATAAGGGAGTGATCCAATATGTCCCTAGCAGGTACCCAACTCTCCTCCGGACCGTAACCCTCCCAGTCCACCAGGTACTGGAATCCTCGTCCCCTCCGTCTCGAGTCCAGAATACGATTAACCGAATATGTCGGTTCCCCATCTACGAGACGCGGCAGCGGGGGAACCGGAGTAGGCGGATTAATACGTGCAAAAAAGTCGGGTTTGACATTTTTGGAACCTGGGCGGTACGATAAAGTAAAATCAAAATGCCGAAAAAAAAATGCCCACCGAGCCTGCCTGGAATTGAGCCTTTTGGCAGTTCTAATGTACTCTAAATTCTTATGATCGGTCCAAACAATGAAAGGTACCCCTGAGCCTTCCAACCAGTGACGCCACTCCTCTAAAGCTAATTTGACGGCCAACAATTCTCTGTTACCAATGTCATAATTGCGTTCAGTAGGAGATAAACGATGGGAGAAAAACGCGCATGGATGTACCTTATCGTCCGAGGCAGCACGTTGGGACAGCACTGCTCCTACCCCCACCTCTGATGCGTCGACCTCCTCCACGAACTGCCGTGTGGGGTCAGGGGCCACAAGGATGGGTGCCGAAACAAAGTGGCTCTTGAGGTTAGTGAACGCAGTCTCGGCTGCGTCCGACCACCTGAACAGAGTACTGGGAGAGGTCAAGGCAGTCAGAGGTGAGGCTAGTTGGCTGAAATTGCGAATAAAATGCAGATAGAAATTGGCGAACCCCAGAAACTGCTGTAGGGCCTTACGGGAATCTGGAGATGGCCAATCTATCACAGCCTTAACCTTGTCAGGGTCCATACGTGTTCCCTCGGATGAGACAATATACCCTAGGAAGGGATCAGACTGTGCTTGGAATACGCATTACTCCGCCTTGACAAAAAGCCCATTCTCAAGTAATCTCTGGAGCACTCATCTGACGTGTTGAACGTGTTCCTGGAGAGATGAAGAAAAAATCAGAATGTCATCCAGGTAAACATATATAAACTGATCTACCATATCTCTCAACACGTCATTAACGAGAATTGGAAAACCCCTGGCGAGTTGGAGAGCCCGAACGGCATCACCAAGTATTCAAAGTGCCCTCTAGGGGTATTAAAGGCGGTTTTCCATTCATCCCCCTTTCTGATGCGGACCAAATGATAAGCATTACGTAAATCCAATTTTGTGAATACGGATGCTCCCTGTAACCTCTCAAAAACTGAAGACATTAGTGGCAACGGATAGGTGTTCTTTATCGTAATGTTGTTCAGCTCTCGGTAGTCAATACAAGGTCGCAGAGAACCATCCTTCTTACCCACAAAAAAGAATCCCGCCCCCGCTGGACAAGAGGAAGGGAGGATGAACCTCGATGCCAAGGAATCAGAAATGTATTTCTCCATGGCCTCCCTCTCCGGAATAGAAAGAGAGTATAGTTTGCCTTTAGGCAGAGACTTACCTGGCACTAAGTCTATAGCACAGTTGTAGGGACGATGCGGATGAAGAGAAGCAGCACGGGACTTACTAAACACCTCCTTCAGGTCCAGGTACTCTGCGGGCACGTTTGATTATACCATGTTCTCCTTCTGAAAGACAGAAACAGCCACAACAGGACAAGCAGAAACCAGACAAGACTCATGACAACTTTCACTCCACAATGTGACAGTGTTGGAACCCCAATCCACTCGTGGATTATGTTTGATTAACCAGGGGTGACCTAAAACAATGGGAGCTATGGGGGAGTCCATGAGAAAAAAGGATATGGTTTCACAATGATTGCCTGATGTGAGCAGAGTGATGGGTTCAGTATAGTTGGTGACGTGTGGCAGTTCCTGGCTATTGAGTGTGGTGACATGGATGGGAAGAGACACAGGCAGGACAGGAATGTTCAGGTGACGTGCAAGGAGGGAGTCGATGAAATTACCTTCGGCTCCAGAGTCCAGAAGGGCGTGACAGTCGTGAATGTGATTCTCCCACCGCAGTTTCACCGGAAGGTAGGTCGATGATGTAGTTGAGGACTTCCCAGCGGAGATCCCACCCGATAGTAGCCTCATTTTTACTACCTGGCTGGCTCTTTTACCGGGCAGGAATAGATGGGATGTCCTGAGCCTCCGCAGTACAAACACAATCCTTGGGACCTCCGCCGCTCTCTCTCCCTCCGGGACAGCCGAGCTCTACCCACCTGCATGGGTTCGTGGTCGTTGACAGGACCGACCGTGTTCTCTCGACTCGAGCGGCCCCTTTCCGGAGAGATGGGAGGGCGTGTAGGACTGGTCTGTCTGCCCAGACGGTTAATCCGGGCATCAACTCGAAGAGCCAGGTCGATTAGTCCGTTGAGTGTAGGGGGCAGCTCGAGGAGGTAGATCTCCTTCTGAACACGGTCGGCCAGCCCATGCAGGAATCGATCCCACTGCGCCGCCTCGTTCCACTGGCACGTGGCCGCCAGGGTACGGAACTAGATGGAATAGTCCGTGACCGAAGATCTACCTTGTTGCAGGTTTGAGAGCTGGTGGGCAGCTTCCCTGCTCTATCGAAGACCCGTTTCATTTCATCCGAGAGGGTGTGGAACGAGGCGCAACACGGATGTTGGTTCTCCCACACCACCGTCCCCATAAGGCGGCTTTGCCAGATAGTAAAGTCAGGGTAAATGCAACCTTCGGCTCCTCAGTCGCGAAAGTGCAGGGCTGTAAAGCAAAGTGCATGGAACACTTGTTAAGGAAAGTCTTGCAGAAATTTGGCTCACCGGAATAATTATCTGGCGCCGGAAGTCGCGGCTCACACACACAGAGCAGTGAACACACACACACACTGTGAACACACACCCGGAGCAGTGGGCAGCCATTTATGCTGCGGCGCCCGGGGAGCAGTTGGGGGTTCGGTACCTTGCTCAAGGGCACCTAAGTCGTGGTATTGAAGGTGGAGAGAGAACTGTGAGAACATAATATCCTTGTCAACACCATGAACTCTTAGTTTCCTTAAGAAATATAGACGCTGACCTATTCGTGAGGAAACATACTCCACTTGATTTGACCAATGTAACTGTTTGTCTAATTGAATTCCTAAATATTTATATGTTGTTACTTGTTCAATCGGTACTCCTTCAATTATAATAGGGCTTTGATCGCCTATAGACCTAGGGTCAAAAATCATTTCTTTGGTTTTATTAACATTAAGGAGCAAGTTATGCTTATTGCACAACTTAACCATGTCCTCTATCTCCTGTATGTAAATACCAATGTCTGATTTGTTTAAATCAAGGTGATCATCAAGGGGTCCAAGCACAATGGTTTGTATAGATGATGCAGTTACACTATGGATGTGTATCTTTTCAATTAAATTATGAGTCCTTATGTGAGTACTATTGAGAAGGGTATTCCTGCACAATCGGAGGCAGCGGTTTTAGGACCCCGCCTATAGGACCCCGGTTATAGGACCCTAGTTTTTTCTGACAGCGCCACCTAATATAAGTAAATCTAGCCAGCACATTAATTTAGCTTAAAAGATGAGCATGAAAGCATGCTGATGTTATATGTGTAAGAATTATCTGGAGCTTACTGTATTAGTACGAAAACTTGCTTAATCATTGTTTTACCTAATTAGTTAGGTATAAAATACCTTTCATAATTCAACTGCCTGGTTGCACTACATATTAGACTGTCATTTTGGCATTGTTTTGCAATCATGAATGAGTCGTTTGGCAGTTTAAAAGTCCTTATCCAACCAGGGGCGCGTATAAACTCTGGCCACCCCTGCGGCCACCCCTAGGATTATTTACAGTGGGTCCTATTCATCAGTGTTGGGAAGGTTACTTTGGAAATGTAATAGGTTACAGATTACAAGTTACCCTGTTTAAAATTTAATAGTAGTGTAACTTTTTCAATTACTTTATTAAAGTAATGTAACTAATTACTTTTGAGTACTTTTTGATTACTTTTCTAAATTTGTGAAAATTAAAGAATAATAAATAAAAGCATATACATCAACTTAAATACAGTTATCTAATAAGCATGTGACGTATTCTGTGTACTAAACTCCTGAAACATTGGTGTTTTTTTTAAACTGCTGTCTCTTTGTATATGATGATAGTTTTCTCAAAATAAGTAAAATGCACATGAAGTGACACAGAGCAGTTCTAGAAATTATGTTTATGTGCTCGTGTACTCCTATATTGAGATGGCAGAGGTTGAAAACACTGCGAGCTTCAGTAGGCCTATATATGTGTAGTAAATGAAACCATGTCTTTGCCATTAATTTACAGGAGGGGCGGACTGGGAAAAAAATTCTAACTCATACAAACAAATTCATGGACAAAACTATTTTTTTGTATGGACCTGACATAAAAAAAGGTTTAAATCTTTAATTTGGGGACATGCAAAATAATTTAAAGTTCTCTCCTAACCTGCACGTTCACTTCCATTTTTCTCTTCAGTCTCTTTATTTTGCCCTGTTATCCATCTCTCTCGTGACTTTAATACTCAAGATTGAACAAAACTATACTTTACAATACAATACTCTACAATACTATAATATCTTTAAAGAAAAATCCTAATACTGTAACATTACAACTGATAATAATGATGTCCTTTATATAGTATTTTGAGTGATGACTGATGAGCAACGTGCTGCTGCTTGATTAAATAAATAAAAAAACAAAGACAAAAAAGCATCTTTACAGATGAAACTGACCTGAAACCCTGAACAGTAGTTCTGCTTCTCTGCTCCAGCTGTCCACTCTATTCTCATTCTCTCATTCTCTCATTCATTCTCTCTCTCTCTCGCATTGATTACTCTGAGTCTGATCCAAACCGTTTGGCGGAGGCGCGGAGAGCGCGCGAGTCATGACTAACACTTGATCGCTTTAGTATACAATAATGATATTAAATAGTGGGGCAAAATCAGCTGCCAGGCCACCGGGAATTGTCCCGGTTCTCCCGGTGTCCAGTCCGCGCCTGATTTCCGCAGAATGTGCAAGTCATATATTGCATTTTTGGGGCTTTATATTAACAGACACTAGTCGATGTCATGTTTTGATTCAAGTGTACTGACCTACTTTTGATTTAGTCATCCAAAATGTGGCATATTCCGTCCGCGTTATGCATTTCGTTTTTATGACTGGATTCTACGAAACAGACTGTATTTCCGCATCCCGGAAATTATTAGGGCGGTATGTCTCAGAATAGTCAGTGCAATTTGGGAAAGAAATCAGTTAAATCTGTATGTGGATGTGTGTAAATATTCAAATGTAATCCCCTTTGTAATCGTTAAAAATTTCATAAGTAACTGTAATTTAATTACTCATTTTTTCGTAGTAACTGTAACTAATTACAGTTACAATAATTTTGTAATTAAATTACGTAACGCCGTTACATGTAACTAGTTACTCCCCAACACTGCTATTCATTTAAATGCAGAATGTAAATTCACAATAGTTTAAGAAGTGAAAAAAAAAGTGCAGCACCTGCTGCAGCCACAATTTTGCATCTCTGAGCAACATTAAAGTGTTTCGTTCCTGAATGAATCAACCGTTTAAATGATTCGGTTCAATCGCAATGACTCACTTATTAACAGTGACTCGCTGCCACCTATTGGCGGTTTTAATTTCACATTTAATGGAACCTTTTCATTTTTTAAAAAATTTCAAAAATCAGTTTTCAATGTTTTATCTTTAAAATATCAAAACATTATTTATTCATTTGTAACTGCAGGTTAAAGTATTCCATGTTCCACGGAGCTGCATTAAACAGTGTGTAAAAACATCTAAATGGCACTTCATATGCAGCTTCTGTTTTATCTGCATTGCAAAGATCAATTTTGTTGATACTGATTGCATTTGCTTGGTAACAGCCCAAATGCAAGTATTTGACCTAAATTATGGTGCACTCTTTTAGAAACAATGGTGTAAAGGTAAAAAAAAAAAAAAATCAGGTGTCAGCACAATCAAAAATAAGATATCAGCACAACAACACTCAGCAAAATAATGTAATTATCGTTATCAATAAAATCCTAGAACTCACAGAGATATAACTTTTTGTCTATATTGCAAACCCTTAATTTTTTTTTTCTTTATTTTAATGTGCCACCCCCAAAATTTACTGTGGCCTCATTTGGCCACCCCTGTTAACATTTTCTGGGGGCGCCACTGTATCCAACCAGGGTTTACATTAGCATTGAGGGGACAGCATTTCCCCATTGTTGCTTTAATGCTTTGTCTCCCATTCTCACCGACCTTGTCATAAACATCATAAAATTCTTTTAAATGATCATACGCCTTCTTGCTACATGCTGCGGTCGTTTGCTGTATTTTTTTTGATGGCGCGTCACGCATGCGTCGGACGGCTGGTGTTGCCAGATTGGATGTTTTTCCGCTACATATTAAGACCTGTTTATGGTGTGTTTTAGCCGGATTTTCGCATGGAAGGCTCTATAGAAATCTGGCACCCTATTGAACGAAGTTAACCCGAGAGAGCGTGCCGTTCACAGACACCAGAATGAACGAGTTCACAGTAACGTTCATCAGGCATTAATACAGCACGTTCAGTTCACGTTCGCCCAAAATATGAACGAGTTCATGAACTATCGTTCAATGAACGCGTTCAGGCACAACACTGGGTACTATTATATGCACAACATGAAAATAGATAACTATCATAGTGTCCCTTCTTCACTTTTTCAGTAATGTGTGATAACTTGATAAATATATTGGCAATACTATTAAAATAAGATCAAACTGAATGGTATTTAGGAGATGATCGTCTTTGCATAATTACTATATTGGGTTTTATGAAAGTTTATAAAAAAAATAATGAATATTTATTCTTTTTTTATTTATGCACATAAATGAAACCTTTTCAAGTCTTTGAACAGATGAGGTGTGCTATATCTTTTCTAACTGATTGGACTTACGGTTTTCATAAAAATAAATATTAAAAATCATAAAAATCCCATAGACTTTAATTGACAGGATGTTCAGATGAGCCAAGCTCCAAATCCCATTAGACTCAATCAAGCTTTGCTTCTATGAACTATTATAATCAATTTAAACTCATACAAACTCATCTAATATTTCTAATCTATTTATGTGCATAAATAAAAAAATTATAAATATCCATTTTTTTTTTTAAACTTCAATAAGGCCCAATATAGTAATAATGAAAAAACTATAATCTCCTAAACACCATTCAGTTTGATCTTATTTTAATAGTACTGACAACATATTTCTCAAGTTATCACACATTACTGAAAAATTAAAGAAGGGACACTATATAAGTTATCTATTCTCATGTTGTGCTAGTACTCACAGAAGGACTCATAATTTATTTGATCAGCGGATTCTGCCTTAGTTTCAAAAATACAAGTGAATACATAAATTGTCTCTTTTCAAGTAAAGTCACTTTAATATTCAAATCCAGTATCACGATCAACTTCCGATTTATATATCAAAGGTTTATGTTCACATGGCTGTTATGAAAGGGGCACATATTTATTGAAAGATTACAAGTATTTAATGATTAGTTTATTGAAATAGCTCCATTGAAATCTAATTTACTGAAAGCAGCTGGTAAATGCAGTCTCTTTTAATATTCAATCCAGCATCAATACCCATTTTCGATTCATTTCTCAACAGTTTATGTTCACCTGGCTGTTTTCGTTTATATTTGCCAAGCTATTATGAATTTTGAAATAATCGTGTACTTGATTTGTCCGATCTACCGACGAAAAGCCAGAATCACTGTCCTCTGAAGCTGGAGAGATGGATGTTATTTTCACCTAAGACAAAAAGATCACACAAGCACTCATTTTAATCTCTATAATATATTCTTCTAATTGTTTTGTGTTGATTCGCTGCACTGTTTTAATTTAAAAGGCTGTCGTGACTTTTTTTCCTTCCAGTATTCATAAGCTGTATCACGCTGTCAAATGATATTTCATTTTGCACACATACACCGCTCAAAAACACCTGGAATCTGCTCTTGTTGTGTTCTAATGGGTGGATTAGTGCATTCGCTGTGATATTTTATTTTTAAAAGCTCTTAAGAAATATAAAAATGCTTTTATTCTGAGCTCGTAGTGATAACTGGGCTGGCTCATGCAGCGCTCATTTCTCTCGTCTTTCTCTGGTTCTTTGGCCAGAGACATAATTTATTAATGAGATCTGACCCGGTAATAATAACATATGTTGGTTTAGCTTGTCAGTGTGAATCAGTGTTGCCAGACGTACGATAATTATCGTATTTGTACGATAATCTTTACCTTTGTACGATGTACGATCAATAATGAAAAAAATCCCGTAATGTACGATAATTTCAGAATTTTATGAAAAGTTAAATGATGACAGTTGCAGTCATAGGGCTTCTTAATCATACACTTAATCGGCTCATTACAGACACTCTAAATGTGTTCGTGTGCGCCTCAGGGAGGGTGGGTGCCCTGCTTTAAGGCCAACGAGCACTATGTTGCGGTCCATGACAGCAAGAAATCCTTCAACATCTGGCAACACGCAGTCTTCCAATGAAAGCGGCTCAGATGTGTAGTTATGAGTTAACTGCGCCACACTGCAACAGCTAAATTCCGCCTACACTGGACGCGACAAAGCAAATGTTAAAATCATTTTAATATGTTTTAATATGCGCTGCGACGCAGACAGTCACTGAAAAAAAATGGGATAGTATTTTGTTGTACTGCTTCCATCCAACCATACGGCTTATCGCTTATTGGTCATTTGCAGGCCGTGTTAAAATGTAGTTGGTTTAGAATAGATAACTCTTTTGACTGGTGTACGATAATTTTTAACTTCTGGTACGATACTTGGACATTTACAATCTGGCAACACTGGTGTGAATGAAATGTGTATTTATTTGTCCGGCTGGAAACGCGGCTGTCAATTCATGTGACTTTTTTTTCCTTCACAATGTCAAATAATATTTAATTTTGCATACATACACGGCTCAAAAACACCTGATTTTGCTCTTGTTGTGTTCAAATGGGTGGATTGTGTGCATTCGGATTAACATTTTATTTTAAAAAGCTTTTAAAAATCTATATAAATGACTTTACCCTGTTGTGCAGCGCCGAGCAATCGATGTGACGTTCAGCCTGACAAAGAAAATCTCACAAGCACATATCGCTTGTGGTGAGAATGCCTGGGCTGAGCAGCAGTGATTCTTCTCTCTCTGACTGCTCTCTGCCCAGAAATAAATTATTAATGAGCCCTAACTCCTGTAATAATCAGATATGTTGGTTTAGCTTGTCAGTTTGAAGGAAATTGTATTATTTACTTGTATTTTTAACCGATTTAAAAGTGAAACTAAGCCAGTCTCCTCCCTTCACTCCCGGGAATTGCTCCTCTAGGGGCGCAATTTTTCTCAGACATTGGAAATTGATTTTAAAAAATTAATAAAAAATATTTTTTTTATTTATTTAGCCTAGTTATTTACACTTGCTGTTTACACCTGGCCACTTCATGCATTTTCTCAGATCGGATAGCTATCTGATTTATCAAAACGGTTCCATTTACACCTGGTCACATGAATGTGTTTTTGCGAAACGGATTTAAATCCGATCTTCAATTCCCGCGCTATATGCAGATTTAATGGCGTGCACGTCACCGAAAGCAACAGATATGAGCTGCATTTTATTGATCATCAGCTAAAATTTCAAAATCAAAGACCGCAATAAGAGAGAGCGGCAACAGCACTGGTAAGATCATTTCGTTTCTCTACTATTAATGATGATGATTGTGTGTTAAGCGTTCGCGACTTACTTTCACTTTGATTTGCGATAGTTTGCACGTTGGTTTAATGAATATTTGCTCAGCTTCTCATCTGGTGGTGCGTGTTCCAGTAGCGTCGTCATATCTGGCTATAACATTACATATAGCCTATAACACGCCCTCACACGTTTATTTTTTTAGCATTTTGGGGAGGAGTACAATTTACATATGTGGTTTTAACAACCAGATGCATTTACACTTGTCTAGTTTTGTCTGGAATGCGGCCCTGACTACCTCCTGAAGTGGTTTGAGCGATCGGATTCAAATCCGTCTCAAATGCGTTTCGGAGGGCATTTACACCTGGTCTTTTCACGATCGGATAGCTATCCGATCTGAGAAAATATGGAGGTAAATCAGTAGCTAAACTCGAGAGGTTGAAGATCTGAATGTGAGAACTTGTCATATTAATATTTGTATTTGTAAGTTAAAATTTACACTCACAGCTCTGATGTGAAAATCTGAATCTTTCAATTTGCACACACAGACAATGATCAAAACACCCGTGTTTTGAATTGGAAGTTGTAGATTAATAGTCACAAATGTGTAGAATGACATTCACACAAAGAAAATGACATACACACATGTTTACGACATATTTACTTTTGCAGTTTCGCTGCACAACGTCAAGTCGGCACTTACAACCTCTCAGATCTGGAAGTACAAGTTCAAATCCTAGCGCTCTGACTTTTGCTACTCTTTTTGCGGTATTCTGTTGCAAAACTCACTTGTGCACTTGTATATGCAGATGTGAGAGAGCAGAGCTGGGGGCGGGGCTTTGGTGCGAATGAAGACATTTTATTGGTCGATGCCCGACCAATGAACAACGCCAATTGTTTTCACTGAATATCCTTAGCTTTGACAGGATTTTAAGACACTGCATTCATTTTGCCATTCAGGTATTATCTAGTAGACAAATAATGCAACATATTTTATATGTATATCCCACTGCATATTGCAGAGTAAACTCGCTTTACCAGAACATGCTTTGATCTCACTGCCACGCGGTCACGTGGTTCATTATATTTGCAGCGATTTCTAGTAATTTGTAACACATAAAGTGCATTGAGCATGCATGGATAACTACGTTGACTAATGACTATGCGTTACAATAGCATTTTATACTGGAAAATGGAACAGCATTATGTTCTCATACTCCTCCTTGGCAGTTAAATGTGACTAAACAATTAAGTGTAGCTTTTAACCAATAAAATAACTGTACTACATGTTAACTCAGTCCTGTTTAGTTAATTTGAAGAGATCATGGTACTAAATAATATGCGCAATAATTATGATCCATGAATGACCATTTGAAATATAACATTTTCTAATATGGTTATTTATACTACAATAACTGTAGTATTTAGGTTTAAATTCCAGTGCAAAGAGGCACGCTTTAAATTAGAGGCATATGCAAATCCATTGCTTAAACACTAGATGGCATTGTTGATGTTTAATAAATACATGTATTTAGCTCTACTAGTTGCTCAAAACAGTATTTCTGGTCATAAGTGCTTATTTTTTAGGTTTTGCTGTTTAATGTACATTTAGACATTATTAAACACTCGATTTTTATTAAAAAAATAATAATAATGTTGCATTTAAAAAGGTTCATTACTGACAAGCAAATTAGGAATTTAACCCAATGAAGATGTTAAAATTATTTTTACAAAACATAAAAATAATAAAAACAGCATTATATTGCAACTCTGGTAGAGTGATATGCAGTGGGATGTACATATAAAATATGTTGCATTATTTGTCTACTAGATAATACCTGAATGGAAAAATGAATGCAGTGTCTTAAAATCCTGTCAAAGCTAAGGATATTCAGTGAAACAGTTGGCGTTGTTCATTGGTCGGGCATCGACCAATAAAATGTCTTCATTCGCACCAAAGCCCCGCCCCCAGCTCTGCTCTCTCACATCTGCATAAACAAGTGCACAAGTGAGTTTTGCAACAGAATACCGCAAAAAGAGTAGCAAAAGTCAGAGCGCTAGGATTTGAACTTGTACTTCCAGATCTGAGAGGTTGTAAGTGCCGACTTGACGTTGTGCAGCGAAACTGAAGTAAAGTGCAAAAGTAAATATGTCGTAAACATGTGTGTATGTCATTTTCTTTGTGTGAATGTCATTCTACACATTTGTGACTATTAATCTACAACTTCCAATTCAAAACACGGGTGTTTTGATCATTGTCTGTGTGTGCAAATTGAAAGATTCAGCTTTTCACATCAGAGCTGTGAGTGTAAATTTTAACTTACAAATACAAATATTAATATGACAAGTTCTCACAATCAGATCTTCAACCTCTCGAGTTTTGCTACTGATTTACCTTTATAGAAAACGCATGAAGTGGCCAGGTGTAAACGGCCCCTATGTGTCTTTTCATGTCTGCTGCCTTTACTGATTAATCACTCACATGGTGTTTACTGCTCATATGATTGGCTCAAAGCAACCTATTATCTACATAATATTTATATTTTTGGATGGATTGAAGCTAAAACTAAAAAGAAAGACTCCTGAATAAGATGAGTGAAAAGTTTTCATTAGAAATATTCGCTATATTTCATAAAGGGGGATGTGGTTTCACTGTGGGTGGGATCAAGGGTTTTAAATCAGTGCTTCTGGCTCAGACTCGCACTGACTCACAGAATCAAAGACAATGAAAAACTCCACAGAGTCGTCTTCAGAGTATGTGTGGGATTACGAGTACTACTACGATTACATAGATCCGGTCTCCGTCAACGCCAGTGCACTCAAGTACAACAGATGTGAGATACTTGACATCCTCCTTTTGATCACCTCCTTTTGATAATCTAATGCCTAACTGTGTTCTCTTTATTATTAGATTCAGTCGTCATAATATTCTGGATCATTCTAGCTGCATTTATTGGGTTTTTCTTCTTGATTTTGTCACTTATATCACACTCAAGGCAACTTCCGAGGTAAGCAAGTATAAACCGTATAAACATTTTACTATTATTATTACAAAATTTGGATTTTAAATGCATGTTTATTTTTTCATTGTTTAAAAAAAAAAAAAGTACAATACAGCGTTTTTTTAAACGAATCCTTTTTTAATCTACAGAGATCATAATACTCATGCAGCTAATTGTTTAAAAATATCCATTGGGATATTAATGATTAAGAAAAGAACAAATATTTTATGCAGTGGATATTCATTTTCTTTTGTTTATGTAGAGGCCCTCGTGTCCAAAAATCTGGGTTGCCACTGATGAAAAGCTATGGATCTCCTCAGAAAAGAGACAAATAATAAGCAACTTCAAGAAGAAACTAAACCGATGAGGATCTATTTCATATTTCATTTCAAGTGACAACTGAGCCTCTGCCATTAAACCACATCATGATGAATGTGTCGGTTTATTTATATGAACTTTAATAATGACAAACGAGGTGTACATACAACACCTGAAATTAAAATGTATTGCATACAACACTCACTGAATATTAACTCCAACGGATGAGAATATATTCTAGACTTTGGCATGGTTTCTGATATTCTAGATGGATATCTGATATTCTCAGATTTTAACAGCCAAATATTGGGACGTATCAGTATCAGTGAAGAATACATCCTTAAATACAACCATCGGACTAAATCAAATTTTAAAAATGATTCAAACCACCACAAAAACCTGTTTGACGATCTTTTTTTATTTTTAAACAACTATAAAATTACAAAAAGATCCACTCAACTTTTTTTAGGGCTATTTTGTAAAACAGTGTAATCATGACTCGGACAGGATGTCTTCACACATGCGCAGGACGTGAGGTTTGGGCGTCCTGATGGCCGTCCTGTGGCGCAGCAGTCTGGCATGGGTCAGCAGGAGGTCAGGGCACCGCGCTCCACTCCAGAGCTCACTGATGTACAGCGAGAGCAGTTTCAGTCCGCTTTCTGTCAACAAAACCAACATCATATCAGTGGAAAGAGACAAAAATTCAGCCTTGCATCACAGAACTAAACTACACTCTCAAATACACAATCATACTTCACATTAATAGTGTTTTTACTGCATTTATGACAAAATGTTATGGACCCCAAAAAATATTTGCAAGCAGCTCATACATATGCGATCGGTTTAAGACTGCTCTATTTCGTGACATCACTGTGCTTCATGGGACTGGATATTTGGCAGAGATTTGCTATTCCAGACCACTCTCCCCAGCAACCGTTCTGATTGGTGGATGGCTTTTCAGGATTATGGGTAGTGTAGGTCATCACAAGGACATGCACTTTTTTTGCTTACTTTTTATTAAACACAATCACACTCTTGGCTTACTTAAATAGAAATCGAAATGCTGAAATTGAATGGGATTGACTGTAGTGCTCTCGGACTGTAACCTCACCTCTCTCGGCGTCATCGCCTGTGTTTGTAAGCAAGCAGGTTCTTAACACTGTCTGGTGAAAGCCATTCAGAGAAGTGCTGTGTGCCTCCAGCAATCGGAGCATGACTCTAGAGAACAGCTGCAGGGTGTCCACTGCGGAGCCATGCTCACATGTCCTGTGATATAATCTGAGGAAGTCCATTCGCATGCCTTCATCCATCAGAATGGCATCTATGATACTTGTACGCGGCAGTATGATGCTACTGAACCATTTTAAAATAGCTACTGTGCTGCTTTCATCATAGGGACTCTCCGTCAACGTCTTGAGGGCCCACTTGAGAATTAAAGACGCGGTGGCATCATCTAGATCGCTCGACTCAGGTTTGTTCGTGGTGAAGGCTTCAGGCTTGGAACTAGAAAGGCTTTTTTCTTTGGGTTCCCAGTGTATGAGGATGTTTCTAAGAAGCGGTTTACACTCGTCCAGCAGAGCCTGCTCCTGATTTCCCTCTTGTCCATTAACAGTTTCTGTCTGCTTTTCCATTCGAAATGGAGCGTGCCTCGCTGAGTGGCATTTTCCTTGCCCTTTCTCTCTTCCAGAGCCTGAATAAACACAAGAAATGTTTAGTTAGGAACAAGAATGTGTCAAAACACGTGATCTGTGTGTCTAACATTCATCTAGCTTCCACAAGGCCAAGGACTGGCTATATACACTAGTGTTCAAAAGTTTGGGGTTGGAAAGATTTGTTGAATGTTTTTAAAAGGAGTCACTTTTACTCACACCAAGGCTGCATTTTTTTTTTTTTTTATTAAAACTTACAGGAACAAAACTGTATATTGTGAAACATTATTATTTCAAGTTAAAATAACACCTGCTTATGTTCATATATTTGAATGTTTTATGTAGTTTGTAACCACAAAGCTGAATTCCCAGCAGGCTTTTGGCCAGTCTTCAGTGTCACATTATGCTTTTTGATGAACAGATTTCAAAATAACAGCATTTTTGAAAGAAATCTCATGTAACAAAAGAAATAAAATTCACTGCCACTTCTATGCAGTGCATGCACATGAATTAAGCAAATAAAAAGAAACAGGAATGCTAAAAGAATAATACATTTTCTGGCAGTCAGTTCTTCAATAAATATAAATAAATAACTATATATATTATGGCTACAAAACGATAAATTGCTTTCAAAATAAAAGTCTGTTAGCATACTATATGTGTGTGTGTACTGTGAGTATTTATTATGTATATATAAATACACACACACACACATATATAAAAATGTTTGTATATTTATACTGGTATATAATTTATATTATATATAAATCAAACATATTTTTCCTTAATACATACATGTATTAAGGAAAATACACCCAAACGTTTATTTTAAATGCAATTAATATATATTAAATAACCAAACAATGCATTTGTTTTTGATCACCACAGTTGTTTAAGTCTTTTTTTACCATCATTTTGGCATTTATACAACTGCCAAAATGAAAACACAGAAAAAAGTTGCTGTTGTTGTTTTTCACTCTAAAATCAGGTTAACATTGTTTAATTTTGTGTTTATACTATTAAACTTATACCCCATTCACTTAATTTTTTTAAAGAGAAAATTACAATTAACCTTTGAGGTAATCAACACCACACCACACATTTACAAAAACACGTGATCATGCTAAATACTACAATGCATGCTACAAAACATGGACACTTGACAGGAAACAGTCGTGACAGAATTTGTATTGGTAAACTGGAGTGTCAGTTTGAGTGGTTTGGAGTCTTACCCATCAGCTCTTTGACTCTGTGTTTGTTGACGAGCATCTGCAGAACAGACAGCAGTGAGGCATCGTGGGCCAGTGCCGCCCAGCGCTGCAGGAGACGGAGGACTTCAGAGCACTGTAGCTTCTGTGGGTGCAGTGTCAGCCAGCCGGCCTCCTCGTGAGCACCGAGAGCTGTCCCACAATGCAACAGTACAGAGGAGAGTGTGTGCAGGAACGCCTTCATCTGAGGTGCATTCACACCACTCCTAATCAGGAACAGAAGAACAGAAAACGCCTTTTTTGGAATGATTTTGTTTAACTAGACCTTTATCATTACCTTTATAGTCATCTTCCTTGGTGTGAACGGGCCTTTTGTAATTAATTTAATCAAATGTAACATTAAAATAAACAAAAGGGTCTGCACAATGAATCAAAACAAACTTGAACTTACAATCTTCATATTAAAATCAAACTAAAGTCTCACTAAAAAAGACTGGGGAAAAAGGTAGGCATCTATTTATTTGAATCAGAGAACCGTGAACATGAACGTGTCGCTAAATTACAGAAATATTAACTTAAAATGCAAGTACTTCAAGTAAATACTTGACCTATAACCCCTGTTCTACGGTTCAAAAAGAAAGTGGAAATTGGTTGTTAAAAAGTTAATATATGGCTGTTTTGGAACAGACATACCCATAAACCTATTATAATGTTGTAAGTTGACCTCATTGAAATAAATTATTAATTTGAATTTAATTTCAGTTTAATCTACCACTAATTTATCCTCACAGGAAGCCCATCTTTATGGATCAAGGTTGATCTTTTGATGCTCTTACCCCAGGTGTCGGGTGATGGAGAGCAGTGTGCACAGGAACTCATTGATGATCGACAGAGGAAGACATTTGCCTGAAGTCTGCGGCCGCTCTGATGTAGTGCTCTTTGCTTCTGGTTTACTTTCTTTATTACCCAGATTAGTGAACCACAGAGCATGAAGCAACTCGATGACTGAACTCAACAACTTGCTGTCAAAATACCTACAGGGAACAAACCCAATCAATGGCTGCAGGGGCCCAGTGAAGCACGCACACTTAAGGCACACGCCAAGGCGTCCCGTTTAGCGAAATCCACCCCTCACCTCTTGTCTATAAGCTGTAATATCCATGTCAAGACTCCATGTTCTTTGGTGAGGTTGTAAGCTGCCTTGTTCACATGAGCGGTCTGCCGCAGAACATTCACAATCTGAATCTGGAACAGCAGAGCAGAAACTTCAATCTTAAATTTCAAGCCATAGTAACCCATAATATAACGAAGTATAATACGATCCGTGACAATTGGGAAACGTGAACCGTGAAACGTGACTTTCTTTAGGGAATCTTTTAAAGAATTCTGAATTTTAGGTTTTAAATCTATGTCTGAGAAAAAGAGTTTAGGATATCAAACATTTAATTAAAACAAAAATATTAAGGATTTTTGACACATTTTTTGTCTAACACTTTTGTCAATTTTTTTTATTAAATAAAAATTTTTATTAAAATTTAATTAAAATGTAATTTAATTTAATTTTTGTCAAAAACACTCACATTTCACTGCTGGTTATATTTGCTATATATAATTTCGTATGTGACGAATAAAAATCTTGAATCTTGAATGTGCATCCTGTTTAGACCAGGAAAGGGCACATCTGAATATAATCGAAGGATACTAGAGTTTAATATAACCTCCATTATGTTGCTTTGCTCACTAACACCACATTTAAACAAAAGCGGAGGCAGATTTTGGGTGCACCTGAGAGGCCTGGTCACAGAGCGGTGTGCTTGCGAAACCCAGCAGGGTCTGATAGATGCCCTGCTTCTCACAGATCTCATAGCAGTGCTTGTCCCGGACCCCTTCCTCCAACACGCTCAACACCCACTCGCGCTCCTGTTTGCGCTGGACAGAGAAACAAAACGGTTCATTTGGAGACTACATCCTAGTACATTTCTGAATATATACTGTATACTCTATTAGCATGCTATGCAGCCCAAAGAGTCTAATAGCAGTGAGGTCGTCTTTTAAATCTGATGTTTAATACCTCCAGATCAAAACTGTAGAAGAGTTTGAAGAAATCAGGAACTCTCTTGAGGTCCAGAAACTGAGTTCCCAAAAGGAATTTGTTTACCACCATGTACATGTGTTCCTCTGCAGTGGGGGAATAAAAAAAAAAGTTGACCTCTTGGTTTTGGCAAACTTGGACGGAATTAATATTACAATGTGGAGTTAGTTTATACGGCTCTCTGAACTCTCTCACCGGGTCTCAAGATTTGCTGAGCAACTTTAGTGATGTAGGCCACGTGCACATTCGGCATCCGTTGGTTTTGCTTTGGGATCCCGTTCTTCACAGTGTCAAGCAAGTACAGTAGCTGGATGTTACATAGAAACAGATTACATTATATTGCACTGCATTATTTTACACTATTTAAAAATGGAGTCTTTTTTTGAAAGACGTCTCAAAGCAGCAATACTTCTAATTGCATAAATATGGGGGGTAACAAAAGAAAGCTTTTAGAATCTAACACTATTCAAATAAATCTAGCTACAGGAGTTAACGGTGAAAGTTCTCTACCTGTCTCTTCTCTCTGAACCGAGCGCCCTCGAGGTGTTGATAAAAGGATCCCAGGACTTGGTACGCTGCGGCCCTCACTTTAGGGTCGTAGCTGCTCAGGGCCGCCACTGTGACGCCCAAAGCATGACTGGAAACAAACTTCTGACAGTCTACTGCACACTCTGACCAGAGAGAGACCGGTGACAGCGCAGGTTAACACAGGAAAATATAACGTGACCTTCAAGATCAGGCTCAAGTACATGTACAGATTTAAACTCAAAACAAGTCCAATGCACAAAGCAAAAAAGAGCATTCTGGGCAAGACTCGTCAGGTTACCTGGCCGAAGGATGAAGCTGAACAAAGGCAGGAGGAAGCAGGGGTCGTACAGAGATGACAAATCTGGAGAAAGCTTGTCTTCCTGTGTGTAGAACAGGTTTTTACTCTCCTGTAGAAAGAGAGATACATGCTATTCAAGCAGCACGTAAAAGTCTGTACATTAAAAAGAGTAAAAGGAACAACACACAATAATATTAATAAAAAAATATATATATATATTAAGGCTGGACGATTATGGCCTAAAGTCAAAACCTCGATTAAATGAACACTTTACCTCGATTATGATTAATGACCGATTATTTTGTTTCTGTTTAGTTTTTTTTGCCCTCATAGGTTCACTTACAAGGATTGTACTGTAAACAGGGCCGTAGTTGGGGTTTGCGGGGCCCGGTTCAGGTTGTACCAGTGGGCCCTGTTTGAAAGTGTTTAATTTGTATGTTCATCAACATGCCCGCCACGTCCCAGAATGCAACGCGGCGCCCAAGCCCTATAAGGCGCGGTCACTTTAAGAGACAATGAATGCATCCAATATAATACACATACGATTTTTTCTCAACTGTTTACTTTAACTTAAGACATACCTGACAGTTTTTTTGAACATACTATCCAAGACGGGTATTTGTCGGTACAAGAGCAAAAACAGACAAATTGGGTGTTCAAGCGTTTTGAGACGCCTCTCTCTGCGTGACCTGAACACCAGAACACCGCGCGCGGTGCTGAAGTGGGCTCTTACACATCCTTTTCTGTTTGTTTAAACTGCCATTTGTTTTTGTTCATTGAGGTGCAGGAGGAACTTAAAGGAGAACTTCGCAAAGGAGAGCTCGGTTAAATCACAGGATTGTGGTTCGTGCCGCAATGCAGCTGCGAGAACATGGGAGCTCGATATAATAATACACATCCGATCGTCTAATCGCTTGAACGTCCAAACCATAAAACAAATACAACTAACAAAGTTTAGTGAAGACTCCAGGCTCACCGCTCGCGCGCCATCACTATGTGTTGAACCGACGTTCACCTCTGGGTTTTACTTTTATGACACTGACTGGCAGAATCATGTGGCTACACACGCTTTTAAGGGGGAGGTATTAACAGGAAATAACCGACATGGGAAAATTACGTCGGTTAGAGGTTCTAAATTTCGGTTTCGATTACTTTTCGATTAATCGTCCAGCCCTAATATATATATATATATATATATATATATATATATATATATATATATATATATATATATATTCTCCCTCATATCATTCTAAACCTACATGATTTATGTTTTAAGTGAAAAAAGGACATTTTCAAATGGCATGTTTCTTTCCATACAACAAAAGCATTTTTGGTTTTAGAGCTGAAACAACGAATCGATTTAATCGATTAAAATCGATTATTAAAATAGTTGTCAACTAATTTAGTCATCGATTCGTTGCTAAATAACTTTTATTTGCCGTAAGCGGCTCATTTCGTGCATATTTCAAATCTGCGGTGACCAAAGTGTGGCAGTAATGAGCCACCGGAGGTTTTACTCAGCCAGTACAGCAGGAGAAGTAGCAAATAGCCAATAGCTGGCCTCGTTTTATGTCACGTGCTTCCCGAACAGCGTCTCTGCAGCCATAGACATGATGTCTGCAGCATTCAGCGTGATGTGGGAGTACTTTACATTGAGCCTTTAAAAAAGAAGAGTAGGCCTAACCTGTAAACTCTGCACTACTGAACTGTTTAAGGGGACGTTCACATATCGCGTCTTTTGCGCGCTCAAGTTCGTTATTTCCAACACCGCACCGCATCGAGTTAAAAACATTTAAACTTTTCCGAATGCCGCAACCGCACCGCGGGTCATGTGACAAGAACTAACCAATCAGCTTCATCCTTTCCCGTAACAACGTTAAAAGCTCAGTCAAGATGAAAGGAACAGCTGATCATAGTTGTATATGGATTTCCATTTTGAAATAAATTTAGTAGCAGATTTTAGTAGCACATTTTTTGAGCTGCAAATCCATTTATCCTTTGCTGAAATTTCCGCGTCTTCAAGGAGAGAGCACGTCATGGTTGCTTAGCAAAGGCAGACGCCTCAGGGGCGCTTCTGCACGAGCGCTTTGGAAAGAAGGAGAAAGCGGTGCGCCTAGCGTTTTCCACGCGTTTTTAGGCGCGATTTGTGAACGGCCCCTAAGACTTTCATTTGTGCAGATTCTCCAGTACAATGTTGTTTGCAAATGTTTAGTTGTAAAAGCTGATAACATTGCTTTTTAACAGTTAACATTTAAAGCTTTACAAACATGTTCTGTGATCAGTTTGTCGTTTACCAGTTCATAATTCAGTCTTGCAGCCTAATTATGACTGAATGAGAGCGGTAAATGTAGATATTTGAAATGCACTTTTTTTTCCTAAGTATTATTCACTGCTCTTTTTCACACAGCAGGTTTTTTGTGTGTGTCCTATTTTTTTTTCTGGACAACCTTCTGATGGATTTTACTTTAAATTGTGAGTTCCATTCAGGTTTCATGCCATTGGCACTCTATTCGAAGGATTGTTTACAATTTCACAGCAAAAGCTATAAAGCTTTTTCCCAGTAAATAATAAAATACAATGCACTGCAATTTTATTCTGTTTTATCCTTATTCTTTGTGAAAATATGTTCTGAAAGATTCCTTAATAAGCTTTGTTCAGGATGTTAAACTACTTTAGGAGCTCTAAGGACTGCCATGGTGAAAACATTATTTTAAATCTCCTTGTGAAATTTGCTAGAGTATAGGTCAGTGTTCTGATTGCAGAAGAGTTCGACAAAGGATTACTAACACAATAAAACAACTCCAGGTATATTTTTGATGAGGATATGACAGTGCAAAATGGTTAAAATCTCTTAAATCTATCTATGATAAAGACCATTTATTAATAATTTACTTGGGGAAAAAATGGGAAAAACTAAAATATAAGTACATAAACCGATTAATCGTAAAAATAATCGACAGATTAATCAATTATCAAAATAATCGTTAGTTGCAGCCCTATTTGGTTTGTTCTTCACACAAAGCTATGTGTGTATGGATTATTTTTATGGTACCTCATTACACTTTTTGAACATTCTTTAAAAAGTCTTCTTTTGTGTTCTAAATTAGAAAAAACTAAACAAAGCATAACCAGCAATGTAATGTGGGCGAGTCACTTCTGTAGGTGAGACACTTTGTTTTGACTCCACCATACTTTCAATGTTTTACTTGATGACAGATTTGGAGAAATGTAGCATTACATCACTTGCTCACCAGCAGATCCTGTGCAGTGAATGGGTGCATTCACGTAACATCACGTAAAGTGAGAATCTGCATTTTTAAAAACAATTCTATCATTAAGGCGTTTTAACTTTAAACCATTGCTGCTGGCCAAAATAATCAATAATAACACTTTCTCTAGTTTTAAAATGTCCATCTCCGGTTGTCTCTCACATTAAAATCCACCCACATGCTTTGTTTAGAGCTGTTTTGGCCTATTTTTCACTTTGTAAACTGCTTGATCTGTGAAGATTTCCGAAGACTTGATTATTTTTCACTGGAGGAAGCAACACTTTGGATCGAGCACTTAATGAAAGATTTGTTTATTGCAAACATACGTTTCACTTCATAAATAATATGAAGTGACAGACTGACACTGTGTGGATTACTTGAGGATTATTGTGATGTATTTCTCAGCTGTTTGGACTCTCACTCTCACGGCACCCATTCACTGCAGAGAATCCTTTAGTGAGCAAGTGATGTAATGCTACATTTCTCCAAATCTGTTTCAGGTGAAGAAACAAACTCATCTACATCTTGGATGGCCTGAGAGCGAGTAAACATCCTTTAAAAGCATCTTTTATAATACTGTTTGTCATTTAGTCTAACAGACTGTCACTACTGACCCGAGGGATGATGTGTCGCTGCTGTGGGAAGTGTGTGACGGTGTTTAACATCCTGTCTGCAGCGAGCAGAGACAGCAGCTGCTCTGAGCTGGGCTTCTGCCACAGTGAATGTCCCAGACTCTTCCGGGCTTTATGGTGCTCAACCGCGGCAGGGCCCCAGAGCACATACCTGACAACAAATAGACACGAATAATGATGTCTGCACTAAACAACCATTCTCTGTTAGTGGAAATGAATGCTGAACACGTACTGAAACTCTGTAAGACTAATGTTGTTCTTCTCATATTCCTGGAGCAGGAGTAAAATCTTCTGATCTGTGAAAATCAAGAGATTTGACTAAAACACACAACAGACTTCATCTACAATCCAAACCAAATGAACCATGTCTAAGGGACAGGTCTACCTGTTGTGCTCAGCGAAGCTCCATATGCACCAAGAAGCACAAGGAAGTGATTAATGTTACAAACTTCAGGACATTTCTTCACCAGCATGAGCAAGAGAGACACCAATGACCCTGGGGAGGGAAAAAATACAGATCATTCAGACGGGGTTATATGAATACATAATCCCAAGTATAGTAATACTGTATACACACACACACACATTTTATATATATATATAGTGTTCCTGTGGCTCAAGTGGTAGAACATTCCCAGGGAACACATGTTAGGTAAAAAAAGTTAGTCTGAAGGTTGTTTTGGATAAAAGCATCTGCTAAATGCATAAATTTAATTTAAATTATTATTTTATATTTATATATATATACATACACATACATACAGAGACTTGGTTGAACAAACTCATTGTAAATATCACTTTGAGTGGACAGGATTTTTTGATGTTAGACAGATTCAAAAAAACAATCTTCTGGGTCATGTGTTCAGAAGTGTCTCTGGAGAAGGATCCAGAACTGCTGATATAACTTTACCTTTAGACAGATGAAGACTGTTAGAATCGTCCTGTGTGGAGAGCATTGTGGGTAAGAACAGAGAGTGACTGGTGGTCATCATGTGGACGGTAGCCAGAGGCAACAGCTCTTTAGGGGTCCCTGGTGTCTCATAAATGACCTCCAGCAGTGTGGTTAAGGTGTCCAAGAAGTTAGGGTCACGGTATCGATACCTGAGAGTGACAACGGTACTGTCAGCGGAGTACAGAGATAGCAAATAGTTTAGATCCAATTTAGTTTTGTTAATTAAGAGAAGAACCACTTACTTCAGCCCAGACTTAACGAAGGTGTTCCAGTCTGATGCAGTGATATTTTCTGGAAAGATCTGTAATAAACCCAACATGCAGCATACATCAGCTGAAGACTGAGCATTATACATGCTAAACAAGTACATAATACTGCTATAGTTATTAGGTCAGTACGCTTGTGACATTTCAACTAACAGCAGTTAATATCTGTAAATAAAATGATAAGTGTTGTGTGTTAAATACAACAGTGACACAACACAAACCCATTTATTATAAAAAAAAAAAAGTGAATACTTGGTCAACACATTACAACTGTGCTGTACCTTTGAATATAATTAATATGGATGATTGAAATTCTGACTTAGTACAACAATAATACTTATAATTGTTGGCAAGTAATATTGTACTTGTAAAAACTGCATCACTAATCTTTTTCAACCATCAACCCATCTTAATCTGGAAAACTCTGCATCACTTGAATAATACTGACACACTGCTATCAGAAAGTACTGTTTACAAGCTGAAACCATGGCCAGGACCATACGGACTCACCAGCAGTGACCTGAGTCTTGTCAGCATGGTCTCTTCATGATGGGATTGGGATTCTTTCTGTTCTTTATACACATCAGAAAGCCAGAGGAGAGCAGCTGAAAGCAGAGACTTCCTCCACTGACACAGTTCCTCTGAACCGGACAGTTTTTCACTGATGGAGTCGGCCAGCTTCCACCTGAAACCAGAAGTTTTAGAAAATGTTATGCAAATAAAAACTTTTGAATCCTCAAAGCTTCAGTTCAAGTATGTATCAATGTAAATGCAAAGCATACACAGAATAAAAGTAGGATGTGTCCAAATGACAACCAATTTACACCTCAAGTAACAAAAAAAGGAAGTTTCAATCTTTCCATGTATGAATATTTTTAATGCATAAGTTAAATTATTATGATTTAAAGCCATGTGTATAGCTCTATATGACCCCAAAGTTTTTGTCAAACAAACCCCTTTGATCTAAAATATTTACTTGAAGTGTCCCTCAGATTTTAAGTTTCACACAGTCTCTGATGTTTATTTAAAATCACACGTTGGTTAATTACATTATATGCAGACAAGCAAACTAAATATTTTAAGTAAATGTTTTGACTGTTTTTTAGGGCTGCACAATTAATCGAATTTCTAATCGCGATTAAAATTATGGATGCCACAATTATGTAATCATTCAAAGCAGCAATTAATCGTTCAAAGTCCTCTTATGTTTTTTTTTCTTTCTACATGTTATCTTAAGGGTTTTTCCTATTATTTGAATTTTAGTTTTAGTATAACATTTTAATACCATTAATATTTTTTCATTTTAATAAATATTAATCAATGTATAGTTGACATTTAAGTCTTAATACTATAGAAAAGCACTTAACGATTTTCAGTTATAGTGTTTTCAGCTGGTTTATTTTCATATAAAAATACGGCTTGCAGTTGCATCAGACAATGGTATAAACATAATTCAATGTAAATTGTGTTAATCGTAATTAATAATCGCAATTACACTTTCAAGGGAATAATCTACAATTATGTTTTTTGTCAATTGTGCAGCCCTACTGTCTTTAATTTCAAACTTTCTGTTAATAAACGTTTTAAATTTGACTTTTTTTGTTGTGTTTATATTATCTGTATATGTTTGTGTGTGGGGGGGGGGAGGGGGTGGGGGGTTGGGCAAGTTAACGTATTAATTAATTAACACAGACAGTTTTATCTTGCATTAACACTTGCAATTTTGTATTATTATTATTGTTATTTTGAAAGTCCGTCGCTCAGTGGCTCTGAATACACATACAGACAAACCGTGGGTCACAAGACGTTGACCAGTACTGGCTTGGGATGGGCATCATCACGCGTCTCATCCAATGAGAGCATCTGGGGTGGGCCTCAAGACTGCATCCCTCACATGAATGGTGTTCTGTCGATTTGTCCTACCCTGTCAGATTTTGCTACCTCCCATTAAATCAATAGGTAATACAATTCGACAATGAAAAATGCTACGCGTCAAATTATGGTTTATTGACAACAACACAGACCACAACACTAAACCTACCCCTTACAGTAATGCAAATACATTAAATATTGTTGTTCAGCATAATAAAAAGGATGCAATATTGATGTGTGCATGCAAAGTAAGCCCTGGTAGGACAATCTGACAGGTAGGATAAAACGTCGGACACCCGGCGCTCCCGAATAAAATTATTTAAGCATTAACATTCACAAACCAGTGGCAAATAGCTTTGGTTTTAAATTTAAGATAATTACATTAAGGTTTAAGTTAAATAATTTAACTGCTAACTATGTAAAGGGAACACTTCTGTAAAAAGCATTATTTAAAATGTTTGCAAACAAATGTTATTGAACTTCATATAGCAGTAGTTTTAAAATGTAAGTGTGCAATACACCACATTTGAAGTGTGTTATGTGAATTTTGCAAATAATGCGATTGACTGCAGAAAAATCACGTGATCAATCACGATTAAAATTTGTAATCGTTGCCCGGCACTAATATAAACAAAAACGTTTATTTTTTGATGCAGTTAATCGTTTGACAGCATTGATGCGAAACGATTCGTCGCGATTAATCACTTCCAAAATAAACGTTTTTGTTTACAAAATATATATGTGTGTATAGTGTATATTTATTAAGAATATACATTTATATACATAAATTACTTTAATATATATATATACATATATATATATATTAGTGTTGGGCAGTTATCGGCCTTAACGTGAGACTCTTATCGGGCAATAAAAAAAAAAATCGCCGTTGATCTATTCTTAAATTGGAATGGGAGCTGGGTCTATACTACGCGAGCTATGATGACTTTCACCTTGATATGTTAGTGTGGATGTATACCTAGCCGAATCTGTAGGGGGCGAGAACGAGTATTTAAACCTGTGTGTATGCCTACTGTAAAATTACCACATCAAACGTGATGTGCTAACATGGATGCAGATGAAGCCGCCAGGTTTGCTTCAGGGAATTTTTTTTTAAATAAGCTTCCCAATGGAAACCTCGACAAGACGCACGCCTGTTTCACACATACTCCGTCTGCAGTGCGTATGCAGTCCATGTGCGTTACATATGTGGTGCAGAAGCAGCACGGACTCATACTCATTGAGCTTTCACACAGGACGCGTTTGCAGTCCGCTACTCGGTTGGTAAACGATCGATCACCTGGAACGGATCATGAACGCTGGAATCAGTTAACATGGGTGCGTAAAAAAAATACGAAACGCATACGCACTGCAGACGGATTATGTGTGAAACAGGCGTAAGGTTGTTTGCACCTTGTGCAATGTGGAATTAGTTTACAGCTTTCTCAGTTTGTGATGCACTTTGGAAACAGGAGATGAGCAACTGGTCTAATGCACCACCTGTCTTGAGAAACCTGTTCTCAAAGAATTAACGTTACTTTTAGTCATCGTTTTATTTGGGTAGCACACATATTCTGAATGCCTTCGGCAGAATTCAAGTGAGCCATTTTAATCTAGATTAATCTAGATAAACTCTGACTTATTTCATGTCAGGCTTTCTGAGTTTACCTTTCATTACTGTCGGTTTTCTGAAGGATGGCAGGTAGATCATTCATAAGTAGTGTGAGGTCAGAGTTCACCGCAGTCAGTCGGATGAGGCCGGACACAACCTCCACGTGCAGGCCAGTCCCAACCCCAACTTCTGCTTGCTGCACTGTGTGCCACAGCTCGGAGAGTAAAGCCTTCTTCAGGACCTTCAGGACTGACTTCTGAACTGTGCGAGGTGACAGATGAGACCACATGAATCAACCTTTGGAATCAACTTGAACAGCATTATTTGAGCCCTTCTATGAAAGCAGCAGTACTGACTGTGCTTAGGGCGAGTGGGGTCATCAGTAGTGGCTCTCCTCAAGTAGGCGTCGAGTAAAAACAGGAAGCCGCTGTTTTGGGAGCTGATCTGTGTAAGGTTAGAGGCTTCCAGGCACCAGAGCTCAAAGCTGAGGACATGTGTGGAGCAGTTCTCCAGAAGAAGAACCCCCATAGCCTGAGCTGAAGGACTTTCTCTCTGGATGCAGTGCAAGAGAACGTCTGTCTGAATGAGTTTGGCAGTGCTTGGCTCCTGCGAGAGCACCTAGAGAGAAACATTCTGTTGATGAACTGTATCAGTGAGTGCATTACTGCTACTTTAAAGGCCCCGCTATACATGCAAGCGAAATCGGAGAGCAAACAAGTGTGAGATCATTCAGAACAACATCAGAACAAAACAAAGATCATTTTGGAGTTTGTTTGGGGAGACTGAAATAAGCCCGAAAATGTAGCTCTGGCTTTTAAACACCTTCAATCTAGCACGGATTGGCCCGTTGAGAATTTAAATATCTCCCAAGTACTTTTTCATTTATTAAAAGAACTTAAGGTTCTGCTAACAAATACTACAATATGAAAATAACTTTTTACGTGTCATCTGATCATATCGCTAAAAAGTGATGTTCTTTCTCAGTATTTTTGTCTTGCTTTCCAGTGCAAAAAAGATTCCTAAATCAGGATGATGATTAACTGACAAACAAGAAAAACGCAAGATGATACGTCTTGTTTTCTGTCAAAGTTATCCAAATGAAGTGAGTTTATGAATAACAAAATAACAAATATCTGCTAATGTGCTGAGAAAACTTGATTCAAAAGGAAAGTACGTTTTCATACCCCACCGAATGATATTTCTTCTTTGAAACCAATTAAATTTTGTTCAATTTCTCATCTAAATTTGCATCTAAATTAATAGTTTAAATGGGATTTAATGGTATAAATTAAGTCATTTCTGCTCCAACTGAAGAGTTTAAATTGAGGAAGGGTGTGTTATACGAAATAAATCACTTTTGAATCAATCAATGTTCTCCATTTATTCCTCTTCAACACACTTCGTCACAACGCACGTTCAACAACAACCCCCCACAGCCCGGAACTTGATTATAAGAGTCCCTTTTTAGTTTCGATTAACTGGCATGTGAAATACTAAACAATTTTCAGCATAGAGGTATAATGTGCATTAACACATTTTATAATGTCCTAAACTTAACAGGGTGAACTGAGGACTTTTTAAGAACTATATGGGTGGCTCGAGTGCAGTGTTTGTACCTGTAGCAGGAAGTCCTCGAGCTGCACACACTGGCTGGATGTGAGGAGAGCAGCCAGACCTCGCAGGTGGGCCTGAGACAGAGCAATGCAGCTGCTGTGGTCTTCAGAGAAGCGTCTCATGCTGTCTGAGAGCAGCTTCAGCACCGCACGGCCGTACACGCTCAGCTGCTTCTCAGGGCCCACCAGATACTTCTGAGGAAGCAACAGCAGGGCGGACACCACCTCCTTCAAGCTTGATGGGTCAATGTAATCATGTAGAGCCAGGAGCGCTCGGACAGAGAGAGATTCCTTTTTGGGACAACTTCTGAAAAGCAACAGGGATTTTTTCAGTGATGCATCAAACAAAAAATTTATACTTTAATATAGAATAATAGAATTCATCATAACATTTTTGCAGCATATATGTTCAATCCTTTTAAAATGTTTGGAGTATGATGTAGGTATCAAAGGAACAGCTTTAAAATGGTTTCACTCATATCTGCATGATAGAACATTTTTTGTTTGTTTTGCAAATGCTTCATCTTCGGTGGCTCCTTTAAAATATGGTCTTCCTCAAGGTCCTATTCTGGGCCCTACATTATTTTCATTGATGTCGTTGCTATGATATTTCCTATCATATGTATGCTGATGACACTCAGATATATTTACCACTTAAAGTCGGGAGCGAGCACTCGCTACAGGCCCTATTACTCTGTCTGGAAGAGGTCAAAATTTGGTTGTCAAAGAAATTTCTCCAGCTAAATGAAAAAAAAAATCTGAAATAATTACTTTTGGTCCACCAAAATTTAAAGAGATGATTTCTGATAAAAAAAAAAAGTGTAAGAAACCTGGGTATCATAATTTACTCAACTCTCACTTTTGACAATCAGATAAAGTCTGTAGTAAAACGTAGTTTTTACCAACTTAGAATGATCTCCAGGTTAAAACTCATACTTAGTTTTAAAGATTTAGAGACCGTTATCAATGCATTTATTACATCTAGATTGGATTATTACAATTCTCTTTATGTTGGGATCGATCAGCGACAACTTTCTTGTCTGCAAATGATACAGAATGTTGCAGCCAGGCTTTTGACAGGGACAAATAAAAGGGATCATATTACTCCAGTATTATCTTCTCTCCATTGGCTACCAGTTCAGTACAGGACCAATTTTAAGATTTTATTGATGGTTTTCAAAGCGCTTCATAACATGTCCCCAAGTTATATTACCATTCTTTTAAAGTACCATACATCGTCTAGGACACTGAGATCAGCAGATAAACTGTTACTGGAAGTTCTTCGCTCCAAAAGAAAGTCCAATGGTGATCGAGCATTTAATGGTTGTGGCCCCCAAATTGTGGAATAGTCTTCCACTTCATATCCGACAGGCTTCATCCTTAGAAGTTTTTAAGTCTCAGTTATTTATTTATTTTGTGAAGCACTTTGGGCAACAAAATTGCGTTACAACTTGCTATACCAATAAATAAAGTTGAAATAAAGTTGAAGTTGATATATAGTGAGCTCAATATGAAATCTTTCTGTACTACATGCATTTAATATCCTGATAACTAATTACAATTGTTAAAAAGGACATTACACATCCAGAGCACACTGCATAATACATCCCATAACTTGACCATCCATTTCTAGAGTAGGAATAGAAATGTAATATTAATCTCTTTTTTTGATGGATCACAGGAGTGTCAAAAGTTCCACACTTTTCTGTAAAATGTTTAAAAAATGCTAAACCATACTATACTGTTCAGAAGTTTGTGGTCTGATCATTTTTTTAAAGAAAAATTTATTAACATTTATGCTTTTGTCAGAATCTTTTATCCAAAGAATTGAACTTTATCCAGCATTTTATTCTTTTATCCAACAATGATTTATATATATATAAAGATATATATAAAGAGTTCAGATGCAAAAGCCTCTAAGTGCCATCTGAAATTTTCATCTAAAATTAGGATTTTTATCAGGCTCCTATATATATATATATATGTTCAGTTATTTCACTTTAATAGCCTGAAAAAAGGACCTGCACATTGCCATTAAAGTAAAATGACTCAAACTGAGCATAGGAGCTTAATAAAAATCCTAATTTTAGATAAACATTTCAGATGGCATTTAGAGGCTTTTACATCTGAACTCTTCATATATATATATATATATATATATATATATATATATATATATATATATATATATATATATAAAATATTATCTTGTGACATTGAAGTCTGGAGTAATGATGTAGAAAATTCAGCGTTGCATCACAGGAATAAATTCTAAATATATTCAAATAGAAAGCAGTATGTAACAAATTGTAATAATATTACACAATTTCCTTATTTTGCAGTATTTAGAAGCAAACGAAAGCAGCTTTGGAGAGCAGAAAAGACTTTGATGATAACTGGGCATCACTGGCTGAATTAAGAACGTTGTGAGGTCTACTGTTGTACAAAGTCTACTACTTTTATATACTACTTTAAAAATTACTTTTACCATAAGTTGTTCCATATACACTGCACAGTATGGTGTAAGCAGTATGCTAGTTTTCTATTCTTTATGATCACAATATATGTGATGCGATCTAGGAAAACCCGTCAGTTTTGGAAATGGCTTGAACCCAGCTGTTATATGGTATCAAAATGGTACCTTTTAAAATTTCGCCCAGTGGTGGGTTTTCCTAGATTGTATCATATATGATTCAATACAAAATCAGAAAAACTGAATATGATAGAAACCCCTTAAAGAAATGACGCAAATGAAATACAACTCATCGCTAATAATTTTTTTGTGTGGAGTAGCCCTTTAAATTGCGGTTCACTTTCTTCAAATTCTTCAAATAAGCACTTGTAAATGATGTGTCACATACTTGCTTCTCTTTTCCTGGAGTTCTCTCAGAACGGCTCTCTGCGCTGCGGTCGAGTATGTGTCTACGAGCTCTACAGAGTCCAGGTGTCGGAGCGCGGCGGCGCTGGACTCCAGCAGAGTGAGTGTCGTCTCAGTCAGACGGCCACACAGCTGCTTCAGCCGCACTGGATTCAGAGAGTGAGGAGGAAGAGAGCTCAGCTCCAGAGCCAGAAACCACTGCTCCACCACTGGGTGTTTAAACACTGATCTGAGGACAGCCAGCTGGATCTGGAGGACAGAAGAGCTGCAATGGATCGGTCTACCTCCCCATAATAATGCTTCTGAAAGCATCCCGGATGAAGATCAAGGCTACCTGTTCGGTGTTGTGAGCAGGTACGTGGTTGGTATCGAGGAAGAGGTCTGCCTCGTCCTGCTGCTCTGCGGGTTCAGGTTGAGTGGGCTGTTGTGTCTCGGAGCTCAACAGCTTCAGGATGAGAGAGTTCAGCACGCTCATCACACTGCCCAACACCTCTGCTGCGCTCTCTTTGGGGAGCTGCAGGAAAACACAGTGACGACGGCTCAGGAGCTATTCCCAAAAGCTGAATCAATTCCTAAAACACTACCCCCTGAGATTTTAAGTTATTATTTCCATAATCTATCAACATATATGGATGTTCATGGTTCTCGGATGTTGGCTAATTGATACAGAACATTCTTTTCCACTAGGAAATGGGTAAAAGGATGACTTTTTATAGTGTTTAACTGACTAATCATGCTTCACAAAATCATTCATTTAAATGTTACTAAACATACAACAGATAGTTAACACAAAAATGAAATTCGGTCATAATTTCCTCATCAACACGCCAAACCAAAAGTGTAATGACATTCGGTCTTCTGTAGAACCTCAAAGATGATACTTTTTTTCCAAACAATGGAAGTGCTCCATCAAATGCTCACCAACATTCTTTTTATGTTTCACAGAAGAAAGAATGTCATACGGGTTTGGAATGTCATGAAAGTGAAAAAAGAAAGTGAAAAAAGTGACATGACATACGGCCAAGTATGGTGACCCATACTCAGAATTCCTGCTCTGCTTTTAACCCATCCAAAGTGCGCACACACACACACAGAGCAGTGAACACACACACACACACTGTGAACACACACCCGGAGCAGTGGGCAGCCATTCATGCTGCGGCGCCCGGGGAGCAGTTGGGGGTTCGGTGCCTTGCTCAAGGGCACCTAAGTCGTGGTATTGAAGGTGGAGAGAGAACTGTACATGCACTCCCCCCACGCACAATTCCTGCCGGCCCGAGACTCAAACTCACAACCCTTCGATTGCGAGTCCGACTCTCTAACCATTAGGCCACGACTTCCCAACCATGAAGGAGAGTACACAGCAACAAAATGTTTGTGGTGAATTATCCCACTGAAATGAACACTAAACGCAAACTTTATAGTTCCTAGACAAAAACCATTCAAATATATGTCTGAAAGGCTGAATACCGAATTGAAAGTGAGTACGAAGTTTCTGAGGTAGAGAAGCACTTGATTGACAGCCACAGGGAACTGGGACACATGCAGAGTGTTCAGAGCTTCCTGTGCAGCCTCCTTAAAAGAGTCCAGCAGGAACGCATTTGGCCCTTCACTGTAGCAGGCCTTCAGCAGCGAGGAGAAGTCAGTGCCAGATGCACCATCCGCGACGTCTTTAGTGACAAACTGGAAGAAAGTTTGATTAGTAAGAAAATAAAAAAAAAAATTCAATTTTGTGTGAAATATTCCTAGTTTATAAAGGTCCTTAAGTATAAAAGGAAATTTATAAAATACATAAATGTTAAAAAAATATGAGAGAAGAAAATTTGTACATTTTGGTGAGAACTAGACCAAAAAATTAAATTAAATTAAATTATACAAAACAGTGAGCTCATCTGTGCCATATTTGATGTCACTGTTCTCATGATGAACCAAGAACACTTTATCAAGACTAGAGAGTAGAGTTGTTCCGATTCCGATACTAGTATCGGAAATATCTCCGATACCACAACAAATTCTGGCATTGGCATCGGCGAGTACAGGAACCCATATACCGATCCGATACCATTTTCAAGACCTAGTTATGAACGCTAGCTTTGCCTAACCGCTGCACGGTTCTTCTTCGCTGCTCAGAATGCATTGCAAACACAGGACGATGTGCTGTAATGCCACAAGCAACCCCTGTTTAGAGCAGCGAAGAAGAAATGAAAACGCGTTAGCAGCACTGATCTATATATGACTGGATCGCTCATCGCGTTCTAAACTGCCAACAGACAGTGAAGCCGCTTCAATATTACAGATCAGTGGTTAGCAGTATGTCCGCTGTTTAGCAATATTTCAGACTGGACCAACCAGACAGTAAAACGGCGACTAGGGATGCCACAAGTACTGGCACTTCACTACCAAGACGGTGCTGAAAATTTTAAAATGTGATGATACCAGCGTCTGTGTAGAACCGGTAGTAAGTTTGAGTATATTCGTTACCCGCAGCTGCGTTCAGTCGCTTCCGTGTTAGTCTAAGCGCAGGGCTCCAGACTGTAGCAGAATATATATACTAGTGTCTGTGAATATTAAACTGCAAAATACTATTTAAATATTACTCCTGCAAAGTCTACATCTCTGTGGGAGACGGGCGCAGATGCACGGGAGCTCGCTGTTTTGTGGCTTCTGCCGTGTGTCACTATATGAGGACATGAACGCATAAACCGTCACTTCATGACAATTTAACGTTTCATTTGAGAAAACTGTCATATCATAAACACAGACACTCAAAGATCTTCATGGCGAGTAAATTGACAATATATTAAGCTACTGTTGTAGCCTACAGTAGATTTAGCTACGTCTCTATGTAGTAATAATACGTCTCTATTAATAATAATAATTATGCCTAGACGGTTGCTTGTTTTTTACTTGTTTTGTTGTAAAGAGATTATCTGATTAATATAGAATTTTTTATATTCCTAGACTTATTTGTTGCAGTTTTTTATACACTAATATTGTAAAACTAAAATACTAAAATACCTTTTTTAGTTTGCGGTGTTAGATTTTTGGCTGCATTTGAAGTTCTTTTTCGCTTAAGAAATTAAATAATATTACTGTCAAATTCATGTCAGATAATAAAAATACTGTAATAAATACAGTAGTTAACCATGTATTTGTTCATGTTTTATCAAGGGATAAGTCTGGAGCACACCATAAAATACTTCTAGAAATTTACACAGGGCTAGTAGTATATACAGCTGTATATACAGATACACACCCAGGTATCGGATCAGTACTCGGTATCGGCCGATACCCTGAGCCCAGGTATCGGAATCGGTATCGGGAAGAGAAAAAGGGTATCGGAACATCTCTACTAGAGAGTCCAAATTTGCTTATAAACTGTCCTCTATCTGTATGCCATATTTCATAACTTTTCTATGTCCAGTTCTATACTCAAGAGAAGCAGAATCAGAAAAAGAAGAAGCAGAAACGAAAGGAAAAGGAGAAGACAGCTAACAATTTCCTCAGGTGCCTCTGGATCTGAGGTGCAGTGAAGGTGAAGGGCTCACCGGGGGGTCCTGTGTGTGTTTGGGGAGCCACTGAGAGTAGTAGCGGTAGAAGGAGACGACGGAGGCGTCTGATGAGTTCAGCTCTTTATCGTAGTGCTGGAGGGTCAGACACAGAGCCAGCGGGTCTCTCTGACAGTGCAGGACATCACACAGGACCGCAGCCATGTACCCAAACACCACACCTATACAACAGAGCACAGATGGTAACATAACAGCACACGAAAACTGTCCTGTCCTACACACTGCATTCTCACTGAACACTCCCAGGTATACAACGGTGAAGGGAATCTGGGGGCAAAACTATTATTATTGTTAACATTATTATTATTTGAGAATTTAATAACAATGATAACAACTTTACTTCATGGAAAAACAGGTCACATTTATTTAATTGCTTTCAAACATTTAACCAAAGAACTTTTATTTTGAATAAAAAACACAGATCTTAAAGTCCCTAAGCTTCTGTTTTGTTGACACAAATAATAAAAAAATAATAAAATAAAAAAAATAATAAAACTATTATAATAATTAAACATATCAATAAAGCACAAAATATTTGTATATATAATACAAGAGTTTAAAAAATATTATGGCATTTAATTAAAATACTCATTTTATTTTACAGAAGAAAATAGAGACTTTCATTTTGAAGAGAAATGACAAATAGAGCTTAAAGTTTCTAAGCTTCTCTTTTGTTGAAACACCAACCAGTTAAAAAAATTAATCGGCTCTATGACATATTTTGGATTACAAACTGTGATTTTCACCCATAAACGGACAACTCTGCAGGTAAATGTTACATTTAAGTACACAAAAAAAAAAAAAAAGTAAAAATGGATTGCAAATAGCAAAGATTTTTGCCTTCTGAGACGCAGGCTGGACTCTTTTACATGAGCACCAGGACTCAATGTGTACACACACCCCACAGCTCCGATGTCTCATTTTGTTATTTAATGAAATTGATTGATTAGATCATATCTATCTGTAAACTTTACCTTTCCCATCTTTAAAACTCTCCGGCAGCTTGTTGCGAACCTCTAGCACAGCTGGTACAATGGCACTGAACGGGAACGTCTGGAGGATGATGTCATCAGTGAGCGAAGGTCCGATCTCCTCAACATCCCCTTCGCTGTCCTCCACTATAACATCAACCATGTCGAGCACATCTAAAACACAGCAGAATACACACATAAGCATTTAAACAACCCAGAATAATTCGCATCGCTGCACCAGCTCCTCAGATCACAGACACACGTCTAACCGTCGATGTGTGATATGGGGATGCTAGCTTCATCTCCCTCCTGACCGCTCTGGTTCGCCTGTAGATACGCCGCCTCCTGAACCATACTCGCTGCTTTCTCAGTGTACACGTGTGGGTTACACACCACTCTCTTCAAAACCTGTCACACAACAGAGATGGACAACACTAAACAGCAAATATCAACCTTTTTTATTCAGAACTCTGAAAGGATTCTCTAAGAACCAAGTAAAACCAGATGTGAGAGGTTAGAATCCAGTACAAGGTCTAAAAACTGGATAACGGTCTCCTGCTGGGATGGGTCCAAAGGCGCCAGATGGTCCAACCATATCTCCAGCTCTTTCCACGTGTGCTCAAAAACACCACTGTCCCGCAACACCTGGAGAACAGAGGAGGTCAGCCATAGATACAACTTCTGTCTTTACTTCCTCTCCCTCGTGTCAGTCCAAATTACTGATCTATACAATGACTGGACACGTGGTGAAGTAGTTTTCCCTACTGGCAAAAACCTTGACCTAAAACCACCCGGTTTGAAGTGGATCAGTCACACAGGATCAGATTTTAAGAGGTGTACGTCAATTAATTTTTCCTTCAGATGTTATCTGCAAGTTTATGGTCTTTTCAGACGGGATAAGTGATATATTTCAATCATTAGGGTGGATGTGTCCGCTGCGCACATGCTGATTGATACAGGTAACTGATCAAACATAAAATCTATTTCTTTACGTACATAATATTGCAGGAAATATTTAGAAAATCTATTTGTAGTAGTATTTTTTTATTTAATGCCATGTCAGCATCTTAGGCCGAGTTTTAAAGTCAAAATCGTGAGATATAAACTTGCCATTGCGAGAAAAAAGTCAGAATTGCACGTTTTTCTCTCGCTATATATTGTGACTATATCACGTAATTCTGAGAAAAAAAAAAAAGTCAGAAAGAGTCAGAACTGTGAGATAAAATCGCAGCAATCTATTTTTTTTTTTTTTATTCAGGTGTGAAAACGGCCTCCCATAAATAATTAAATACTTATAATACATTTGCATTTTGAAAACATAGGTTTTGTATGCAGTTTTCTGTTGTTGAATGAGAATGAAACTTACTTTTAGGACCAACATCCTGGTTGAAGTCTTCAAGTAGTTACTGTTACTACTTACAAACATTTTAAGAAGCAAATAGAAGACTGATCTCTCTCCTTTTTCAGGATCTGTATCTGGCAGATCCTGCGTTTCGGGAGAAAAAAAGAAAAGGGGGGAAACATGATGATCTTAAGCTTAAAAGAAACAAAATACACATATACACAAACATCAGCAAACCAAATGTAGAAGACAAATGTGATCACGTAGACCATGGATAAAAAAAAAGCTAATAAAAAATAAGTTTTTACCTGAACACGGAACCAGGAGAATTTGCTTGCAGGAAGTTCCAAAGCCAGCTGTAGAATTTGATACTGTAGAACTGGAGGAACTTCCTGTTTCATTCCACTCTCTGTCACAATGCCTGCAAACATTGTGATTAGTCACTTATATCCATAGGTGAGAACAGGTGAGAAGGTAAATGCACTATATTTGTTATATCAGTTCTCAATCAATGTTGTCTACCTTTCAGGAGTTTGCTGAAGTCGAACTTGCTCTGGCTGACGAGGTGAGGCACCACCCTCTGATACAAACACATCACCCGCAGCAGCAGAGCCTTCACCAGGATGAGCTGTGGGTCGTCCTGCCGCGCTGTTTGAGGAAAACCATTTCAGAATGATAGTGTTTGAGCAAGACTGTAGCTTTAAAAGACGTTAACTATTACTGTGTTCTTCGCTTTGTTTTTGTCCTGTGCCCATCGTCTTTACTGCATCCTCCTTCTCCTTCAAGTGCGACTGCCAGTTGGAAACAACGGACACCGTGTCCGGTAGAATCTGAGGCAGCAAAAGGATGAATATTCATTGTGAAATAATATGATAGCATGAAATGTTAAAACCCTTTCCCATCATCCTCACCTTGCTCAGTGCATCTCTGTAAAGCTGCACAAACTCCTCCATCACGGCCGGGCTGTAAATGTCTGAACTCTCCCAGACTGTTTTGTCCAGACAGTGTTCGATGTTTTTCTGGGCTCGCTTCAGAATAAATGCCAGGAGGGAAAGTGTTGTGTGCTGGACCACCAAGTTGGGTAGCTGTAAGAGAAATATTACAGATTGAGCATACTGAGGTGTCCCTGTAGCTCTGTGGTAGAGCATTGTGTTAGCAGCGCAGAAGGTTGTGGGTTCAATTCCCAGGGAACACAGGTACTGGTAAAAAAAAATGTATAGCCTGAATGCACTGTAAGTCACTTTGGATAAAAGTGTCTGCTAAATGCAAAAATGTAAATGCATATTACAATGATTTCTGAAGGATCGTGTGTATTTGATGTGTAATAATATTTCACAATATTACTGTATTTTTGATTAAATAAATGCCTTGGTAAGCACAGAAGTCTCCATTAAAAAACATCCAAATCTTACAAGCCCCAAACCTTTGAAGAGTAATGTACAAGTCAAATTATTATGAAAACACATCTGCTTCTAATATTAATTAATTTGGATTTTAAAAAAATAACAAATACACTGAGATTGGCCTCTAATGGTACTGTGCATCACAGCTTGTGATTGTCTGATGGGTTGAATCTAGCGCTTACATTGAGACCTTGAGTGAAGAAGGCTTTATTGCACACTGAAGGAAGAGACGTGACCAACACCATAGACAGCAGACGAGGTAAAGGAATCATTTCACTCATCTGGAAAGCCTTGGACACCTCCGGCTGAGCCTCATAAATCTGCAACAATATCAAACCATGAGTAAGTCACACCTGTAAACCATTTCTGAGTCGAGGCAAAAGGACGCACAATATAAATAAGATGTAAAATGGCCTTGTTATTACAGTCAAAACAAAATGAAAGCATTTGTATAAAATCACTTAAAGCAACTAGTGCAGTCAAAATTGTCTAGTTAACGAAGGGGCGGAGTTTAGGTTGGCCACCCCATTCACAACTGCAGTTTCAGTCTCTTTTTTTCTTGACAAGGATTGCATTTATTTAGACACAGAACGTCTTAAAGAACACATTAAACGGGAGATTTTTATGTTAAAAGCACACTCCAACTCCATCTTCACCTCAGCGCTAGGCTCTAGTCAAACCTGCGCAGAAATAGTACAGGTGACGAGGAGCTTCAGTAGAACAACAATGAACTGCAGTCAGATGAGATGCTGTCAGTGATGTCAATAAAAATTTATTTTCCTGTCCTGTAGCCTGTGCTTTTCGATTGCATGCACAAATACAGCGGTGTGCGCTGTAGCCTGTATCATTTCATATTAAAGTGCAAACTACAAGCATCCGTGTCAGATCCGTGTCACGTTCAGCAGTGGCAGCTCTTAAAGTAATAGCAGTCAAATAACCTAATAACCCAGCTGCTGTGATGTCTGTTCATCAAAGAACAAAGTAAAAAAAAAAAGAGGAACTCAATAACTTTTGCAGCTTAAAGGATTCATCTATATTTAATTTAGTATTTAGTGTTTGATAACTTTATTAAATTGTTATATATTTCCTATTATATTATATATATTCCCATATTTCCTACTTGCTGAAGGGCAAAGGTAAATGCGCACAAAGGCTTTAGACTCACTTTCTTGAGTAGAGTGATGTTTTCCAGCCAAGTGCTTTTGTTTCGTGGACTGAATGAGAAATTGGTTTCTTTAAAGTATCTGGTCAGTATATCAGGACTGGCCTTCAGGACACCAACAACCAGCTCCGCTACCATCTCATCCTCGGCCGCCTGCTTCAGCCCCACCAGGAACTGCAGAAGAACAATGTTTCCTGCTCTGGATGGGTGCAAACGAGGTCATAAAAATACAGTGAGGGGAAAGCATTTAGGCACATCTGATTTGGCCTTATTTCTTCTACACTTGGGAGATTTTGTGCTAGTAGAGTCATATTTTACTCGGACAGGATTTCAAAACAGTGATTTAAAAAACAATAAGATTTAGCTGAAAGAATCTCACAGACTTACCTTCCAGCGGTGCCCAGGCTCGGGTCATGAAAGCTGATGCCATGTTTGCGAGAGCAGCAGAGGTCCAGCAGGAAGTTATGCACCAGCTCCCTCACTATACGCTTCCCTTCACCTTCATCACGTTTCTAAAAGACATTGGATACAAAAAGCTTAAAGACATTCTGAAAGGCATGCACGAAGCATTGGACATTTGTAATTTGATGCGTTCCAGAGCAAAACCTAAGAGGGGATTTAATGTTATCTATCAGAGTTTAATAAAAAATGTTAGATTATGACATTATTGGTTAATATTATTTTCATTCACCTACAACTCCTGTAATAGAAATAGGATTTCAGAGGTAGAATTACATTGTTATTACCTTCTAATTACATTGTTACTAGCAGGAACATGTCAAATAACTTCTTTTTAATTATCTAGAGGTCACAAGCAAGATTTCCCACAATGTCGGGTTTTTAGTACACAATTATCAAGGCCAAAAGAATTCACAATAACAAATAATATTTTGATATCAATGGAAATTTGGGGATAAAATAGATAACGCTAAAAGTTAATTTAACCTTTGACTTTGTTTATTTCTTGTTTTCTCTGTTTTGGCCTATGAACCACATTCAATAAGTATAGAGAGGTGGAAAGAGAGTTTATAACCGTGACTGTACAAAACCATATAACATTAATTTTCAGCTGATCAGCATAACACCCAGTCTTTTTTTTTATTATTACGCACTGCAAAATATTATGCAGCAGCAGCAACAACTTCTTTCTCTTCATCTTATGATATCACTGCATGTGTAGTATTATTAACATGATATCAACATTTCCGTTTTTTGCCAAGGTCCTTTTAGCTGAAATTAGTTAATGCATTAGCTACACGGTAAAAAATGACTGTGAATTTAACGGTAAAAGACTGCAAAAATGCTACAGAAAAAACCTGTTAAATGGTTAAGGGTACGTTCACCTTACTATATACGGTGAAAACCTGTATTGCTAATTACCGTATTTTCCGGACTATAAGTCGCACTTTTTTTCATAGTTTGGCTGGTCCTGCGACATATAGTCAGGTGCGACTTATCAAAATTAATTTGGCATGAGCCGAGAGAAATGACCCAAGAGAAATGAACCAAGAGAAAACATTACTGTCTCCAGCCGCGAGAGGGCGCTCTATGCTGCTCAGTTCTCCTGTAGTCTACACTGAAGACATAGAGCGCCCTCTCGTGGCTGTAGACGGTAATGTTTTCTCTTGGTTCTAGGGTCTAAATAAATGCGACTTATAAAGTGAGTGAAGTGAGTGAAAAAGTGAAGTGACATTCGGCCAAGTATGGTGACCCATACTCAGAATTTGTGCTCTGCATTTAACCCATCCGAAGTGCACACACACACAGAGCAGTGAACACACACACACACACACACACACACACACACACACACACACACACACTGTGAACACACACCCGGAGCAGTGGGCAGCCATTTATGCGGCGCCCGGGGAGCAGTTGGGGGTTCGATGCCTTGCTCAAGGGCACCTAAGTCATGGTATTGAAGGTGGAGAGAGAACTGTACATGCACTCCCCCCACCCACAATTCCTGCCGGCCCGGGACTCGAACCCACAACCCTTCGATTGGGAGTCCGATTCTCTAACCACCAGGCCACGACTTCCCAATAATCCAGTGCGACTTATATATATTTTTTTCCTCGTCGTGACGTATTTTTGGACTAATGCGACTTATACTCAGGTGCGACTTATAGTCCGAAAAATATGGTACATGTAATTTTACGGTGGTGTACCGTTTTTGGAAGTGACAAATATTGTATAATTTACAGTGAATAATGGTAAATTTACATTCCAAAACTTTCGGCATTACAATTCAATTTTTGTTGAAATAACTATGTTTCTTCTTAGTTTTTTTTCTTATCAGTTGTGTGCATTAGGGTTGTGTGTTACATTTAATGTTTATTGCATTATTTCAGTTTCATGTGTATTGTTACCGTGATGGTGTTTAGTGTACATCTTCTATATAGATATTAATTTTTAAAAGCTGGTTTATCATGTGATTATCTAATCACCACCTGCTTTTGTTGCAGTGTTTACAAAGGTACAGATTTCAGTACTTCAGTGGTGTGGTATATTAACATTATATCAGTTAATGAAATTACAATATTGAACTGTAAATTTAAGTTAAAACCATAAAACCTAAAACGCTATTACCATATTTTTATTTTTTTTTGTAAAATTCTGGCAACCATAACTGTCGGTTTTTTTTACCATAAATCTTACAGAATATTTTTACAGTGTAACATTAACAATGTGCAATAGATTTGCTACAGTTTTTCTTAATTAGTTAATGTTAGTTTATAACAATAACACCATCCGTTGCTAGTTCACGTGTATCTAACAGATACAACTTTTGATTATGTATTACTAAAAGCTGAAATTAACATCAACTTAGATTAATAAATTCTTCACAGATTTCTTTTAATTATTAGTTCGTGTTTACTAATAGAACCTTACTGTAAAATGTTGTTATGCACTTTTAAATATCAAGTTTATTGTCAACATCAGTACTTTGCGACAGACACCACAACCATAGAGTTAACAAATGTACCCATTCATATCTGTGGAGAATCTTCCAACAGATTTGACAATTTAGATTTGGGATTTGAATCACCCATGCAAATCATGCTCTGTGTAAAGAGACAGAGTCCACTGTACCTCTTTCTCAGCCACACTGACATCCACAATCCCGTTCCACTTATAGAGAGAGGCAATGTGTCCCAGTATGGAAGGACTAAAGAAACGCACTTTCTGAGTTTTCGTGATGGTTTTATTCTGCACAACCTATGGTTAAATACATTAATAAGTTATGACATTTATGGACAGCACTCACTCACTTTGGTAAATGGCATTCATAAGGAAGGGTCTTACTCTGGTTTGCAGGGTGGACAGAATCAAGTTTACGATGGATAATCTGTCATCTTTAAGTCCACTGGTCAAGATTTCAGACAAAAAATCTAGAGAACAACAGACAAATACTAATTTAAAACCATTTAAAGACGCAATTCATAATGCACACACAGATTTGGTTTGTTGATACCTTTAGCCTCCAGTATGTGGCCAATAGTTGTATTGTCTCCAGACATCAGGAATGAAAGGACAAACTGTATGTAAGCCATTCGAACATCTGGCTTTCCCTAGAAAATGAACACAATAATTCAATTGCTAAATGAATAAATGCAAATGTCATGTAAAAGTTATGTACTATTTAGAGTTTGTAAAGCACTTAACAGTTTTGTCTCTTCTCCGTGTGAGGCTGGTGAGACCTTTACTGATGTGTATTTGACTGAAGACATCCCTCGCAGCCTCCGAACCCTGAGATACCACTGCGGACAGGAAACACAGACACTGGCGGACAAACCTGTCCAAAAAACACAAGGTACACAAACCACAATGAGTGCGTTCAAAACATTCCAAATTATTCATTTCGCCTGCTTATCATATCATACATAAATGTAAATATCTGATTAAGATTTGCATAAGAAATACCTGTGATTCTCCGAATGTAGAGAGGACAGTATAAGTCTCATGTGAGTGGAGACAGTCTTCCTAACGATGTTGGAGCCCACCATGCTCAACTGAGAAAGATCACTGGCCGTCCGCAGCAAAATCATTTCTAGACCCTGAAATATCAGCATCATCTACAAAATATATTAAATAGAATTTAAGCTGTGATTATGATGCAAACAGTAAACTCTTTAACTGTCATCAACTGCAACTGCATATTTTGGGCACCAAAAATAACTAATGTTGGCAAATCAGCATACAGCATCTAAGTTTATTTTTTACTGTATGCATGAAACACCTCAATAAACTTCTTTAATTGCCAAAATATAAATAAATTGTTATCATTCAACTAGACCTTTCATTTCCTATGTGATGAAAGAACTGGAAGCGTATTCTCTCACTTTCTTGACTCACTGTATGATTATGGATTCTTAAAAGAAAGACATTTTACACTAAAGTAAATGGAAAATGCAAGGCATTTCTGTATTCAAAGAGTAGAACATGGCACTAACAATGGCTAGGCCACGGGTTTGAACCAGGGAATGCATGAACTTATTAAATATGTCTTGTGAATGCAGTTTACGTTGGATAAAAGCATCTGTCCAATGCATAAATGTAAATGTTATGTAAAATGTCCATGATTATTATGCAGTGTAAAAAGTAAGCTAATATAGCAATCCAAACACAGTGTGAATAAAACACAATTAAACACCAGTATTCAATAGACAAGGTTGCAACTGCTCAAGCCTGGTTAATAAAATAAAATAAAAAAGACAGACAGACAGATAATTGACTCACTTCAGACTCTGAATTATTTTCTTCCTCCAGTAATGCAAAAATTTCTGAACATTCAACTGAGATTTTTATGTATCCTTCGACTACATCATAGATTTCTGCGCATGGAAGTTTCTTCGCAAGTCTTACGAAGGTCTCCAATCCTACATAATATACAAAATAAGTTTAGGATTAAGTACAGTGTTAACATTTGCATTCTTACAGTAAGATAGGTACACATTTTGAATTATTTCTGCGTTTTTCCTGTAACTACAGCCAGTTCTGAGCACCATCAAATGAGAAAACAAAATAAAAGTCTGGTGGAGCGAACAGTGGAAGCGTGATTATTAGCATTTAGAGAAAACTACATTGTACACGAATCGAGCATTTACAAATAAAATCTAAAAACTGCACACGTGACCGGTCTTCAGCTGAAGGCAGATGACTGAGTAGCTAAAATACACTGAAGTTACCCTTTAGCGCTTTAGTTGAATCCTTTAGCATGGATTTAAAGACCGTGCCAGAGAACTCGTTTTCGTCTGTTTTGGTTTTCTTCGCTGTTGTAGCGGACTCGACAGGATCCCCATTTTGTCGTTTAGAAGCCATTGCTGTATCTCACTGTAAATGAAAACAGACACATGGGACAGCGGAAGTGTAAAACCAGAGCGACAGAGGAGCTAAACACGTGGAGACGCTTGTCTCATGAATATTAAATTTGACGTGCTGACGTCTCTCTATAGCGTCACGTAACCTCATTAATATTTTAGAAGCGTCTCGCGTAATGTGATATATATTAATGAGTTCTTTCAAATCTTGCAGCTAAAACGGTTTGCGTCACTGGTCTGCATACATTCCATTTAATCAGAATGAACCAACTGACTGGTCGAAGTGTTTACAAAATCAACATTTCACTATAGTTTCAGGACCAGTGTTGGGCTAGTTACTCAAAAATGTTATATATTACTCATTACAAGTTACTCCTTCAAAAGTTATATTATTAAATATTACTTTTTGGAAATAGAAATTAGCCCGTTTAATCCCAAAATTTTCCTAAGACATCAAAATATCCAAATTATGTGTCATTAGTAACCCTTTGAAATAATCAATATTATTTTTTGAATTTTAATTTTTTTGGAAAAGTGTGTGAAAAAAAAGTGTTTTATGTTCGTGCGATAATATAACATATTTCTGCTGTCATAAAAATGTTTAGATCTTAGCCCAGCTATTTTAAACTGTTTGATCGCATTCTAGGGTTACTATTATGCATTAAAAGAAAAACTTTTGCAACATTGATAGGAACACTGAGATAAATAAATCAATAAATACATAAATAAAAAGATTCATACATAACCGCATTTCAAAAATTTTTATTTTGTCAAATATAACATCAAATGCTTTGAGTATTAAAAAATAATTATTGTAAATGTTTTGTAACATTTGAATTTTTAATTTAGTGCAATATTTTGTCATTGCAATATTTTATTGTCATTTTCATTAGCAACTGCAGTCGGATTTATATTGTACACCTAAATTCACTGTAATCCCAGCGGTCACTACTGTGACCATTAACATGTTTACTCATTCTATGACCACACTCAACAAAACTGAATATATGTAAATGGATATATTAATACTAGACACCCTAAAGATCATGTGTACCAAAACTCATTGTCATATATTTATGTTAAGACACTTTACTAGTCTTTAGTGTTAGAGCCATCATCTTCTCAAGGTGCAAACAGGAAACAAGCTGCTCTGGTCATGTGACAGTTTGCACTAATCACGTGAAACTGCACGTTTAATTGAGACCCTTTATTTTTTCATACTTGCAGAAAGTGCAATGAAAAATCAGTCAGTAAGGTTTTTAGAGCTTTATAAATTAAAACCTTTTTTACGATCGTGGGATTAAATGGGATAATTACACTATTTTCATTTCTTTCACGAACCACATAAGTTGCATATCCCCTTAAAATTCTTCTAAAATGTTATTAACAACATATTTCTGCCTCATCATTAGACAAAGATCCACACTGAATCAGTCAGAAGTAAGGCTATTACAACACTCAGTGGTTTTGTAGCTATCATTTCTGTTATACCAATATAAAATTACATTCCATTATGTATTTTATCAAAATAAATCTTACAAGTTCATAAGAAAATGTTTCATTCTCAAAAAAGATTTTCTACAGTTTATATCAGGATCAGAGTGATGTTGATGGGCAAGCCATGTCATGCCAGAGTAAAGTAATTCTACAACTTCCAGAATGCCACAAATTACACATCTGTGTTCAGATCATCTTTGACAAAGTCAATGTAACGGCAATAATTCCATCCAATGAATGTAAGCTTTTTCATATTCCACTGGTGACTTCATGAGCCTGCCTGTGCAAGTTGTGAAATCTGAATGAAAATAAATCTAGGAATTATTGAATTATCGAAAGTAACTAACTAGCTGTTTTTTGGATAATAACTGTAATATTATTACTCAAAGCTTATTAGTACTATTTACTGCAAAGAGTAATATTATTACTGCAACTAGTTACTAGATACTGCCTAACAATATTCAGGACCATGTCACTAATGCTCTCTGATCATTGAGCCCCTGTCCCTGTAACGGCCAATGATATAGTGTGTTGCTTTCGGTCATTTATGGATGTAAAAATACTGTGTAATCATTAATGTTTTCAAACCAGAGGTCAAAAACTGTTAAAAAATAAAATAAAAAATTGGTCAAGTATTCTTAAATTCAAACTGCATTTAATAACTTTAAAAAAAGTGGACATTAGGGAATATATATATAATATAAACAGTATACATATACTTCAGATTTCAGCTTTAAAAGAAATGAGGAGAATGATTTGAATAGGGATGATTTTTCAGGAACTGTGCACATAGTAGTTTGAAGGTGAGTGTGGTTACATGATTCAGCCAGAAGTACACTTACCATGTACCATGTTACTTGACTGAGGTTTCCCAAAGAGCAGGTTTGGTGAGTACCCGAGGAGATACTCCTCCTGTATCTCTGTGCACAACCCGTTGACCTTCACGATGGGCTGAGAAACAGATGTCTGGAGCATCACTGTGCAGCCCTGGGTTTTATCCCTTGGATAATAATAACCCACCAATGTGGAGAAACACATGGACAGCCTGGACCTTGGTTAAGGCTAGAAGGGATACAGATAAACCTACTGGGCATGCGCACATCAATATAGCGTAATTGTTGTCACTCTGTACAACAATAATTGCCATTTTTGCATTACTGTAAGGGTAGGTTTAGGGTTGCGGTATAGACGTTAATAAAACACAATCTAATAGGAATTTAGTTTATTGTTAGCTTCGGTTTTAGCTGTATCCCTTCTAGCCAAACCCTGGACCTTCTCACCAGGTCAAACACGAGTGAGCCAGTTCAGAGCACCTACAAACTCAGGCAGTTAGGTTCAGATATGACAACATGGTGTTCAAGAAAAAAAAAGATATTTGATATTTTTGTTTTGTTTTAATATTTCAAATAATTTATCATATATTAGAATAAATAAACACGACCTGAATTATCATGAGAACTTCAGGTGTCCAGGTTCAGTGCAGTTTCAGTAAGAGCATTTAAAAGTTGGAACAATTTATGCAACTGAAATGAAAGTGTAGATTTGCTCTCCTATCGATGTCACGCAGCATGAGGTATTAACCATTTCTTGAACATACTATCCTCTATAGTTTTCAGTAGTGTGCTTTACATATATTACATTACATCATTCGGAGAGATGAATCTTCTGTTTCTGCTGCTAGAGAAAGCAAGATAGCTTTTGGACTGTTCTCAAACAGGGCAGCTCTGTTCTGTGTCTGGCCCTTCTTTACCCAGTGTCCATAAATCTTGAACGCACAGGCATCGATGAGCTTGCGGATAGGCTTTACTGCATAGGGGTCGCTCTTGATCACTTCTTTGGTAACTGGCTTGGCACGGCGATAATTGCAGTAAATGTGCATTGCTGCCAAAACTGTCAAGCAGATCACCTGAAAAACACAAGTGTTTGCAATAAACCTACATGGATTTACATTGGGACAATTTTAACCATTATAAAGACAAACCTTTTCTGTATTTGTCATCTTTTCTGTCAAGTTCTTACTTAAAAACTTACTTAAAAAGCTTACTTTTAAAAACTACAACTGGTTGTCTTAATAAGAGAGACATTGAATCATTCATTCAACCAATTCATTCAAAATGGCTATCCAGAACAATCCAAGTAACTGGTTTTATCGATAGATCATTGAATCATTCGCTCAGCCGATTCATTCAAAAATGATGTTTTCCTCTGGTTTGTTTATTGGTAATAACTACATATTATTCTCAGTTATATAGGCCCCACCTTGAACTTCCTGTAGGGGCTGAAATGTCGCACCTCTGCGACCACATACTGCTGGAAGAAAGGGTGGTTTAAGGCATCTTTGGCAGTGTAACGTGCCTCAGGATTCACCACCAACAACCTGGAGATCTGAGAGAGTTCGCAGGGCAGGTTAGCGGATCTATTGTAGGCTTTATTCATTGGCTGCTAAAGTTTAATTCCACTACTTTGATAATCCCAGATCTGCTACAGACGCACCAGGTCTTTGACAGTGTCTGAACGGTCGTCCCACTCCGGAGAGGTGAACTGGTAGCTTCCCACCAGGATCATGTGCAGCATTAGCATCTGCTTCCTGTGCCAGAAAGGAGGAGAACCTGCAAGAAGGGTGTACAAAATCACCCCTGCGCTCCAGCTGAAAAACACAAGAACCGGTGCCATTTCTCAACCCTACTTAGAAGTAGAATTTAAATTGGTTGGTCGTCAAGACTGAGCTCTTATAAGTCTATTTCTAATATATGAGCGTGTACTCATAGATCAACGGCGGTCCCGTAACCTTGGTGGTGAGGATCCATAGAGCATTCGATAATCTCTGGGGCTAGATAGCCTGGGGTTCCACATACCTCTATGTATGACAACACAATATCAAAGGAGACTCTAATGAAACACATTTCTATTTGGCTGTTATATGATGCATGCACATTCTATGTATTTGGAATCATATTTACTTTTTGATGTAACGAGTAAAGAAACGCATTACAAGTAACATGCATTATGTAATCAGATTACTTTTTGATGTTATGAGTAAAGAAACGCATTAAAAGTAACATGCATTACGTAATCAGATTACTTTTTGATGTTATGAGTAAAAAAACGCATTACAATAACGCACATTACATAATCAGATTACTTTTTGATGTTATGAGAAAGGAAACGCATTACAAGTAACATGCATTACATAATCAGATTACTTTTTGATGTTATGAGTAAAGTAATGCATTACAAGTGTCATACATTATGTAATCACATGACTTTTGATGTCAATGAAAATTACATTCTAATAATACAAATACATTTATTTACAGTAGAAAAAGTCAATGCATATTAAGTTTTTAAGTTTTAAATTTCAAAAACAATATTCACATTATAATTATGAATTGTAGCTGAAATATAGCCATTGCATGCATGACGTCCACTACAGTGGACATGTGATTAATCAGAGTTTTCTCTCAATCTAAAATCAAAACTGGGAAAATTTTACTGTGATATGACTCATTAGATATTGCTTTATGCTGCAATATTTTTTTTACCTACCTTTTTTAATAGCTGTCCACTGTAGTGACCACTATGCGTGAAAGGGTTAAAGGCAGGACAGACCCATATCATATTACCACTTACGCCTATGCAATCTTATAAGAACGAAATCAGTTCACACTTACATTTCTGTATCAATTAATTATCTAAAACAATAATTTATTCACAACAGATTTTTTTTATATTATTTAAAGGTGCCATCTGTCATGTCTGGCAAAAAAATCAAGACATACTCCACATTCCATACCAGATGGGGGCAGTATGCCTCAATAAAGTGAATTGGTCTACTCTAGAGTAACTAACGAGAAACTGCATAGTCTCTATGCTCCGCCCCTACCTTCACTACAACCCTAGAGCCATAGCCGAAGCCTAAGAGGACATTTTGCCTCCAGAGGAACGTTGGGTGATGTCAAGTGATTTTGAAACATGACATCTTCAGGCTACTCCCGTTCACCTTTACCAGTGAATATGTTCATATTCGTTTTGTTCATATTACATTTTGAGTTGTATATACACATTATTTGAATTAATTTGTCAGACAGCATTCTGTCAACATCATTGGTCAACATCAGACAGCTGATGTTGACCAAGCTAGCGCCAACCAACTTAACCAGAGCTGCCAACTCTCAAGCATTCACCGTGAGACACACGCAATTGACTCTTTTCATACGCTTTCACGCCACACATCAATTTTCTCACGTACAGAAAAACCACGAAGCAAAGAGGACACGGAGACCAACAGACTAAGTTAGACAGAGCAGGTTAGTTATGATATAAAAAATGGGTTATTTAAGTGTTATGTTAGCTAATTATCAAACGCAGCTACGGTTAGTCATCGCTAACATTAGCACATTTATCGAACAGCCTTCGATACATTTCTATGTTATAACCCGAAAAAAAATACACAAACATATAAAGCAAACTTATAGCGAAATACTAACAGCATCTTACTTACCAATCCAAAAGAAATGTTGCAAGTTCGGTGTCGAACCTAATTTCTTTCAGGTCCATCAGTTGTCTCCAGCGATGGAAAGCAGTGCCAATGTTTACTCTGGATCGGCTCCTTTTCTTATCGGATTTGATTTGTGATACCGAGCGCGGTTGTTTCCCTGTAGCGGGTGGTGGTCTCTTGCCAAGGGCTTCAGTCATCCTTCCGCTCTCTTCCCTGAACTGAAATGAAGTAGTGGGCTGTACTTTCCACACGATTGACATCAGGTTCAAGTACGCCCACAAGCCGTGCGAGTTATTCGTGTATTGCAGGTTGGCTGGTGGTTATGTTGCCCGCATACCGCCTCCCATGGCCGAAACTGGTATTACGACACCTGTCGGGCCGGGGCTAGTAATGCTAATACTAATTAAGGTTGATATCTTTTAATGACATCATCGCCCTTATTTCTTCTCATTCTTTTGATGCGTGTAGGTCATTTTTTGGATATTTTTACCTAAATTTTTGCACATGGCACCTTTAAAGGGGTCATATGATATTGCTAAAAAGAGCATTATTTTGTGTATTTGGTGTAATGAAATGTGTTTATGCCGTTTAAGGTTAAAAAACGCATTATATTCCACATACTGTACATTATTGTTTCTCCTCTATGTTCCGCCTTCTGAAATGCGTTGAGTTTTACTAAGCTCATCGTCTGAAAAGCGAGGTGAGCTGTGATTGGCCAGCTATCCAGTGCGTTGTGATTGGCCGAATACCTTAAGCCTGTGACAGAAATGTTACCTCCCTTAACATATTGTGATGCCCTGTCCGGCCTGAGCGATGAGACATAAACATTAAACCCCAATGTAAACGTGATATAAACATGATTTCTAGTGTGTCCTCTTTTGGAAGGCCAAACTAAGTAGTTTGTTTTCTCAACGAAACCGCGTCACACATGGCCTTGAGTGAGTGAAGGCCGGAGGCGGTGAGCAAGATTTCACCAAGTACAACATCCTTGTTGATCATGGAACAACATTCCAATCAACCAATCAGAATTGAAATATAACTTTTAAGAAAATATCTGTTTTAGGCTTATAATCAGGGTTAGGTGCTTCTACACTCTTGTTAATCAGCTATATTTCACCACGATTTTAGGAATAAATTATGGGTAGGTTAGTTGTAGGTTTAGGGGTAGGGATTGGGTTAAGTCTATATTTTTGGACAATAATGTTGATCCAGGATCATCAGAAGATGTTGATCCAGGAACATGTCTTCCTTGGGCTAGAGTGAGCCACGGTCTTGGGTGAGCAGAAGAGGGCGGGCTTGATAACGGCGCGGCCGGCAGATTCAACGAAGGAGCTTGCAGCAACCACATGTGATGACCGCGGACTGGACAAAGCCGCTCCGGTGATCCTCAGTGCAAAATGTTGATGTATTTCCTGAGCGACCAGCACAGATCAGCTCCAGGCATGACGAAGCAAATATCGTCCTCTTTTGGAAAGCCAAACAAAGTAGTTTCGCATTCAGTGATACACACAGCATCTATACGACATAGCAGCAGCAGAAGCAGCGACAACAATACTACAACAAGAATAAAAGGTACGCCATCGTGAACATCTGGGCTGTTATGCAAATCTTCCCACATAGTGATGTAGAGATGTGGGGGCGTGTTAGAACGAGCCGTTTTAGGGTGTGTGATTGACTCTTAACTTTTATAAAGAAAACCTCTTTGGTTTTGAGACTTTAGTCTTTGCAACTTTACAGATTTAAACCTTTAAATGTTGCCTACAAACATATATGGGAGATGATTTAACATCTAAACTTATTACAGAAGTTGAGATGACTGTAGTGTCAGCTAACTGCATGAATGACTATATTAAGGCATTAGTTATGCTATACTTGAATAGACACTGTGGGGAAAAAATTACAGCAAAGAGCAATGGGATGTTTCTGATCCTTTTATTCACTATTCAAGACCAAATCATTTGAATTAAACTTGTTTTAATAATATCACAAATTCTCCTGCAGAGAAATACACATTGTGATCTCTTCTACAGTCACTCAAGCAGAAAAGAAAAATCACCACATATATAAATACTATGCATCACATATGTTACACAGCATTTCTTCTTTTATTTTTCACATAGGTCCTAATATCTGATTGAGATGTATTTTTTAGAGGAATCATTTTCCAGAAGCAAGCAGACGGTGAATGGCTATGGGACAGTCGTATTCGTGTCTCCGATCCAAACCTTATGACAGTCCTGTAGGAGGAGGTGGGGAAAAAAAGAAATCAATCTTTTAATTACTTTAGAACAATACAACCCATATCCATTAATAATTGAAAAATACAGCAAAGGAATGTTGTTGAAGCAAACTGTTGTAGGCTAGTCCACTACATAATCAACAAAACTGTGTCACATACACCATATATTGCAACAAGAGAAAATATAAAGAATGAATAAATAGAATGGTTCGCGATAAACGGAAAATAATTTACCCTAACGTCATTCGCAAACCGTAAGACTTTCATTCATGTTCAGAACACAAATGAAGATATTATGAATGACATCAGAGACATTTCTGTCTCTCCATCGACAGTTCACAAAGTCCTACAGGCTTGGAGTGACATGACGGAGTAAATGATGATTTCTGGGTGAAATATCCCTTTAAACTAGCTTTATTTCAAAAGGTGTTGGAGGCAGACAATTGTGGAGGAAAGCAGAAAAAATAAAATATTTCTCTGATCTCATAAGAAAGATTGCTAATAATCTGAAAGTGCTATTTAAAACAACAGATTCGGTTTAAAATCCTGATTTAGCAACTGGACTTGATATCACTCAAACAACATGTTTTTTATTATTAACAAAACTGATATTCTTAGAGCTAGTATTCTACCCCCAGACTTTATCCTTGATTATATCATCCCACCCTCATTAGTACATTATTGAAGTGAGTTTAAACTGATTTCATTATCTGATTTCATTGACTTAAGCCCTATTCGGACGGGACTAGTTTTCTAAACTACGTTTGAGTTTCGATTCTTACCACCTGACGTCTGGGATTTTCATGTACCTATTCAGACGGGACTAACATCTCCGTGTTTATTACAGAGGTGGGAGGGTCTGTTTTGTGCATCTGGGCGTCAAAGAGATCACGCGCTCTGTATGCGTGCATTGCGTATATGCATTCTGATTGATTACCATTAGTATTATTCCACAATATATACTAATTTTTTTTTGTAGTAGGCTAAACCCATGTTTCATTTTCATGAAGGTACATCTGTATTTCAAACATTATGTAACTGAGTGCATAAATGAACGTGAGTAATCTTACCTGATGCTGATATTACAATAGCCGGTATTAACAGTTTACGTGATCTGGCTCTTGATTTTATTATTATTTTTTATTATTATTATTATTTCTTTGCCTGGAAGCAAATATCTTAAACATGCGCGCGGTAAGAGCGTCTACGGTAATTCACGTTGGCTAAAACACACAAGGAAACGCGTTGTGAAATAAAATATCACCGGCAATCACAGACATTCGCATTCGGACGGGATTAGTTTTCTCAGAGGATCACGGAGTTTGCTGGAAAACAGTAGGTAATTTGCTCTGGAATTATCACAGAGGTTGTGTGAGAAAAACACAGATGTGGCAGATTCGGACAGGATTAAAATCACCAAGTACGTCTGTGAAACACAGATTTCTCTAAAGACCCCCTGTAAAACTAGTCCCGTCCGAATAGGGCTTAAGTCTGCCATATGAAAGCCACTCAGTGTTCTTTGGACATTGTTCATCCCCGTTTCCTTATTCTGGTATTAAACGTGACTGGCCTAGATCTTTTGTCAGTTGTGAACTCCAGTTTACTGAGTGGCATCCTGCATCCCATTTGGATTCATCCGATTTAAAAAACTACCAGACATTTTCAAAACTGTCTTTCCTGTCAAAGATTCTGGAGAGGGTTGTCTTTCAACAGTTTTCTATTAATTTAAATAGAAATGGTTCTTTTGATAAGTTCCCATCAAGATTTAGAGCCCAGCACAGTACAGAGTCAGACTTTCTCAAAGTGTCTAATGATCTGTTTTTGGCTGTCGATTTGGGAAAGCATGCAATTTTTTACTTGATTTGACAGCTGCATTTGACACTATAACACATAAAATACTGATGGAGGACTTAAGAATGTGAGCTAGGATCCAAGGTATTGCTCTTAACTGGTTTAATTCATATCTCTCTAGGAGAACTTATTCTGTTGAATTAGGAAATTTCACATCCTCTTCTGCTCAAATGAAGTGTGGGGTTCCACAAGGATCAATACTGGGTCCAGCCTTATTTTCTATTTACATGCTTCCTTTGGCTGATATCTGTCAGAAACAATGTATATTATCATCTTTATTGACGATACACAGCTTTATCTGTCTATAAAAATGGGGGATAATTCAGCCTTACAATCTCTATTTGCATGTTTTAATGATATTAAGGAGTGGACTGAAGACTGAAGTGTTATTTTTTGGCCCTCCGAGTTCTTAATTTAAAGACTGATCTCTTCTCTCTTGCATTTGATTGTAATTAATTCTATGTAATTTTGTGATTGTTTCAGAGTTTTTAGATTGTATGTCTTATGTTTGATATGTAAAGCACTTTTGCCAATGTCTGTTGTTTTTAAATGTGCTATAGACTAGACTAATGAACTAGACTTAATTATACAATTTTGCAAACTGGTGCCACTAACAACATCTGTGTACATACCGCTGGAGAATTTGCATTGTTTCAGTACTTCGCTGAAGCCCTCACAGAGTTTGAGGTCGCTCTGTGTCTGAGCGCATTCAATGAACTGCTTCAGCTCATAAGCACATGGAACCTGCTCCTGCTGCTGGTACATGGATGGCTGCTGCTGCTGGTACATGGGCTGAGCCTGGTAGGGCTCCTGTGGGAAAGTTTAGGGAAAAAAAGTGTTTTAGGATTCTGTTTTTATGTGAATGTAGAAATCCTAAAATCATTTAGCAAGATCAACCAGATTTAAAAGATTATTAAATAAAGGAATTTAAAAAATATTTTGAGAGACTTTACTAAGTGCTTAAATGTATGGAATGTGCACTTGTTGTGTTCTTCCGTTCTTAGAAGTATATTTGGTATTTTACGGTGTCCTTGTTTCAAATTACATGTGCTTACTTTATTGATAACATCAAATTAAGCATTATTACATGCAACTAACCCCAAACCAAACCCTCATTCTAACCCTAAGCACATAGTAAGTACATGTGGCTAGCTAATATTACTTATTATTTACATTTATAATTGCACTGTAACAAAGACACCATAAAACAATTTTACTGTATATTTTAAACTGTACTTAAAGAAAATGAAATAATCTTAATGAAATAAAAAGACACTTAAGTGTACTTAAAGAGAGACTAACACACTTTAAAAAGTGCACATAAATACTTTGTAAAAACATACAATTTGCATTACACTTATTTTGATTTGTTGACCAACCTTCTTAGCCACATGTAAGGTACTTGATTATAATTTTATGTAATGTTATAACTTTTTAAGTTAATATATTTTAAATGTAGTACACTTCAAATATATTTAGATACATGAAATACAGTTGAAGTCAAGAGTTTAAATACATCTTGCAGAATCTGCAAAATTATTTTACCAAAATAAGAGGGATCACACAAAATGCATGTTATTGTTTATTTAGTACTAACCTGAATAAGATATTTCACATAAAATATGTTTACATATTTTACATTGTCCAAACTACTGTGTCATATTGTGTTGTTACTTGATTGATCCACAGCTGTGTTTTTTTGTTTAATAATAGTTGTTCATGAGTCCCTTGTTTGTCTTGAACAGTTAAACTGCCTGCTGTTCTTCAGAAAAATTCTTCAGGTCCAACAAATTCTTTAGTTTTATAGCATTTTTGTGCATTTGAACCCTTTCCAACAATGGCTGTGTGATTTTGAGATCCATTTTTCACACCGAGGACAACCAAGGGACTCGTATCGTGTAATGACATATGAAGAAGTACCTAAATCCTACTGGGAGAGCTGGGTGTAACTATTCAAACGGGTAGTTTGGCTTCGAGTTTACCTGATAGGTGACATCAGGCCTGGCAGCCTCTGAGTTTCCACCTCCGCTGAAGCCGCCGGTCATGGCGTGACCTATAGTGTGTCCGACAGCAGAGCCGACCGCGACGCCCGCCGCGGTGGACGCCATCTGAGCAAACATCCCCGGCTGACGGGGCGCAGCAGCAGGAGCAGCTACCGCCGATGGTGGAGGAGGAGCGGGAGCTGGGGCGTAGGAGCGTGGAGGAGGAGCTCGAGCCATTGGTGGAGGGGATGAGTAACTAGAGTGAAAACACACCATCATCTACCTGTACAGGAAGAGCTCCTAATACAAGGTTCACACGCTAATCAAATTCAATGACAGATTTTGGTTATCATCAGTATTTGATGTTTTGTTCTTATATGGTTGCTTGGGTGTTGGTATACAGGATCAAATAGTGACTGATACACAGTGCATATGGGAACATTATGGATTTTCAATAAATTTTATATATATATATATATATATATAATATTTGTCAGTAGATGTTGTACATTACTCAACAATTAATAAATATTTACTGATGTCTGTTAATTTCCATATTTTTTTTTTTTTAGACATTTTTTTCTTCTCATCTAATGTTCAATATTAATGTTTAAAAACCTGAATAATTTTTCGTATTTACCCAAAGCCTGGAAGTTTTAAGAATAGAAAATTTAAACAAAAATAATTTAATACACTTTTAAAGAATTCGTAAATTATAAAACAACTGCATTTTCATAACAGTGCATTTCTACTCAAAAAAAAAAAAACATTTCAGAGCAGAGAATAATTAGAAATGTTATAGACTGTATTCGATTTGATATTGTACACAAATATTATCCAAAGCGCCTCGTTCATACACTTATGTTCATATATAAATGCAAGCCATGTGTGTCCTCTGCAATCACCATCACTATAGCTAATAACTAATATGCTTAAAGAGACATTAAAAGAGTTTGTCTTGTGAAGCTGTAGCTGTCAGTGATGGTAAAGAAGTTTAAACCCGATTTAAAACGTACTGACGCATGACTAGCACGGACACATGTAACGTTAGTTAGCTCATGATAGCCCGCTCACCTTGGAGGACTCATCCTCGAAGTTCTGCTTCGGCTTCCTCTTGGCATGTTGTTTTTATATGACTAATTCCAGAAAAAGTTCCGAGATTCGCAAAGAAATTATGTTGTTTTAATATCACTGTAACGGCGTAAGTGCGCTACTGACCTTCGCAGTTCACACTGTACTTACAATCCGGGAACTTTCCAGTGTATTACATCATAACGTTTGACATCCGCTCATGCGCGTGCTGTACTTCCGGAATATGCCGCAACGAAGTGAAACGGTGTTTGTTAATCTTCAATCAAATAAAACTTGCTACTACTATTCTATTTTAATACTAATTGTATAGTTTATGTAAGATATTTTCAAAACTGAATTGCAAAATGTGTCGATAGTGTTTTGCTCGTAGTTAATTTGCTCATAATTACGTACAATGCATATGATACATAATTCATGTTTAGTAGTAATATAATTTATTATTTTTCTTCCTTATTACTTAACTGTGACTGAAGCTTTTTTCTTCACTATTTGTATCATTTTACGAGTATACACATTATATAGACAAGTATAAAACAGCACAGTACACGAAAAAAAAATACCAATTTTATAGTGCATTATAAGAATCATAGTACACGGTTATTAAAATGTTATGACCCCTGTATTTGACAAACCCATCATAGTTTTGTCATTTTAGATTGGCGAGTGTCGGTCTTGACTTTAAAGATCATGACTTTCTTCTTTATTACTGCATAGCGTCTTAATAATTTGATTTGAAAGCATCTCATCAGATTATTTGGGTTTCTAGGCCTTGCACAGGACCATCAGAGAAATTTACCTTGACTGTAGAAATATAATTTTCATTTCTGTGAGTTAGTTATCAGCAAGCGGCAAAACCCATTTTTGAATATGCAGATTATTTCTTTATTAAACTGATTACATATTTTATCTTCCAGATTCCTAATATACACTGGGCAATAACATCCAGGCAGCTTTTGAAAAAAAAAAACTAAAAAGATTAAACTGCTTTATACCATTTTAAACCACTAGTCACAATTGTTCCCTTGCAAAAGCAATAACAACAGAGAGCCATTATCACCATTTTTATTTTAGTCAAAAAAAAAAAAAAAAGGAAAGAAAAATGCAGTCTTCTTTACAGAGTGACATTTCTAAAAGTGAGGTGCTGAGCCCACAGCTAACAGTCAATCATGGCAAGCAATAAAAAAAAAAGGACCAAAACCAAAATACTGGTACAAAAGCATTTCAACTCTCCTCTTCCTTAAAAAACTATGAGTTCAGTCAGTTTTACTCTCAGCTTGTGTTGCTGCTCAATAAACATAAGATTAACTCAACACGTCTGCACACCCTCTCACAGATGAGCCGTTAAGGACAATAAAGTAGCAGGAAGGTGAAGTGATGGGGTGAGCGATGACTCTGGGACGTCACCATGATGATGGTGATGGGGACGAGATGCAGTTCAGTTTGCATGCTGTGCAGTAGAGAAGCACAGCTTGAGTGTGTATGGATATGGGCCATCTGCAGAGAGAAACAGAAAAACAAAGGATAAGTCCACATTTGTTGGTGGGAAAAGTGTGGCCAAGAAAGAACCAGAGATATACACATTACTGCTGCAAACTATAAACTGTCTATTTGACATCACGTGATAATTTCAGTTTTCTTTTGCAGCTTATTGTGTTTGAACGGGCAATTAAGACACAGCTGTTAAAACGTGCATTCTACAAGTGAACACAGTAGGTTCTGTCTTAAGTAAAAGTAAACAGCTGGGTAAAAAAACATTTCTCTGTATACTGGATCTGTGCATTCTTTCCTAAAAGGGACATCAGCCCAATTCTGCTCTCTGTGTCATGAATATTAAACAAACAACAAAACGAGAAAATCCCTCACTGCTCTTGACTAATGAATTCTTAGCAATGCAGATCACCAATCAAAAATTAAGTTTTGATATTTACGGTAGGAAATTTACAAAATATCTTCATGGAACATGATCTTTACTTAATATTCTAATGATTTTGGTATAAAAGAAAAATCAATGATTTTGACCCACACAATGTGTTTTTGGCTATTGCTAAAAATATACCCCAGCGACTTAAGGTTTTGTACTCCAGGGTCACATTATATAGTTACAGTGATATCAATTTCTCATACTATGAAATTTGGTCAACAAAATATTGGTCATATTTCCAACCCCTAGCAGCCAAATACATACATATATTTTTATTAAGTTCGCTTTGATTTTGTAGGAAACCCTGACACAACCAATTAATGCCAACAATATCTGAAACACAAGATGAAGTAACTCACTGGGGTTTTTCATCTGGTAATGGTTCATCATAGCAAGAGCTTCCATGGCGTCATTAACAGACTCCCACTCCAGAAGCCCTGACGAACTCCTCTCTGATGTGGAACCTATTCATTAAAGATAAGGAGGCACTGGACACATTACAATAATGAAGGGCCATGGATGACATTAGCAGTTAATAGGGCACACTTTAAATGATTTCATGCAGAGTTTGGCTTTCTATGTCATTATTTACACATTTTCACATACCTTTAGCTGCAAAAGGTTTGACATTGGAAGGGCTCTTTACCCCAAGTTCTTCACAGATCTGAAAACAGATGAGGGTGGTAAATGTACAGATCAAATAACATCATGTGACCTGACTTGATGGTCCTGACTTCCTGTATTGTGAACTGACCCTGGTGAAGGTGTCTGGTGAAGCCTCTGGTGCTGCGTTGAAGAAGTGTAGGACGTTGCTGGGATGCTGAATGCGGTTCTTTGCCGCCTGCTCTGGAGAAGTGAAACGGTTATTTCTGCTCCCGTGAAAGTCTTTGAAGCTGCTGGACCCGTCTTCCAGCTCATAGGACTGACCGGGCATGATGGCCTGCTGCTTGGACACACTGAGCAAAACAACAGATCAAACAGCTGTACTATACTAGTATGTGTTCATATGAAATCAGATTTTTTTTTTCTAAATAAATAATAAAATTTGCATTTGACTTTGATTCTCCTTCTAATTCTAATTTCCCCATAATGTAAAAAAAAAAAAAAAAAGAAGAAAAATTGACAAAACTAAGTATTTTAACACACTGGATGCCTTTAATGATTAAACATAATATATTGCAAAGCTGTCACAAATATATTCAAAATATCGGAATCTTATTTTCTTCTATTAAACACTATGTAATGAATCAGGCTGCTATTGTTACAAAACTTCAGTTGCAACAATTACCAAACATTGAGCTTCTGATTGAACAGGAAGTTGTTGTTGAGATGTGAGATGGCACGATCCACAGCATAGCAGTCTCCCATCTCCACCATAGCAGCTCCAGGCTTGCTCTTCATGAATTTCACCTACATTAAAAGGGGAAAAGTGGATTTCAGATAAAACGGTTTGCATTTTGACAGTAGCCAACCTACTTTTAGCCGTTCTACATACCCGTTCCACATTTCCATACAGGCAGAAGATGTTGAAGACCCTGTCTGCGTTTATTTTTGAGGGCTCCAGGCCATACACCATGATCACCGGTGAGTCTGCATGTGCGCCATATTCACCGGGGGGCGGAGGTGGGGGGCCGTACTGTGCACCGTACCGCTGACTGGTTCCACCACGCCTTGGACCACCCATGGGCGGCCCCATCCGTCGGCCTTCATAGGGTCCGCCGTAGCCCTCATCTTGGTATCCGTGATAACCTCCTTAGAATCCACAAACGACAAACAGAGCACGTTTGGGTGGGGGTTGTGGGCAGGATAGGGGTAAACAAACATTTGACACAGCCTTCACTTTAGTTTATGTTTTAACGTCAACACAGCACCATCTTGCTGCCACTGTGATAAAAGCACCCCAAATTTGTTTTCGTTTTAACATCCACTCCCCTGTTTGCGAGCAAATGAGGCAAATGTGTTATCACGTGTGCCCCCGCAAGCCTTACCATACTCTGGAGGGTGGTCTCCCAGCAGAGCCGGCTGCCTCTGGCGCTTGTTGGGGTTGGCGTTCATATCTGAGAGGCGAGAGAAGGAAGAGGGTGAAGAAAGGAAAGGGGGAGGGGCCAAAAAGAGTTTGGGGGAGAGAGAGAGTGAAAGATGAGTTCGCTGAGAGGCGACAGGACAGGACACTGGCTTTGTGAATGTTAATGTGATTGGCACAAGCTTTAAGTTCAGCAGAGAAGGGGACATCAGAAAAAAGGGCAGATAATATTAGGGTTACATTTCACCCCCCACACCAAAAAAACTAAAACAAAACAGGTACATTTGTGTAAAGAAAATGAAACCTACTTTTAAATAACTGAATTTTGTATGGTAACATTTTTATAAATCAAGTTCATTTTCTCCTTAAACTGTCATTATCATAATGTCTGAACATCTTTTGCCCTTTTGTATAAAAACACTGCAATGGGGCTTAAAAAGACCACGGTACATTCACAGCAGTATAAGTCTTTTTAAATTGAGGTGGGTTTTTATATTAATGATCATTACAGGGTTCATTTTCTTCATTTCATTGTTTTCATTTTAGGGTGAAATGTCATGTTACGACAGGTTGATGAGACTGACCTATGAAATGACTACTTACAAACCTGTCTATCACAGACAGCTGGATAATAAACATACAGGCTCTCTTTTGGGGTGTACCGGCCCCTGAACAAACTGCTGTGTTGGCTGTCAATGTAATTATTTCATATATTATGTTTGAGAGTGTGTGTGGGTGGGGGGGGACAGGATGTCTACTGCAGACACACACCTTGATTGCCCCCATTGCCATCAGCATCTGCACCTGTTCAGGTACACACAGTGCAAACATCAATCTCACGGACATTTCTGAACATTCACATAAGTTTCTTACTCTATTTAGGATCTTAAAATGCTTAGGGCACCATGCCTTTATTAACGTTGCTATTTACAAAAGACGCAACTGAAAATGATGGCAGGCCTTTCTTCTCTTATACCCCATTTACCACCAAAATGGTGCTGGTGATCATGCTCAGCTGGGTCTCAAAATGGACTCATGTTTTTACTTATTACATCACTTCACTGCAAACGGATATGGCTAATTACGTCATCTGCTAATACCTTTGAAAATAAACGTTTATATTTAAAGCAATTCTGTGACTGTATTTAAATCACAAGCTAGCTTTGATGTAACTACCAAAAGCTTAATTACATTTTTAAAAATGAAAATTGTTTCAAAGTATGTTACAAAGTATACTCCATTTGACAGCATGGGCTACATCACGGGCAACTGACACACGCTCAGTAAAGTTTCATCACTGGCTGCGCAATTTCTCTCCAGAATTTACGACTGATAAAACGTCTTTGCACTTAACGCGGCAGTATACTGTTGCTGGCGTTTGCTGTTCCATCTCATCCACTTATTTTAATTTTTTTTTTAAAGCAATTACAAAACAGTGTTGCCAGCTTGTGGAGCAACTTTTTAACGCAAACATTTTAGCCACATATGAGAACTTAATATATGCATGGTTAGAAAAGCTATACACACGTACAGTATTTCAGTGATAATGAAATTCACATTGAAAACTTTATGCACACTTCAGCAAATGCATAAAATTCAAATATATTCTAGGCTTTAGTGGCATAGCAGGCCATATTATTAGTTTAAACACACAAAATGGTGCCAGGGTTGGGAACTAGCGCCCCGTCGGTGAAAAAGGGGGTGTCAAAACATCTCTGAAATCACAAGTATAATAATGTTGCTCCCAGAAAAACAACCCATCCCAGGAATATACATTTTAATGCATCTTGCTGATCTACATCAATGTGTAGCCCAGTGAGGAAGACAAAAATTAAAAAAACTGGAGAGGAAAAGATCAAGTTAGTCAAACATTTGGTCAAACACCCCCATGAAACATTAGACTAGAAGCGTATCACTCCAAGACAACAGAAGCTTGGGGTTACTTACAGTACAAACGCAAGGGTTCGGGGTTGAAGGATGGTGCAAGAAGAACATGCCGTAAATTAGCCATCGTTGAGTGTCTTCATGGCATCCTCCTCCATATCCCACTTAAGAACTTTCCATTTCTTCCCCCACCAGTCCATTCCACTGATTTCCCAAGTACTCTTCCTCGTTTCAGATGGGTTTCAATGCTCCAATGATGCCAGCACACACGCCGTATTCTCATTTCAATGCCTGTTTTCCCATGGTGGTTGAAAAGCTGGAGCAATTTATGCCCAATTCAGACTGACTGGTACTTCCACTAGAGACACAAAGCCAACCTGCATCATACGGAAGGTGTTATACAGTAGTCAAACGACTGGGGAAAAAAAGGGAAAAAATGTCACATATTGACAGAAAGAGAGAGCAGGATTCGTGAAAAGAAAGGAATAGAGGAAGAGGACACATGTTGGGGGAAGAGAGAGTATCTGAAACACCAGCCTCCAGGGCAGAATGTCAGGGCTTAGAGTAAAAAATAAAATAAAAAACTTGACGTGTCGGCTGTCTGCATGTCAGTGCATCTGCTTGTCAAAATGTTGTCTGCAGTGTCTTCGGTGTCTCGAGTGGATTAGTGTCATCAGCTGGTGACGAGTGAAGAATCGGGCATGTCGATTTGTAGGTGTCTGGGTTTGTGTTGTAACGATCGGCACGGCGAGAAAGGCGACATACCCCAGAAAAGACAGACAGGTTCAGAAAGGCTGTTTGTCTGTGGATGTCAGCAGTTTGCCATGAATGAAGAGAAGAGGTCTGTTTGCATTGTGTTGTGGTGTCACTTGAGGATGCTTGTCAAAATCATCCCTTGTTAGCAGTGAGGTTAAGGTGGTGTGTGTCTTGCTCTTGACCCGTAAGAAACAACAGGAGAAAGTTGAATGGGTGTGGGAGACTTAACTACTTGCACCGACAACCCCAAATCCTTCAATGTCTTTCCTGGCAGTGTATTTTCTGTAGGAGGTGATGAATGCTAAATGTTGCGTGATCAGGTGTTTGTCAGGATGCCTTGAAGTTTCACGAGATTAAAATGCATGTTTGTCCTTCTGGAGAAATATTCTCGCAGGTATAAGGCAGTTGTGGTTTGATGACTGATACAGTGGTGGAAGTCTGAGGCACTTGTGTCTCCAGTGAAATCTAGGAAATGTCCCCCAGTGTCCAGATGTATTAAGTGTTCTGTTGTTGCACTTGATATTCTGGAAAGTTCTGTGCTTTCGTTTTGGTCTCTAAAATGTACCGCATGAATGTGAGGGGCAAATGGCCCTAGCAAGCACCAAAGAACATCCTGTTCAAAAAGAACATTGGTTGGTTGACCTGCAATTTGTTTACAACAGGAATTTCTTTGGGCACACCATTGTCCATGAATACCCATGGCCCAAATCACAAAATCGTAAAAGTCAACATGAAATTGTTCCCATTTACTTTGAATACGTTACTCGTTTATTGTGTACAATTAAATCAATGCATGCTATTCCGAAGAACAACATAGCACTGCTCGAAAAAGAATGAACACTTTTTTTCAGAGTCTAATAAATTCCCCCCAAAAAACAATCAAGTTGCACTGCAGTTTTTCTTCTTAAAGGTGCTGTATGTAAGATTTAGTCTCTACTAAAGCATAAAAATACCATAATATTTTTGCAGATATTTAAGAAACATAATAAGTTAGCATACTTGTTTATCTGAAAAACAATAATACAGTCAATTATTCTCCTTTGAAAATCTGTGTTCTGGACCGGAATGTCTGTGTTTGTTTTGGTGTGTGAAACCTGCCCAGTGCCAGGGTACCCAATTGTTCATCGCCAAGTGTGCTTGTTCCTGTTTGTCTACTAAATCTGGCAACCTACGAGTGCGTCAAGTCTGAGGAGGTGGTTCCAGCTAGGGCTGCACGATTAATCGCATGCGATTGTCATGCGTGTCTTGTCAGTAAAGCCGGTTCTGTGATTAGCAGTAAATGTCCCTCACCTGGTTTCAAATGAAGCAGCACTTCCCAGCTAGAATTGTTTTTGTTCTAAAATGTTCTCAGAACATTCTAATGGATTGTTCTAACAATGTTTTTAGCGGGTAATTTAATTTTTGTTTCCAGAACGTTCTCTGAAAAGATAGGATAAGGTTCTCTAAAAACATTCTAAAAATGTTTATTAATAACATTATTAGAACATTATCAGCTAACATTCCAATTAAGATTTAAGCAGATGTTTAAATGTTGATGTTGATGTCTGTTTAAAAGTAATAGTTTTGTCTGATGTCACCATAATGGTGGTTAGTGTTGGCTTGAGGTGTGCAATTTGACACTTGACTTGTCAGTGTCGTTCTTTAACTACTGTCATCTTTCTTGTGGTCCAAGAAAACATGTGGTTTGATGGTGCTATTTGCTTGCGGAGGATTTATATATCACCACATATGTGGTCTGGTTACCTGTTTTCACCCAAGCTAATGTGTGGTGTTAGGTAAGTATAGTTTATTAAAGTGACTCAATGGGTCAACAGCCTGACACCCAGGTGACATGCTTCATGCTGCAATGTATTCTGGGTACATCATGCAAAACTCATCCGTGGCACCCAGAATGCATTGCGGCATGAAGCATGTCACCATTGTTGAGATTCATACACTAATTCTTGAGGTGTCTGTGTGTCTAAGCATTCTGTGGTTTGAAGTGATTCATGAACAATGTAATTTAAAAAGATTAGACAAAAAAAAAAACATTATTCTGCAGGATCTTGTGTATTACAACACATCTGCTATAATCCCTAATATTAAATTAATAGCATAGGGTAGCCTCCTGATAAAAAGAGTTGATCAGACTGTCACATGAGGGAGTTTTTAAAGTCAGCAAGTAACCAACATCACCTGATGACATCTTTCTCTCTCTGTTTTTGCTGTAACAAATATAATTACAACCGCTAAATGAACATTTACACTGAAAAGACTTATACTGCCTAAATACCTATAACCATAATGGTGTCGTCAAACTATATTATTTTAAATAAACCATCAACAGCTCTGTTAATCTCAATAAGAACTTATTTACATTTATGACAGAAATAAATCTTGATTATAATAAGTAATTGGTAATACTGTTTTTGGAGTATTTACGCTAGAGTTTGGGACCAAACAGAGGTTGTGTTTTCACTTTCAACCAACATCTGACTTCTGAGCAATGTCAGTCCACAACTAGTGTGATGGGAAGCCGTAGTTCACTGACAAATTGCGCAATATTGTGTTCAGAAATCGCAAATAAATCGCATGCGGTTATGAACGCGATATTGCATAGCTTGTCAGCGGCTCTGTATATTAAGTGCGGCTCCAATTTGAAAGCAGCTGATGGACATTTACCGTTAATCACAGAACCATCTTTACTGACAAGACACGTATGACAATCGCATGCAATTAATCGTGCAGTCCTAGTTCCAGCTGAAAAAAACCTTCTCCAATATTTTGAGTTTGGACTGCAATACCTAGTTCAACCACTCGGTGTCAATCCTACATACAGCACCTTTAAATATTACTTCAACTGGAAAATGTAAAATGGGTTGTGAGCGTAGTTTCATGTTAACTGCATAAGATGTCTGATAATCTGCCTCTATGGTGCTTACCCAGGAAACCACTTGCCCCTCACACTACTGGCATGTGACAGGCTTTGCTGGAAAAAGAAGTTTGTGAGATATCAGCAGCACAACATTCTGAGGAAGCCTTAAAGATCACAGGGATACAGCTTTACCCTCCCCTCAGAGAGTCACGAAAACGTGGTGTAGACGTTGGTATGCCTAACACTCGGCACAGGGGAGGTGAAACAGCGGATTAATTGTCTGCGATTTTAAAACGTCCCAATCCCACCCACTTATTTTCCCCACAGTGGCAGTAAGGGCGCAGAGAAATGTCAGAGTAAATGTAGAGTAAACGGTACCTTGGCTGCTCAGGTTCGGATTGGTGTAGTCCCATGTGTCCTGGTCATTCTTGAACACATTAAGGCGTGTTGGCTACGAGTACAAAAAAGTAAATAAAATAAGTTCATTAAAAAAAAAATCTTTCTAGCAGCTTGAGTAGGGATGGGTGATATTGAGTATATACTTAAAATATGTGGGTAAACAAATGTCAACAAAAATAATTTCATTATTATGCATTAGTATGTTTGTTATTATATATTGGTGCATTGATTAAATAAGCTTTTATTTTTTTTACTTATGTTTTACTTCCTGCTTGAAGATTTTGACTCTAACTGGCTACAAAAAAAAAATTCCCTATAAAACCAAATGTGTAGACAGAAAATGCACAGAGTATTGTCAAATGTCTGAAAAATAATGAGTGAATTATTGTACCATTATCTCCGAGTACATCTGAAATGACCCTCACCTTGGCATACTCGATCTTTAGTGTGCAACAGCCAGAGTATATATCAGCTCCATTGAGTGAGGCCTTGGCCCTTTGGGCACTCTGAACGGAATCAAATGTGTGAGGAATTAAAGAAAAACAAAGGTAATCTTGTGTTCCCTGACTACAGAGATTATTAATTGAAGTATTTATGGTAGGTAACATACTTTAAATGGTTAGTTCACTGAAAAATGAAAATTCTGTCATTAATTACCCTGTCATTCCAAACCTGTAAGACCTCCGTTTAGCTTTGGAACACAGATTAAGGTATTTCTGATGAAATCGGAGAACTTTCTGACACTTCATAGACAGCAAGGGTCCTACCAGGTTCAAGGCACAGAAAGGAAATAAAGACTTGAAATAGTCTGTGTGACATCAATGGTCCAACCTTAATTTCATGAAGCCACGAGAGTACTTTTTCTCTCCCTAGGGCGCCATTTTGGAGAGTATCACTCTACATGTATGCTCTCCTTTAAGTATAAACAAGGCGTTTTTAACTTCAGCTGCACTATGCGCATTTGTTGTGTACATGCAGGAAAATGGTGCCCTAGGGTGGAGAGGAATTGTTGAATAAAGTCTTTTCGCACAAAAAGTACTCATATAACCTCGTAAAATTAAAGTTGAACCCCTGATGTCACATGGTCTATTTCAATAATGTCTTTACTACCTTTCTGTGCCTTGATCGTGGAAGTTTCCCTTGCTGTCTATGGAGGGTCAGAGAGCTCTTGGATATTCAAAATTCTCTTAATTTGTTTTCAACATGCTTGGAACAACAGGAGGGTGAGTAATTAATGATATTGCTTTAATTTTTGGGTGAACTATCCCTTTAAGATAATTGATTAACAAAGCTTGTAAGACATTCAGAGTCCACATTCAGAACTTAACTGACAAGAGCGTAAGGACTCATGAACACAAATTACAGCTAGAAGAATCTAACAAACAGCTTTGATCTGCAATGTGAAACAGTAAAGGATATTCCACCATGGCCTGGACACCATTCTTCCTAAAGATGACGATTCTTTGAACAGGACCACAGTTGTTGCAAATAGTATAGAGGACATCCTGTAGAACAACAAGAACTTTAGTGTCTATGGAGGATCATGCAATTTCATCAAAATCTAATTTTGTATAATAACAGGCATCATTGATATTGCACAGAGGATGTGGGCAGTACCGTGGTAATAGGATAAATGGGATTCATGATTGTAAGTAGCAAAACATTATTAACACTGCGGGAATCGTCAGGGTCACCCGGCCTGGATATCTTCTGACTGGTAGAGTAGTTTACAAACGCAGGATGTCCGGCGATGTAGATCTGGTTGTCGTTGGCATAAGTAACAGCATTGCAAGACCCATTCATATCCTCATATTCAACCAGGGCTTGACGCTTCTTCGGCATGAGTACAACATAACTGCAGAGAGATGGAGAGAGATGATCCTCAATGCCTTTCAATTACATTATGGCACACCTGACGGAGACGTAGCACAAGTTACCTGATGGCTCCAAACTCTTGCAGGGCTTCAACGATGTCGGCCTCCAAAACTCCGTCCACTAAACCTCGGACATGCACCACAAGAGAGGGCAGAGTCTTGTGCGGGTCAACATACTCCTCCTATGGAATAAATCATCACGTCAGTCCAGCAAACTGGAAAAAATAACAATTCTTTTTTTTTTTTTTTTTACCAAGAAATAGTCTAAATACATACTGCAATTTCTGTGTAACATGCACTTTTTTTTTACAATATGAGTCCGTTCTTAAATGTATATGTATTAATCATTATGTAAGTTATATTTTTCCCACTCGTTGTTATTAACAAAACACAATTCATGTGTTTGGTCGGTTTCATACAGCATAACTCATTCATTCAGCAGCTTTTAAGAATATATGTTTGGCGTGGAAAATAAAAGCGTTTCTTATGAACACATCAAACATTCGGTACATAATCATTACATGGTTTTATATTTTTGTTTTTGTAAAGCTTTGGGTGCAGAAAAATCAGTGTACTGTAGCTCAATTGTTTGATTAGCTTGTTCGCTAAACAGTGCTGTTTTAGCCAGCTAGCTAACTAAAGAGAAGTCAGATGAAGTCCGTAATAAATTAAATGATAGGGTGTAAGGAAAGATTTGGCTTACTGTCGCCATTCCCCCTTCGCCTTCCGTTTTTTGGCGTTTTGTTGCTCTGCCTCCTTCGCTGTAGTAGCGGGCCGCCTGCGTCGCCATGTTGTCCCGTTACGATTCACGCGCATCAAACTGAAATGGACGAAAACTACAGAAAATGGGAGAGGTGGGGGTGACGCCTTCCGGAGAAGAACCGGCGATATTACTGGTCAACAGGAACTGTCAATCACCACTGTAGTCCAATAAAAACAGCGAGGCACTATGTTGAGGTCAATGATTGGACACTACAGTAAAATTTTTGAAAAGCTTTCAGCTTTCTCCGAACTTGATACACAAAGGAAGCCCATTACAGTGATGAAATCAATGTGGTCAGAGTTTAGAGGAACTCAGCTTAGTCTGACAATAGTTTCCCAGCAGAAGTTACCTCAGTGACTGAGTTTTAGTTATGGTAATTTTGTTTTCGGAAACCAAATCAAGTGTCAATATATCAGAATAACTGAAATAAGCCTGGCTTATTGGGAGACTAGTTACGAACATTTTCTCACAAAAACAGATGTTCTAGTTTAACTTCAAATTAAAAAAAGATTGAGAAGAAAAAAAGACTGAATATCCATTGTGTTAATTTAATATACTAACAATCACAGGGGGACAATAAATATACAAATAAATAAATAGGGCTTACACTGAAGAATCAAAGACTATAACCAATTTATTGAACTGCAACAATAACCAAAAACTCTTCTCTGCACAGTAAAATACCCAGTGTCAAATTAACACTGATGGTTGTCTATATATGTGTCCACAGTACAGAGTGTTAAAAGTAATTCTGAGGAAGTGTCAAATTAACACTGCTGGGTGTCTATAAATGTCCACACTACATAGTGTTAAAAGCAACACTGAAAACGTGTTAAATTTAATGACGTAATTGAGAGATTTATTGAGAACTGATTGATCTTTATTTAAGACAACTGATGTTAACAGGAAAAATTACCAAAGAAGAAAATAAAATTTTAAGTCACCATTGTAGTGGTCAGTGTTTACTTTAGTTAAGGTCTTGACTTTTTAATAATAAATTATATTTAGTTTCTATATCTGAATTAGAGCAACTCGTTTTTCGCAAAGAGCAAAAGTCATTAGGTTGTGATGATTATGTTCTATCATAGTCACTATTTAACCTGAATCACTGAACTCATTCAGAGTCTAATCTCTGAGATAAATTTAATTTATTAATTACAACAATCTTGTGACTCCACAGTGAAAGATTGTTTTTTTTTTCTATAATTTTTGAAAAGGTTCCTTACAAGCTGTTCTGATCCCAAATAAAAAAATTCACAAAAAGTTTCTGTTCAGGCACACAGACATCAAGAACCAGCGTATGAATCTCAACAATGGTGACAAACAGCATAAACACATCAACTCTGAACATCACAAAACAGGCTACTAAACAATCACATAACAACAGCAAAAATAAAAGAAATAATAAGAAATGGAGCAATTCCAAGAGGGTCCTCGCACCTTGGTCCTCGGGTCCTAAATAGTAAGAATTAAAGAAATTACAAAGACAATTTGGCTCATAATTTATACATGCCACAATGCATGATGGGAGCCATGGATGATTTTTGATTGGCTACAACATGCTTTTTTGATGGTCACCATTGCTGTGATTCTTATGCTGATTCTTGATCTCTGTGTGTCTACACAGACAATATTTTTGGAGCCAGGAAAAAATTGGTACATTTGGGACCTGGTGGAAGAGGCCTGTGGATGGCGGGTGCATGTCAGCTCAAAGCGATACTGACTCCATGTCAGGTGGATGGCAACAGCTGGGCTGGGAATGGTCAGGAGATGGAGGAAGTGAGTAGTAAGTGAGACAGGAGAGTTGGGCAGCATTGGAGAGTTGGAAGACAGCAAGGGTAACAAAGAGTGGAATATTAATCAAAGTAAAAAGGAAAATAATAATACAACTGACTGTGGTGAAAGTGTATCTTTAAAGGATGGTGGGGAACAATATAAGGTATTAGTTAAGTTGGGGCAAGAAGGTACCACGTTCAGAGAGGGAAATCCGATACAACTTACATAGTTCTGAGAACCTCACTAAGAAAGCACAAGTGAACAGAAGGAAAGTGTTAGAAAGTTTCCCAGATGTTTGAAAAAAGAAAGGACATTCAGGAAATCCATTAGATGAACCTTTAAGTATGTTTGAGTTGAAAAAAGCAGTCCATAATGCAAAACAAACTACTCCAGGAAAAGACATGGTATGTTACAAAATGGTAGCAACTATGACAGATGAGACACTAGAAATAGTACTACATTTTTTTAATACAATTTGGGAAATTGGTCAGCTTCCATCAGTGTGGAAACATGTAATTATAGTACCTATTTTAAAGCCAGGTAAAAACCCATCTGACCCGTCTAGTTACAGACCAATTGCTTTAACAACGCAGTTGTGTAAAATAATGGAAAGAAAAATTACAGATAGAATGACCCATTATTTAGAAAGCAATTACCTTTTTCCCCTTATCAGAGTATACAACTTTCAAAAAATCATTGAATAACAGGGTTGTTATAATCAATGAGTTAATCAAATCTGTTTAGGCTTTAATTGAGTTTGGTGATTCAGGTCAAATGCCCATGTTTAGATTTTTTTCTTGTCTGTTTGTTACAATTCAGTTGTAACAGCCAAACCAAATCTGACTTTAAAAATGTAAGGCTCAAGAGCCCAACTAAAGCAAACACTGACCACTATAATGGTGACATAAAAATAGTGATTTTCATCTTTGTTGATTCTGCATGTTAACATCAGGTCTCGTCAATAATGGTCAATCATCACTCAATTAATCACTTAATTATCTCATTAACTTTAACTCAGCTTCAGTGTTAATTTAACACTTCTATTTTAACACTTTCACACTCTTGAGTGTGGTCTCACATATACTCCCAGCAGAGGTAATTTCACTCAGATTTTTTTGCTGTGTGGAAATGGGTGAGATGCCTTTGAGGATCAAAAGGGTACAACTGATGTTAGCATACTTGCTTAATGTGAAGGGACAAGTTGATAGCCACCAAGTTAAAGCTTTGCTGCAAGTTAAAGGATTGCTGGGAACATAGTATATCCAATTACAAAAGTTTTGGGTAGATTGGCGATGCAAAAGCTGAGAATATAGGGTTACATCAGTTACATTACTGTTCAACGGTTTCAGTCCCTCCTATTCCTCCTTGGTTTTTCCCTATACCAGATGTAGATTTAGGCGTTCATAAGGAAATCAAAAGTAAATTAAAGGAAGTAGCAGTGACTTTCAGCACCTAGAAAGGACCTCTACATCCCTGAAAGACAGTGGAGACCAGGACAACTAGAGCCTCAGATACAGATCCCCTGTAAAGACCTTGTCTCAGAGGACCACAAGGACAAGACCACAGGAAACAGATGATTCTACTGCATAATCTGACTTTGCTGCAGCCTGGAATTGAACTACTGGTTTCATCTGGTCAGAGGAGAACTGGCCCCTCAACTGAGCCTGGTTTCTCCCAAGGTTTTTTTCTCCATTCTGTCATCGATGGAGTTTCGGTTCCTTGCCGCTGTCGCCTCTGGCTTGCTTAGTTGGGGACACTTCATCTACAGCGATATCGTTGACTTGATTGCAAATAAATGCACAGACACTATTTAACTGAACAGAGATGACATCACTGAATCCAATGATGAACTGCCTTTAACTATCATTTTTGTATTATTGACACTGTTTTCCTAATGAATGTTGTTCAGTTGCTTTGACGCAATGTATTTTGTTTAAAGCGCTATATAAATAAAGGTGAAATTGACATTTACATTGACAGTGAGGGATATTGTTAAATATTATCTGGATATGCATTTTTCTGACTATACATTTATATTTACAGATGGTTCTAAGGATCCAAAGACAGGACACGCTGGGTCAGCAGTATATATTCCAAAGAATGGGGTAGTATGTCAGGAAAGAATAACAGATAATTTATCAGTATACACAACAGAGCTAGTTGCAATTTTGTTGGCCTTGGAATGGGTAGAGGGTAATGAGTTAAATAACTCAGTGATTATATCTGATAGTTATTCAGCTTTAGAAATCATGCAATCCGGGAAATCTATAATAAATTATATAATTTATACAATTTGTATGGTTTTGCATAAGTTAAATGCAAAGGTTTTAAAAATCAGGTTTCTTTGGGTTGTTGGAGTGTTGGAGTGAAAGGGAATGAGGAGGTTGATAACCTTGCAAAACAAACACTGAAACACAATAGAATATTACTAGTTCAATATATCAAATCTGAAGCTAAAATGTTCATTAAAGCATATGCAACAAGTAACGTGTATTAATTTGTTATTAAGTTTCTGAGAGACACAGACTTAGCCAAAAGGATTAAAACAATTATTTTAGTTCCAATGTCTCCTGATTCACACTCCAGCCCAGTCGGTGGCGGTAATGCACCATTAAGTTGGTTTTCCAACCACCATAAAAAAAAAACAAAAGAAGAAGACAATACTTGTTGATCAAAATATCATACTGAAAATGCCAGCTTTCGTGTTAACTCAGTTATTCAGGTCATTACATGATGATTATGCCAAAACAAAACCACCACCATCAGATGATGCTTGCTCTTTGCTTGTCTGCCTGTTATAATTCAGTTATAGCAGCCAAACAAAACACAATATTAAAAAGTCAAGAGTTCAACTAAAGCAAACACTGACCACTATAATGGTGACTTAAAAAATGATTTTGTTCTTTGGTAATTCTGCTTGTTAACAAATAAAATATACAAATAAAAGCTAGTCAAAAGACTAGCAGAATAAACTGCATAACCTTTAATGCAAATCAAACTGAAGCTCCTCTATTTCTACCCAATACTTCTCATCACTATTTCTTTGAAAATATATATATATTTGTATTCCATGTCAAATATTATTCCTTGGGAGTATGAGCAAGGTTAAGCTTATAGTCTGAAACAATGCATCCAGGCCCATTTCTGGCTAAATCATATAAAATAATATGAACCATATGAACTTTGATATACTGGTCTCAATAAAACACACCTATAATTAAACTGGATTATACACCTCTTAATGGAAGTTATTATTAATTCTTATTTAACAGCAAAATTATGAGAAACTTTTATTTGCTGCTTTGAAATTCTCTCAGATGGAGCACCAAATGAGTGTATTTGGTTGAAGCTGTTTATTAAAATTTATTTAATAAATATACACAGCATAACACCAAACCCAGGTGTGAATATCCTGTTATTTATTGAGCATTAGTTTTTTTTCTTGAAGACTTGATGGCAGAGTTTGTCCTGACAGTAGATCTCCTAAAAAGAGAGAGTGGTCAGCATGATAACTGGACATTTAGAAAATATGAATAAATATACACTTAAAAAGTGCCAAATTGGAATTGTGACAGAAGTTACAGTATCACCTTGTTTATTTGGGTATGTATTTTGATTTTGGGGTGTCATGTATGTTAGTGCAGTGGTATATTATATGATAATAATTCAGTACCCTGGCATATAATAAGGAATATTGTATGCCATAAGTGTAATCATTGATTTCTCCTTTTGATGATGTATCAATTGTACAAGTGCAGTTCTTTACCAAGTGAAGCAGGTCTCCTTCGATCCATTGCCTCCAGCCACGGTTCTCCTTTTCTCCCTTTTGCACACACAACAGTTTATCACCGTCCCACCTCACCAGAGTCTGAAAGAAATATTTCAGTATTTTGTCGATGTAAAAGATGAGTACTCTATATGGGACACCCCCACTCACGTACGGGACCCTGACCTGCACCTTTATGAGATTAAAAGTCAAATATTATTATAGTTAAATTAGAACTATATGGAACCCAAAGTGCATTAAAGCAGTAAATATGCTGTATTCATCATTCACAACAATGCACAAGTATAAAGTACTCAGGACTAAATTTAAGATTTTTTTATTTTTTTATTTTTACTGAAATTCCCTCATATTTGGATAATGCACATTTAATATAAACAAACTTAATGCAATTTGTGAAACCAGCAAAAGTACGATTTCTGAACACATGGCATAGTTTAACTACTATCATCTACTGGACAATTTTTTTTAGCGTGTTTTCAAAATGTATTTATTTATATCATCAAAAATCTGTTCAATATGAAAACAATTACATTTATTCAGTTTAAAAGGATGAGTATGGTTAAAATAATTGTGAAAAACACTAAAATAATTAGTTAATACGTAAAATAGTATGAGGTTAAAATAAATTGGATTTATTGATTGTAAACATATACGTAGACCTGGTCATTTTCTATTTGTGTTTTTTCAGAACTTATTGCCTGTTTCTTTATGTGTATGCATCTAATTGATTAGTTTATGTTCAAAATCCAAATGGATTAATATTTTTTTTATGCAACTCAAATCTGAAATATTTAATATTTGGACTTTGTTGCATTTTGAACACCTACCTTAACAATTCTGTTGTCCAGGCCTTTTGTGTGCTCCTCAAACTCCTCCCCGATGGTGAAATCGACCTCATAGTTTCTGAAGGTGCTGAGTGTTTTGGTCTCAAATTTGTCTCCATTCTGCACAATGACCTTAGTCTGTTTGAGATGCACTGCGATCTTACGAGTGGCAAAGTCAATGTCTGTTAAGGAGGAATAGAATTAACTATATAATAGCCTTGAAAAGGAAGTATCAGCACATTCCAAGTAGCATCTCAGCAGGCACCTTGATATCAATCTGACATCAGTATTTATCAAGACTTGATCAAGATGCTGTAACATCATTTTAAATTCAGTTTGGATGGCAATTTCTTCCAGTGGTAATTGAGTGAAAATAAGAAGTTAATGCCACATTGAAATTGGTTAATGTATATGTAGACCAATATGTTTGATTGAATTTACATCACAACAATGTCATGCCACGTTTTTGACGTCAGTTTGATTTACTTATTTGACCCTTTTTTCGACCCTTATTTGACCCTTTTCAACATAAATTTCCATGAGTGTAATGAAAGGAGACTTTGAAATCACTGGGGACACTGAAGAAACAGGGCCATATTTCTTCTGTTATGCAATAGATGGACAGAAATTACCTCACACATATTGATACGTTGGGACAAAGGTGGCTGAAGTGTTCAAGTTCGCTCATCTCCCACCTTTATCAAAGCCACTGATAAGATACTATGACCTTGCATGAACTTTGATCCTGAAAAAGCAACCCATTTATTGATTCATTTCTTGCACAAGTAAAGATACTCAAAGAGTTTTCTTCATTTCAATTTATTTATTAATTAACAAGGAATTCATTCATTTATTTTCCTCAAATTGCTATAACAGTCTGATCACCATTTATTATTATTATTATTAAGCATGAGTCCATGCAATAAAATCTGTTGAAAAAATGATGACTGAATTTTATGCAACCCCAGTGCATGCACAATTTTTCGTTTTCAAGTTTATTTCAAGCTATGCATATTTTGTTATGATTTTAGTTGCAGTTATTTATAATAACCCATATAAAGTCTCTAATATTAAGTGAGTACATGCATTCAAATCTGTTGCAAAATGACAAAAAAAATTCGAACTCTATTACTTTGGACTATATCGTCTTCTTTAACCCATTCTTTTGTAATAACTGCATCATTTATGCAGGGTTAGAGTGAACTCTGTCCTCTATGGACAAGATAAGTTACATGTAGATGCAAGAACCCAATCTGGATCTCTGGTGGTGTGTCTATGCTCCTGTTGATAACTACAGGATTCTAGTAGGCATTCAGTAATAGAAATCACATACCCAAAGCCTTCATGACATCCTCAAAGTTGTCATTGCTGACCATCTCCCATGTTCCATTGAAATCAACCGGCATTGTGAAGCTGGATGTTGTGTGAGAAGAGCAGAATGAGACGAGCCAGGGCCTTCTCTAGCAGTGTGTGTGATCAGATGAACCGTAGGGACAGAGTTCTTTTGATAAGACCCTTTATCTTCACTGAAAAAGGGGTGGGCTTTAGAAATGGGATGTACGTGTGCTAGCTTTTAATATGGTTTGAGAGAAAGATACAGACAAGCTGTGCAGATATTGCAGTTATCATGCCATTTTAAAGCTGTGACAGCTCTGTATTTCTATACTTCCTCATAACGGTCTAAATCAGCAGTTCTCAAGTAATCATGCAATGTGCGTTCATATTCTAATGTTTTTAACAATTGCATCATTCTTTGGAATACTCTCAAATCTAAAGTCCAGTAACAACTTGAGTTCAATAAGAACTGAACCAAAACGGGGTCAAACCAAATACTAAAAGTGTCATTCTGAATTTCTTGCTTTTTTCTTTTTGTTAACTCACCCTCACCTCACTCATCTGTATATACATTTTTTTTACTTGATGTTTGAAGTTTATATATATATTGGAAGAAGTCCGCACCATGGCTGCATTATTTTTAAATTCAAGAAAAAAATAAATAAACACAAATTAAATTACAGTAAAAATAGCTCATACATACAACAGAAATACTGAAATATTTTTACAGTTTAAAATTGTAATATATTTTAAAATGTAATTTATTCCTGTGATGCAAGCTGAATTTTCAGCAGCATTACTTAAGTCTTCAGTGTCACATGATCCTTCAGAAATCATTGTAATATACTGTAAAACATTTCTTATTATCGGTGTTAAAAAGAGCTTAATATGTGGAAACCTTTATACGTTTTATTCAGGATTATTTAATGAAAAAAAAGTTCAAAGAACAGCATTTTGTCTGAAGTATACTGACATGTAATTTGACAAATAATTCCTATGACAATGTGGAAGTCTTTATGGTCACTATGATCAACTTACTGCACCCTTGCTGAATAGATGTATTAATTTCTTTCAAAAACCAGAACCAGAATTTTTGAATGACAGTTGTATGTTTAGGTTCATTAAAATGTTGTTGCAATGACCCATGTGCAATAAAATAGCAAAGAATGACATGTTTGATTAAATTAATTTAAAATGGGATTAGATGTTTTATTGCATGTGCTGTATCTTCAAGTTTATTAATTGTATTATTATTACTGTACAGTAAAATCATCAAGTATTTATTATTATTTTGATACAATACAACTTTGATGTACACTAACAACTAAAATAAGTGTATTTTATTTTCTTCTGACTTAGGGGTAAAATTATAGTTTCAGCCAGTCTTAAGGTGAAAGAGAACATGAGTGATTTATCTGCATGCAGCTTTCACTGTAAAAAAATGTTAGTGTCAAAGGGCATATTGCTTAAGAAATAGAACTGAGGGAATTTTTTCTTTCATATCGATCTCATATCATTTATTGTTTTCAAGAATCTTCAGAGAGTTTAAGGTTTTAAGTCTGTTCTTAAAAACAATCTAGCAATTCTTATCCCATCAACGATATGTTTTTCTAATAATCATGTGAGGCAAAGAACATTTCAAGGCATTGATCAAACACAAAAAAAACATCACAGAAAAAAAAAAAACGTATAAGATCATAATTTTAGGCTGAATAAAGAATCATTAAAAGTGCATCAAATTTGTTCACATATAATCACATATACTTCAGGGGCCTCATTTATAAAGCGTGCGTACGCACAAAACGGGGCTGGAAACGTACGTACGCCAGTTCCCACGCAAAGGTTGTGATCTATAAAAAACAAACTTGACGGGAGAATGTGCGCACCTTTAAGCAAACTTTGAGCCGTGCGTACGCACATTCTGGAGACAAAGGGAATTGGCGACACCGATGGTGAGGTCGTGAACTGAAGTTAGATTGTAGAAAATAAATGTGAGAAGAACGATTATAAGAATGAATGACATTTAATTTTCACTCCATTTCATACGTTATATCCACATTATCATGAAGATTAAATCCAACAGTGTTATTTGTGCCGATTGTTTTAGGCTATATACATCTAGTAAAATCCAAACGTAATTCAAAATGTATTAAAAGTAAAATTAAATAATAATCAGCGCTGCCTTACAGTCACATTGTCCACAACGGGAGCACAGGAGGACATGGCGCGATACATGTGATAGCCTACAGAATAGCATGAAATACCCTTTTATTAGAGAACTGCAGAACACAGTGTAAAAAGGAAATATTTTCCTTAATGTACATAGCCTATATCATAAAATGTCAAAGTCTGCAAATACAGTCATGAAGCACAATCGCTACTCATCATCGGTCCTAACTATTACGGTGTTCATTACAAAACCGTCAAGAAGCATGTGTTCACTATAACATTTTCGTCTTAAATTTTCGCCCACAAATTAATTAAGTGATTTTGTCAAGGTGTTAACGATCAGTCTATTTGCTAGAAACATATAAATTCTCCGGTGACCCGGGTATGTAATGCTTCATGATGGCACTCCTGGCACTGTTGGAGGATTACGCTAATGGCAGAATAAGGAGAGAACGAGTTTTCAGGGACCATGATGATTTCCTGGCCCATGATGATGACTGGCTAATAAGCCGATTTAGATTCCCTAGAGCTGTGCTCTTGGATCTATGTGCTGAATTGGGTCCAGTATTAGAGAGGGCAACACGCCGGAACCATGCCATCCCAGTCCAAATACAAGTCCTCACCACTCTGGGGTTCTTGGCAACCGGCTGTTTCCAGCGGGAATTGGCAGACAGGTAAATTAATAATATAAAAAAACTATAAGTAATCCTCAAATTTGTCTCTAAGACCTTTTTGTATATGAAATAATTCTATTGGAATCTATCATCTCACCCTATAGGTCTGGTATATCACAGCCGTCCCTGAGTGCCATAATATCTGTCGTTTTAAATGGTATACTTAATATGGTTAGTCGATACATCAGGTTCCCCTACACTGTGCGAGAACAGGCCGAAATTAAAACGCAATTTGCAGCAATGTCTGGTTTCCCAAATGTAATCGGCGCAATTGACTGCACTCATGTTGCTATAAGGGCACCATCTGAAAATGAATTTGCTTATGTTAATAGAAAGCATGTGCATTCTATTAATGTGCAAATCATATGTGACTCCAACATGACCCTCACAAACATTGTGGCACGCTGGCCTGGTTCAACACATGATTCCTTTATCTTGACACATAGCAGTGTAGGGAACAGACTAAATGCAGGCGCAGTACGTGATGGCTGGCTTCTTGGTGAGTTTAACAATATTAAAAAGTAGAAACTGTAACAATTTTGTTTTTAATATAATTATAACCTGCAGGCGACAGTGGCTACCCCCTGAGACGCTGGCTCCTCACCCCATTTTTAAACCCGCAGAGCGCAGAGGAAACTCATTATAACGAGGTCCACTCTCGTGCCCGCGCAGTTGTGGAGCGTGCCATCGGCATCCTGAAATGCAGATGGCGTGCTCTGGATGCCTCGGGTGGCAGACTTTTATACCATCCAGCAAAAGTGTGCAAGATTGTCAGGGCGTGTGGTGTTTTGCACAATATAGCACTGAGAAACGGTATTCCTCTCCCTCCTGATCTCCCTCTACCCCAGCATTACGACCCCGAGCCACAGCCCCCTGGCCGACAAGAGGGATATCAACGAGGTGCAAGAATCCGTGAGGATGTCATGCGGCGTTTGTAAAGAGAGACAAAACTCAAGGTTCATGTTTTAACTGCATCTTTTAATGATTGTGCAATTTCTTGCATCACTTCTCTCATCTGCCGTAGCTCATCTGCAACCCTGTTGACAGCGTTTATTGTCTCTCGCTGTAACTGCAGGACTGCGTCAGTGAGTACCCGACCACTTTTGGACGTGCCAGACGCAGAAGGGGCACTGCTTTGAGCCGGACGCTGTGCATCTGCATCTGAGAACCCCTCACCCTGAACCTCCTGTTCATTTACAGCTTCAGACTCCGGAAGGACTGGAGGACAAACAATTGGCAACATTTATCCATTTATCACCCCACACACTCAAATGTACAGCGTTAATGATTAAAAATCGGTTTAACCTTGCTCCTCTGTGGTTTCAGTCACGTCAGTGTCTCCCTCCTTTTCCGACACAATACCACACACGCTGACCTCCCCAATTATAGCCGCGATTTTGCTGTCCACTGATGTGAGATCAGCTGTACATGGGCCCCCACCAGTTGCAGCCACGCTCTGGCGGTGGGAGGACAGTTTTCTCTTTGCCTCCACCTTGAATGAATGAGAATCTTTATTTCACATATTTTGCATACTGTAAGCACATGTAAATAAAACTTTTTGAAAATCAATATTGCTATTTATATAGGTATATAGCCTAATAAAACACAAATGTAATATGTTGGTAAAAAAAAATTTTGTATACCTTCAGGTCGGACCATTCTTTAATTCTGCAACTGTCCGTTCTGTCCCACTGACACAATTGACGGCAGAAGCAATACTTTGCCACTCGCACTGCTTCTTTTTATTAGTGACCCCACTGCTGTGGCCACCAAATAACACAGTTTTCCGAGCCTCCACCTCCCCTACAAGTGTTTCAATCTCAGTATCTGAGAAATTACGTTTTTTTCCTCTTTTCTCACCTGTCGCCATTATTAAAATTAGGCTAACAGAAATGCACGTTTTCACTTTCTTGGATTAATTAATTGGCGGGTCGCATGCCAGTTTTCCAGGTATATATGGGATTCCACTCTCATTTACATGCTGATCAGCAATCATGAGGTGATTTGCATTGACTATTTATGGTTAAAAATGGGCGTGTACAGGGCGGGATATGAGGCTGGTTCACGTACGCACATCTGCGGGTGATCTGTGATTTATAAAGGGAACATTGCTTACAGGTGTGCGTACGCACGGTTTTATAAATCGGAATATTTTTTGGCGTACGCCATTTTTGGCTTTTGGGCGCACGTAAACTTTTAGTAAAGATCCTACGCATAGTTTTATAAATGAGACCCCAGATCATTCAAGATTTTTATTGGTCACATACACAATTATATAGAGTATATATAACCAGCAGTGAAATGTGAGAATCCATCTACGTAGATCATGTAGGCCAAAGTTCAGTTTGATTTCTGTGACATGTACTCTTGTGCAATTCTTCCTGTACATAATATTACTGTTTAAATGATGGCAACAATTATGCAGTTTCATTGATTATTACGTTAGTCTTCTAATTTTATTGCACTGCTCACAGTGTTAACAGTGTAACACTCAAGATGGGTTTAGTGAACTCAGAGATAAAACTACCCCATGTGTACAATGAAATATACAGCTGTATTTTTAATGTCAAGGGCCTATATTTCTGCTGGAGGTCCTGGATGTCTTGTTCAGACAAATGACATCTTTTATTTGATCAAATACCAAGAGATAAAAAATTAAAACATGACTGACTCTGTTAGAAATCTTATAATGGACCATGTTTGGATCCAAACCATACAATAATCAATACACAAACCTGACCTGAACCGTACAGAAAATGAGTGGGGTGAACTGAAGAGGAGAAGCATCAACATAGAGCAGGGAATCTAAAGGGTCTGGAGTGATTCTGGATGAAGGCATGGTCTCTGATCTCTTGTCAGGTGTTCTCTTACCTCATCAGGCATTATAGGAAAACATTTAGAGCTGTTAAACCGTCAAATGAAGTCTTCAAACATTTATTTTATAATGACATTTCCCCCCCCCATTTTAAATAATTATTCTCCAATGAAAGGTTAGATTTTTGTGAATACGATTGGAAAGGTTAGATTTTCACTGGGGACCCACAAACCTCTGGGTCCTATGCACTCGGTCACCCTTTTTCCCATACTAGCGATGCCCCTGAGGACATAAACTGTACTTTAATCTCTATGGCATGTTTCCAGTGAAGTCAAATGACAGTATACAGTAGCCCTACTGATCGTTTTAATGATATTAAATAATAATATTGCAGTTATACGATATATAAATAAAATGAATAAAACTATTATATTTCAATTATGCAAACAGAATTCAATCCCACTGTCAAGCAGCTCTAAAAAGAAAATGAGTGTATTTACTCTAAGGACAGATAGACCAGTTTGTTGGCAGAGGCTACCCTGATAGCAAGCAACCAATGTTTAAAATGTTTGATTCGTCAATGTTAGTTGCATTGAATCAAAATTAATTCTGCACACGACATTAAGGTTAAAAAAAACAACAATGAAATTTCAACTAAGCACCATTATTGGGATCAGTGTTTCTATAGTTGGGCTCGACTCTTTTGTATTATGTTAGGTTTTCATTGTTACTTGTAACATGCTGTGTTGTTGCTAATCAAATTACATTTAGGCCTATGTAAGTAGTTGAACAACAAAAATAAAACTGTACATGTAATCATGATCAGTTATAACTGGTAAAAGAAATGTGAGATTTGTCTTTCATTTGTCCAGTATAAGTTTATTTCTTAAAGGAGTTAAGAAAAACAAATTCCAATTCCAACCTGAAACAGTACTTTATTCAAAGGAAGTCATCCCTCTCTCACTTAAGCAGCCAGCAGGCTTATCATCCTCAGTGAAACTTGTATTAAAGAAGCTCTTATGAAAAAGACAAGCAAAATGCCAAATATCAACTGCATTACATAAACAGCGATGCACAATTCAAAGACTGCATACAAAAGATAATTGCTGTTCACAAGTTGAGTCTGAAAAGGTATTAATACTGAAAGTATGCAACACAGATCACTAAAACATCTTCCCAATATGAGAAAAAAAACTGTACTTTTGCTGGAAGTACTCATTTGATTTACTGTACTTAGCAAATAGGTACCAATTCATAGTTCATGGCATGGCAATTCATCTAATTTGAATATAAAAAATAAAAATAAAAAAAAGTCATGCTTGACGAAGGAATTTAAATATACAACGCTTTGCTACAAACTGAAATATGGTCAAAGAACACAAAGAGGAACCAAAAGGTGACAGAAAGAAAAATATTTGTACATTTTGGCTCAACGGTCCCTTTAACAGTGACAATACAGAATTTGTGTCAAAGACGACTTGTTCGTTTTCATAAAGTGTTTTTGGACCTAAATGCTCATGTCAGAAATATGACACTAGAATCCTAGAGCTAAAAATGGAAAGAAGAAACAAATGCAAGTTTGAGAATATGGTAAACGTAGTTGACCCCTGAGTTTCTAATGCAGAACTAGTGTATAAAATACCTCATTACAGTGTGCCTTTTAGTGCAAGCCAGCAAATATGCTCTATTAAACAGGAGGTATAATTGGATAGCACCCAAGCAAACCATCCTTCTCTATGCAGTCTTTCCCATTGGCCGAATCACAGAGTGGGGCTGGTTTGAATAGCCAAACCAGTAGATCAAATACATCTTATTTATAATTCATCTTATTTATAAAACCAACAAAACATAAATATCCCTGAATGAAACCGATTCACAGTATATTGAGGACTCCAGTGCTACTACAATTGTTTTTAAGTTTGGACAATCAAGTGTGTCTTCAAGGTCTCCAGTTAGTGTCTCTTGCATGGCTCCACCGCCCAAGTCCTTCATTCACTGTCTTGGTAATTCACAGTTCGTTTGCCTCTGTTTCTGGTCCGGATGCGAGTGGCCCATCGAGGTTTTCCATATGACACGTCGCTATCCTCATCGGACACATCCCTCTGACGTTTCCTGGACTGGGCGGTTCCTCGGCCACGGTCTCTTAGCTTTCTCTTCGGACTGCTCCTTGAACCTGAGCTGGCATCAGATTCAGACTCCGCAGACTCTTCTCTCTCAGAGTCGCTTCCATCATCATCATCGCTTTCGCTTTGCTTCCGTTGTTGCCGGGTCGCCTTGGGAAGCTTCTCCTGAGACCATCGCTCCTGACCATTCTCTGATTTGCACCTAGTTTCGGAGTCACTTTCAGAATCCGTCGAGCGCTTGTAGCGTTTCGAATGCTTTCTTTGAGGTATCACACCCTCGTTTTCATCCCTGGTCCTACTACTTTTGTTGTCTGCGTTTTCAGACTCTGAGGAGCCACCACGTTTTCTTTTGGAGTTACTGCCTGATGGTTTTCTTGCCCTGGAGTTGGCTGACTCCTTGCTCTTTTCATTCTTCGACTGCATCTCCATCTCAGGACTGAATTCTTCATCTGAGTCCTCCATAGTGTAGCTCTTCTTGGGAAGAGTTCTAAGAGTGATTCCTTTGGATGCAACTTTAAGGCAAGTCTTTCTCCTCGGATTTGCCTTCTCCTCCTCTGATGCGTCACTCTTTTGCCATTCATCGGAGGAAGTATCCTCTTTTTTCCTTTGTCTTTGGTCTACCTCCTCTTCACTTTGCGAACTGGAGGCACCCGACATTGCCTCAAGCATCTTTTTGTGAGTGCTGGATGCACACTTTCTGTTTCTGAGCGATCTTCTTTCTTCACCATCACTTTGATTTTCTTCGTCTTCTGATTTTATTTTCTTCCTGTGAGCAACAGATTTTTCAGAAACATCACTGAGCTCCTCTGAGTCCTGGGTGGTTGATGTTAATGCATCTGTGGTTGAGGTTTTTTTGTGGGTAACTTGCTGTTTTGTGGGAGAAGCTTGTCCTTGGCTTTCTGTTGGTGCTTTACTTCTCTTCATCTTTCTTCCGTTTTGATAAGGGTGCTTTTGAATTTTGGGCACCTCAACATCCTCATCAGAACTTCTTTCAGAATCCTGCTTGCTTGGCCGATTTTTCTGACGTTGGACTCTGGAGCAATTCTCTTCTTCAGCATCAGTGTCATTCAATTTTTTGATTTTAGTGACAGCAGCTTTTGCAGTCTTCCTGGTGGACTTCCGCATGACAACGAGATCCTCATCTGACTCCCCGTTCACACTTTCATTCTGACTCTCCCCATCATCCGTGTTGTCCTCGCTTTCCACTCGTTGCCGTTTTGTGCCATGTCCATTAATGTAAGGAGACGTTTCTAAAAATAGAAATACAGAAATACACCTTTCTTTACTGTCAGTGACCCATTAATGCTTAATGTTAAAGGACCATACTTAATTTGAGGTTAAAGATCAGTCCATTTTTATTTAAGCCTGAACAAGTTGAGCATGTTTTTAAATGGTTAGTTCACCCAAAAATTTATAGTAGCCCATTGTTTTACTCACCCTCAAGGCATCCTAGGGTTATATGAATTTCTTTCAGACGAATCCAATCAAAGTTATATTAAAATAGTCCAGGTTATTCCAACCATTATCATTGCAGTGGGCGGATGTTTGTTCAACGGTCCAAAAGATGTCAAATAAAATGCGCATCCATAATAAAATGTGCCTCACACTGCTCCAGGAGGTGAATAAAGGCCTCCTGTAGCAAATCCACGCGTTTTTGTACGAAAATTATCCATATATCAAACATAATAAAGACTTCTCTCTCACTTCATCTAACTGTCGTTCCGGTGGATGACATAGAACATCGGCATGCATGATTAGTGATGAACGTGGATAAAAAAAAAAACATGACAACAAAACAGTCACAAATTTGAAGTACTAACTGAGGAATTGTAAAGAAAACCGTCAGGCGATTTCAATATTAGCCGAGAGGAGACTGGTTTTCCTTTGCTAAAGTAAGGAAACTTTGCTTCCTTTGCTCCTATAATCAAACTTGTGAGACTAGCTTATCTCAGAGGAGCTTGTGCTGCATCATCCGCCGGAACGCCTTCCGTGTATGACAGATAACAGAAGTGAGAGAAAAATATTACGTTTGAAATATGGATATTTTACTTCTAAAAATGCATGGATTCACTACAGGATGCCTTTATTCACCCCCCGGAGCCATGTGAGGCAAATTTAATTATAAATGGGCACTCTTTATTTGATTACATTTGGACTGTTCAACAGAAACACCCACCACAATGGTAACGCGAGTAGCCAGGACAATTTTTAATGAAACTCCGATATGATTCGTCTGAAAGAAGAAAGTCATATACACCCAAGATGCCTTGAGGGTGAGTAAAACACAGGCTCATTTTAATTTTTAGGTGAACTAACCCTTAAATGGTTTATTATCATTAAGATATTTTGTAATAGAACGCTTGATAAATTGTGCAAAACCTGTGTAGATGAATAAAGTCTGGATTTCATGTTGATTTTAGAGCTCAATGGATCTACCAAACACACCCTTTTTTACTGCTGATCTTCTAGATGGTCTGCACCCAGCAGTTCTACTCTCCGCTTTGCTATGAGAAGATGAATCACTGTCTGCGCTGCCATCACTTTTCTCTTCTTCGCTGGCTGAAACGTCACTTTCATTTGACTCTGTGAGAAAAACAACAATTTAAGTTACATGAGGTACCCCCCCCCCCCCCCCCACACACACACACAATTTCAATGTAAAGGTCATTGCATAATAAGTCCGAAATTTTCGTTCAAAATTTTTTGCACGTTAAAAAATAAATACGACCTCAAGCTGTGTTGTTTACACACTGTCTCCGAAATTTGTCATAACAAAAATTGGATCAGGTTTGATTTTCTGCATTTTCATATCCGTAGCAAGCATTTTGATAGGAAAGGTTGACGAATATGGAAAAAAACAATAAAAATCAGTCAGTGTGCAAGGACCTTAATCTGTGTAGATGTTTATACCTGCTTCCTCCTCTTCTGAATCAGAACTGCTCTGAATTACAGCAGAGCGTTTGCTAGCACGGGTCGCAGGTCGGGTGCTGCCTCCACACCCCTCCTCATCCGAGCCTTCATCTTCTTCCAGAGTATCCATGAGTTTTATCTTATTAACTGCTGCCATGGCGGTCTTGCGGGCCCTCGGCCGGCGACTGTAAGATGATGACGACTCGTTCTCTGACGCATCAGAGCCTTGCGAAGGCTCTTGGTAAGAAACGCTGCAGGGTCGTGGTCTCTGACGCTCGTGTGCCCTGCTGTGCCCATTCATCTTGGCATAGCCCTCTAAGATACATAAGGCAAATTTTAAAGGTGATTTCTATCGTCAAAATAAGACCAAAAAAAAAATGCTAAATGCTAAAATTGCTTTATATTTCTACTCAACCGCACACAATAACACACACAAGGATTTAACAGTTTGTCTAAAGGATCCCACCATGTCTGTGTTTTGCTCCATTGCTCTGTGCAGCTCTTCTTGTGGCTCTAGTCTCTCGTCTGAAGACACGAGATGAGGATGAAGGTTCCTCATCCTCTTCCGACTGACTCAGAGATTGTTTGCTGTCATGATCAGACCCTATATCAAAAGCACAAACTGTTATTCCAGAGTTTCTGAAAGTCCCATGTAATAAAAATCAATAGTTTACACTGCAATTACAGATTTACCTATAATGGGTTTAACCAGTATTTTCTACTTAATTATTGTCTATAATATCTGGTCAATGGATAAACTGCTCCACCTGGTGGGTTTCTAAAGAATGGTGTCCATTAAAGCACTGTCCATTCAACAGGAACCACTGGAGGAGGTAGTGGATCCAGTTCATAAAACCAGGCTGAATGATTCATTCACAACTTGTACTGATCTGGATTCCCAGAGGATGTAGAGTTTAGAACTTGTTGAAGACTCTCAGTGAATAATGCAGTCTCAAGTCTGTTCATAAAACCCACTTTTAATGCTTTGTGTCCTTTTTTAAATTCCAAATAAAGCAGCTGAAATAGTTTTAGCTCATCTTCATGTGAATGGGCAGTTCACTTAATAAAAGTTTATTTAAATTTTCTTTTTTTAATTTAACTGACCTGTACACGTGTTGCTGCAACAGAATGCCTTGTATTTTATTAACAGAAACAAATAATTTTTTAAATAAAGTTGTTTGTCTTACCGGATGAAGATGAGCAACTCCGTCTGAAGGTATCCTTGGCTTCGTTCACTCTGCGGCGCTCTGGTCCAGACACTTTGGCTGAGGTAGATTTGGCCGTAGACTGTTGTGTGTTTTCCTGAGTTTTTATAGTAGCCCTCTTTTGACTTGGGTCAAGAGGGGAGAAAAAAAAAAAAAAAGACACTTCATTTTCTGAATGCAAACAATTCAGAAAAAAAAAAAAAAAGTTAGAATGACAGCTGCATAAACATGTCAGGGCGATCCACTTACCGTGTGGATCCTTGACTGGAAGGAGCCGACTCCTGATGCTGTTGTAATTTCTTCCTGAATCTTTGACTGCGTCGCAGCTTTAAGCTACTTTTGATGGCAGTCTTATAGTCAGAAATGATTTTTCGTATACTCTCCTCGAAAAATGCTGACAGTCGCAAAGTCATACTGTAAATCTATCAAATCAAATAGTGCAAGAACATCAATGTGTCTTCAAGAATTAGACAAAAAGGCAGAAGGAAAATAGAAAAAGCAAAAAAAGACGAGATTGTCCAAGACATTAATGCATTACCTTTGACCGTTTGCTTGGCGTGTAGGCTTTAGCATTGGCAAAAATAAGCCTGGTGTCCTTGCAGAGGTCTATGGGATTTTCATAGTGGTCTTCTTCAAGAGTTTGCCGCACTGTTCCAAGGTCCATAGGAGTGTCAATGATATTACAGTAATCCTGGAGACACAATCAGGAGACATTTAACATCCTGTTTCTACTGACAATGCTTGATCCCACCTTTAAATCAGAGCCACATCTCCAGATTAAGACAGACATCCCTAACATTATTCCATCGATTGTTTTTTGGACTCACAGGATATTCTCTCTGATCTACAGGATCCCGGAACGGCTCTGAATCCTCACACTCAAACATGTAGTCCAGCAAACGTTTGCAGTGGTCCTTCCACGCATCCCTGTCCTGCACAAGCTCCAGTGATGGCTGACGAAATCAAGACAAAACAGCATTCGGTTTTGTGATGGATTTTTTTTTTATCAAAAGGGCAGATTTTAGTATGGAGCTTATAATACGACAAAACTAATTGAATTTGTATTGTGTAAATTTGAATTATTGACGTGTCATTTAACAAAACTGAATATGTGGCATTTAACATAGTTCTGAATTAGATTTTTTATATTTTTATGGCAGTTTTAAAGACATGTATTTTCAAACAGGGAATTTTCTGTTCTGGAATCCTCTACTGCAAATACACAAATTCAGAACATCATATTCAATATTCTAAAATTCAATACGCAGAAATTCAGTGCATACAGAAAGTAGGTCAGAAGTAATCCACAGGGAAGAGTAGATGATCTCCGAAAAGTCAAATGAAGCATTTCGGCCAATTAGTAGTTTTCTGGCATGAACGTGTGGTTTAAGATCTACCTCATCATGAAGTGATTCTTAAACATTTATGTAAATTATTGTCAGTAATTTACACCATACAAATTCAATTCGTTTTGACATATTATAAGCTCCATAATGTAGTAGGATAATCAACAGTGTAACATGATCTCTGGTGACATTTCTACCAAAGTGCAGTATATACTATCATAAATATCTCACACTACCTGGCGAAGTTTTTGTCCTGCAGAGGTTCCAGGTGCATCGATGTCATCCATGTCCTAAAAGCCACATCTGAATCAATCTCATGTTTTGCAGAAAAAGGCCGAGAAAATAAAGGTGAAATAAATACACAAACCTCATCGTCAGAGTACTCCATGTTTTCAACAGCATTGTAGATCTCCATAATATCTGTACAGTGAGGTTTACTGTGGCCGGGGCGAAAAAAAAAAGTATTAAATAACAGAACAAAACAAATATCACAAATGGATCTTCACTAAAGACCAACCTTATGAACTTCAGAACAACGTTTGTTATGATTTTTGCTGACTCCGCAATCTTGCTGTGGGGCTCATTAAAAGTCTTGGCATTTTGTTCAATGTGTTTTACATCCCAGATCAATGCAGACAGTCTCCTAAAAAACCCAAGATGTGGTAAAACACACCAAAAGTAGACATACACTGATGAAATGAAACACTAAAACATTCTAACTCTCATTCATTCAGACCCATTTCACTTTCTTTCTGTGGGACAAAAGCTATTTTGAAGAATGATCAAACTGCTCTTTTCATACAAAAACAAAAAACAAAGATCATAACAGTAGTGATACCAATGGGGTTAACATGCTTGCATGTTTAAGCTTTTGCAAAAACCAACAAAGTTTCTTCTTGCACGTCAAGCTGCAGGTGACAATACTTGATGTGCATTGATCAAAGTTTATATGAAAAAAGCCTTAATTAAATCTGTTCATATAAAGGGTCTCTTCAGCAGACCTGGATTAAACCAATAAATTCATTAAGATTACTTTTTGCAATGCCTTTATGAACTTTAAGTCAAAGTCTTGATGGTATGGATTTCTGATGGAGGGACAGAAATCTCTAAGATTAACCAAAAAAAATAAAAATAATTTTCTTGAAGATGAATGAAAGTCTTATGGGTTATCTGGAAAAGTGGAGCATGAACATTCTTCAAAATTTCTACTTATGTGCATCACGGAACAGAAAGATTTTCATATGGGTTTAGAAATGGAACGGGAATGAGTGAATGGTGACAATTTGTAATTTTAGGAGGACTGCACCTATTAAGCTACAAACCTGTAGAAGTTGTGCTTAAGCCGCAGTTTGATTGTGTTAAGGTCAGTGGGATATGCAATCACAGCACAATATGTTGGATACTGAGTGAGGTCGACCGGACCAGAGAAAGGTGCTGCGATATCTGTTGAAAAGGACATTTCATACATCAGAGCATCATAGTTAAAGGGTTAGTTTACAGAAAAGTGATATTTTCTGTCATTATTTAGGCTACGTTAACGCGACAATGATGTAGTCAAAAACGGAAAAGTTTTCCCTTGCGTTTTAAAGAAGTTTCATGTGTTCACGACAACGTTTTCAAAACGATTCGCATTTACAAATATCAGCAAAAATGGCCAAGAACGCTGTATTAAGTATGCCAGGCCTGTAGTTGGCGCGGTCTCCTTGTTAGTAAACAGTACCTGTAGGGAAGTGATGATTATATGTTGTATATGACGCGTCTCCACTGGTGTTTGTAATATTGAAGTAAATCCACATTTTGCTGAAGAAACGGTAGAAATCTCTTGAGCAGCAACAACTATACCATGTACTTCACCAGTGTTGTGTATGTTTGTTCACGCTTGCCTTTAAAATCTAGAAACTTCTGCACGTCTACATACCGAACACGTACAACGCACATGCATAACATCACCGTTTTCAAAGATAACAGTGGCATTTTCAAAAACTTGCACTTTGAAACCCGTTTTCTAAAAAATGCATTTTCAGTACCCAAAACACGATTGTCGTGCAAACGAACAGGCAAAACGCATAGTTTCCCATTTTTTAGCTGAAAATGTTGTCATTTAAACGGCCCCTTAGTCACCCTCATGATGTTCCAAACCACGAAGTTCATCATTGATCTTTGGAACACAATTTACCTATTGATAAGCCCCGCCCCCCTTACTTACTGTTGGGCACTCAGACAAACAAACAAAGTTGTTACTGTCTTCCAATGACAGCTGTCAGTGTGAAAACCATGTTCAAAGATATTTTTGATACGTTTTGGACATAGAAGGACCATCGTTTAAGTGAGACTTAAATACGACTTGGAGGTATATATAAAATATTTCAAAATAAAAATGTAAAAATACAGATCACAATGCAAACAGGAGAAGTCTCATGTTACAGTCGATGGTAGGATGGCCATGACAACATCTCAGATCAACGCTGTTCATGCACCTCAGGGTAGATATTTTAAATGTAAAATTTTGTCCATACAATGAAAGTCTATGTAATAAAAATAAAAAAAACAGCTAAATTCATATGGATTACTTTTACAAATCTCCTTATAAACTTTAAGCTTTTAAAACTCAAAAAAAGACAAAACAAAAAAACATTTGAGTCAAGGGATTGAAATGCCATTAGTTTAAGTAAAAGATGATTTTCATTTTTGGCTCAACCATCCCTAGTCCAAGTAGTTCATCAAAATTTGAATTGGTTAAAAAATAATAATAATAATAATAATAATAATAAAATAGGATAACGCACCCACAGTCACAAGCTGTTCTATGCCTGCAATGATGCGTGCACTCTCTTGGTCTCGACCCTTGTCCCACCATTCACCCTCCTGAGGTTTATACTGGATATCCATCATCTCCTCATCGGTCACTGGCACTCCTGCACTCACCGTCTCCGGCAGCTCAGCTGCAGAAACCCAAATAACCCAATAAATAAACCACTTGCTTAATTAAAACACAATGACGAAGTACCTTTCTGTTAGAAATGGAGTAAACACACAAACTCCCAATATTTAGTACAAAGATTGCTGATATGCAAATTGCATCTCAACTGGGGGGACACTGCAAGAAACATACATCAAGTATCTGGTTTAAGATAATGCTTGAGTAGTCAGAAGTACCGTTTTCAGGAATAGCCTCCACGTCCCATGGACTCAGCTTTTCTGTCTCCCCATTGTCCCACCTGCAAAAACATGACGTTAAAAACCACTGCCAATAACTAGAGCACACCATCCAATGATTCAGTTGGGGCTTACTTGACTTTGAAGCACTGAAAAAGGCTGTCAGGATATTCGGACTGATATGGTTCCTGACAAACTATGGTCCCAAACCACCAGGCGTCATCGATCACAGAGCGAAACCGATCATCTACAGAAAACAAGGCACGTAAACCAGGACAGACATGACTCAGTATGAATAAAATTGAACTTTGATGTAGACAACCAAAATAAACTCTGTTCTCAGGTCATGACTCAAACTTACTCGATGTCCATACTCTGTTCCGTGCCTCGTCGAAGCTTTGACGCAGCACCAGAAAATCAATTACATCCGGCATATCATGATATCTAAGAAAAAATGGCACCAAAACATGTTATTTTGTTTAATCTACAATATAACAGATAATTCAACTTATATCTTGCTAACTTACTTTATTGAAAAGGATCGGTCTGTTATTTTGCCTGTCCCAGGGTCAATCAGGGTCAGTTTCAGACAGCACAGGGTTGGAGGGCTCACTTCATACTTGATCCCTGTTATTTTTACAAACTCTTGGTCCTGGAAAAAACAAATTATTTATGTGATTTTCAAAGCCAGACGTGCTGAAAACATTCAAAATTGCATGTATTGTTTAAAAGAATGTTCAAGGTTAAATACAACAAACACAAGTGTATGGGAACTTAATCATCATGTGAGACAAATCTGGGAAGTAAATACGCAGATCATTTTGAAGATAAACTTAGGCTCAGGTATTTCAGATCATGACTGGTATTAGTTTAGTTACCAATGTATATATGCATAATGTTAAGATCACATCAATGCAAAGTTTTTCAAAGCACTTATGAAGGGATGCATCTGCTAAAATCAACAGTGTCCGAATGAAAGAAAAAAAAACCCCAGGACTGTTTTGCTCTTACTCTTAACTCCATCTTCTTCCATGGCTGTCTGTCTGGGTTAATAGGGTACAGGTTAGTCCTGCAGACTGCATCCACATACGCCTCATGACCCTGACGAAAATAGATGACCTGTGGACAGAGAAAAAATAATAAACTGATTAACACAAAAATCAGATGTACATTAAAACAGATGTGATGAAAGAAAACGTGTTCTGTACCTCGTCTCCCATTTGAGGGACGAAGGGGGACTTTCGGGGAATAACGTCAGTAATCCATGCTGAGGGACGGAACTCATTTGAGATTTCTCTATTAATGGGCGGTCTCGGTTTTGGATGCTTAGGACAACACATTTAAAAAAAAAAAGGTGCATTTCATTCCCAAAGTTATTTTTAAAAACATTTTTTCCAAACCACCCCCCCCCCAACACAGGACTAAATTAAGTGCTTATAATTTATTCACTTTTTAACACCATACCAGCATCAAGGCTATTTTCTGAATAACATATATAAGGTATACAATTGTAAATTAAGAGCTAGCCCTTAATTAAAATGGCTCTCCAGAGTTACAAATAGGAATTTGAGGAAACCAAAACTCAGGCGGAGAAGGGTTGGGTGGGGATCAACTTTAAAAGGACCATAGAAGAGTTTGTAATAGGAAGAGTAATGGTTGTGCTGCACACCTCTGGTGTTTTGCTTTTGGTTTTCTTGTGCTTCCGGGGTGAGGACACCTGTTCCTCTTCATCTATGGTCTCCTCCTCATCTGCTTCTTCGTCTTCATCTTCCTCGTCCTCTTCCTCAGAGCTGCTGATCCTGCGGCTTGCACGCCGCCGAGACGATGGAGACGCAGCTGGCCTCAAACTTATTCCTGCATCTGCCATCCAGTCGGAATAATCACTGGAGGAGTGACTTTAATTATAAAAAAAAGAGACATGTAAATATTTCCTCATGGACATGTTAGAGATGACAATTCTCTAATTAATTCACCTTATTGTCATTCCAAGCCCCTAAGTCCCCACTAAGATATTTCTGATGAAATCCAAGAGCTTACCCCGATCAAGCCACAGAAATGTAGTAAGGGCATCATTAACATACAGTCCACGTGACATCAGGAGTTTGATCGGTGTGCAGTGATGCTTCGAGTCAAACAAACGAACAAACACGCATGTATATTTGCATCGCTTTGATCGTTTCCTGTAGAGCTCACCTTTTCACGCACAGCCACCAGATTGGTCGATTATATACAATACCTGCATGTTATTGGTCAAACTGCTTTGGATGTTTCAGGCAATATTAAAATCCTGGCCGGGGCGTGTCCCATATGGCCACCCTATTTCTGGACCTTGATCGTGGCATGACTCTTACTCTCAATGGAGGGTCAGAGAGCTCTCGGATTTCATCCAAAATATTTTAATTTGTGTTCCGAAGATGAACGAAGGTCTTACAAGTTTGGAAAAACATGAGGGTGAGAAATTAATGACAATTTTGATTTTTGGGTGAACTCTTTCTTTAAAACTTGAAAGGTGTAGTTTCTATATCTGTGTTATGTGCAGGACCAAAGAGAAATCCAAAAATAAAAACAGTTTCCAAGTGAAGCATTTTGAAATGATGACCGTTCCAAAATGCTGATTTTACACTTACACTTTAAGAGTCTTTTCCAAATTTAATTGAAATTCATAATCACTGATGGAACAAACCTGCATATATTAATAATAATCATTTCCAAAATAAGTATTGCATTTCGTTATGCAATAGTACTTTTCCCCAAATCTCAATATTCACGAAGCATTGCGAAATGCTTGGAATTATGTGAATATAAAAAAATAAACCTAAAATATATCAATCATAATGAAAGGGCTTCACCTAGTCTGTGGCAGTCATTTGAAAAGTTTCAACTGAACATTTCGGCTTTCAATTTTAATTTGATTTACTAGGCATTATTATTGGAAACAATGTAATTTAACTTGTCACTGGTGGTAGAATAAATACCTTGAGCTATCACTCCTCCATTCCTCTTCATCCTCCACAGATGAATCAACATCACTGCCCTCGATTTCACCGCCCTACACAATTAATACACATATAATTATTAACATGTATGATATGGCATAAGAGTATATTAAATTGAATTAACCTAAACACTGAACCTCAGAAGATGCCGTTTCCTCCCCCTCCTCACATGAGAACTCGATGAACTCTTCAGCCAGACTCCCTTTACGCTCCTGATTCTTCTGCCGTTTACGTGACTGTGCACGTTTGAGGCCCAGCTCTTCATCATCAGAATCATCCTATGGGCAGAACAGGACGTTTAGTCAGTGCTGACATAAATACCCATGATGCAATTCATCAAGAGGCAGAACCCTACCCTGAAGGTGGTGTGGGCCACTCTCCTTCTCTTGGTGCTGTAAAGGGTGACCTCCTCCTCACCCTTCGCTATTCTGAATGACTCTTGTGCCCTAAATGAACAAGTAGTAAATTAAATTTGTAAATCTGAACCATCTGAAGACAAACCAATAGGTTTCTGGTTTACTTTACGATAACAAACAACTTTAAGTTGGCATACCATTTTTCATTTTAATATTTTCAATAAAGTGACAAATGTATAAACATCTATACACACATATACAAAACTCCATTTAGTAGTTTAAGTAGCTAAAGAACATTCAGGTACATATAAATATATATTAATCCGAAGTTCATGACAATCATAACTATTTCAAGGAATTATAACTAATGTAACTGAATTAGTCGCAAATAAAGCAAACGGTTTCAAACAGAAAAACAACAGCAAAGAATCTTATATTTAATCTAGTGGTGTCAAAATTAGCGTGTTAAATGTAGGTGATACATTTTTTTCAGTTTAACGCTTTAAAAATATTTAATGCATTAAACACAGGGGTGAGACTAGTTTTGGACACCCCACTCACAACTGTCACTCGCGTCTGCCACTTTTTCTCTTGACAAGAAGAGCATTTGTTGCAGAACGACTGAAAATGGGAGATGTTTCAGACGAGCACTCCACTTCAGTTCTGCACCAGGCGTGAGTCAAACGAGTGCGGAAACTGTACTGTGCTTGCAACGCATGCTCTTCAATTGCACGCACATAGTATATATCCTTTCATATCAAAGCACACAAACTACGTGCATGCAATGTCGTGGACAGTTACGTCATGAAGTTACCAAAAAGACGATAAAGCTGCTTTAAAACTATGCATGCATGTTATATATTTTATATGAGTCCCATTTAAGAACACGTATCTGAAATGGTTTTCAAAACGGTCCTGAAGTAGCCCAGCATCGCCTCACTCATCTAACACACTCGATTCAACCAGTCTCATTAATAGAGACTTTAAGACCGAAGTGGGTCAAAAAAGCTAAAAAGAGTTGAGAGAAAAAATTTTTTAACGCGCACGTGTGTGTGTAAGAGAGACGAGGAGAGATAGAAACAGGGTCAACACAGTGGAGTCGGCTGTCTTAACCGTCCATGGTTTGTGTACTGCAAACACATACAAGCTTCATCACTGTGTCTGTCACGCAACTCTGTTGCCCTTTCAGGCTTGAACTGATGGTAAAACAAAGGACAATATTATCTGTCTTTACATTGAAGCTTGCTATCATAGAAAGGGGATTTACATTTCCGACAAGTGTTTGCGGTGTTCGGCCAATCACAATGCACCATCTGGGACAGTTGGCCAATTAGACAAAATAACAGAATAGGAACCTGTAGCAGCTTGCTGTAAGCTCAGGCACCACCACCCTGCGTCTCCAGGCCTGAAGATCCCTCTCTGTGGCCATCTGACTGCGTGGAGCATTCTGGTGCATCTGCCGGACTCCCTCTACCTGTCCACTGCGCCGTAAACCCACATTAGGTGGAGACTGAACCTCCATGCGCTCGTTCAGTGACACTGTGCAATCAAAGCAGCTACATTAGATGAAACTGTACAGAAGTGGATGTCGCTCAAAGACTACATGCTAATGGAGTTCAACATATAGGCACCTCTGCGGGGAGTCCCTGGCTCTGGCACACGGGCAAGAGCAGGAGCACCACTTTCTGCCGGAGCTGAAACCCGTCTGTCCTGGTGCTGCTGGAGCTGGCGGATGGCAAAATCCAAGGCATTGTGACGAACCTCCTCGCTCTCCACAGACTGCTGACTGATCACCTGCTCCACGACCTCACCATCACCTGAAACATTTTTAAAGGTAGCAATCAGAAACACTTCATATGATCATATAGGATTTTTTTTTGGACTGTGCCTTAAAGTTCTGTGCTTTGTTATTTTATATGAAAAAGTCGAGCTTTACAAATTTCAAACAATAAACGTGGTTTTTGGTGCTCTTTTAATTTGCTACCTCCGTTCAAACGGTAGTGCAAAGTGCATGTGAAATAAAGATTCAAGATTCAAGAACTTTGTCATATTTACTACAGTACAATGAAATTCTTAAACATCAATGAACATCAGAAGGTATGTTGAAAAGAAACTTGCTTAACTTTACTAATAAATGCAAAAATGAGCGGTTCACACTGGCAACAATGTTCTGTTTTCACATCAGATGCAAATTACCAGTAAATTCTGTGACATCATTAACCAGAAATGACCTCTTAATGGCTGTGCCTCCTGATGTTGTTTGTAAAGGCCCTGATATACGTCAAACCAAGTTCATTTTAGTTTTTCGTTTCAGGGCAAAAAGAAGTTCGAAAAGGCTGAGTGACGGTATACTGTTAACAAACTTTCCGACACCCCCACGCTGCTGGAGGCGTGGTGTAAATTAATGTAAACATGACTCGTGCACCAATATAGACAAAAGAATAATGATTAGCAGCAGTTGAGAGTCAAGTATCATGTTTGCAATACAAAAGAACCATATTCAGTCCTTTATGGGAAGTGTTCGTTTGCCATTTCATTTACTGTATACCCTTTAAATTCGCTTATTGAAAGATAAGCAGCAGCAGTACGGTGTAACATTTATTTGAAACATGTATTTGGTACATGCTAACTTATATCTTTACTCTTTCCTTTCATGGCTTTGGAAAACTTGTCTCGGATGTTTCTCTGCTTCGCTTTTTGCATAATTCCGGCTCGTCGACACCAAGCTTCGTTGCTATTTCCCTCTAGGAATGAAATACCGTCTCGACATCTTTAAAGTCTCTCCGCGAGTGATCGTACAGGTGCGGATAGATTTGTGCAGCTCAGCGATTCGACACTCCAGTGTATTCAGGAGAGGTTGCTCTTCTTAATCACCTCCACAGAATGTGGACCAAACCGAGAAAAAATATATATATTGCGCATCATAGAAGGTGGAGTTTCAGAACACACACAATGATGCGTAACTGCCATGGACCAATAGAAACTCAAAGGTGTTTAAGAGCCAAACGAACTCCCCAATAAAGTTTGCTTTGGTACGAACTTAGTTTTGGCCTGATTTTGTTCAAAATGACGTCATATCAGTTGGTTGTTCGATTTCGTTTGAAGTATACCGGGGCCTTAAACATGGAGGGGTAAACGTAGGGGGTTCAGTGTTTGTTGATATTTTAATTTTGTGTCAAATGTTCAGATTAATGCATTTGCTTTTGGCCCAGAGAAATCTGTCAGAATGTTATGATTGGCCGAAGCCATTGAAGTTTGAATTTCAATGGCTCTGGATCGGAACGGAGTAGACGTCTTGCATCAGCGCGTTCTGAGCTCATATGTTCTCATACCAGTAATCTTCATTCTGCGTTCACACACAGCATCATTGCGGCAGTTTACTGGTAATGTTACAACAACTCATGCCAGTAAATTCTCTGAACGAATTTATCTGGTCCTATTCACACGTGATCTCTTAATGGTAATTTACCAGTTAAGTCTGTATCTGCGAAAGGGGCTAACGTTGTAACGTAATATTACATTTACAACAGGAAAGCTATTCAATGTCAATAAACTCGTTAATTAGCTGGAAATAGTATAGAGAGGAGTATTTTACAAAAATGTCTTGCATATTAATTATATTTTTGCTTAACCTGATGTAATTATGTTTGTGTAAATCTTTCATGAAAACAATTACATTCACAATTGTTTTCAACAATGAAATGACAGTAAAAAGTTATTATAAAACTGCCTTGTGTGCAATTTAAATTACTCCGTTTTTATTTAATTACTGATTATTAAATAAACTGATTTATTGTTTTTAAGCTTTTAGCTTTATTTTCAGTTTTGGCCTTCAACTAAAGAAAACCTTAATTTCAGTTTAGGTTTTTTTTTTTTTTTTTTAACAAAGGAACCAGTTCTGAAACTGTTTTTTTCAGTGCCGTTTACAGTGTACCCCACGTCATGTTAGAGCAGTAAACAAAAGTGTTGTGACAACAGAAGGGAACTTACTTGTAGCGACGTAGCCCAGCTGAGGGACTAGATGCTCATCTGCAATGTTTTCTCTTCCTGGGACCAGTCTTTGGAATCTGGGAGGGTGAGGGTTACCATCAACGTCCACCAGGAAGGGAGGAGGCATCAGGTGTGGGGCCTGCTGGGTCTGCTCATCCAGAACAAACCCATTTGAGTCCCGGATCAGCGGCCGATAGTCAGTGTGGAAAAACACCTGGTCCGGAAGCTATGAATATATATATATATATATACACTTGTAAATTGTTTGTCAAAGTTATCTTGGTGCAATACAAATATATAAAATTATCATCTTCAGATTTCACAGTTAGAAATCATACAAACCTTCTCATAAGGCTTAGAGCTCCCAAAGCCAAAAATAACCAGATGTCCATGAGAGTCTGTCATTGCAAAGCGATGCCCATCTGAGGTGAACTTACAGTCAAACACAGCACCATGTCCTTGACCTTCAATCTTTTAAACAAAAACACAAGATTTTTTTGTTTGGCATGTCAGTAATAAAGTTCTGTAAATAAAACTGAAAGATCATTGGGATACTCCACCATGTTAAAGTAATGCATGGTTTTGGTGCCTCTGATGAGGTCCCATATGAAGACATTCCCATCGTGGCCTGCAGACAGCATGATGCGAGGGTCATAGGGATGCGGCTCCAAAACAAACACCTCGGCCTCATGACCCTGTGAGGTGAAGAGAAATGCATTAATCTCCATATAACAAAAAAACATTTTCTCAAAATGTCAAGCTACAATCTGATTGGCTCTTTTTTTTTGCTCATTTAATTCATTCATATTAATGAGTTCTATTTTGGTTTGGCCGGGTCAGGTGAAATACTTCTGGAGCAACATAGATAAACGACAGTGTTCATTTCTGTGAACTCTTTCTTCAACTAAATCTGAGAATCTGAGCAGTGGAGGCTGCCTTACTTTAAGGATATGCAGCAACTGTCCAGTATAGGAATTCCACACTTTGAGCAGATGATTGTTGACCGCGGTGATGACGGTGTTATCGTGGCGATCCCAGGAAACCATGGTGACTTTGGGTTTGAAGAAATTCGCATCCTCTGTTAAAGGTGCAGACCTACAGTAAACAAAGGAGGGGCAATTTCGTTAAGAGATCAAGTCAAAGTCAACGCAAAATCTGTTTGAGTTTTCCCAGAAGGTTTTCATACCCTGGAAGAGTGGCAGACATGTCCAATAAAATGCTCTTCCATTGCTGTCTCTGATGCAGTCGCCATATACGAGCAGTGCCGTCTCGACTGCCACTCACAAATCTAAGAGAGAGACGTTAAAAGAATGATTCTGGGATAAAAATAAAAAATAGTGATGCACCAGATCGAATTTACCCAAATCAGAAATTCTCATTTAAGAGTAAAACTGAAGATTTTTATTTTACAAGTTTATTTAAAACTTAATTAATCATTTATTTTAGAATCAAAACTAACTTAGACTATAGACATTCATTTGTATGTATTCTCTAGAGTTTTTTCTGGCTAACTGTAGAAAAATGAACTTTTATTGACATCAGAAATCAATATTATCAACCCACCCCTAGCACACACACAGCTGACATGTTCACCTATTGAAATGTATTCTTGTGTACATGAACAAAAAAAAAAAAAAAGTAAAACACTAACAGTTCAAACATGGCATCAGAGAAGCACTAATTAAATGTTACTGCTTTGGTCATTGATTTTGGACCAATAAAACAATTCTGGCTGAATAAATTTGGATGCCAAAGTCTCAGTGCATCACTAAAACAGACTGGTTTGTGGTAAAGCAGCAATATTACCTCTCTCCTGAATGACAGAACTGGATGCTGTCCACCTTGTCCTACAAATTAAACCAAATATTGTAAATCATGGCAGACCATCACAATTTGGTTGATTATTCAACTACTCCTACAAACTGAGCGCTCTTACTGTGTGAGAGTCAAGCTCAGCTAGTTTTTCTGGACTGCCACTGCCCAGGTAGTATATCCTGATGACATCATCTGTGCTTCCTGTTGCAAGGAACATGCCACCTGCATAAAGAGAAAAAACATGTGCACTGAAGAAAACCCTTACATAAACATGCATGTGTCAAAAACAAAACATTCAGTCGTCTCACCAGGGCTAAAGGAAGAGCAGACGGTCTGGACGCCAGGCCTCGGCTTCTCTGTGAATTTATGTGGACGATCGCTGACGAACGATAAAGGAAGCAAACGATGAACCTCAATCTTTGACACACACCAGTCCCATTCCTCATCTTTTCATTCTAATGCGATGAAGAGCCCTCACCTGAAACTGTTATTATTCACATCCCACTGCCAGAAACACACCGTTGCATCAGTTCCTGTGGACACCAAATACCTTTTGGAGCCCTTGACTAATGGAGAGAACTACAAGAGAAAGAGGAAGTAGAAATACCGGTTAGAAGCACAGAAACACATGAAAATGACAACTGTACACATTCTCATTAAGATTAAGACGCTACTGAAAACACCATGGACTGGAGACGCAAACAAAGCCCTCCACTTTATTCTAAACACTTCAGAAGAGGAGTTTGATTAACTTCTTTATGAAATCTAATGTAAAGTAACAACACGGAGAGAAGGATTTTACTGCACTTTTACACTGGGAATGTTAAATACTATTGTACGACTGAATTTTTATTTGATTTAAGACAATTTTTTTTTACTTTGTTAAATCATGCCCACAAATTAGTACAGAACCATCGTGGGAATAAATGAGTTCATCAAATCAAAGTGACAAACTAGCAAAGTGGTCAAGATTTAAAAGACTGTCCTGTGTATGCATATTTAAAGACACACATACAGTATATATTTATAAAATATACACATTTTTATATTCGTATAATTTATATTATACATAAATATTTAATATACAAGCACAACATCTTTCTTAAATCTATACATGCATCTATATATCAGTACACACTCATATATTATGTACACAAAAACGTTTATTTTGGATTTTTTTTCTTTCACACTCAAAAAGTATTCTCGCATCTTTGTAAAATGACAGTTGAACCCCTGATGTCACATGGATTATTTTAACGATCTTCTTGCTACGTTGCAGTCTATGGAGGGTCAGGGAGCTCTCAGATTCGACCAAAAATATCTTAATTTATGTTCCGAAGATGAGGGGGAGTTAATTAATATATTATTTACATTTTTGGGAGAACTTTCCCTTTAAGATGTCTAATGTTGAAAACGGTTTTTGCTGCTTGATATTTTTGTGGAAACAGTGATTTTTATTTTCCAGAAGAAAAATTTTACGTATACATTATGTATGTCTTAACATGTATATTTGTCAAAAACTGTATTAGAATACATTTGGAATAAAAACAAATGACATGGTCAGTAAGATCTCCAATGCTGGTAAATTCACTTGCCAAGCTCCTACACTGATTTGGCGTTAATAAAAACAGGAAAAGGACACTAAAGGCATACGGCAGCACTCTCACCTGTAAAGAGGTAATAGATCCGCTGTGGCCCTGCAGGACCGCCACTGGGGCACAAGTACGAAGGCACCAGACTCGAATGGTTTTGTCGCAGCTCCCGGCCGCAATAAGGGTATTCTCAAAGTTAACTGCTAGATCTGATATCTCAGCATAATGTCCTCTAAGAGTAGAGTGAAGCCTTCCGTCAAAAGAGGACCAGATCTTCACCAAGGCATCGTCGGAACCCTGCGGGTTGGGAAATGAACAGAGTCAAGGCTTCTGCAGCAGACCAAGAGCCAAGTCTGAGACTACTGATGCTCACCGTAAAAATCCTGGAACCTGTTCGATCAAAGGCTATACAGTAGACGGCAGAGAGATGTCCCAGGATCCTCCTGTGCATCTTCATGTGCTGATAATTGCTGACAGGGTTGATAGAGCTGAAGCGCTGAGCTCCTGTGAGCTCTCTGCCTCGGCACACCTCCACTACAAACACAGAGAGGAAATCCATCAGATCACTCAACCTTTCATTGCTCTGTCTGCCAGGACAGACATCTAAATGCATTCAACAGGGATCAGAAGTGAGAGGAAAGTTCATCATCTTACATCAGAACTACTGTTTCATGGCAACTTAAAAAATAAAAAAAAACAGCGATCTTTGTAAAAAAATTTTATAGCCAGAAAAAAAATGTAGCCCCCCCCCCCCCCCCAATTAAAAATCCTCATCGTTGAGCCCTGACACAGCAAACTGAAGGTCCTCACCAATATTGGCATCCCTGCAGCTTAAAGGCCTCTCAGGTGGTCTCCCTCTATGAAGGGCCGCGAACGAGGAGGCTTTCCATCTGCTACTGCTGCAGTCTAGAGATGTTAAGAGAAGGAAGACAGTAGTAACATTTACACTTGGACAGCTGACAAACACACCAATGCAGAATGTGTTGAAAGCTCCAGCCTTATCTCACCTTTTGACGTTCGCAGTAGAGAGTGTTTCCCGGCCCCGAGTAGAGAGTGGACTCCTGGCACACCAGACGGAAACTCTCGGTCCAGAATCGGACCGATCTGCTTGCATATCTGCAACAGGTGGTCTGGTGCAATATGTCTGTTGGCAGCGACCTAACAAAGAAGAAAGGATCCTTTACTTTTGTTATGTCATGAATTAGCCAAAAAATAAAAAATAATTAATGTCTGTGGGCATGCATATATATATATATATATATATATATACACATATACACACACACACATGCATGCATACATATATATATATATACCGGTCTACCTTTGCATTGCTGTTAAGTAATAACGTATTTAAAAGCATTCTCAAGTAATACCATCTTGAATGTAGCTCTTTGAATGTAGCCGATCTAATGTCTAGCTTTTTATAAATGTGTTTTTTTTTAACTAAGCAGACAACTAAATGCAGAATTTAAACAGTTGCCTAATTATTTTACACACTTAATACACCCGTAAGATAACTGACCATGGTCACGTCCCTTCAGAAAAACATAAATAAAAGCCTGTATCATGTGGCTGAGCGCAAGGAGTTTATGTAAATGTAGTCCCTTAATCGGCCAATCAGAGCGCAGGTCACATGCAAAATAAAAAGCCGACGGCGAGTCCTGAAATCTGATTGGGCGGTTCAACATCCTGACGTAGCCACAACCCGACGAGGCCCCACCCTAACTGCAATACAGCACTAAATACTAGGGAAGCAGTCAAAACACAGCCCCCACATAACTGCTCATAAAAATAACGCTGTACAATGTAAACTAAGTGGTCAAATATGATACGCCAATTTAACCAATCGAAAATAAATAAATAAAAATAAATGATCAGATACCTTTCATTTAAAGCCGATCTTAAATCAGTCACGAAATGAACACGTGTAAGAATTAAACGCAAGCCATACACATACTCCAGACACAAAATCAAAACACTTAACTTACCAAATCTTCATAAGATCGCGGGTGTTCATTTCCTTCCCAATCCAACCGACGTGGAAGGAGCTATAAAAAAATAAATAAAAAAGCCGGGTTAATAAGGTCAAAAGAAAATCGATGGACGCCAAGTTATCTTAATAAAAACAATAGCTCAGAATGTAAACAAGTTCAAGCCAGGGGATAACGAAAAGTAGTATACTGCCAAAATCATGTTTCAATCCGAGATGGAAGCATACACACTGACAGACGGACATAAAGACTTAGTAATCGAGCAACACACCTGGTTTTCCTCCAGCTCGCACACAAGAGCCTGCAACAGATGAGAAAGAGCTCCGTTCAGTACTCGGGCATCATTTTAAACACAATACTCGTATAAAAGTCTCGAGGACTTTAGTCAACTCACCTCGGCTGCTTTCCGACACGGGCCCGTGCTCAAATAGCGCGAGATCAAGTAATATAACTCTGCGAAAGGACACCGCGAGACCGTTTATTGTTTGATTTAAGATGAAGAAACTGGAAAAGTACCTCTTAACGCTATTCCTAAATGTTACTTTTTGTGTCTTACCCGATTCAAGGGGTGAAATACTCCCATTTCTGGCTGCAGTATCGGCCATAGCTCAAAGAATACGGTGTTTGGAGACGAACTTTATGTGTGGTTGGTAAATTATATAATTATTTAATGTCGACTGTACGCTTCGTAGCCATCCACGATTGCTCCCGCTTTCTGTTCGGCCAGTTTTCGGTCGCCATTGGAAGTATCAGGCCTGAGCTTACAGCTACTTCCGCCTGAACACCGGAAACAGGGGGAGGGGTAAAACTCCTCGCCTTCTTTAGCAAAACAGAAGTCACGCGGAGATTTAAAAGTCTAAACATCCAGCGTTCGAGTCGTCGATGTAAACCGAAACGTTTCTTGCTGTGTCGTTCCACGCGAAGCGTTCCTCGAATAACGCAAACGACGAAAAGCCGCGTTCCCGTTCGAACGGCTGGTTCGTGACGTCACATCGAATGTGTACAGTAGAAGCGTTCATCTTTTGTCTTGTGAGAACGTGACGGTTTGAATATATAAAGACATCCAAACAACTAATATTCGCCACCACTAATATTATCACATATATGTAAACTGACTGGATTTACACAAATATGTCCGCTGACAGACAGCACAAATCATGTGATAAAAAATATCTGAAAATTTACTTTTAAATTAAGAATTCTTTCTTTAATTTTTATCCCAAAGTGTCATATTTACCCCTTTAAATACTGAAGCAGTTATTGGCCCCAAAAAGTATCCAGGCACTTAAAATGTATAAATGCCTTTGTATTTAAAAATAATAAAAGAAGTGCTTTAAAAGATTTAGCATCGGAAACCATATGTTTCTTGCAAAACATGTTACAAAATAAGGTTGGTGGGTTTTAAATTATAAAACAGCTTTTTATATAAAGTTCGTAATTAAATATGTCCATCATCATCCACACTTATGTAAAATGATACTACATCTCAAATCTCAACTGCCTGTTTATTTCTATTGTTGCAAATTGTAAATGATATATTATCGCCCATCTGCTAAATGTGACTATGGCATGCATATATTTAGATATTATTATTTTCAGTAAAGCTGCTTTGAAACGGTGAAATGCCTATTCAAATAAAACAGACTTGTTCAGATTTGGAGACTTTTTGCTACTGGGGTTCCTCAAGGCTAAGTGCTTGGACCTCTTCTCTTGTCTATCCACATGTCATCATTAGCATCTGTCATTCAGAAGCATGGCTTTTCTTATCACTGCTGTGCTGATGACGTTCAACTCTACTCATTGCAACCAGATGATCCGACGATCGTGGATCATCTAGTTGCTTTAAATAAAAGCGTCTGCTAAATGATTAAATGTAAATGGAGACATTCTGGTTATCAGTGACATTTTCTATGACCTTTGATATTGGGATGAACTACACCTGTGGTTACTCTGCTAACTGGAGGAAAACTGACTGACACACATCCACCAGCTGGTTAAAAAAAACATCATAAAAATGTATGAGAAAGTTAGTTCAGATTTTTAGTTGTTGTTTTCAGATGCCACTTGTTTTTATTGACATTTTAAGTGTGTCTTGAGTGTCCGGATTCATTTTTGTGCCAATTAATAAACTGGAGTGACACTTTGTAGTCAAATTGTTAGTATATTATTCTATTATAATGTGAGCTCTTTGAATATAGTAAGATCTAAGTATATGGTGTGCAGTGTTGATAACTCGTCCCAAGAAATGGTCACATGATTACAACACCATTGAAAGACGTTGATGACTATCGATAACAATCTTAGCCTGACCATTAAGACACTAAAATCCAAGAATGTAGACCCTTAAACCCATTTAGATAGCCTGAAATGAATCTTCTTATAACAAGAAAACATTATTAGAGAATTTTGATAAGGATCACAAATCATACAAATTAATTCCAAATCCTTCTGGTAATTCTCATAGAAGTAGTTTGTGTAGCTACAAAAGATTTCTGTTTCAAATAAATGCTTTTTTTTTAATTTACTTTTTTTTCATCAAAGAATCCTTAAAAATGTATAAAGTGTAGCACAAATGTTTTGATAATAAATCAGCATATTATGATTATACTTGAAGCATCGTGTGACACTGAAGGCTGGACTAATGGTTGATGAAAACTCGGCTTTGCATTACTACATTATATTTATAAGAATATTAATATTAAAACAAACATTTTAAATTGCAATTACACAATATTGCTGTTTATTTCTAAATTTTTTATCAAATAAATGCAGCCTTAATGAGCTTCTTTAAAAAATTTTCTGATCCTAAAGTTTTGAATAACACACGCGTTTTCTAACCAGTGTTACACAAAACTAGATGAATATGGCAAGGTAATGGAATATACATAATAACATCGTCAAGCACATTGATTTTATTCATTGCCAATGTCAATGAAGCATTAATTTTCTAGCTATTGCTTACAATTGAAATTTTATTGGTTTTATCTTATCTACTGTTCTTTTTAATCATAGAAAGGAAAACAGAACGGCAAAATATCAAGGTGGAATTACAACCATTTTATTGGTATGATACCAATCATTACAGATAAAGCTACATAAAAAAATTGAAAAAAAAAAAAAAAAAAAAAACTAAGAAGAAACTGTACACGTGTACTTTTAACCTAAAACCTTGAGTGATATAGCTACTGCTGGCATGTTCACATGAATGAAATTACAGTAATTTTCATAAGGTCAGCTACGACCTGCATGTTTAACACTGTAACACAGCTGTTATAAGAGTTGCTAACACACACAATTCCATTTTTCATCCTCTTAAAGTACCATCACATACTGCATATAGAAATTATGAAAACCTTTTCACAGCAGCTATAAAACAATGCTATCACCACACAAAGACAAAAGTCAATGTAAATCTCACATCCGATAAGTGTTCCAGTACTAGTGAGCAGGTTCATTAACCAAAGCTGTTGATTCATAAAACAGTTTGAATAAAGAGGTTTCAATTCATAGAATACAGCTTACAATCAATCCCAACCCCCCAGAAACAATAAAACAGAGCATACATACAGGTGTCCCTCATATTGCCGACGGAATGTTAGTGTCTCAGGCAAACTCTCCCAGTTTCAATTGAAAGATTTAAGAAATTTCATTTTTTTTAATCTTTAAAAATGGCATGATAACATTACATTATCTGTCGCAACCTGTCCCACTCCCCTCCTTTTTTAAAAACAAAACAGAGTCAGAAAAAAAATCTAATAATAATAATAATAATAAGAGGAAGTCATTAGTTGTTTCATGACTGCATTTCTTCAGGAAAAACTGGAGTGGGGAAAAAGTGGAATCCCTCTTCTAAGGCTTTCTCTCGATCGTTGTCTATAAAATGAGCTTCTAATATTTGAACTACTAAAAAACCTGCATTTTAGAAAATAGTCAGTAAAAATATTCCTCTGTATTGTACAAGAAAAGAGGTATGGGAGCTGTTGTGAAATGTTTTAATGTTATTTAGCAGCTCCCTCTTTCTAGTCAGCCTTCTCCTCCTCGCCTCCCACTTCTCCATTGTCCCCCTGAAACAAAAAAAACAATAAATGTTTGCAACCGAAATGCATCCCTAACTGACATTTATTTTCTCAAGCACTCTGTACTACAGTGATATACGGGGCCAAATAAGTAGGCAATATCTAATAAAGAGGATCTGGTTAGATGCATTATTCTAACGGTTATAAAATAACTTGCTACCTCAGCTTTGGTCTCTCCGTTCTCCACAGGAGTTTCCTCCTCAGACTCCGTCTCTGGCTTTGCATCCTCTTTCTTCTCCTCTGGCTTGGCCTTTTCTACCTCCTTAGCCTTCTTGCCCTTTGCAGGTGCCTTCTGTGAAGCATTTCAGAAAAATACATGGTTAAGCCACTTCCGATAATAAATTATTAATCTTGGTAACTGGTTTAACTTGATAACTGGTTTACCTTCACTTTTGGCTTGGGCTCAGACTTTGGCGTTTGGGGTTTCTGTAATAAAATAATTCAGCGTAAGCTGTGTGTGTCACAAAAAGGTAATGGGGTGTGCTTATGACTTCAGAAGGACTGACGAAGCCAACTTACACCTTGAAGTCTCTCAGACCGTCTCTTGGGCTGTTTGTTTATATGATGGGAAGGCAACAAAACAGGCAATAAGTGTCACAATTACATGCAAAAATATGTTGCATAACAACAATAGATCCAAACTTACCCCAGCTGCTTCAGTGTCATTGTTAGCCTGTTCCAGAGGAAACAGAATCTGTTAGTATGGGTACATAGATCAAGTCTTGGGGGGAGGTGTTGTACCCCACACCCCCTCCAAATTAGGGGCAATTATGTAATCTAAAAGTGAACATGGGGGAGGGGAGACGATTGGTCCTGTTGTACATGCAACTTAATTCCTATAGAACTAATTAATTGTAGCAAAAAAAGCAAACTGAAAAAAGACAAAATAGTGCGTTTATTTGCATTAGTTTTGCACAGCGTAGCTAACTTATTGTCGCTGGTAACGGTGTTACCGAAAAAATTCCGTCCCGAAGTAGTTCCCATGGAGGAGGGGAACACTGGCTCCGCCCCCACAGACAGAATTCATTCACTTTCGACGAGCAAATACATTAAACATCGACACGTTTTACCAAACATCGATAACAAACTAGGTTAGCATCGAAAATAAAACAGAAAAGTTAAAAAACGAGGTTAATACCTTTAATCGACCAATACGCGAATTAAGTCGGTGAAAACTTTCTTAAGCCACTCTACAAAGTCCGTTTCTAAGGTCAAGTGAAAAATTAAGGCGGGATACGCAGCCAAAACCAATTTATAAAATAATAAAACCGCCGGAATGACAATTTGATATGAATATACGGCTTGTAACGTTAAGGGTTTAGTGCAACGGCAGCCATGACACTCGAGACTCAAGTGTGTAACGTTATGTGTCCTACTCGAGGACCATATGGAGCCATACACAACACGCTAACGTTACTATATATGTGTTTACAGTTACACGAGGGTCTAAGAAAAACCCCGCAATGCCTTTAAACTTTGCAACCTCGACTGATTAGTATGTAACGTGGTTATATGTGTATTAAAAAAGCAAAACCTTCGCCGAACAAGCTTCTTCTCCGTAAGAAATAACGTGACCAAACGTTACAAGGTTACACCCCTTTGTTTGATCATTACTTTGCGTGTTCTAACACGATTTTAATGTAAAAAATAACGCAGAGAATGCTCTATTTTTTTAAATATCCACACGCGGTCAACAGAATATCGATTGCACAGCTCCAAGTAAAAAGGCGCCAGATTCACGCCATGTATTCACATGCCCTAGATTACGAATTAACACACGCACCAATGCAGTCAACACTCACATAACTTCACATAAAGCGTCTTTGGGACGTGCATATTTAAAGATATAACTATAAAAGAAAAGAAAACATCCAATATTTTTCTACTTACTTTGCTCCTTTTAGGCATGGCTGCTTAAAGCTTGTATGCTTTCACAACAAAAAAAGAAATAAATTAAAACAGCTTACGCACCGATAAGCAAAGTGTAAAAACAAGGACTAGGAAACACTGAAGAACGCGTTAATGTTCTATCGGAACAGAAACTAGCTGAAACCGGATTGGATCTCCTCTTTCTATATTCTTTCCATTATAGCACTAACCTGATGCGAGCTACGCTCCGCCCCTTCTCAGCGGTGATTGGCTGAAACGTCTTGGCAACCACATTTCAAACCAAAGCAAAGAACATGTGTGGATAGGTTGAGTTGTCAATCACAGATTTGCTTGTATGTACTTTAGGCGCCACTTTCTGCATTTGTTGTTGCTGTAAGCATGCAAATATAAATTAAGTGTTATTCGAATGGGTTATGTGTTCAGATTATTTGAATGCATTTTAAGAAACACGCCGCTTAATAAAGAAAACAAAAACCTTATGTCTTATAAACATGTTCTTTTTGGATATGTTACTGTGTTATTTTATATGACATAAATACACATTAAACATTGGAACTGGTTAAAAAGCAGCGCTAGTGTGTTTGTATTATTGGGGGAGGATCAGGCTGATGAAAGGAAAATGGCTGCCGGGTTTAACTGGTTCCTTGTACTAAGCTCGGTTTTTTTGTGCAACCTCGTCAAAACATTGCTGCCATCTATTTCTTCATTTGTAAGTACTGATTTAAAAGAGTTTTAGGGACGCTTAAGCACATATATATAATTTCAAACGTACATTATTAGTAATGTGAGGCCATAAATGCTCTGTGATACAGCATGTCTAGGAGCTTCTCTCAGTCACAGCAAACAAAAGCTGCTATTAAACTACCACCAGGTCTAGTTTTAACTCATTCAGCTAGCGAACAGTTAATGGTGCCAAAGTAAACGTTTGATGTGGGCTGGGAATATTTTGATCAAGCGACAAAAAACACTGCACTTCTTTCATGGTATGACAGTACCATAAATTATTATTTATGTATATATAATAACATTTCATGGTACTCCAACATAGTTGCACCATCTTATATGTCCAAAAACGGACTGTTTTAGTATAGCACATTTTCCAAAACGAATGTCTAATTATTTTAATGTCTGGATTATTGTTGTTATAAATTGTAATAATGACATTCAAAGTTTGCTTTCTATGGATACATTGGAATAACGTGTGCACTTGCAACCCAAATGTAATGCTTTGCCTTCCTAGGTCTTTATTAGTGTATCACCCTTCGATTCTAGTAATAGTCAGTGTAAAAGTTATGAGTAAAAAGTAATGCAATTTAAAATGAAAGATTGTGTGTGTTTGATCTCATAGCTGTCAAAGATCTTGCAGAAGGATGCTGATCAGGAGATAGAGATGAGGACGGAGATCCAAAACATGAAGATGGAGCTGTCCACCATCAGTATGATGGACGAGTTTGCCAGATACGCTAGACTGGAACGCAAGATCAACAAGATGACTGATCAGCTGAAGACACTGGGTAAAAATTATGTGCTTTTCTTATAGGGCTATGTGCAGCAAGATTGCAGATGAAGTAGTAAGCTATTCCTTTCTAACCAGCGCAATACAAAAAGAAGCCCACAAAACAGCCAACTTGTACAGCAAACAAAATGAGTAATATACCGGTAGTTCTGTTGACAACAAGAAGCAAGTGTTGAGATATTTACAGTCACCAGCACACCTCACTGGAAGCATATAAATTGCCTTTGTCCACTTTATGGTGGGATGAGAAGAACTGAGAAAGCAAAGGTTTCTTCATGCTGCTGTGGAGAATTCAAAGTCTCAGGCCAAGTGTGGAAAATGGCAGGTGGGTTTCAGATAACGGCTTCAGCATTCATGAAGGAAGACAAATGGCTTTGCTGCTGTCTGTCCTTCATGGTATTGGAGGAAAGTGTTAAAGTGTGTATAGTGACCCACACTCAGAATTAGTGCTCTACATTTAACCCATCCAAAGTGCACACACAGCAGTGAACACACACCCAGAGCAGTGGGCAGCCATTTATGCTGCGGCGCCCGGGGAGCAGTCCAGGGTCCAGTGCCTTGCTCAAGAGCACCTCAGTCATGGTATTGCCGGCCTGAGACTCGAACCCATAACCTTAGGGTTAGGAGTCAAACTCTCTAACCATTAGTCCACGACTTCCCCAGGATAGTATAGATATAACTTGTTAAAGGGAAAGTTCACCCAAAAATGAAAATTCTGTCATCATTTACTGTCCCTCATGTCATCCCAAACACATAAGACTTTGCTTCATCTTTTAGAAACACAAATGAGAGATTTCTGTCCATCCATTAAAATTGTAAAAAATAATCCATATCGATAATCGAGTGGTTTAAATGCAATTCATTTCACATTTATTTCTGTAGCACTTTTCACACAAAATATCGTTTCAAGGCAGGATCACATAAAAATAATGTTTCTGCAATTAAGAGTGATCCGAGAAGTGTTTATGGGTTTGGAGTGACACGAGGGTGAGTAAAACATGAGAGAATTAAAATTTTGGGGTTAACTAACCCTTAAAGAGTTTTATGTTAGATTTGGCATCCATAGTCTAGAATGATTTTGATCCATCTGTCAGTTGAATCTAACTATAATAAACATGGAGTGGTTCACACTGTTGACTTCCAAAAGGATGGAAATGTACCTGAAATGTAGTTTATACTCTTGTGCACTAAGGAACAGAAGAAAATTTACATTCAGTCAATTATGAAACTCTGAAAACCATGCTCTTGTCTTTATTATCTTTAATCTCATTCATGTACATCAGGCGTGTCCAGTTCTTGTTTCCTGGAGTGCGATCTTTCTGCAAAGTTCAGCTTCAGCCCTGATCAATCAACCTGAAGCAGCTGATGAAGATCTGCAGGAGCACTTGATAATAACAGACCGCTGCGTTGGAGCAGGGTTGGAACTGAAATCTGCTGGAAGGTAGCTCTACAGGAATAGGAATAAATGATTTTTCTCAAATCTGGCCCAGGGAGTGTCACTGCCCTGCAGACTTTAGCTCCATCATTAATCAAACACCTGAGCAAGATAATCAAGTTCTTCAGAGCTACTAGAAAATTACAGGTACAGGTTTTGAGCTCTGCAGGACCTGTTTTAAAGAAACCATGACTAGACAGATTTTTTTTTGTTATATTCTTATGTCTGACTTTTTCTTTTCTTTTTTTTTTTACACAGTCAAATCAAGAACTGCACAGCAGGCAAAAATGAAATGGATTGTAAATATTGTATTTTACATTCTTCAGGTGGGTGAGGATTGAGGAACATTTTTAATTTTCGTATTGATATGATTGATGTATGATTCATGCTTCTGTCTGTATGTATAATTTGTTAAGTTTCTCTCTGTTTTCTGCTCTGTTGTCAGGCGGCCCTCATGATCTCGCTCATATTAAAGTATTACGCCGAGCCGGTCACAGTGGTGCCCAGTAAATGGATAGCTCCACTGGAGAGACTAGTAGCCTTTCCTTCTGGAATTGCAGGTATGTAAGTCACCAGTGGTGGTATTTGATGGCCACTTTTGGATGTTGGGATAAATTGATAAAGAAATGTAATTGTAAATGTAATTATGTGAGGTTTAAAGTGTTTTTGTTATTTCATCTCAGGTGGTGTTGGAATCACATGTTGGCTAGTTGTCTGCAACAAGGTTGTAGCCATCATTCTACATGCTGTCAGTTAATCTAACAGTGCTACATCAACATGAATAAGCAGCCAATGATTTTTTTCATACAGTTTTGTTTCAAATCCCTTGCTAAAAAACACAGTTTTCTGCATTTTGTTCAAGAATGGTACAAATTGATTGGTCTATTTTTTTTTTAAATGCCGTTCCGTTCAGTGGTTTAAGTCTATTGTAAAATTATTTTAGCTTTCCTTGTATACAAATTCTTGTTTAATACATTTAAAGGTTTTATTTGCATTTAGTAATAAATGCTGACATGTAAACATTCCTGACAATTTTTTTTTAAGTTCTACTTTCAAGCAAAGCCGAAGATTTTGTCTATTTATTGCTTGTACCACAATTGTATTTTCTTTTCTTTTTTTGGACAGTGTTACAAATGTATTTATTGATTTTCGTTTGTCAAAGAAAAATGTCCATGCATTTATAAGTTTAAAAGAATTAAAATAAGTTTTGTATAAGTTTTTTAAGCTTTGAAAATGTCTGAAAAATTTGGTCTTATTTAATTGAATCTCAATAAACTAGTAACACACCAACAACTAATTTTTTCCCCTACATTTTCATTGAATATTGGGTAATAATTCACAGTTGCAGGATGGAGAAAGTAAGTGCCTTGAATTCAATAACTTGTAGATGCTCCTTTAACAGCAAAGCTTCCAAAGAGTTTTTCAGGTCCAATTTTATACCATCCGTCCCCATAAAACTGTTTGTTCATCACCATTTATTGGCTGTTTCGAGGGCAAAAATCTCTTTAAGTTATGACACATCTCAACTAGTTTAAGGTTTGGACAGAAAAACTAATAAAAAAAACTAAAAACTTTATTTGATTTACTTCTGTGCTTTGGGACACTGTCTTGTGTTGCTCAACTTGAAGTCATTAACTGCTGAAATTCTCCTTCAAAATTTCTCGGTGTACTTTTGAATGGATTGTTCTTTTGATGATTGCAAAAAAGTACAGGCACTGAGGAAGCAAAACCATGATGGTCCTTCCACCTTTTTTCATAGTTTGGAAGAAGTTTTACAATGCCCTTTTTTTTTTTTTTTTTTTTTACTTTTCTCAGTTGTTCACATACTATTTTCCTTGGGTTCGTCCTCACCTCTTTCAGGATTGCCCGATGTGTTCTTAACGGTGATCTTTACTGGATTCTAGGTATAGCAATAGTCCAGTCATTTTCAAACTTTCCCTGTCAATGATCACTAAATGTGCATTTTGAAAAAGATTACTGCCACAGTGTTTGTGTAATCATCACAGAAGTTTAGATATTATTAACACTGTATTTAGTTTATATGTCATTGTAAAAAAAATAGGAATGACATTTTATCTCAACATTTTGAATCGATCACCAAGAACTGACTCTTGGTTCATAAGTATATCATGGCACACAGGTTTGAGTCTTGACTGTCCTATCGATCTTCAGTTCCCTGTGTGTTCTGTCACCCTTCAATGGTCTGACTGGTAAAAAACCAACAATTACAACAAACAAAAGCATGGCATCGAACCTAATTCACTGCAGAATTTTTTTCACTAAAATATTGCCAGAATATTTGATCAGTTATGTTATTAGTAATATTTAAATGTGGGATACAAATGCAAAGTAATACAGTGTAGCATAAATAGGAATACTTCAAAGTCTTTGGTTTAATTACATACACACTTGGCAGGTGGAATAATGGTAGTCTTATGTTGTCTTATTCAGCACTAACATAAGAAGCTGTAGCACCATCCCTGTGACGGATTTAGAGCAGGCTTGTGTTGTTTTGCTAACAGTTACAATGGCAGATTACTTCAGCAATGATGCTGTGTGTGAACCCAGTTTCTCCACACACCCACTATCTGGGCTCCCTTGTGTACTACACATGCTATTGGACTTGATACTCACCTAGAGACGTACTTGTGTTTTCTTGTTGATGTCCTTATCTCCCCAGTGTCCTTATCTCCTGCATTTCCTTGTCGCTGTCATCATCAGTAATCGCAAGTATTTCTTGAATTCTCCATATGTCCAGTGTATCCCTGCAAGTTATTCTTCACCCGTCACTGCTTCACTCACCATCTCTGTGAATAAATAAATCTCTGCCATTGAGTCTAATCTGTCTAATCTACGGACACCAGGTGTAACTTAAGGTTAAAGTCAACATGAACTTAAATCACAATTTATGTATTCTATACTGAGACAATATTCTGTGAAACAGAAAATTCGACAAGGAAATCATCTAGAAGACTTTACTTCCAAATCTGTACATTTAACAGTATTTTCCTTTTCTTCCCTAATTCCTTTTTAACTTTCCGATCAGATATTTACTGAGATGTTTTGAGTGTTTCCTGGAGGTTTGCTAGGAATTTGTGTGTGTGTGTGTGTGTGTGTGTGAAAATAGCATATTTTCTTAGCAATAGATGCTACACTGAATGCAAATAGCAATGGATATATATATATATATAGAGAGAGAGAGATACATTATTATGGAGTAATAATGTAGCTATTGAGTTTAAATGAATTTCAATAATTTTAATTGAATCAGATTTACTTAACAGTAACCTACCGATACTTAATTTTCAACTTTTCGATATTTTCCTTACATTTTTATTGAAAATAACTGCCTTTTCCGATGTGATGTGAAAATAATCATGGGACAAGAATGAGTTCAGCAAAAGGCGGATTCGAACTCGGGCCTGTGCAATGCAATTGACCACTCTGCTGTTCTCCAACGTGCACCTTCTAGTGTTGACTAACCAATCCATAGACATAATAAATACCTAACATAACATAATAAATAACAAAGTAAATTTATTATGTCTATAGGCCAGACCACACATTGGCGGAGTAAATAACCTCTTCGTGCTTTTTTTATTATTAATTTATTTGTATTAATTAACTTTATTATTATTATTGTTTCTTGTTGCTCAGAGTCAAAAAAAAAATCCCACCACAAAGCCTCTATGATGTCCTGTTACAGAGCCCAGGAGCACATTTTGATGGGTAGGCTAGGCTATCTCTTCCTAGGCCCAGTCAGTAACTAACTTTAGAAGACCTCAGTGGTCCCCCCCTTAACAAAGAGCCCAGGACAACATTCTCTGCTGTTTCCCTTGACAACAACCCTGGGAGTGTGGGAACTTTCCATTTTATCATAAGATGAAGTTCATATAATATAATAATAAAAGCAACACCAACAGTGGTTATTAGCAATATTAACTAGACGATTTTAAATAGTACCAACTCTTTAAAAAATAGTTTTTGTTTACACGTTTACAAATTACACGTTTCTTAAAAAAAAAAAAACAGCAACTCTGTCCATATGTGCAAGTCGCTCCACTAACTTTAGCAGCTCCTGATGTGGACAGACAGCTGAAATTGCCAATCACTCAGACAGCAGTGGGTCAAACCAAACTCATGATGATGCGCTGGGGACAGAAATAGACCGAGAGCTCGAGTCGAGGCTGCAGAGCTAGAGCTGTGTGCTTTCCAGTGGATTGCGGTGTCTTTTAACACTTTCCCATTGATCATTTATTCTGCAATTCCACAAAATGGTCATTAAAGTATTCCTGGCGTCCTCCTCTGGATCGACAGCGGTAAGAATCTGGACAGCGCGTGTGTTATTGTTCAGTCATTCAACAGGTCACTTCGCCGAGGCGCTTTGATTGTGTTTGAATCTATCGATAGTTCAACGCATATCAGCTTTAATCAGCGGTGGATGTGTTTTAAACTCTTCTTAACTCAATTCAGTTTAAATAATCCAGAGTGACCTAATAACAGTTGCAGCTCCGCCAGTTTCCTTAAATATCTCTGAGATCACGTTCCAGACTGCTGCAGCTATCCCTTTAAACATGAAACTTTACTTTCAGAATCAATTTCAGCTGCTAATCAGAACGAATGTTTATTCGCTGGTATCGGTAAATATGTTTATTTATTGGTTTTTAGAGATAACCGTGCTAATGATCTAATCTTCTAATTTTATCATGAGCAAAAATATACTTTGATACAATCATGTTTTAACAAGTTATCGAGCGAGTTTAAAAAATTGGCCTACTTTAGAAATGTACAGTCTGAACCATGGAGACTAGCATTCAAGTGTTACAAGAGGTCGCAATACAAACTTGTAACAAATCAGGTTAATTTTTGGACTTTCAATTTGTTGTGGTCATTATTTGAAATAAATATACCAAATTGTAACAGTTTTTTTTGCAGAAATATTGACCAGATATTTGTATTTTTCACATATTTAGACCAGAATGACATTTTGTTGTCATGAGATGTCTTTATTTCTGTACAAGAAGATTGTAAATGTCAAAACGTTTCATTTTATTTTGCAGTAATTAATGCACTTCTTATATTAGAGTTACATAATATGGTACATTTCAAAGCAATAAATAGTGCAAAAATAAAATAATGTAAATAGTGCAAACATGCAAAACAAAACACTAAGCTACATTTGTTAAAGCATTATGTGTCACTCACACCTAAGTAGAAAAGTTTCTGTTTCAAGTTTCAAATATCACATGATGTAAATAAGTTGTCACAGAATGTAAATAACTAAATTATGATAAAATTGTCAGCTAGACCCTTATTGTTTCAAGGTGATGATTTATTTGATCTGAAATCATGTGTGTGTGTGTGTGTGTTTGTGTGTGTGTGTTAGTTTTACATGTGGAAAATGTCAGTGTATCTAGTTTTGGACAATGATTATGGGTCCCATAGGTACATGTTATATAACCCTATCTTGTAAGGATTTTTCTATGTGATAACTATTAGCACCTGATCATTATTTCAAGATATCTACTACAATTCACATATATGTATTATCTGGAATGCATTTTGAATTTGGAGAAATTTACAATGTGGAGAAATATAAAAAAGTTGTTTCATCTTGGGATTCATGTCAGTACTCTGTTATTACCAATACCACAGATAAAAAAGAAACAGCAAGATGTTGTCGGGTTTCTTGAGGCCCTTAAAATCGATTACGCACCGCTTGACATTGCTTCAAACGAGGACAACCGGATGTGGATGAGGGAAAATGTCCCTGGAGAAAAGAAGCCCACCAATGGAATTCCTCTTCCTCCACAGATTTTCAATGAAGAGATGTATTGTGGGGTAAGAACCTTCTAGAACAGAGGTTACCTTCTGAAAACCTAACTTTGTGTGTTCTGGATACACACAGGGAACTTATTTACTTGCAATGGAAACCACAGAATATAGAATTTAGTGAATAATGGCAAAAAATAAATTATATATATATATATATTAAACCTGTTTTACTGTAAGTTATTGTATGGCTTCATAAGATTTTAAATATAGTGAAAATAAGTCTACATCCATGTTTTATAGATAAAAAAAGAAAAAAAAACCCAGCATGGACATTGTTTTATAGCTTCTTTTGAATTTTACTGAAATAACATTGCTGTGTTGCTACCTTAATTGCTATAAAATGCTAATACTATTTTCCTAAATTGCAGGACTATGACACATTTTTTGAAGCCAAAGAGGACAACACAGTTTATGAATTTTTGGGTCTGACACCTCCACCAGGATCTAAGGTTGTATTTATGTGTGTGTTTCCCTTTTCTTGTGTGACATGAACGTAAAAAAATATTTGGCCTCAGCTATCCTGTAGATGTAATGAGAGTATCAAATGTAAATGAAATAACAGAGAAAACAGAAGTAGGGTAAAAAAGCTGAAAGATGTTTTTCTTCTTTTTCTCAAAACTCTTTAAATCCTTTGTCCACTTTAAAGGTGCCATATGTCATGTCTGGCAAAAAAATCAAGTCATACTCCACATTCCATACCAGATGGGGGCAGTATGCCTCAATAAAGTGAATTGGTCTACTCTAGAGTAACAAACGAGAAACGGCATAGTCTCTATGCTCCGCCCCTACCTTCACAACAACCCTAGAGCCATAGCCGAAGCCTAAGAGGACGTTTTGCCTCCAGAGGAACGTTGGGTGATGTCAAGTGATTTTGAAACATGACATCTTCAAGCTACTCCCCTTCACCTTTACCAGTGAATATGTTCATATTTGTTTTGTTCATATTACATTTTGAGTTGTATATACACATTATTTGAATTAAATTAATTTGTCAGACAGCATTCTGTCAACATCACTGGTCAACATCAGACAGCTGATGTTGACCAAGCTAGCGCCAACCAACTTAACCAGAGCTGCCAACTCTCAAGCATTCACCGTGAGACACACGCAATTGACTCTTTTCACACGCTTTCACGCCACACATCAATTTTCTCACGTACAGAAAAACCACGAAGCAAAGAGGACATGGAGACCAACAGACTAGACAGAGCAGGTTAGTTATGATATAAAAAAATATCAGATTCTGTCAATTTTATTACGCAATTCAAACAATACTGTTTTGGCACTTGTAAATGTTACACAGCAGATCCCTAGCGCACGTGAACCGATCATCTCTACTATAGTAACAAACGCAGCTACAGTTAGCCATCGCTAACATTAGCACGTTTATCGAACAGCCTTCGATACATTTCTATGTTATAACTTCCCGAAAAAAATACGCAAACATATAAAACAAACTTCTAGCGAAATACTAACTGCATCTAACTTACCAATCCAAAAGAAATGTTGCAAGTTCGGTGTCGAACCTAATTTCTTTCAGGTCCATCAGTTGTCTCCAGCGATGGAAAGCAGTGCCAATGTTTACTCTGGATCGGCTCCTTTTCTTATCGGATTTGATTTGTGATTCCGAGCGCGGTTGTTTCCCTGTAGCGGGTGGTGGTCTCTTGCCAAGGGCTTCAGTCATCCTTCCGCTCTCTTCCCTGAACTGAAATGAAGTAGTGGGCTGTACTTTCCACACGATTGACATCAGGTTCAAGTACGCCCACAAGCCGTGCGAGTTATTCGTGTATTGCAGGTTGGCTGGTGGTTATGTTGCCCGCATACCGCCTCCCATGGCCGAAACTGGTATTACGACACCTGTCGGGCAGGGGCTAGTAATGCTAATGCTAATTAAGGTTGATATCTCTGCAGCACTATAACTTGACATTTTTTTAATGACATCATCGCCCTTATTTCTTCTCATTCTTTTGATGCATGTAGGTCATTTTTTCGATATTTTTACCTCAATTTTTGCACATGGCACCTTTAAAGGGATACTCCACCCAAGAATGAAAATGTTGTCTTCAATCACTTACCTCCATGTCATTCCAACACCGTAAAAGATTTGTAGTAAGAAAGTTTGAAGTAAGACAATCAATATCAGAATCGTCCATCTGCCATCAGTTGTTCAACCATAACATTATGAAGCGACGAGAATACTTTTTGTATGCAAGTAAAACAATAACACAGAAGAGTGTACACTGCCTGCATACAGCTCAGATTCGCCAAAATAGGGCTACACTTATGTGGAGTGACACAGAGGAGACAAATAGCTGAATTAAGTCATTATTTTTGTTTTATTCACATACAAAAAGTATTCTTGTCACTTCATAACATTAAGGTTGAACCACTGATGGCAGATGAACTATTCTGATGATGCTTTTCATACTTTTCTGGACCTTGACAGTGTATTTTTCTTGGCAGTCTATGGGACAGTCACAAGCCTCGCAGTTTTCATTCAAAATATCTCAAATTGTGTTCTGAAGAAGAACAAAGCTTTTACTGGTTTGGAACGAAATGGGGGTAAGTTATTAGTGACAAAGTTTTAATTTTGGGCTGGAGTATCCCTTTAATGTATGTAGATTAAATTCACATAAATTCTCATTGAAAAATCGAATCAAATAACTGTAAATGCAATATCTCAAACTTCTTGGAATTTTCTAAAACATCAAACATAACCAGAGGGCTTTTTGGTGGTGGATGGATAAACATCAGTGAAGTGATTTCCTTATGTGTGTGTCATCACTATCGGCTGTAGAATTCTATCCATCTGTTTTCTTCCTCTCTTCTTTTTAGCATTTCTGGTGAAACTTTCCCTTGCTGACAACGATGAAATTATTTCTCCACTGTTTTAATAAAAATCTTTCTTGGTGCAGGAGGCACAACAAGCGGAAAATGCACAAAAGCTTCATAATGGATCTGGCACAGAGGAAGATCTTGATGATGACACAACAGTAATATCCGATGATTTTTTAAACATCATATTTAACTGATATTCACTTTCAGTGCATTGCCAGACATGTCAACTGTATGCCCCTCTGTCTACTTTTCCAATCACTAGGTTTTTGTTCACCTGTCTATTATAACCTAACTTAACACCTAGGCCAGCGGTTTTCAATTCCAGTCCTCGTGCCCACTGCTTTTCACATATTGTATGTCTCTCTTTGTTAAGACGCCTGATTCAGATAACCAGCTCGTTAGAAGTGAGCTCCGTGCATGAACTGTGTTCCGATTGACATGGTCTCTACACAGTATTTACTGCTCCCTAATCCCTGAGCAGGGGAAATCTGTTGAAGTTTACTTCACTTCGGAAAATTAATTCACAGATTTGCGTTGCACAACATCCGTCTGCACACATGGACAAGTGTGACATCATATACCTCTGTAAATCAATACAATTTAAATTCACGTTTTGCACACTTCAATGCACTTTGAATGGAACATATCTATTCGAACTGGAATCATGGTGGAATATCTTGTGTTGTCCACTTCGCAGGGCACTTATGTTCGAATAGAACAAACGTCTGAAGCAATTAGAGACATGTACAAAACGTGCAGAGCAGTGGGGCGCGAGGACTGGAATTGAGAACCGCTGACCTAGGCTATGTTTGGGTTAGTATACAGATCATTTAACCTTTGTTAGTGTAAGTTAATAAAGATACAGTTGTCCATTAAAGTTCACATTGCATTAACCAATGTTAACAGATGTTTTGATTAAATGTAGAAATTAACATTAACTAAGATTAATAAATATTGTAGTATTGTTGGTCATTAGTGCATGTTAGGTAATTAACTGATATTAAAGTGATAGTTCACCCAAATTTTGTCATCATTTACTCACCCTCATGTTGTTCACAAAAGAAGATATTTTGAAGAATAATGGCAAGCATAGAATGGAAGTCCAACTGTTTGATTACCAACATTAGAGTTGGATTAGAATGTTAGAATGTTTAGAATGTTTTCCTTTGTGTTCAACTGAAGAAAGTAACTCATTGGGTTTCGGAACAACATGAGGATGAGTAAATGATGATTTTTGTATTTGGGTGAAATATCTTAATATTCCATTCCAAACATAGCCTCATATAAACCTTTCCACATGTAGCATGCTGTTTCTGTTAACCCACTGCATTTGTGCTGTGATATTAATGACATTTAATCAGGCATGCTTTCTCATGCTTTCAAATACTTCAGTTAAAAGAATTGCAATTTTGAGTTACTATATATTTGCAATCATGTGGTTACTTGTACTTACACCTATATTTTGTATATGCATCTTTGTAATTACAATCCTATTACTTTAATGTTTCTTTGAGGGAAACATTTTTCTTCCAGTGTCTTGAAAGAAGAATGGATTTTTCAACATTGCAAACTGATTGATAATGTCCATTTTACATGTAGCTTGGCATTGTCTAACACAACCAACCCTCTTTCCTATCACTATTTCTCACTTTTCACTGGTGAATGTTCCTCCAGTTCATTAACTCATGCCTGTTTTCATCCTGAGGGTCCAGTTCTAAAACGAATCAACGGTGCTTTATGCCAGTGCCTTAGCAGATCCTGTACTGTCAAAACAGTTTTAATTTATCTTTTCCTGGGATGCGCTGTTTGTTCTTCTAGAAAAAAGAACTCGTAGAGGCTGAGCAGAATGGAGATGCACACACAGAAGACGATTCAGGCGAGAAGGCAGAGACAGATGCTCAAGAGGAGAACGCAGAAGAGAAGGAACCAGCAGAAGAAGACGAAGAGAGTGTAACTGACCATTAAAAGTCCTGTTTAACCCTTATTCCTCTTCAAGCACCATCTGTTTTCCCATAGCAGCTCATTCTTCTACCACATAATCTCATCCTTTGCTTCATCTATTAACCTCCAGGTCTTTTATGCAGGTTCTCTCCCATACAACAGAAATTAACATCTAACTCTCTGCTTTACCCAACTCCTCTCTTGTAGTTTGATTCTTGCTAGTGTTGACAGTATGACTTGCAAGATTGTTGTGGATTTTACAGTGTTCATTCAGTAAATGTGTTTTTCTGCCTAATGTAATTTGCTAATTTTAGTATTTAACTTTTTTTTTATAGAGAGAGGTGGCTGAGGAGGAAGAGCAGGTAAGAAAAAACTGCTTAATTCTGCATGTCTTGATCACTGTATAACAACATAACCATAGAAAGATTGATAGATTTATAATTATGTATATTACTAATCTGACTTAACCATTTCTTTTGTTCTATGACTCACAGGAGGAAGGAGAAGAGGACAGGGTAAGACAGAAATCAATATTTTTTGTCACTTAAGAAGCAAATTTAACAACATTGGCTTCAGTCTGCATGCACTTCAAGAAGATTTATGTTAGTCTGTGACATCATTCATAGCAGATAAATGACTGCTTCTGGTTTATTGAACTGCAGCATGCTAAGGATGCAATCAAAATGAAATTGTTGCTCTTGCTCAAAAAAATGTGTGTAGCACAAGGTGGAGGGACAGTTGTCTCTTTGCTCTGCCAAACAGTGGAAGTCATTCATCCCAAAACAAGAATTGCTTTATTTGAATTTTGTAAATGTATTATATGTGGTTGGAGTTGTTCAGGATTCTCATGGTCATGGAAAGCCTGGAAATATCAGAGAATAATTATGGTTTACAGGCCTAGAAAAGTCATGGAAACAATCACATTCATACTTTTAGTGCATATGTATTATTTATAATTTTGTTCTGCCTATTATTTAATAGTATTCCTGGTTATGAGAGTTTGTATAGAGTAGATCTTTTTTTATTATTATTGAAATTATTTCTCACCAAAAACTTCAAGTTGAGAGTTAAAAATGCAATTAACCGCTTGTCAGAAAGATCATTAAAGAAAAAGCTAATGTTCACTATTCGTTGTTTCAGGTTGAGGACAATCATCTGGTCTCAGAGGTGATTTTTATTCTAGAATGAACAGATTGTACAGTCGTGGCCAAAAGTTTTGAGAATTACATAAATATTAGTTTTCAAAAAGTTTGCTGCGAAACTGCTTTTAGATCTTTGTTTCAGTTGTTTCTGTGATGTACTGAATTATAATTACAAGCACTTCATACGTTTCAAAGGCTTTTATCGACAATTACATGACATTTATGCAAAGAGTCAGTATTTGCAGTGTTGGCCCTTCCTTTTCAGGACCTCTGCAATTCGACTGGGCATGCTCTCAATCAACTTCTGGGCCAAATCCTGACTGATAGCAACCCATTCTTTCATAATCACTTCTTGGAGTTTGTCAGAATTAGTGGGTTTTTGTTTGTCCACCCGCCTCTTGAGGGATTGACCACAAGTTCTCAATGGGATTAAGATCTGGGGAGTTTCCAGGCCATGGAACCAAAATTTCAACATTCTGGTCCCCGAGCCACTTAGTTATCACTTTTGCCTTATGGCACGGTGTTCCATCGTGCTGGAAAATGCATTGTTCTTCACCAAACTGTTGTTGGATTGTTGGAAGAAGTTGCTGTTGGAGGGTGTTTTGGTACCATTCTTTATTCATGGCTGTGTTTTTGGGCAGAATTGTGAGTGAGCCCACTCCCTTGGATGAGAAGCAACCCCACACATGAATGGTGTCAGGATGCTTTACTGTTGGCATGACACAGGACTGATGGTAACGCTCACCTTTTCTTCTCCGGACAAGCCTTTTTCCAGATGCCCCAAACAATCGGAAAGGGGCTTCATCGGAGAATATGACTTTGCCCCAGTCCTCAGCAGTCCATTCACAATACTTTTCTGCAGAAGATCAATCTGTCCCTGATGTTTTTTTGGAGAGAAGTGGCTTCTTTGCTGCCCTTCTTGACACCAGGCCATCTTCCAAAAGTCTGCACCTCACTGTGCGTGCAGATGCGCTAACACCTGCCTGCTGCTATTCCTGAGCAAGCTCTGCACTGGTGGCACTCCGATCCCGCAGCTGAATCCTCTTTAGGAGACGATCCTGGCGCTTGCTGGACTTTCTTGGACGCCCTGAAGCCTTCTTTACAAGAATTGAACCTCTTTCCTTGAAGTTCTTGATGATCCTATAAATTGTTGATTTAGGTGCAATCTTAGTAGCCACAATATCCTTATCTGTGAAGCCATTTTTATGCAACGCAATGATGGCTGCACGCGTTTCTTTGCAGGTCACCATGGTTAACAATGGAAGAACAATGATTTCAAGCATCACCCTCCTTTTAACATGTCAAGTCTGCCATTCTAACCCAATCAGCCTGACATAATGATCTCCAGCCTTGTGCTCGTCAACATTCTCACCTGAGTTAACAAGACGATTACTGAAATGATCTCAGCAGGTCCTTTAATGACAGCAATGAAATGCAGTGGAAAGGTTTTTTTGGGATTAAGTTAATTTTCATGGCAAAGAAGGACTATGCAATTCATCTGATCACTCTTCATAACATTCTGGAGTATATGCAAATGGCTATTATAAAAACTTAAGCAGCAACTTTTCCAATTTCCAATATTTATGTAATTCGCAAAACTTTTGGCTACGACTGTGGATCTGGAGTGTGTTTAACTTTACTATTCTCTCCCATCCATTCCTTCTCATCTTCCAACATTTCAATTATTATTATTTATTTTGCATCCATGTTTTTTTTTAATTCACAATCAGTCATTAACACAAGAGAATTTTCTTTTGGAAGGCGACTCGTTTGCATTGTGTTTTGCCTGTGTTTAACTTTCCTTCCCCCTTTTCCTTACAGGTGTGATGGATGCATTTTCTGTTTTAAAAGCCTTTTACTTGAAAAGTTCTCCATCAAAACAGTTCTTTAGAATAGTTTTTTTCTCTCTCTCTTTATCTTTTTGCTGTTAATAAAATAGCAAGCAGGAAAAATATGAATCATCATTAGGGTGACGCCTGTTCTGCAAATCCAAAAAGAAAAAAAACAAGTTCAAGATGCACTGAATTCTGTAAAATGCATAGTCTATTAAAGGAACATAAACTAGCTGTTGCTTAATTATATTTAGCAGACTGTATGAGTCCTGTGGAGTAAATTACATACCACATGTACCTGGTCAAATTGAGTGGCAGTAACAGAACCGGTCACCATTAACAAAGCTTATTGGTGATTTAAATCATGTTGTCATCTAATCATCATCAATAATTACGTAATCTAACAGTAGAAATATACTCTAATGGTTTATGTTGATATTAAATACTGACACTGTTCTGATATTTAATGCCCACTTGTCAAAATCTTGATATTGATATTTTTATTGAATGTATGGCTTTAATAAGCATAATATAGAACATGTATGTATGCTGTAGGATTTATTATGCATTCAACTTTAATAGCTGGGCAATAATGTAATTAATATTTTTGGATGGTACAACAATCAAGCAATTAAGATTTGCTTTAAGAACATCCTGCTTAACCTGAGTGTACTGTAAGTATCTGATTTTTAATTGAAGGCTTTTTTAAATTTATGTAAGTATTTAATTATACCATATAGCACACCTGCTGGAAATTACTGAATTCAGTTAATCCATTCTATTTCTTTTGTCCAAATTCGGCAAGTTAAAAGCTTCTTTCTATCCCTTCTTCTCTCTCCCCATCTATTTTTTCCTAGGCAGAAGATGATTTGGTGTCTGAGGTAACTTGGATTTGATGAGCAGTGTCTCTCTGTCTCTTTTGTTGTACTTGTGATTTGCATTTTTCCCCTCATTTGGCCACTGATTTTCCTCATTCCTTAATTCTTCCTTCTAATCTTCTGTTTGAATTCTCTCCTCTAGCTGCCTCCCACCAGCCTCTTTCTTCTCTCTCCATCTGTTTCTTCAGTTGCATGTGTCTCATGTTTTGTTCTCTTCAGCTTTAGCTCTCACTTTCCTCTCGTCTCATTTAGTCTGTTCTCCCCTCTAGGAGGAAGAAGAACTCAGAGAGCTTGAGGTAGATTGATACATGTTTTTCCTTTTCTTTAAGATTTTGTCTCTGTATTGCTTCTCTTTTTCTTTTGCCTTTGTGTTTTGTTTTTTTCTAACTGCACAAGATATCCATTCACTGCTATCACCTGTATTGTCAGTCCTGCAGAGTTTTGGACCAAATGTAACATACCAGAGACATAAGTGATACACCCAAGCCCATCAGTGTATCATTCATACAACATAAAATAAATTTACCTTATTTAGTTTACGTAGGGGTCTAAATTAAAATATGTATTATTACATGCAACTAACCCTAAAGAAAACCGTAATTCTAACCCTAACCCTATAGTGCATGCTGATACTTAATATTCTTTAGTACTTTAATGTACATTTATGCGGTAACAAGGATGGTGTGGTAAAAACAACATTGGGAGGAGCGGGTGGGATACTAGGGAGGAGGTTCCGGAGGAGGATGGTCACCCGGGAGGGAGCCGGCAGACAGAGTCTAGGGGGGTACTGCCGGCGGAAATAGCCAGGGAGGAGACAGGAAGGGCTTGAAGCAGGAGGAGCCAAGCTGGACTCAAACCTCAGCCATGACGGCGACCGCGGTGGATCCAGAGCAACAGAGGACTGAGGAGGATCAGGAGGTGTGGAGTCACGAGGTGCAGGATGGTCAGTGAAAGATGCTGAGCTGGAGGGACAAGGGAGCCTGGCAGAGCCAGTGGACACATGGGCCACGGCGGAGAGGAGGGAGCCAAGAGCTATGGTGGAGCCAGCGGGTCAACAAGCTGAGGTGGAGTCTGGAGCTCTGGCCATGGTGACGCTGGAGGATGGCAGTCCCGTGGAGTTCACACTGTATAGATGGTGGGCTGAGGGCAAGCAGAGGGGCTGCCAGACGACATCAGTGAAGGAGGCAGGATTGGGTGGAAGGGCAGGTATTTCTGAGCATTCCGGCTTTCAGGGATGATCTCAGGAATGGGAGCCCTCTCTGGGCTTAACTCTGGAATGGGAGCCCTTTCTGCGCATAACTCTGGAACAGGAGCCCTCTCTGGGGTTGACTCTGGAACAGGAGCCCTCTATGGGCTTAACTCAGGAACGGGAGCCCTCTCTGGGCTTAACTCGAACGGGATCAGGCAAACTTTCTAGGAACAGGCTCTCCATCAGTGGTGGGCTCTGACACGCGCTCCGTGCAGTGGGGAGATGGTGGGCTGGGCACTGGATCTGGGGTGACACTCAGGACAGACGGTAAACAGGGATGCGTGTCTTGCCTGTGTCCACTCCACAAATATGGTGAAATTCACTCGAGGAACTTCCTCAGATGACGGCGTGGTGTACGCGGAGTTTAAACTGGCATCATAGAACACACAGAGTGCATTGTCCAGTTAGCTGGAGAAGTTGGCAAGCACCAGGAACAGTCTGGTGTGGCCCTCGAGCGATCTAGAATAGAACAGAATAGAAGGACCTACCAGAGAGGTAAGACTTGAACCACTGGAGTGCAGTTCCTTCAAAGAAGAGAAGAAAAGGTTTTGAAAAGCATGATAGAGTCAGAACAGTTGTTAATTTTGTTGTGGTAGTATGTTGTTTTAGCCGTGGAGAAACAGAGAAGGAGGAGAGGAGTGACTGATATACACTAAGGTCAGTAGAGTAGAGTAGAGTAGAGTAGAGTAGAGTAGAGTAGAATAGAATTGGTAAGTGCTAGTATTAATTGGTCAGGTGATGGTGAAAAGATGTGTCTTTAGATGTTTTTTGAAAATGTTAGAAAATTTAAAAGGTTGGTCCACTAGCCGGTAACAGTCCAGGAAAAGGTTAGTGAGAGTGATTTTGTGCCTCTTTGGGATGGAACCACGAGGCTTCGTTCACTTGCAGAATGCAATCTTTTTAAGGACGTAAAGGTCTGAACTAGCGAGTTTAGGTATATTTGTGCAATGCCAGTGGTTGTCTTGTAGGCAAGCATCAGTACCTTGAATTTGATGTGAATTTGATGCTTTTGGCAGCCAGTGCAAACTGATGAAGAGATGTGTGATGTGAACTTTCTTCAGCTCGTTGAAGACTACTCTGGATCAGTTGCAGAGACTTGAAAGTTTATGCGGGAAGGCCTGCCAAGAGAGCATTACAAAAGTCCAGAGAGAGCAAGAGCTTGGACAGGAGTTGTGCAGTTGAGTTGAAGGTCATGATCCTTCATCCAGCAAGAAATATCTGTCAGACAGGCTGCAATGTGAACAGCTACTCTCGGATCATATTCTTGGAATGAGAAGTAGAGTTGAGTGTCATCAGAACAACAATGATGATAGGAAAAGCCATGCTTCTGAATGACGGATCCTAAAGATGACATGTAGATGGAGAAAAGAAGTGGTCTAAGTACTGAGCCTTGAGGAACCCTAATAGCAAGAAGTTGTGACTTAGAAACCTCACCCCTCCAAGACCCCCTCCTCTTCCTGAGATGCCCATCTTCATGAGGTTGAACAGGAGGATCTGTTAGTTAACTGTGTCAAAAGCAGCAGACAAATCCAGCAAGATGAGTACTGAGTTTTTGGAAGCTGCTCTTGCCAGTCTCAGGGCTTCAGTAACCGAGAGCAGTGCAGTCTCAGTTGAGTGGCTTTGGTCTTCACACTCATCGGTCTTCACACGAAAGCTGCCGCGGTATACTTAGCACATATATACTTCCCTGGTTCCACATGATTAAATTCAGCTGGCCATGCCTTACTACTTATTAAAACAAAACTGCAAGGCCACGTGATACGCGTGAGAACAAACGCGACTTTAGCATGTGTTTACCACAGTACACACAGTAAACAAAACAATGTGTCTTAACGACAACCGTGCTAAAATCTAATTAGAAAAAATACAAAACACTTACAGACTATTCTTCAAATATATTTTTGAATTAGTATCAATCTGAAATGCAAAAAAGAATTGCAATCAAATCATTGTCAGATTAAATATTTGCACTACTTGATGTACTAATTAGTCAAATAACACCTAGGCCTATATTACATTTCCATAATACAGCCCAAAATCTAAAACAATTTTATACAACATCAGATGTTTATATTGAAATGTTCCTAGGTATACTGTGCATACTTTTTGTGTTTATTAATTTTTTTTTTTTTTTTTTTTTTTTTTTTTTACAAAATTTGGGTATACACTTATACACATTATCAAGAAGTTAAAAAAAATGCTACAAAAAATCCTAACTGCACATATGAATACCTTTGTATACTCAAACAATCATGTTGTACAAAGATGGCACATGATCAGGAAATACTGTGGACAAGATTTACTCACATCAGCCACATGAGCTCTACTCGGTGTGTGAAAGCATGTGTACTAACCAGCTATGTGATTTTATATATATATATATATATATATATATATATATATATATATATATATATATATATATAATTTTTTTTTTTTTTTTTGTGACCTTACAAATCATCTTTTTATTGCTCGCATTCAGTTGTAGTGTACTTTGCAGACCATCTCCATGATCATCGTCTGCTCTCCCTTACACTCAGACATGCTGCTTAGCTCTTTATGTCTCTCAGTTCTCTGGATTCTTTCGTTCTTTGCTCATCCAGTCATTCCAGCCCTCACTTATTTTACAGGAGCAGAAATCATGGAAGTTCTATCCAGTTGCTGTCACTTTTCAGATCTTTCTTAACTGTGGAAAAACACACATATATACACTCAAACGCTCTTCCACTGCCATTCTCTTTTATACCTTTAGCTCAAAGAACTTTAATCTGGGTGTAGCATAACCTTCTACCTCAGCAGCTTTTTCTATCACTCAAATACATTGATGCATTATCTTCTGTTTTAATACTGAATTCCTTCATCACAGGAGGAAGAGGAGCAAGCCTCAGAGGTACTATAGCATATCTTAGTTCATTTCAGCATGTTGTGGTCAGTGGAGATCGGGGCACCGGTGCATGTCATCAGTTGTGTTCCAGATCTTTCAGATTGAGTAGATCAGTGGTTTTCAACCAGGGACCTCAGTACACTTACAATGGGCACACAATACAGTTGTGCTCTGACAGATATTTGTTCTTGTTTTAATCATAAACTCTAAATTAAATTTTGATCAGTTCTACAGAAATCAAGACTTCATTATCTAATGTAATTTTGCTTATCAAGTAATTTCATCTTTATTTAAGAATCTTTAAACTTTTGCACTAGAAAAAATAACAAAAAAATATTGAGGAAGAACAACACTATTTTGCAGTGTGGTAATAAGTTGTGGTAATCTGTTTGAAGTTGTATTTTCGACCTTTGAAGTGTTAAATTTTTCGACCAATTTTGTATGCCATCAGTTAGCTGGCCAGTACTCAATATTAATTAAACAAACTCAGCTTATTGTCTAAAACTACATAATGTTGACATAAATTGAAACTGGTCTGCGCTTACGTTCTCCCCACACTGCTGTGTGTCATGTAGCTTTGCCACACCGATTTTGATAGGAGGATACCTGATAAATCAAGCGATGTGCCAAAGGTGTAGGCTAGTAGGTAGTTAAGAGTGCAGGTGCGAAGGAAATTAATATTTATGAGATAAACTAATATTTCATGGGTAGGTTGCAAAATTTATGCCTACACAAAAAGAAAGCTCTGTCTTAGGTCTGCCTCTGTATGGTTTGTGTCAAGTCATTCATTAATCTGGCTGTTTGACGAAGAGAAAGTGATAACATGTAGTAGAAATAAACTATTATTATTACATTTTTAGGACTATAATTATGTTGTAATGTTTGGTTGACCAATCAGTGGGGAGGGGTGTTTCATTTCTGCCCACATGCAGTGATCAAATATTCAAGTTTTTTATTCATTTTCTATCCCTGAACGTAAAAACGTAAAAATTTTACTGAATTCTAGATCTTCCATTTTGTTTGAAACAGGCAGAGATCAGAGAACAGAGTCAGGTATGTCAGGGGATATCCAAAATCAGCAACAGAAACAAGCAGAGGTTGGGGCAGGCAGCAGAGAATCACAGTCGGTATACACAATCCAAGATCAAACACAAAAGGAAGGAACAAACACAGGGAAAATGCCAGACAGAACTGAACAAGTCTTCCCAAATATTGAGAGTCCAAACACAGTTTATATAGGGGAGTGGTAATGGGGAACACCTGGTGGTAATTAGCCCTAAGCACGGGATTATAGGAAATGGAGTAGGGAATGGAAATGGACACCAAATACAAGAGTCCTGAGTGGAGTGCCCTCTACTGGAGTTAATGGGCACTCCAGCTGATGATCGTGACAATATGTAAAAGAAAAAATGTGCCGTTTTTTCATTTTTTTTTATTAAATGAAAAAAACAATTGGATGGAAGATATCCTGATTATACCCACATAGCAACATTGTGTCGGCCCAGATCCGGTCCACATCTGGCACCCGTGGAAAGATGATCTGGCCCACATGCAGCGTGGAATAATGGCACCTGTTTGCCAGATTTGAGCCACAAGCAGGCCATAGCAATGCCACATGTCAGCCAAGAGTAAAGAAATTAACCAGAACTGGACCAGAATATATGTGTATATATTAAATATTAAGTAATATCAGCCTTAATAAGCCTGTTAACAAGCAGAATCACTGAGGGAAAGAAAAGAACAGAAAAAGAGAAGAGCAGAAACACAAGAACTACAACTGACTTCAGCCACAACCTTAGATGAAATCAATTGAAGATAAAAGAAGACATTAAATCTCTGGAGATCTCACCAGAGGAGGATTAAACAACTCCACAAACTGCATTACCAGCTTCACCTATTACTAACCAGACTGACTTTATTTCTGTTATACATCTACAAAAGTTTTTTTGAGAATGAACAGAGGTTTAACTCTAATTTGTGTCACCATAACAGTGATTAGTGTTTCCATTAGTTGCGCTCTTAACTCTTATCATATCTTTTGTCTTTTTTGGCTGCTGTGACAGTGTGTTTGTTAAACACATTTGCGGCATCAAAGAAAGCTAAAGAGAATTGAGGTCAGGTGATGGCAGGTATCTGTTGATGATTTTATAATCCTCGTGAAACAGGCTGTTGTGCAATTTTTTTTTTGAATCTAACAATTGTTTCATTAATATCTTCACATCACAAATCATATGTTTCTGCAGCATGAGATCCAGCAGTATTACAACAATCAGTTAGAAGATTTTAACGAGCTTAAAAAAAGTCAATTTATGATGACACACACAGACATCAACAGTCAGCACATGAATCTCAACAATGGTGACAATCAAATGTACCTTGCTGCAATGCATGCTGGGTACTAGCATAGTACAAAACTCCCAGCATGCACTGCAACATGAATAAATTATGCAGCTGAATTGTCCTATTATTTTGTTTAATTCTAAATTTGTGCTTATATTTTTGCTGTTGTTTTTGTTGTGACTTAGTAGCTTTTCAGTGAAGTTCTGAATTGATCAGTTTATCTTAATAATTTTGATTGTTACCATTATTGAGATTCATATGCTGATTGTTTATATCTGTGTGTGTCAACATAGGTTAAGTTTTTTGAACTCATGTTTGTTAAAAGATTTAAACTGATTTTTATAATACTGCTGGATCTCATGCGGCAGAAACACAGGGTTTGTAATATGAATGTATCATTGGAACAACATAACTGTTAGATAAAAAAAAAACATAAATGAACCAGTGTACTTCAAGATGATTATAAAACCATCAATAGATATCAGCCGTCACTTGATATCATGTCACTCTAGCTTTCTTTGAAGCTGCAAATGTGTTTAAGAAACACACTGTCACAGCGGCCAAAAAAAAAATATATATATAATAAGAGTTAAGAGCCCAAATAATGAAAACACTAATCACTGTTATGGTGAAGAGTTAAACCTCTGTTAATTCTCAATAAAAACGTTTGTAGATGTCTAACAGAAATAAAGTCAATCTGGTTAGTAATAAGAGAAGCTGGTAAAGCTGTTTGTGGAGTTGTTTAATTCTCCTCTGCTGAGATCTTGAGAGATTTAATGTCTTCTTTTATCTTCAGTTGATTTCATCTAAGGTTGTGGCTGAAGTCAGTTGTAGTTTTTGTGTTTCTGCTCTTCTCTTTTTCTGTTCTCTTCTTTCCTTCAGTGATTCTGCTTGTTAACAGGCTTATTAAGGCTGAAATTACTTAATATTTAATATATACACAGATTTTGTAGCTCAGATAAGGTCCAGTTCTGGTTAATTTCTTTACTCTGGCTGACATGTGGCATTGATATGGCCTGCTTGTGGCTCAATTCTGGCAAACAGGAGTGGTCCGCCCAAGTGCCATCATTCCACGCTGCATGTGGGCCAGATCATCTTTCCACGGGTGCCAGATGTGGGCCGGATCTGGGCCGACACAATGTTGCTATGTGGGTATACTGTACACTGGATTATTTTTAATTTGTTTTGCATTAAAACTATTTAAATTAAAAAATTGCTTAAAATCTTAAAATAAATAATTTATTAATATGTATATATAATAAACGTCTATAATATTGTGTTTGAGTCAGTGAGGTTGAGAACCACTGGACTAGATACTTGCATCTGAATAAGTTTTTCCTTTATATTTGTGTAACTAAATTGCTTGATTATACAAAAAGTCAAGCAATTTAAACGTATCGTTACAGTGTATAAAGCTGCTGAAAATGATTCACTTTTTCAATATTACAAACAAAATGTCCCTGTTATCAGACAGGAGTCACTGATGTAGGCGTCTTCAAAATCACACAGTGTGATTTTTTTAGCTTTTTCTTTCAGATTTCTTTAAAGTATAAACTTTGGATGAGATCTTTCTCATAAATTGCTTAGAGAAGAATACAGAAAAAAATAAAAACACAAGTGACCTGACTTCCTTTAAATAGACACATGTTAGCCAATCAGAAAACTTTGATGTGGCACTCTACCTGTCAGTCATTTTGCGTGTACAAGTATTCAGGGGGTGGGTTTAGTAGTGATCAAATTCACTTAACACTGGCAGAAAGCAGCGGGACGACCTACTACACTTACAGCAGCTTTAACTTGCTCAAACAAAATACTTTTGAAATGTTTTTATTGAACACTTGAACAGTTTAAAATGTTTGCCATGGCAATTGCTGGGTCCTATGTGTTCAATAAAGACAGAGTTGGATTGTTATTAGATTTACAATCTAACAAGTATTTGAACCTTGTTTTTTCAATTATTTTTAGGCTTCTATCTATGTTCTATATGTTTATATGTACTGTCTATGTTGTACTTTTTACAAATATATATTTCTATTGAAGGTGCGTTTAGTATTTTTTGGTTTGTTTGTTTGTTTTTCTGGCTGATATGAGAGTGTTCTTGGTTCTTGTCAACATCATGCATTTATTTTCGGTTAATAAAATGTGCTATCGACATGTCTGGATGGCCAAATACTGTTGGGGTTTAGGGCTTTAGTTTTATTATTTTTATGCTCTTCCTGTCTTTTATTTTATTTATTTATTTATTTAATGGAATTTACACACAACTGTTTTTTTTGAAGGCCCAGGATGCAGAAAATGCCTTGTTCAAAGTGCGTCAGATAGTTTGGTGAACTACACCAAAACAGTGAATAAAACTCTTGAATAATGGAATTATGGCTATAAACACGTTATACAGGAAGCATTTATAGCACATGATGGAACAGTATGCTATTAACTGTGTGATTGCTGTCATTCACAGGAAGACTAGTGGTCTGAAGCTGATGATTTTGGACCTGGATTTTCCCACACAGGTAATACAAGTGTTTTTTCTCTCTTCTCTGCCACGTGGTGGCGTTGTAGGATACCATTTGGTAGAGTATAAAAGACAAGTGTCCAGGACTGAAGATATCTTAGCCTGGTGAATCAGGGACAATTGATTGCTCAAAAGAAAATTCCTATTAGCAATGGCTCGCTTATGTACCTTCAATTTTATTTATACTTTAAGATAGCAGAGTTCATTGAATACTATGAAAAGGTACTGTAACTGTAATAGCATATATACTATACTAAGCATATTAATTCATGAAATTCAGTGTTCAGAAATCTGACCCTCACAGTTACTGTAAATAACCTTAGATCTACTGATATATGAGTAACGTTTTTCAAAGTACTGCTTTTCATTTAAAAGAGAAAGACAGCAAAAATGGACTGTTTAATTCTAAGGAGTGACTTCTAAGGTAGAAAATAAATTGACTAACATTACAAGTGGCCCTTAAAACTGATTTACTGAGATCTTAAATAGTAATACATAGTTTATAATATGGATAATTTACATCCAGCTGGTCATTGTTTTAAATTAAACTATAACAGAGTGATCAGGACTCTCATTTTTTATGGCCATTAAACATTTATGTTCATATTTTGGTCTTTTTTTTCCAAATGTTTTTATTTTTATTAAATTTATTAAATTATTATTAAATTTATAGAATATTAACAATATTATTTGTATATATTTACATTAGTTACAGTAATGCCCTGACAATGAATTCCTAGCAGGCAAGTAGGCTGAACGGTAAATAAATAGACATGCAGGTTGTGAAGTCATAAATATTATGTATAAATAATTTAACATGCACTTTTACTGTTTTGATGAATTGGCTTTGTGATGTATTGATGAAATGAACAACATGCAATATCAGGAGGATTAGAAAAGTTCAAAAACCTTGTAAGCAGCGATTTTAAAAGTACAATGAGATGTTAATTTTGTATAATGTCTGATTACACTGTGATTTAAGGAGAAAACATGAACTTTTTTTCTGCCGCAGTCCATCGCAGGGTTTTATTGGTCAGTGAAGAAATGCATGGATCAGCATTTGAATGTCAAGCATGATTTGTTGGTCCGGCATTAATCTTTTTGCAAGGTCGGGGTTCTGACCCGCTATAAAATAACTTTTTGTAATAAACCAAAGGTTTAGGTCAGTGAATGTCAAGGGTGGCGACACATTTGTTTTGTGATTTCATAACAACAGATAGATACATCTGAGAGCTGCGAGAGAAATTGCAGCTGTCATTTTCAGACACTAATAACAAGTGGAACGTCCACTCAGCAAAAAAAAAATTAATTACACACACTAAGGAAATGAAATGAAAATCTTATCTACAATTTAAGATGATTTAACGTATTAGATTTATATACACCCTGCTGCAAGCTATTTCATAAAGTGCTGAGGACAGGATTGGCCGTGGTGGTGAGTCACACAATACAAATGATTTACACTCTCTAAAACATATGATTTCAAGGCTTCTATTATAAGTATATTACTATGAACACATTTTCCATGTTTTTTTTTTTTCAGTTATTTTGTGCTTTATATTTCAGCTTGAAGTGACACCCCACTTGCCCCGGAGCCATCAAAAATCGCCCACAAATACTTTCACCGCAGCTTTGCCCAAGCCAAATGTGATACCACTGCTCTGCAGAATATGCACTCAGGACCCCAACTTCAAGCTCCCATTATAACCCTACCTTTTTGAGTTTGCAAAATGCCTTTTTACACTAGAGTTGCTTTATCTTAAGAGGCAAGTTTCAAGTGAATTTAAAAGGATGTGTTTTTCTTATTGTACATATAGAAAATAGCTTATTGTACTACTTTTAAAACTAATATTTTGTGTCTTTATTCTATAGGATCCCAAATAGCTGTGCCAAAAAAGTGGCAAACTAATACTTACAAATACCTCTCTGTGTGTCTTATATTGTACAGTAAGTACACTAACAGTCATATTTTGGACACACTTTGCTACAGTGCTAAATGCTAAAAGTAGACTGAACTTATAGGAAATTAATAGTTATAAACTTTCAGATGGTTGGAGAATAATCCCATTATGTTGTGTTATTCGATCAAATTCGTCAAGCACTTAGCCAAGCTAAGCTAGCCATAAGCTATCTGTTGTAGATGCTGACATGAGCAGGTACTTGATATCCCCTTCTTATTGAAAACTATGAATAAAACAAGGTTTATTGGGTATGAACACTGACCACAGTTTGTTTTTGCTAATACCATGAAACTTTACAAAATTTGACAGAATTCAATTTAAAAAGCCAATATCCATAATATTTGTAAAAATTATTTTGCATACTGTTGAGCCTGTACAGCTATTACATGGTAATATTAATAATATAAAATGTCTTATTGTCTTACAGAATGATTGGTAATTGCCTAGTAAGTTTTAGCTAATTGAAAATGAAATGAGGGAAGTTTTTTGTTTATTATAATAGTAATAATTAGTGCTGTCAAACGATTAATCACAATTAATCACATGCAAAATAAAATATTTGTATTTAATATATTTAACATATTTTTTGTAAATGTATACATGCATGTGTTTGTATTTATATATACATAATAAATATACACAGCACACACACATATTGTAAACAAAAACTTTTATTTTGGATGTGATTAATCGCGATAATTCGTTTGACAGCACTATTAAAAATACAAACACTATGTAAAGTTTAAAATTTGCACCCTCAGACAAAAACAAAACAACAGCAACAACAACAAAAACATTGAAAATACATTAAGCTACAACATAATAGTTTTGATTTGTTTGATATTTCTGTTATTACCCTGAAATATGGAAAATGGTAATAATAAAGCCTGAGTAGATGTGTCCAAAACTTCTACTGTACTGTACTTCACTGTTCTTGTACATGCATAAATTCTTCAGTTAGACTACACAATATGGTTCTAGGATGTAGAATTGTAGTTACAACCACAGTGAAGCTAAAGTTAAAATTAGACAGAAACACTGTGAAAGGACGTCAATCACAATTCGCTTTTTCAGTCTATTGTGTCTGATTTCAGTCTGAATGTGTGATGTCAGTACCTGCTGGAAGCCATTCTCTGCTGTCGGTTGGCCGTTCTAATGCACTTTGTATGCAGACAGAAATGAATGGTTGATTTACCAATAAAGAGAGTTTTACAGGCACTGTCTGCTTCATTATGTTCTATTCTTGAATAATTGTGTTTTTAAAGAGCAGAAATGTTCTACCTGGGTGGTGCCAATTCAGCAAATAGGATGTGACCTTAAAAAGATTCCCTTGAGATAGTGAATGGAAGACAAGGAGTGGGCCTCACATGTGACTTAACAAAAGCAGCAAATTTCAAACATTATTTTAGGCCATCACTAAAATATTCACCATAGCCTGTGAGTCACTGATGGATATTTGCAGTGGTCAGTTCAAGGCTAAAAAGGCTATGTTGCTTTCAGTAATATTTAACTGGCTGGTTTTGGCCACAACCTACAGTGGCCAAGAAACTGCTACTATACTGACTGTGGGAAACATGATTTCTGTCTGGTATGCTGTATAACCCATCCTGGAATGCTCAAGGTAAGAATACAGCAGCAGAATTCATAACCTAGATGACGCTTTCGTGATTGTGTGTTGGTACATATACGATAAATTATTTTATAAGTTAGACAAAGTTGGGTCATAAGTTTAAATGGTGACTCAACATTTTAAGGTAAAACAGTATTCTGTTTATATGTTGCCTTGAATTATCTTATATTTTTACTACGTTAGCAGTAGATTCAGGTAATATTTAATCTAAACTTGAAAGAGAAAGAAAGAGAAAAAGAATAATAATAATATATATATATATATATATATATATATAAATTCTTATTAGTGACATTTTTTTCATGACCATTACTCACAGATTCTTAACAGGTTTGTTTCCACACATTGTATGAGAATTATGCATTTTTTATTATACTTGAATTAATATTTTTATTAATGCATATATTTAGGTTATACACTTATGAATGCTGAATGGAAAGTGTATATTTAGGCCCTATAACTGGTCACCATTTCTAATTTTAGATTATTAAATCATATTTATTTATTTTCCTGAGGTCCAGCAGCGTGACAAATATATTTTTAAGTACATATAGTTCACATAGTTTCTCAGTTAACATGAGCTCATAGAAAAATTTGATTTACAAAATAGTAACATTTTGGAAGTTTTAGCTAAAGCATTTGTACATCAGGCAGTATTTCGTACTGGCTTTAATTTTTTCATAATATCCATAGAGGATAATTTTGTAATGTGAATCATATGTAACACATAATGTATATAATACATAGATATCATATATCTTAAAGTTTAATGGTATCACTTGATAAAGTTTTTCCTTTTAATACATATATGCAATTCCATAAGATATACGTAATTCAATAAAATTAATTTGGTTATTTAAATAGTATGAGAAACACACATCTGGACTATATTTCACAACAATTTAATGTAGGCTGTTTACGTATGACTGCACCATTCCTGTGAGTAGCTGATGTTGTAAACAAAGTAAAAAGTTTCTACAATTTTATATAATGTGGCATTGGAAATATTTTCTCTACTGTGTCCTTGCTGTGCAGAACAATGGTCTAACTGCTTCTCTGGCAATATGCATTGCCACATCCTCCAGCTATGTGTAATCCAAGGTGAGTGTGTCATCTGCTAAGTAAAGGCTTGTGTGTTTATCCGACTTTGCTTCCAAGAAAAAATGCTGTAGGATTAAAGTTGAATGCATGTTAATACAGAATATCACTTGGCTTACCTGAAGATTAGAACAATGGCTGCTGACAAAACAAGTAATTTTTTTTTTGTTTTATTTTTTGATCACAGGAATAAATTACATTTTTAAATATATAAAACAGTTCTTTTCAATTGTAATGATTCTCAAAAAATGATTTTTTTTAAATAAATGCAGCCTTGGTGAAGATAAGAGACTTATTTAAATTTAAACCGTACAGAACACATTTAGAACATTTTAAAAAAGAACATATTATGAAATCAGAAATTTAAAAGGTGTTTATTAAAGATGATGGATGAAATGCATCTTCTTCTTCTTCTTTAATAAAGTAATACACTTTAACACAAAGAATGTGTGTCATGTCAGAAAACATCACAGACTCCAGTGTCTACAGTTCCCTATCAAGACTCCACTGTGTCTTTGCTAGACGCTATTGTCACAATCACGCCAGACTCCACCCTCACTCAGTCACAGCGCACTCCCTCTCCTGAGTATTGATCACACATACCATCTATCCAGCAATTACCTCCAGCACTCAAGCACCACTCTCACTCTCAGTCATTGTCTGGTAACATTTGCACCAAGACGCTAACGCTGTGCTTACCTATAGGACTCCAGTGCTGTTTACCTGTTCCCTTGTATTCTCTCCAAGTCGTCCTCGTTGTTCCTCGTCTCCTGAGTGTGCTCAAGATTCTTCTCCAGTCCTGTGTGTCTCCATCCAATCTCCATCTACAAGAAGACGTACTAAGTCTTTTAAGTCTACATCACCTGGATATCTACTCACCTCCTTACCATTACCTGCACTGCCGAGCACTCATCTGGTTGTTCAAAATAAACTCTCATTACCTTTATCCGTGTGTCTGCCCCTTCTGTCTTGTAACAGCTATGGGAAAAAGTTATTTTTTTCAATTCTCCTGATATGAAGCCTTTGGTCCATGCAGTATGTTTTAAAAGCAAACCAATGGCTCGGCAGTGGTGCTGCACAAACCTATGGCCGCGAAGCCTGCACAAAACCCATCAGAATGGGTGGAGTTATCTGCCTATATAAGCGCCCACTTTGCCATAGGATTCAGATTTCTTCTCCTTCAGTGACGACAACATTTCTTCATAATTGCCTTTGATTCGCATCACAATGGAACCAGTATGCTCAGCTGATTCGCCGTTATTCCGCTGGTTTCAGTGATGCGCAGCAGCGATCCGCTAGCACATAATAGCACATATCTAAAGAGCAAATTTCACGGCATTGTTTCAAAAATGACCACCCTGTTACTGTGGTATGTTCAGGGCTCCCTTACATGGCAATGACGGCCATTACTTCCTGCCTAGGGAAATCCCACGCAGAATCCACGCTCACCGAGATGAATTGCTCCCACTGTGGGAGCATGAATCTCGCCTCTCTGTGCTTGGCTCAGAACTTATGAGGAAAAACAGTGGCGCAGAGGATCTCAGCACTCAGATGCGAGCAAGCTTATATCAGCTCAGGTCCCATGTACCTTGCTCTCTCCACACAGAGAGGCTTCCCCCGTTCTCTTCACTCTGCCTGACCGGCATCCCTCTGCGTGCATGAGTGATCTGGTCTTGTTCAGTGGGAATGATGATGACAGCATGCCATTAGCAGCTTCGGATGTGGAGAAGCTGTCGGGCTCGATCGCTGACCCCACCCGTCGGGGAATTAGGTTTGGAATGGTCTCTGTCTTGTAGGCATTTACCAGGATGTAGTGGTTTTTTGAGGCTTTATTGAAAAACCACTTGGAACAGCAACTTTTCATACAGATTCAGAGCACAGACTGATTCACTTAGTTTGTGACTTTCCCATACAGCACTCCTTGAGTCCCTCAGTGGGCTGGATATAGTATCATGCAGCCGTCTGGACGAGGAGCCAAAGAGGTGGACCCTATGACCCAGAGCGAGTCAGGTTTCTACAGCCATTACTTCCACATCTCCAAGAAGGACAGACGGCCTTCAGACCATCCTTGATCTCAGATGTCTGAATCACACCCTCATGAGACGGCCATTCAGGATGATTACACTGAAACAGATCATCTCACAAATCTGCCTAGGGGACTGGTTCTTTTCTCTGGACCTGAAAGATGTCTACTTTCAAATCCAGATAATCATGGGGACCCACTCACTAGTAACGTGGTGATACTGTCCTTTCTGCAGGAGCTGTTGGATAAGGGATGCTCCCCATCCACGCTCAAGGTCTATTTGGCAGAGATAGCAGCTTCTCATGGCCATATAACAGGCCAATCGGTGGGCAGGAACAACCTTGTTGTTCATTTTCTGAAGGAAGCCAGGAGGTTAAATCCGCCCAACCCCTTACTGTCCCGACATGGGACCTGCCACTGTTCTGAGGGCCCTAAAGGGTCCTCCCTTCGAGCTGCTGCAGTCCGTCGACCTTCGTTCCCTGATGTTTAAAACCGCTCTGCTACTAGTGTTAGCATCAGTCAAGTGAGTGGGGGACTTGTAAGCCCTAATTCCTTGGAGTTCGGGCCTGGCGACTCCAATGTTGTCCTGAAACCATGGCATAGCTATATACCTATGTTGCGTTCAACTCCATTCAGAGCACAGGTTATCAAGCTCTCTGTGCTTCCTCCCTCAGAAGAGGACCAGGAGTTGAATTTATTCTGCTCTGTTAGGGCTCTGAAAGTTTATATTGAGTGTTCCATCCAGTTTAGGCAGTCAGAACAGCTCTTTGTTTGCTTTGGTGGCTGTGCTAAAGGAAACTTGGTCACGAAGCAGAGACTTTTTAAGTCGATAATTGGCATTATTCTGCTAGCCTACTCTTCCTTGGGCCTACAAGGGCCCTTGGGAGTATGAGCCCACTCAACTAGAGGCATCGCCTCTTCATGTGCATGGTTTGGTGACATGACCATTACAGAAATTTGTGCGGCGGTTGGCTGGACCTCGCCTTCCACTATTGCTAGGTTCTATTACCTGGATGTCCCTGCCTTGCTGGCAAGGGTTCTTTCTGCTTAACTGGTGCACAGTTCACTCTGAGTGCAGTTTGGATGTAATATTTCAATTCTCTTCAATTCTCTACTCAAAAGTCTCTCCTTTTCACAGCTGTAGCCTCTTTTATCCATCTAGAACCTAAGAACGCTACTGTGTTACGAGGTAGTGAGGTCCAATTTAACTGGAGCACCGATGAATCTTGGGATCTCATGACGCATGGAATTGACGTTGATGGTGTTGAAATTATGCAGCCAAGCGATGATATCTCAGATCATTATTTAGTTTTGTGCAAATTTCATATAGCTAAAACTGTAAATTATATTTCTTGTTGGTAGAACCATCACTTCTAACACAAAAGACTGCTTTGTAAGTAATTTTCCTGATGTATCCCAATTCCTTAGCATATCCAAAAACTCAGAACAACATAGAACTATGTACTCTCTTTTTTTTAGCATTTTAAATAGTTGCTCCTTTACGCTTAAGGAAGGTTAAGGAAAACAGTCTGACACAATGGTATAATGAGCACATCCGCACCCTAAAGAAAGCAGCCCAGAAAATGGAGCGCAGCTTGGAGGGAAACAAAGCTAGAGGTATTTCGTATTGCTTGGCAGGAAAATGACCTACCCTACAGAAAAGCATTAAAAACTGCTAGATCTGATTACTTTTCATCTCTTTTAGAAGACATAACCCCATGTATTTATTCAATACAGTGGCTAAATTAACGTAAAATAAAGTATCAACAAGTGTTGACATTTCCCAACATCACAGCAGTAATGACTTTATGAACTACTTTACTTCTAAGATTGATACTATTAGAGATGAAATTGTAACCATGCAGCCGTCAGCTACAGTATCACATCAGACAGTGCACTATAGCTCTCCTGAGGAACAGTTCCACTCATTCTCTACTATAGCAGAGGAAGAATTGTATAAACTTGTTAAATCATCTAAACCAACAACATGTATGTTAGACCCTCCTAAAAGAGGTGCTTCCAGAAGTCATAGATCCTCTTCTAACTATTATTAATTCCTTATTGTCATTAGGATATGTCCCCAAAACCTTAAAACTGGCTGTTATTAAGCCTCTTATAAAAAAAACACAACTTGACCCCAAAGAACTAGTTAATTATAGACTGATCTTGAATCTCCCTTTTCTGTCCAAGATACTAGAAATATACTAGATACCTGAAAACTTTGCATGTAATAACCTAGAATGCTGTCTAAGACTTGATGGCTGCTCTGTCAATTCTTCATCATCAGTTAGGAACCTATGTGTGCTATTTGATAGCAATCTTTCCTTAGAAAGCCACGTTTCTAGCATTTGTAAAACTGCATTTTTCCATCTCAGAAATATATCTAAATTATGGCCTATGCTCTCAATGTCAAATGCAGGAATGTTAATCCATGCATTTATGACCTCAAGGTTAGATAATTGTAATGATTTATTGGGTGGTTGTTCTGCACGCTTAATAAACAAACTCCAGTTAGTCCAAAATGCAGCAGCTAGAGTTCTTAATAGAACCAGGAAGTAAGACCATATTAGCCTGGTTCTGTCAACACTGCACTGGCTCCCTATCAAACAGCGTATAGATTTAAATAAACAATTTAAATCTAATTTAAATTGTTATTTGGGGGCGCATGCACAAGTGCTGATCCCAGACGCTGGTGTGCTCATGTGTTTGCTTGCTTGTTTGTTTGTTTTAAACTGTAAACAGTCCACGTTCTAAAGGCAACATGCTTTTTAAGATAATCGTTGTGTTCTGGATTCTAAAATGCGCTATAGACTGTGTGTCTGCGCTGGGAAATGGAGTGGATTTTGGAAATCTATGGAACAACGGACTAATGAGGACAATGTTTTACAGCCGCGAAGATCTGTTGAGATTCCGACACAATGTTAGAACCCCACCAAAGTTTCTTCATGAACCTTCCGAAATAATCTGTTCCATCCACACAACAAACAGAAAGAAGAAAATAAAACGGAGGGGCTCTAGAGGCGGAATCCGAAACAGATTTAAATCTCACGGTTTCCTCTTCCTACAATAACTTTAACTAATGCTCGTTCGTTTCAAAGTAAAATGCTCGAACTTACAGCATTGGTGAAATATAACAGAGACTTTAAAAGAGCTAACCTGATCTGCATTACGGAGACATGGCTGACGGAGGCGATTGATAACATACACTTGGAAGGATACTCATTAATCCGTCTGGACCGCGACAGTGCCAAGTCAACCAAAACAATCGGAGGAGGACTGTGTATGTTCGTTAGTAGCAGGTGGGCGAATAACAATAATGAACTATTGACTGTGTCTTTTAGGCCATATTATTTGCCTCGTGAATTCGGACAAATAACAATTATCTTAGTCTATGTGCCTGGACCAAACTTTGCACTTGCTGCCGAATGCATAGCTGCTAGTTACAACAGAGCGCTTTGCAATTCTGCCGATGACCCAGTCTTCTGGCTTGGAGATTTTAATAAATGCAATGTATCTACGCTGTTGCCAAATCTTGAGCAATACGTAACCTGTCCGACAAGACTGGTTAAGACTCTGGACAAATGCTTTGGTAACGTGGAAGGTGCATATGTGCCAAAGCTATATCCACCTCTGGGACGTTCGGATCACAACGTTATTCATTTGTTACCAAAATACAGGCAGCTTTTAAAGAGGATCAAGCCTGCCGTTCAGCAGGTTCAAACGTGGTCCAGGGACGAAATAGAAAAGCTAAGAGGCTGTTTTGAGTGCACTGAATGGGACTTATTTTTTAACGATGATGACTGTTGTAGTAATCATGAATTGTTGAATGATACAATAACCTGTTATGTTAATTTCTGTGTAAATTCAGTGGTTCAAACAAAGAATATCAGAGTCTATCCAAATAATAAGCCGTGGATTAACAAAGATTTGAAACATTACCTAAACATGAAGAAAATTGCCTTCTTGCAGAATGATCAGCAGAAAGTAAAAGAGTTAAACAAAGCAGTAAAACGTAAGATAAAAGATGCACAGAATGAATATAAAGAGAATGTTGAAGAGAAATTAAAAACAGGGAATGTAAGAGACACATGGAAGGGTTTGAATACAATGATGGGTAGACAAAAGAAAAGAGTTCAACAACATGAAGACCCTCATTGTCTCGCAAATAATCTTAATATTTTTTATTCACGATTTGATAATGATTTTAATGATGATTTGTCAGTTAGTAATGAATTAATGATGACCATGACTCAATCACAGCCTATGATTATACAGGAGAGGGATGTTGTCACAGTGCTTCATAAAATTAAACCGCATAAGGCATTTGGCCCAGATGGCCTGAAGGGGAAAGTCCTGAAAGAATGTGCAGCACAACTTGGACATGTGTGTACAAGGTTATTTCAAATCTTCCTGGACAATGGTTTCGTACCATTAGCTTTGAAGAATTCCATTGTCATCCCGGTGCCGAAAATACCTAATGCAAAATCTCTCAAAGACTTTCGCCTAATCGCACTCACATCTATTCTGTGTAAATGTATGGAACGCATAGTATGTAAGGAACTGTTATCCCAAATCGAGACATGCATAGACCCCATGCAATTTGCCTATCAGGCAAATAGGAGCACTGTGGATGCCTCTCTCACTCTCTTAAATAAGGTTCAAAATCATCTAGATAACCCAAATTCCTATGTTCGAATACTCTTCATGGATTTCTCATCTGCTTTTAATACTGTACAACCTCATCTTGTTTTAAAGTGCCTCTATGAGTAAGGTGCTAGTAGTTGGATGATTTCATGGATTAAGGAGTTTTTAAAAGGTCGCCCTCAACGAGTTTGTGTTAATAATGTTATGTCGGATTACTTGGTATTCCCGCAGGGATGTGTACTGTCTCCAATACTTTTTTCAGTATACATAAATGAACTAAAGTGCAATGACGATAACCTTACCCTTATAAAATATGCCGATGATATGGCATTGGTCTCATGTCAGAAAGAAATGAACTGCACCTCATATTTTGAGTACATTGACAGTATTATCTGTTGGTTTGAGAGTAGTTTTTTACATCTTAATATTGAAAAGACAAAAGAGCTATGTTTGAGAAATCAGTCGAGAAGAGTAGATACCGCATCTGAATATAAACCAGTTGTCATAAAGGAAAAAACTGTAGAGCAGGTCTCGAATTTTAAATACTTGGGTACAATTATAGATGAGAAACTTAATTTTGAAAGTAATGTGGAGTACATTCATAAAAAAGCACGACAACGCCTGGGTCTCCCCAGGAAACTCAGAAGCTTCAATATTAGTCAGCAGACCCTAACTATGTTATATCGATCAATGATTGAGAGTATTCTCACATGTAATATTGTTTCATGGTACGGCAATCTAACATTAAAACAAAAGAACAAATTCTCACAAATAATTATTCAAGCAAATAAGATTACTGAACAAAAACAACAGCCACTTCAGAGCTTGTTCGATCATTTTATGGGTAAAATGGCAATTGCGATTTTTAAAGATAAAACACACCCTCTTCACTCTGCTTTTGAATTGCTCCCATCTGGACGTAGACTAAAAATTCCCTTGGCTAGAAAAAATATCGCAGTGTTTAACTATAGAATTTCTTTTGTATCTGTGCTGTTGATGTGTGATGTGATTTTTAAGCAGTGAATGTATGTTACAGTGTCAAAGAAAAATTTCCTCTCTGTGAAAACAGACTGGACAATAAAGTTCAATCAGTCAATCAATCAATCAATCAATCATAAAGCTCTGAATGGTTTAGCACCTCAGTATTTGAACAAGCTGTTGTTACATTATAGTCTTCCACGTCCGCTGCATTCTCAAAACTCAGGCAATTTGATTATACCTAGAATATCAAAATCAACTGTGAGCAGCAGATAATTTTCCAATTTAGCGCCTAATCTCTGGAATAACCTACCTAACATTGTTTGGGAGGCAGACACACTCTTGCAGTTTAAATAACCTGGCTTACACATAACACACTAATACCAAATTTTGTTACAAGAACATTCTTCAAATATTCAGTGTTGTTTCTAGGAACATAAAAAAAGTGTCCAGTTTTCTTGATGTTAGAGGAAAGTTTTTAAAAGGTATGATTTTCCTCAAATGTTCTGTCAACTTAATTTTGATTTTAAATTCAACATTCTAGGAACATTGATTTGTAACATTCCAAAAACAAAAAAATGTCCAGTTTCCTTAATGTTAGTATAATGTTATTTAAAGGTTAGTATGATGTTTCTGAAACATTCAATCATTCAAACACCTGCTGTGAACAAGCACTGAAAGAAAGAGAAATAAGAAAAACTACAACTTTCTTCGGCCACAGCCTTAGATAAACCGAAGATATGAGACTTTAAATCTCTCAAGATCTGATTAAACAACTCCACATACAGCATTACAAGCTTCACTTTCAATATTACTTACCAGATTGACTTTATTTCTGTCACACGTCTACAAACGTTCTCATTTTAGATACAGGATGCTGGTGTTTGGGAGTGTATAAATACTGACATTGTTAATTTTTTGTTTAAAAAATGTTTAGCCATTAATACACTCACAGACGTGAACATTAGGCATATTAACCACATCAATGGTGACATACTTCATACCAGCACACAAAACACATTCAGGGCTCCCAGGATGCATTGCTGCATTTTTTTTTATTGTCACCGTTGTTGAGGTTTGTATGATGAGTGCTGATGTCTAAGTGTAATGTATTAAACTTTTTAAATAGTTTTGGACAATCTTACAGAAATCATTAAAGTGTAAAAATTATTTATCTTTTCATATTTGAGTTTACTTTCTTTCCATATAACATTTCAACTCCAGAAGTAAAATAACACATAGAACTACTGTCTAAACTATTTTAAAGCAGTCATTTTGCCTGTTATTAAAACAGACATGTTGATCTGCTTTTTCAAATCAGAAATGTTTTCTGAAAACATCTGCAAAAACTATCGCTAACTGATCTCAGTGATGGTGACTTTAAATGAAACATTTTCAACAAGAGGTCAACATCTAATCCTCTGTTAATTCTCAATAAGAATTTATATAGACGTCCAATAGAAATGAAGTAAATCTGGGTAGTAATAACTGAAGCTAGTGATGCTGTTTGTGGAGTTGTTTAATCAGATCTAGAGAGATTTAAAGTATTGTATATTCAGTTCATCTAAGGCTGTGACTGAAGAAAGTTGTAGTTTGTGTTCTTATTTCTCTTTCTTTCAGATTGGTTCTGGAACATCATACTAACCTTTAAATAACATTCTACTAAGGAAACTGGACATTTTTATGTTTTTGGAATTGTGGCGTGTAACACGAGGGCAGTAAGGGGGGTTTCTCAAAGAATTATAATTAACAAGATGGTACCATTTGCACACCGACTACGCCACTCTGGGAAATTTGCCCAAAGAATTTAGAATGAGCCCCAACTAAAGGCATACACAGGTTCGTATCACCAAATAGAGTCAGAGGCATGGGTCATCATACAAAAATATATTTTATTAACAATTTTTTTAGAAAGAGCATAAAGGATATAAGGCACTGTTCAAGTTTGGCAAACCCTTATAGGGTTAGGACCCGGTCAAGGCAGGAACGAGAAGCGCAGAGGCAGAGGGTCGCAGCAAGCCATCCGCAGATGCAGGACCACTGCAATTCACTGTGCGCACACACTCACACACGCGCTCACACAGGTGTAAATACCAAACACTGCACACTGTGAGAAAGACACCATCACCCAATAGGAATCCTCTGCCCCTGGTGCTCAGGCCCTGACAACACACAAGAGATACAATAAATAAATCAAATATGAAAAATAATAAAATATGAAAAATGACCTTGATGGCTGGAAAGATTATTAATGCCCAAAAGAGACCAAATCTTAGAAGTAATAAATTTAAATAAACAGTTGGCTAAACCTCAATGTCAATGGCGGCCAAATATACAGAGAGATCAATAAAGGAAACAGAACTTCAGTTTGTTGAGCAACTTGGCGCAAAATAAAGCAAAATAAAGGAAGGAACTATTCCAGAAAATAATTAGAAAATGAATAATTCAATCTTTAGAACCAAAATCAAATACAAATGAAAAGCAAATAGAGGAATCAAATGGATGAGAGTCCTTGTAGTTAATATCAGTTAGGCAACCAGCTACGTAAAGACCAAATCAAAATAAACAATCAACCGCGATTCCGAGTTGTAGTTGAATCAGTTGATTGTTGTGAACAGGATTGAAACAGGATCGAAACAGGACAGCACTGCGGCCGTAAAGGAACACGGAGCACCCCGACTGGAATGCAGTTATAGCTCTTTACGGGTCTATAACCAGGGCCCTATAAACAACATAAGACTGTTACTCTGCTAGATAAGTTCTCTAACTTAATGCATGCACGTACAATGAATATACATACCGATCGTCGAGGACAATTTAAGCGTAGCTTTCTCTGGAGGGAAACTCAGGTTTTTACAACTGAGAAAGGGGTATGGATTAAAACACGTTGTTAAAGGCAAACTAACACATCAAAACACACATTTTATACAGAGCACGATTAGCGAGGGTATCCAACTCTCCCTACCTTTTCCAGTGTCCACATCCAGCACATGCATCCAATGCATGCAAACAATAACAATCAGTAGCTCATGTTGCTCTCCAAGCAAAGTGGTGTCTCCAAAAGATACATTAAAAGAACGCACTCCTTAAACTGAATACATTTCGTTAAATGCTAAAAACAACTAGCAGCGCATTCATCTTACCGCCTCAGGTGATCGCATCCGGGTTTCCAGAAGCAGTGACGGAGCGCGTTAACGACACAGCGAGTCAAAACGTAACGCCTCATGAACGGCAAATGCGTTGCTATTTTAAAGCCCAGGGGCACCAATGCTAGGCTAGAATGGCCATCAATCTCAATGATGAAAACAGAAACGCCCTTCCTGCCACAGAATGTTACAAATCAGTGTTCCTAGAATGTTGAATTTAAAATCAAAATTAAGTTGACAGAACGTTTGAGGAACATCATACCTTTTAAAAACTTTACATTTACATCTAATCATTTAGCAGACGCTTTTATCCAAAGCGACTTACAAATGAGAACAATAGAAGCAGTCAGGTCAACAAGAGAACAACAACAGTATACAAGTGCCATGACAAGTTTAGTTAGTCTAGTATAGAATGCATAGCCAGTTTTTTTCTTTATATAAATGAAAAAACAAGAAAAGGAAAAGTGCTAGCATTAGTTGGTTAAGTGCTGTCGAAAAAGATGAGTCTTTAGATGTTTCTTGAAAATGAGTAAAGACTCAGCTGTTCGAATTGAGATTGAGAGGTCATTCCACCAGCTGGGCACAGTCCAGGAAAAGGTCTGTGAGAGTAATTTTGAACTTCTTTGGGATGGCACCACAAGGCGTTGTTCACTTGCATAGCGCAAACTTCTGGAGGGCACATAAGATTTAAACAGTGAGTTTAGGTATGTTGATGCCTTGCCAGTGGTTGTCTTGTAGGGAAGCATCAGTACCTTGAATTTTATGCGAGCGGCTACTGGTAGCCAATGTAACCTGATGAGGAGAGGAGTAAAGTGAGCATTTCTGGCTCATTGAAGACAACCCTTGCTGCTGCATTCTGGATCAATTGCAGAGGCTTGACAGTACATGCAGGAAGGCCCGCCAGGAGAGCATTGCAATAGTCCAGTCTGGAGAGAACAAGAGCTTGGACAAGAAGTTGGGTGGCTTGCTCTGACAGAAAGGGTCTAATCTTCCCAATGTTGTATAAGGCAAACCTGCAGGACCGGGTCGTTGTAGCAATGTGGTCTGTGAAGCTTAACTGATGATCCATCACAACTCCTAGGTTTCTGGCTGTCCTCGAAGGAGTAATGGTTGACGAACCCAGCTGTATAGAGAAGTTGTGATGAAGCAATGGGTTAGCTGGAATCACCAGGAGTTCTGTCTTCGTAAGGTTAAGCTGAAGGTGATGGTCATTCATCCAGCTAGAAATGTCACTCAGACAGGCTGAAATGCGAGCAGCTACCGTCGGGTCATCTGGTTGGAATGAGAAGTAGAGTTGGGCGTCATCGGCGTAGCAGTGGTAAGAAAGTCATGCTTCTGAATGACAGATCCTAATGACGTCATGTAGATGGAGAAGAGAAGTGGTCCAAGTACTGAGCCTTGAGGAACCCCAGTAGCAAGGTGTTGTGACTTAGAAACATCACCCCTCCAAGACACACTGAAGGATCTGTCAAAGAGGTAAGACTTAACCCACAGGAGTGCGGTTCCAGAGATGCCCATCTTTCTGAGGCTGGACAGGAGAATCTGGTGATTAACGGTGTCAAAAGCAGCAGACAGGTCCAGTAAGATGAGTACTGAGGATTTTGAAGCTGCTCTTGCTAGTCGCAGGGCTTCAGTAAACGAGATCAGAGCAGTCTCAGTTGAGTGGCCACTTTTGAAGCCAGATTGGTTGCTGTCCAGGAGGTTGTTCTGTACAAGGAACATAGAAAGCTGGTTGAACACAGCTCGCTCAAGTGTCTTTGCAATGAATGGAAGAAGGGATACCGGTCTGTAGTTTTCAAGAACCGCAGGAATTAGAGATGGTTTCTTGAGCAGTGGGCTTACCCGAGCCTGCTTGAATGCTGAGGGAAATGTTCCAGAGTGAAGAGAGGAGTTGATAATGTGAGTAAGCGAAGGTATGACTGAAGAAGAGATCGCTTGGAGGAGGTGAGTGGGGATTGGATCAAGTGGACAAGTAGTAGGATGATTGGACAGAAGTTTGGAAACTCTGAGAGTGGGGAGAAGGAGGAGAAAGAGTGTGCGTCGGTCATTGTGAAGTCTTCCTCAGTGTGCGGTGTGGAGAATTGGTCATTGATGGTTCTTGTCTTATTTGTAAAGAAAACTGCAAAGTCGTCCGCTGTAAGAGTCGATGGAGGAGGTGGTGGCGGCGGATTAAGAAGAGAAGAGAAAGTCTTGAAGAGTGTCCGAGCATCACAAAAGCTGTTAATTTTGTTGTGGTAGTAGGATATTTTTGCCGTGAAGACATTTGCAGAGAAGGAAGAGAGGAGAGACTGATACACACTGAGGTCGGTAGAGTTTCTTGAATTCTGCCATTTCCTCTCTGCAGCCCTGAGTTTAGAGCGATGTTCACGGAGAACCTCGGACAGCCAGGGGGCAGATGGGGCGGTGTGTGCTGGTCTAGACAACAGTGGGCAAAAGTTGTCCAAGCAAGATGTTAAAGTGGAGCAAAGAGTGTCCGTAGCGCTGTTCGTGTCCAGAGCTGAAAACTGAGAGAGTGCAGGAAGCGAGGATGAAACCACAGAAGATAGGCGAGATGGAGAGAGTGAGCGTAGGTTCCGTCGAAAGGTGACCTGCATTGGAGTTTGAGCCACTTTAGGAGTAAGTGCTAGGTTAGCAGTAATGAGGAAGTGGTCTGAGGTGTGCAGTGGAGCAACTGAAGAATTGTCCACAGAGCAACAGCGCGTGTAGATGAGGTCCAGTTGGTTGCCTGATTTGTGAGTCGCTGTAGTAGACACTTGCTTGAGATCAAATGAGGTGAGCAGAGTTTTGAAGTCAGCAGCCTGGGGTTTATTTAGGTGGATGTTGAAGTCACCAAGCAGTACCAGAGGAGTACCATCTAAAGGAAAGTTTGATAGCAGCACATCCAACTCCTCCAAGAAGTTTCCCAATTGACCTGGGGGACGATAAATGACCACAAAGTGGATTTTAACAGGGTGGGTTACAGTAATGGCATGCGATTCAAATGAACCATTACCTGTAGGTGATGGCTGAAGATCAAATTTCCATTCTTTTGATATAAGGAGACCAGTACCTCCACCCCTCCCAGTGGTACGAGGAGTGTGGGAACAAGTGAAATTAGTGGAGAGGGCTGCAGGGATGGCAGTGTCTTCAGGTTTGATCCAAGTCTCAGTCAGTTCCATGAGGTTGAGACCCGAATGAGTAGCAATTGAAGAAATGAAGTAGGGCTGGGCGATATGGACAAAAAGTCAAAGCCAAATATGATGTCACAAGTAGTTTTATTGAAACCGGCCATTTCAGTGAACAGTTGCAAAATCAAATGAATAAATAGTAAACAGGTTTCTTCACCTGGTTCATAATTAAATGCTTAGCTGTTCAAATAACAATAAAATGTAAAAAAAAAATACTGTATAACAATAGGACAGGAGTACCTTTTTTGAAATCAAAGCTCCATAAGGTGCACATTTACATAAAAAAAATATCTTAAAAATAGCCTATAAAATAAAATAGGCCAATCTTTTTACGAAATAAATATATTTATATGAGAAAAGTACAATATAAAACAATTTTAGTTTTACAACTATAAATGGCTTATTAAAATCAGATAACAGATTTTATTCTCCTTTCTAACAAATCCACAGATGCGAATAACGAACATTACAAAAGAATATGACAAACCCTAGTAACTTAAGGGCAGCATTTACATATAAAGAAAGAACAAAATAAAGTGCTCAGTTTAAGAACATTTTTTTAAATATCAGCTTGAGATTACCTTTTCCTTTTTCTTAACTCAATTTCTTATCTGAACAGTCTCAACCAGTCTTAACCAGAAACAGATTATCAACTCAATAAACATTTTCCCCCTCTTTTTTTACTTTGATAAACAGTAATGCTGTCTTGAGGTAGACATTAGAACAGGGGTTTTCAAACTGTGGGTCGCGACCCACTCGTGGGTCACGGAATGGAACAAGGTGGGTCGCACAAAGTCACTTGGCTGCAGCTAATTTTGCGTTTCAATGACACACAGACACTAACACAGTTCAGTCTAGGGCTGCACGAATGTGACGAGTGGGGCGGGGCCTAGTGCCATGGGAACAGAGCTAGGCCGGTGGAGTGATTGGGAAATGAGCAACACTCACCGGTCTCAAGAACCACGGAGGAGATCGGAAAGATACAAAAGAGGAGCGATGACAGTGAAGGACGAGAGAGGACCAGGCCTGGGTTTTATTTTGTGTTTGTTTTTTATTTGTGCACGGCAGTCATCCGAGAGGGGCTGTCGCGCTGTTTTGTGTTTATTTGGTTATTAAAACTTTGTTTGATTGTCCGCCGGTTCCCACCTCTTTCCACGAAGGAGTCATCGAGGCGGTGGGCTGGAGTGAGTTCGCCCCCCCGGCAACTCACTCCAGCCCACCACATCGAGCACCCTCGGCGGCAGACTCCTTCGCCCTGCTCGATGGCACTGCGGATTCACCCCAGCGGCGAAGGATCTTCGGCAGCGCGCCCCTCCTTCCTCCCTGGCTTCGGCACCAGTGTAAAACATTAAAATCTTCACAATCACAGGAAGAAGGAGGCGGGAACTGGGAACCCACTCATCACAACGATATAGCCCACCAACATTAATAATGAACTGCAATATCCTTAGTGTGATTTTCAAATTGCAATTAAGTCCGTGTGCGTTGCGTGTTTTGAAGGTCTCAGAGCAATGTCATTAAAAGGTTCAATCGGTCTTTTTTTACCTATTTCACAATTATTTTAATCTCCAAACTGTTTTAGATAGTTCTGCTTTGCTTCTTATGCTTTTCTAAAAAAGTGTTGGATTGTGCTCCGTTCTCGCCGACACACACGGAAGGATCATGAATGCAACAAAACACAGCAGCGCAGATCACACTTCACTGGAGTGAGCCTGCTTCACGTTTTTATGGACACTACATATTTTAACGCCAGTAAACAAAAATTAAAACTTGTAAATTTGTAGTGAAATTTTCAGTTGTACTCTAAAATAAAATGGTTATTTTTCTTAAATACTTAATTTCTGTCATAAAAATTTTAAGTAAGATTAGGTTTAAAGTAATTTCACTCGTTGTTTTTTTTTTTTTTTTAATATTTTGGTGGGTCGTGAAATATATTACACTTGTCTAGGTGGGTCGTGGAATGGAAAAGTTTGGGAACCACTGCATTAGAAGACAGACAAGCGTATCCTCCTTCGTTTAAAGATTTTGTGCGAGAAACACCAGCCTGTCAACAGCATCCGGCTTCAGAGATGCTCTGTGGCAGGTCACGATATTGCCACTACAGCTGAAAACCCTTTCGGAGGGTGAACTGGTAGCTGGTACCAAGAGATACTTTTTTGCCAGGTGGCTCAGAGGTGGAAAAAAAACTTCATGATCCTTCCACCACTTGAGAGGATCAGTGTCACTCTCCACACTTGCGGACTGCAAGTAACTTGACAGTTCATTTTCAATAGCCCCCCTCTTGGTTGGTGCAGTGGTGGTGGCTGTGCGCTTCTTGAAGAAGCTTGCCAGTCTCTTAGCTTTTGGTGCTACTGCTGCTTCTCCATCTGCAGGCTCAGGCACAGTGGGCACACATAGGCAAGGCGGTTGACAGCTGCTCTGATCAGCCAGTAGCGTCTCCACCTCCAAGACAGCTCTGTGCTTCAATGCATCAACTTTTTCACTTGGGATGTAGGTGGCCCTGAACCGAGGATCCACAAATGAAGCCATCTCCAAAAAGTCAATAGTGGCTGGGTCAGAATATTTGCTGTTGATTTACTCAACAATGCTGGTCTTGATCGATTTACAAAGCTCGCTATCACCCTCTTCACAACTTTCGTTAAAAAGGTGCAGCACAGGTTTCACATATGATAGAGTGACGTACTCCTCACCTGATAAAGCATCAGTAAAGTCCTGGAGAGGTTTCAGGACCTTTTGGACTGTTTCTAGGACCTCTAAGTCCTGCCAGGTAGGGACAAGGTGCCTGGTCTTTTTGTCATTAGACAGGACTTTGGCCAGTGCTCCTTCCTGCTCCAGGACTCTCTCTATCATCTGCTGCCTGGATCCCCAGCGTGTGGCAGACTCGGTTTTGAGTTGGTGACTTGGCAGACCCAGCTGAATCTGGACTTCAGCTAGATGTCTCCTTTTCTTCCAGCTGTACGAAAAACAGCTTACAATTCTTTTGCACAAATAAATGGCCCAGGTGACACGCTTGTCATTCATGCCATGTCCTGTCAGAATCATAAAAAACTATTAAACAAATGTGCTTATGCGAGAAATTTGACTCTGGTTTCACTTTAACACATTCATACAACTAATCCAAAATCAAGCTTTAGAAATATTCTACATTAATATAATTTTCTCGTTTCATAGTTTATTTTTTTTAATCAACACCAGTACTAATCTTGTTAATTTTAACAATAAACTGCACTTGTTAAAATTACAAATGACCTGCTCCTTGCGTCAGATCAAGGCTGCATCTCATTTCTAGTCTTACTTGATCTTAGTGCTGCGTTCGACACCATAGATCATGACATACTCATAGATCGATTACAAAACTATACAGGTATTCAAGGGCAGGCTCTAAGATGGTTTAGATCCTACCTGTCCGATCGCTACCATTTTGTTTACTTAAATGGGGTGTCATCTCATTTATCATCAGTAAAATATGGAGTGCCACAAGGATCCGTCCTAGGTCCCCTTCTATTTTCAATATACATGTTGCCCCTTGGTAATATTATTAGAAAATACGGAATTAGCTTCCACTGTTATGCTGATGATACTCAGCTATATATCTCAACGAGACCAGATGAAACTTCCCAATTATCTAAGCTAACAGAGTGTGTTAAAAATGTAAAAGATTGGATGACAAATAATTTTCTCCAATTAAATTCGGATAAGACAGAGATATTAATTATTGGACCAAAAAACACCACACAGAATCTTGTAGATTACAATCTGCAACTAGACGGATGTACTGTTACTTCCTCTACAGTCAGAAATCTGGGTGTTATATTGGACAGCAATTTGTCTTTCGAAAATCAGATTTCCAATGTTACAAAAACTGCATTCTTCCATCTCAGAAACATTGCCAAGCTAAGAAACATGTTATCTGTTTCTGATGCAGAAAAGCTAGTTCATGCATTCATGACCTCTAGACTGGACTATTGTAATGCACTTCTAGGTGGTTGTCCTGCTTCGTCAATAAACAAGCTACAGGTAGTCCAAAATGCAGCAGCTAGAGTCCTTACCAGGTCAAGAAAATATGATCATATTACTCCAATTTTACAGTCTCTGCACTGGCTACCTATTAAGTTCCGTATCAGTTACAAATTATCATTACTTACCTATAAGGACCTAAATGGTTTAGCTCCTGCGTACCTAACTAGCCTTCTACCACGCTACAACCCATCACGCACCCTAAGGTCACAAAACGCTGGACTTTTGGTAGTTCCTAGGATAGCAAAGTCCACTAAAGGAGGTAGAGCTTTTTCACATTTGGCTCCCAAACTCTGGAATAGCCTTCTTGATAATGTTCGAGGTTCAGACACACTCTCTCTGTTTAAATCCAGATTAAAAACGCATCTCTTTCACCAAGCATTCGAATAATGTATCTCTTAAATTGTGAGTGTAGTTGCATCTGCATTTTTATTCTTTAGCTTGGGTTAAACTAATTTTACTTTGTTGGATCAGCAGCTATGCTAATGATGTCTCTATTTTGTTTCTACACAAGCTCCAGTCTGGATCCAGAACACCTGAGAAGAGATGATGCTGACCCTCAGAGGACCCCAGATGATCCTAACCTTGAATCAACAAACAGAACTAACAATTATTGCTACATGTGTGACTGCATCATATAATTACTATTAATTAATAATATTGATAGTTCATCATCTAGCTGACTACGTCTTGTATTATTATTATTATTTTTATTTTTTCTAAAATCCTGTCAAACGTGCACAAACTACTAGCTACTACTAAATATTGTAGAAACATAATTTTCTGTAAAGTTGCTTTGTAATGATTTGTATTGTAAAAGGCGCTATACAAATAAACTTGAATTGAATTGAATTGAATACTAATCATAAATATCAAATATTATATATTTTTTTTTCTGAATTTTAATCATGTAAGTGATTTTTATGTATTAGTATTTTTGTATAATTTATAAATGATGACTATACTGTATGTACATTTACTCGTGTTCCGTTCTTGTTGTTGTTCTTAGTATTTAATATTTATGCAGTTTTTTAATGCTACTTCATTTTTCTACTCCACTAAAAACTCCACAATGTTTAGGCATGTGTCAAAATTAGTTTCTAGTTACTTTGCAGTTTGCTCTTTCAATCCAGAGAAAAAACTATAGTCTATCATAATAGCTAAATATATGTTACCTTGATGATATCAACAGGCTAACCAGCATTTTAAAGTCATAATTACCTCACCTTTACCAGCTGTAACATTAAAGTGGTAAATACATCAATGCATCACTAATTCTTATCCAATAATGGAAACCTAATAAATATGGTTCTGAAATCTACCATTCTGTATTGTAAATGATTTTACATTAAGCACTTTAAGTTTTGTGTTTTATTAATCTATTTAACCTATATTTAACAATACATACTGCATTTCAACGGACACCTGGCCAAGACAGCAGCATAAAACACAAAGTTGCAGAAGGCCAAACGGGGGGAAAATAAGGAAAAACTAACATTTTAATATATTTTTGATTAAAGTAAAATATCTGAATACTCCTTACAACACTGCACTCACCAATAGCCAAGTGCAGTCTGTGACCGAAGCACTGCATCCTCAGCCACTCGTTCAGCTCAACCGCTTTGACGATGTTGCTCCCGTTGTCGGTTGTTATAGCAACCAGATACTTTTCTTGGAGTTTCCAGCTTGCAATTGCGTTCTGCAGGGCCTCAGCTATGTGCTCACCGGTGTGATCCTGAGGGAAATAACTTGTTTGCAGACACGCTGTTTTCATCTCCCAGTCTTGAATGAAGTGAACTGTCACGCTCATGTAAGGCTCACACGTCCTGCTTGACCACATATCGCTGGTCAATGCAAAATGGGTCACGTTAGCGAGCCGGTCAGCAAGGCTCTGTCTGATTTCAGTGTACATTTGTGGCAGTGCTTCTCGTGCAAAGTAGTTGCGACTGGGAAGCTCATATCTCGGGTCCATAGTTTTCAGTAGCTTTTGGAATCCGACTTGTTCCACAGTTGCAACAGGGACCATATCTTTAGCAATGTGATAGGACACCGCTTTAGTTATAGTACACCACTTGACACTTTTCTTTTCATAAGGCACATTGCGGGAAAATGAAGTTTGCAGTGAGCTTTGTTTCGGGGCTGGAGCTTTTTCGGGTTGTCGATGGCTTGTGGATGGGGCTTCTGCAGCACGCAGTTTCAGCTCTTCGTACTGCAGTTTGTGCCACTGTTTTAGGTGGTGAAAAAGATTTGTAGTGCTTCCACCCCTGGCTGTAACTTGTTTATTGCACTCCCTACAAATAACGTGATGTTGTTGGTCATCTGATACTTTGAATCCGAGCCATCTCCAAATTACTGAGCCACTGCTTTTTCTTTTACTAACCAATTCCACCGCGCGCTCCGCAGACGTAGTTGCTTCCTCCATGTTTTTGAAGAGTGGCTCTGTGCCAATGAAGTCTGCTTTGTTAACTGCAGACTGGCAGTTCCAGAGACCAACTGGAATAGAGAGCTTAGTAGTAGAGGTCAGAGGGACAGGCCGTAGGTTTGTCAGACAGGCCTTCCTGCGATGTACGTAGCGTGCTCTTCGAAAGTTAGTAGTGATAGTAGAGATCTTAAAGCACACAGTGACTACAAGACTACAAGACTACAAGAACGAGCTATAAAAAAAGTAAAGAAAGAGGATAAAAGCAATACTCAAGTGCCCTGTCGGTGTCCTTGCTCGGTGGAGTCGTGCAGGTAGAGTCGATTGTCTTTACACTCGTCCGTCTTCACACGAGGAGGAATCACACGAGGGCTGCCGCGACCGCTGCCATGGTGAAATCTACCGCTTTTGTATTTGCCTGATTACCTGTGATTGAAGTCAGCTGGCCACGCCTCACTATTTAGCAGATTGAAACTGGGCAGTCCCGCGATAGGGAAACGCAAAACCAAGCGCTACTTTCAACACGTATTTACCAGGGTAAGACACACACAATTTAAACCAAAAAATCGGAACGGGACTAAGTTCCTTGTGAATGCAGTGTTATTTAGAGATCTCCAGTGAACACCCGTCTCTATGCACTGCGAATCTGTTGCCATGGCAGCAAGGCCAATTGCCCGATTGACAGCAGGTGTGGAGTAATTACAGGGAGTGCTGTGAGAGGGACACGTATCTTGATGGGGCTTTAAAACAGAGAGGAAGCAGACTGTGAGGGTGGTTCTCCTTCCGTGAGATACTGTGTATGTCGGCGGGTTGTTCTTTTTATTGAGGCTGGGCTGTAGAGCAGGAGAAGATCGAAGCTGAGAAGTAGAAAGAAGAGAGTGAAGGATTTGTCAGCGAAAACCCAAGGAGCATCGTCAGCAGTGGGAAGGACGCAAAGTGATGAGTATTGGATCCGTTGTTTATATGCACTAACACTGAAGTGGTGTTGAGAGTTTGGAAAGTGTGTGGCACGAGTGAATTAGTACACCGAGTGAATTGTTGATCTGTCTCCAACGTCTGTCCTCCCCTTTGCCGAATGCGACAATAGCTGCACCCGTCTTCTGCTTTCTCTGGAGAGAAGTTGAGCCCTGGCAAAAGATGAGACTTGACCTGGGGGGAGAAAGACCGGTGGGTGAGTGCTGGCCCGATTGCACGGTGTGCGAGTGGAGATGCAGTGCCTGAAGTGACGATTCACACGGTTTGTGTTATGGAGTGAAGTTAATTGTGTGGAGAAGTAATAGTAGTCTGCTGTGCACTCTCCCCCTACAGTCTTCTACCCGCCGTCTCCAAGGAAAGGCTTCTGATACAACAAGCGCCCAACTTACTACTTCGAGACAACCCGGCTCTGTCAATGCTGAATGTTCCATTTACTGTTGAACAGATAAACCCTGCAACATTGTTACAGCCCACAGCCCAAGTGGAGCGTTCCGCTCAAAGTGTCTTCCCCGCCTGGTGGTCTCCACTCGCCCTATTTTAAGCCTCTGCCCTGTTCAGAAAGAGAGAAGGTATTTCAGCTGAATGTTTCATATACTGTTGAACAGTTAAACCCTGCTACATTGTTACAGCCCACAGCCAAAGTGGAGCGTTTCGCTCAAAGTGTCTTCCCCGCCTGGTGGTCTCCACTCGCCCTATTTTAAGCCTCTGCCCTGTTCAGAAAGAGAGAAGGTATTTCAGCTGAATGTTTCATATACTGTTGAACAGTTAAACCCTGTTACATTGTTACAGCCCACAGCCAAAGTGGAGCGTTTCGCTCAAAGTGTCTTCCCCGCTTGGTGGACTCCACTCGCCCTATTTTAAGCCTCTGTCCTGTTCAGATAGAGAGAAGGTATTTCAGCTGAATGTTTCATATACTGTTGAACAGTTAAACCCTGCTACATTGTTACAGCCCACAGCCGAGGTGGAGCGTTCCGCTCAAAGTGTCTTCCCCGCCTGGTGGTCTCCACTCGCCCTATTTTAAGCCTCTGCCCTGTTCAGAAAGAGAGAAGGTATCTCAGCTGAATGTTTCATATACTGTTGAACAGTTAAACCCTGCTACATTGTTACAGCCCACAGCCGAGGTGGAGCGTCTCGCTCAAAGTGTCCTCCCTGCCTGGTGGTCTCCACACGCCCTAATTGGAAGCCTCTGCCTTGTTCAGAAAGAGAGAAGGTATTTCAGCTGAATGTTTCATATACTGTTGAACAGTTAGACCCTGCTACATTGTTACAGTGTGCAGCTGAAGTGGAGCGTCTCACCCAAAGTGTCCTCCCCGCCTGGTGGTCCCCACACGCCCTAATTGGAAGCCTCTGCCCTGTTCAGAAAGAGAGAAGGTATTACAGCTGAGCGCTACGTATACTGGTGAACAGTTAAACCCTGCTGTATTGTTACAGTGCACAGCCGAAGTGGAGCGTCTCGCTCAAAGTGTTCTCCCCGCCTGGTGGTCTCCCCATGCCCTCGCTGCAAGCCACTGCCCCTGTTGAGAAGGAAAGGTAGATAGACCTGAACGTTTCATGTACTGTTGAACAGTTAAAGTTTGCTGTATCGTCACAGTGCGCAGCTGAAGTAGAGCGTCTCGCTCGAAGTGTTCTTCCTGTCTGGTGATCCCTACGGGCCTCACTCAAGTTCCGCCTCCCCCTTGAGGAAAGGGTAACTCCACCTGAGTATCCTCACCTGTTGGTGTCAGCTAACTGTGTCGTTCTAGGAAATAGCCAAAGCATGTGTCTCGATCGAAGTGTCCTCCTGCTGTCTAAAGGTCTCCTCACACCCGGGCTAAAAACCCCCGTTCTACTCCTGCCCGGCAAGAAAGAAGACACCTACCGGGGTATACTTACCTGTTTTCCCTCCTGACCCGGGCCGCTCATCGCCTGTTCACCTGCGTCCTGTCTGAGTCTGAGGCAACCGTCCCCTGAATACCTACCTGGTTCCAGCCCGAATGGGGTCCGTATAACCACGACCTCTTCTTGAGTCCTGTGAAGCGGACTTACCCAGTGACCTACCTAGGCGGTGCGAGTACCCACGGATTCCCCTGCAACGAGCCACAGGCCCGCCACGACTGTTCCCCCTCTAAGGTCCAGAAGACTACCGAACGCCCTCTGGCAGCAAGAAAGAAGATTTTAATTAGGGCTTTTCCAATTTACTGTTTTTAACTTAATAAAGAAAACTGTTATTCCCTTACTTCCTTGTCTGTCTGGTCCCTGACACGTTCCTCGAGGTGGTTCCCGGGTTTCAGGGGTGGGTGCAGTCTGGCTTGGCCCACCCCGACCTGTGACAACTTTCCTAGCAATGGCGATGACACAGTAGTCTAATGAGAAAACAAGACAAAACACTCACAAGCTGCTGTCCTTCTCTGTTGCTCGGCTGTTTCTTCTGACACAGCTTTCCTGTAACATCAAGAAAACTGGACACTTTTTATGTTCATAGAACTAACACTGAATATTTGGAGAGTGTTCTTGTAACAAAATTCTGTTAGCTGGGTAATATCCAAATCCGTCAAAAGATTTTTAGGCTTCATTAATTAGGTAAACCGGAACTGGGAACAGTTCCCATAACACCCGATGTACTTGCTATATCGTTAGAAGAATGGCATCTATGCTAATATTAGTCTGTTTCTCTCTTATTCCGAGGTCACCATAGCCACCAGATCCAGTCTGTATCCAGATCAGAGGGTCACTGCAGTCACCTGAATCCAATTCGTATCCAGACCAGATTGTGGATCAGCAGCTAGAAAGGACCTCTACATCCCCGAAAGACAGCGGAGACCAGGACAAATAGAGGCCCAGATACAGATCCCCTGTAAAGACCTTGTCTCAGATGACCACCGGGACAAGACTACCAGGAACAGATGATTCTTCTGCACAATCTGACTTTGCTGAAGCCTGGAATTGAACTTCTGGTTTCATCTGGTCAGAGGAGAGCTGGCCCTGACTGACCCTTTTTTCTCCAAAGGTTTTATCTCAATTCTGTCATCGATGGAGTTTTGGTTCCTTGCCACTTTCTCCTGTGGCTTGCTTAGTTATGGATATTTAATTTAGATATTTAATTAAACTGCTGCCAAAGAAACTTGGCAGATCATCATCAGCTCTGTTTGTACAAGGTATGCAAGGTTCCCTTTCAGTCGGTCACATTCTACGTTACGTCAGAAAAAGACTGACGAATGGGATCTCGCCCGAGAGCCCCATCACCTTTGAGTGGTTACAAAACGAGCCAATGGTATGCCGAGTACCTTGGTCTGGGGAATTTGCATCGCGAGCTCCGCCCCGCAGAGCGGGTATATAAGGAGCAGCGCGAGCAACTCGCATTCAAGATTTCACCTCGGAGCAGAGCACATCGCTTGCTTCTGTCATCGGAGTGTTTACAAGCGAGTCAGCTGGTGTTGGTGTGACGGCGCGATTCAGCAGTTCGTCTGGGTTTCCTGCAGTCAGCTCCCGCATTCCCCTGAGCGCTTCATCGCCACTGAAATAGCTTTTTCTCTCACAAAAGTGTAATGGGTTGATTTTGCGTCTTTTTAAAGACGTCATTTCGCCCGTGTGTTTCTGGGTGCGGTCGATATATCTCTCCTCGTGTTGGCCACGATCGCTGTGTCACGTGTCTGGGCTTTTAGCACGCTGACACTGCGTTTGTGGATGGCTCATGTTCTCATTGCGGGGACATGACCATCTCAGCCTTAAGATCGAGACTCGATTACCTTAAAGGTACAGAGTCCCCTCTGCCACACCCTGTTCTAGCTTCTCTTCTAGTAAGAGGGCTACATCACAAGACGGGCTTGAGTCTTCGGGAGATGAGGATTCGGCTGCGTTGCCTTCCTCGGAAGTGCCAGCGTTGCCCGAGTCCGATCTCGAGCTGACAGCCGTGCTTTCCCGGGCAGCTGAGAGCATCGGGCTTGACTGGAATCCTCCACCCTGTCCCGAGCACTCAAGGCTGGATGATTGGCTGCTCGCCAGCACCCCCCTCCAGTTCCTTTCTTTCCGGAAGTGCACCAGGAAGTGACCAGTTCATGGAAGGCACCTTTAACTGCCCGAAACCGTTCTGGTACTTCCTCCGCCTTCACTCCTGCTGCTGCCTCCACTGCCACCGGCACAGCCGCCTCAGCCAGCTCGTCGCCGAGGGCACCTCCCTGCAGTCTTCTCCACTCCCGCTCGGCCACAGCAGCAGCCTTCACCCAGGCCGCAGCGAGGAGACTGCCACAGAAGGGCGGCGCATCCCATCTCTGCCCCTAAACCTGCCAAACATCAGGCCAAGCAGCGTTCCTGAGACGGGCGACCCGGAGTTGGAGACGTCAGCTCATCAGGAAATGGTAGCAGGACGTTCGTCTGATGGATTGGTTTGCAGCAATAGACCTGAAGGACGCATACTTTCCATATAGTCTCCATTCTTCCTCGACACAGACCATTTCTTCAGTTTGCTTTTGAGGGGCAGCTATTTCAGTACAAGGCTCTCCCATTCGGGTTGGCCCTGTCTTCCCGCGTCTTTACAAAGGTCGCGGAGGGAGCCCTGGCTCCTCTCAGGGAACAAGGTGTCCGTATCCTCAACTACCTTGACGACTGGCTGATTCTAGCTCACTCTCAAGATCAGTTGTGTGAGCACAGGGAGCTGGTGTTCAGGCACCTCACCCGACTGGGCCTTCAGTCAACTGGAAAAAGAGCAAGCTCTCCCCTGTGCAGAGGATCTCTTTTCTCTGTATGGAAATAGACTCAGTCGCTATGTTCGCGTGGCTTACGAATGAGCGCGCAGTCACTGCTGAATTGCCTGAGACAATTTGAGATCAAGAGAGCGGTTCCACTAAAAAACTGTTTCAGAGGCTCCTGGGGCATATGGCATCCGCGGCGGCAGTCATACCGCTCGGGTTACTCCATATGAGACCGATTCAGCACTGGCTTCACGACAGAATTCCGAGATGGCCATGGCAACAGGGCATGCTCCAAGTGACCATCACTCTGGCCTGCCTTGAAACTTTACCCCGTGGTTGGACCCCTCGTTTCTACGGGCTGGCGTGCCCCTAGAACCGGTGTCCCGACATATTGTTGTGTCAACAGATGCCTCTGCCATGGGGTGCCATGTGCAACGGGCATGCTGCGTCAGGCTCCTGGATGGGACCCCGACTCCAGTGGCATGTCAATTGCCTCGAGTTGCTAGCAGTATGGCTTGCTCTGCACCGCTTCAGGGCCCTGCTGAAGGAGAAGCACGTTCTGGTCCGTACGGACAACACTGCGACCGTAGCGTACATCAACCGCCAGGGTGGTCTACGCTCCCGCCGCATGTCGCAACTCGCTCGCCATCTCCTCTTAGGGAGTCAAAAGCATCTGAGGTCGCTTCATTCTATTCAAATTCCGGGCAGCTGATGAGCTCTCACGGCAGCAGTCTCGCCCTGGGGAATGGAGACTCCACCCCCAGTCGGTTCAGCTGATTTGGGAACACTTCGGAGATGCTCAGGTAGACCTGTTTGCCTCTCCAGAAAATTCCCACTGCCAGTTGTTTTTCTCCCTGACCGAGGACACTCTTGGCACAGATGCCCTGGCACACAGCTGGCCGCTGGGCCTGCGTAAGTAGTGAACCTTCTTGCATAGATGTTGTGCAAGATCAGGGAGGACGAGGAGCAGGTCCTCATGGTTGCACCTTTTTGGCCCGGCCGGACCTGGTTCCCCGAACTTGTACTCCTTGCGACTGCCCCTCCCTGGCCAATTCCTCTTCTTTCTCAGAGACTGGGCACCCTCTGGCACCCACGTCCCGATCTCTGGAACCTACATGTGTGGGTTCTGGACGGGTCACGGAAGGTTTAGGTACCTTGCCACCACAGGTGGTAGCTACCATCACTTCAGCTAGAGCCGTGTCCACCAGAAACGCCTATGCTTTGAAGTGGAACCTCTTTGTCACTTGGTGTTCTTCACGGCATGAGGACCCCTGGAAATGCCTGCGCTCCTGACGGCTTTGGCTTCGGTGAAGAGGGTCGGGGACCTGCAGGCTTTTTCAGTTGACAAAGCATGCCTGGAATTCAGGCGTACCCAATTCCTGGGTACGTGCCCAAAGTTCCCACCACTCCTTTTAGGGATCAGGTGGTGAACTTGCAAGCGCTGCCCCTGGAGGCGGCAGACCCAGCCCTGGTGCTGCTCTGTCCAGTACCTGCGCTCCGCACCTATGTGGACAGAACTCAGTGCCTAAGGACCTCAGACCAGCTCTTTGTCTGTTACGGAGGCCAGGAGAAGGGAAAGGCTGTCTCCAAGCAGAGGTTATCCCACTGGACAGTGGATGCTATTGTCCTGGCTTATCAGGCTCAAGACCTGCCATGCCCCCTAGGGGTGAGAGCTCACTCAACTAGGACTGTAGCTTCCTCCTGGGCACTGGCGCATGGCGCCTCGCTAACAGACATTTGTAGAGCTGCGGGCTGGGCGACACCTAACACATTTTCGAGATTTAATAATCTCCGTGTAGAGCCGTGTCCTCCCGGGTACTCGCCCCTTCGGGCCAGTAAGGACCTGGTCGGTGTCAATCCGCTTCCTGCGCCATTCCACTCCACGGACTGGATACGTGCGCGGTTTCCCTCAGGTAAGTTCCTCAGTTCAGAACCCTGGGTTCCTCCAGCACTGTTGATGTCCAGCACTTGGGTACATGCCCTTTGGTCAGCCCTGTGTGGGACTAGGTGCCTCCATGTGTTGTGATTCCCCGTGTGTATGTCCACAGCAAGTCTCTTCATAGCATGTGTCTTTCCCTTGGCAAGCCCCTTGCCAGCTCTGTTGTTGAAACTTCCACCCTGCGGGCTGGGTACCTCAGAGTTCATGTTTATCACCACCTTTTGGTTGATACCTGCCTTTGTAAGTCCTCCTACAAGCAGGCAGCCTGCTAGCATACGTCCAGCTGGAATATGCTACCCAGTGTATTCTGTGTTAGCTATAGGCCCTCACTTGTGCTGGCCTCACGACAGGGTGCTATCACTCACACAGGTCACTGGAAGACAGCCATGTGGCGTTTTGTAAGGGACCCCATTCATCAGTCTCTTTCTGACGTAACATAGAACGTGACCGACTGAAAGGGAACGTCTCGGTTACGTATGTAACCGTCGTTCCCTGAAGGAGGGAATGGAGACGTTATGTACCCTTGCCACATCGCTGTTCTGCTGAACGGCCGGGTCACTGGCTCGGCTCCTCAGCGAAGACTTGAATGCGAGTTGCGAGATCCCATTCGTCAGTCTCTTTCTGACGTAACGTCTCTGTTCCCTCCTTCAGGGAACGAGGGTTACATACGTAACCAAGATGTTTTGTAAAGCACACCTTAAATATTTGCAAATCAATTATTAGTGTCATTCTCAGGAAACTATCAAATGTAATTTTAGAGTATTTATTACTTAATCTGAAATGAAGTGGGATGAAACTCAAGTTGACTTTTTAATATTTTTAACTGAAACTGGACAGTTGATTTTTAGCTCCCAGCATACTTTGCATAGGGTTGGACCAGGAGAATGTTGAAATGAAGTTGTATTATATGTGCTTTTGAGAAACTGAAAAAAATCTTATGTTTGGGATGTGGGTGACTTCATGAATTAAGTATGCGTATGTTGTGCCACTTAATGACTAATAATATCTGTACTAGCATCAGTGCAATGAAAGTAAGTTCATATTTGCTTTTTGAATATTTGCTATAAAAACTATTTTACGTATGTGTAACGATATAACCTTCATATTCTTCCGGAAGAAGGAGGCGGGAACCGGCGGACAATCAAAAACATTTTAATAACAAAATAAACACAAAACAGCGCACCAGCCCCTCACGGACGACTGGTGCGCATAAAATAAAAACCAAAACACAACTAAAAGCCCAGGCCTGGTCCTCTCTCGTCCTTCACTGTCGTCGCTCCAGTCTTATATCCTTCCATCTCCTCCATGGGCCTCGAGACCGGTGGGACGAACAGGTGTAGTTCATCTCCAATCACTCCCCCGGCCTCGCTCCCATGTCCCTCGGCCCCGCCCCACTCGTCACATACCCCCATCGCCCCTCGCAGGCCGGGGGGTACTCCCGAGACTGCGCTCTACTCCCCCCCCCCCCTCCCTCCGGGGGGGCCGCTCCCGGGGACCTGCGGGAACCTGGGGGTAGGACAGGCGAGGCGAGAGAAAAGGAGATGGAAGGAGGAGCGACAGAGACGAGAGAGGGGAGAGAGAAAAAAAAAAAAAAAAAAAAAAAAATTCCGGTTCCCAGACGCACCGCTGCTCGGCCCTCCACCAGCTGGGTGATCTCCTCCGCGGTGCCTGGCGGTGGCACTGGACGGCCCTCGGCGGACGGCACGACACTCCTCCGCCGCCCGGTGGACGGCGACGGCTCCTCCGGTTTTGGGCAGCCGGCAGGAGTCCCCCGTTCCCTGCTCCTCCCCGTTCCGGCGGAGGCAGCAGGCTCCGGCCACCTGGCGAACGGCGCCGACTCCTCCGCTCCCTCACGGACGGCAGCCGTCTCTCCACATCGTGGGCGGCCGGTAGCGAGCTCGCCCGTCCCCGGCAACTCGCTCCAGTCCACCGCCTCGAGCGTCCATGGCGGCACACTCCTCGCCAGCTCGATGGCACCGCGGATTCACCACAGCGGCGAGGGATCTTCAGCAGCACGTCCCTCCTTCTCCCGGGCTTCGGCACCACTGTAACGATATAACCTTCATATTCTTCCGGAAGAAGGAGGCGGGAACCGGCGGACAATCAAAAACATTTTAATAACAAAATAAACACAAAACAGCGCACCAGCCCCTCACGGACGACTGGTGCGCATAAAATAAAAACCAAAACACAACTAAAAGCCCAGGCCTGGTCCTCTCTCGTCCTTCACTGTCGTCGCTCCAGTCTTATATCCTTCCATCTCCTCCATGGGCCTCGAGACCGGTGGGACGAACAGGTGTAGTTCATCTCCAATCACTCCCCCGGCCTCGCTCCCATGTCCCTCGGCCCCGCCCCACTCGTCACAGTATGCAATAATAACAATTAAGAGTTCATAATTATTGTCTTTTTGTAAGTAGTTAGTTGTGTAATGTATTGGCAAATGTTGGGTAGATTTTACCTAATTTTCTTTAAATGTTATAGCTGTTAAAGTTAACCAACAACCATGACCCACATGAAAAACTACTTTACCTCTTAAATTTAAAATCTGTACCTGCCACCCTTAGCAGTAATAAACACAACCAAACTCTTCTGATAATAAGGATCAGTATTTCACAGTGGAATTTTGAGCTACTCTTCTTTGCAGAACTGCTTTAGCTGTGTTATATTGGTGGGTCCATGCACGTACCACCAATTTCTGGCAGCCATATCACCCTGGAGCCCAAGACCGGTTGCCCACTGAAGCTAAGCAGGGCTGAGCCTGGTCAGTACCATAGACTGTATAAAAACATGGACGTAGTGTCCGTGACGTCACCCGTAGACTCCTGAAGAGAGTTTTTGAAGCCTAAAGTGTGTAGAGCGGGCTGTCGCCATCTTGGCAGCGCGTCACCGCGCGACTCTCCCGGACAATCAAACTTGGGCAAAAAGGCGGGAGCTAGTTGCTGTAGCCACACCTACCTAGCACGACGGCAGTGTCAGCAGCGGCAATCCACCTGTCACTCAAGTGGCTACGCCCTTAGTTATGCAGAACTTTAAGTCTTAATATAATTTAAACGGATGAGTTATAAAAAAATTCACCCCCCTCACAGTTGTCATGAAGGGCAAAATTAGCTATTTAGACCAAAATCATTTTTTGAACCAGGCTGTAAACATGTTTTTTCCTGCTGTAAAGTTGGGCATTTTAACATGGGGAGTCTATGGAACTGACTCCCTTTTGCAGCCAGCCTCAAGCGGCCAGTCGATGAATTGCAGTTTTAGTCAATTCCTTATTGGCCTCACGAGAGAGAGCGGGAGGTTGGCGCTCGGTCAGTACCTGGATGGGAGACCTCCTGAGAAAACAAGGTTGCTGCTGGAAGAGGTGCTAGTGATGTGTGGTCTGTGTGGGTCCTAGTGCCCCAGTGTAGTTATGGGGACACTATACTGTCAACAAGCACCGTCCTTCAGATGAGACGTTAAACTGAGGTCCTGACTCTCTGTGGTCATTAAAAATCCCAGGAGGTCTCTCGAAAAGAGTAGAGGTGTGACCTCGGCATTCTGGCTAAATTTGCCCATTGGCCTACGACCATCATGGCTTCCTAACAATCCCCGTATCTGCTGATTGGCTTCATCACGCTGTCTCCTCTCCACCAGTAAGCTGGTGTGTGGTGGGCGTTCTGGTGCACTATGGCTGCCGTCGCATCATCCAGGTGGATGCTGCACACTGGTGGTGGATGAGGAGATACCCCCTGACAATGTAATCACTTTGAGTGCCTAGAAAACCGCTATATAAATGTAATGAATTATTATTATTATTATTATTTAAGGTACTTCTACAGCATTGATTTCAAGTCATTACTTTGACTAGGCCACTCCAAAAAGTTTATTTTCAGAGGTAGATTTATTCCTGTGGTTTGGATCCATTGTCTTGCTGCATAATCCAGTTGCAGATTCAGTTTACAGACTGAAGACTGAATATTCTCCTTTAAGATTTTCAAGTAGAGAGCATGTTTCCCTCAATTATTGCAAGCTGCCCATGCCCTGAAGCAGCAAAGTTCCTTCACTGCTCTTCCTTTGTTGCCACATTAGCCAGTGTCATCAGATATAGTGGAGTCATAAACAATGACTCGCAAAGAGAGGCCTGCAATTCCTTCCATGCTGTTCTTGGGTCTATTGTAACTTCCTGGCTGAGTTTTCACTTTGCTGGTGAAGGGTTCTTGAAAGGTTGGCCAATTTTAAAAGGTTAGCAAAGGTTGCTCCATTTGGCGATAATGGGGTCCAAGAGGCATTGAAATAGCTTTATAACTGCCCCCGGTGGGTATAAGCAAGATGTGGAGAGTCTCGACTGATGTCCTTACGGTTTCTTTATTTCCTTTTCCATTATCCGTAATACACCATGAAAACTATAAAAATATACAGATAAATACAAACATAAATACTTTTATACACATTTCCTTAGCAAAATCAAACATACTCAAACAATAAACCTAAATAAATACACCACTAAACAATCATAATTTTCCATCAAAATCTATATTTCACTACACCATAACATTTAAATTACACACAGATTAACTTATCAAAGCGAAATGGCTCTTTGTCAATACAAAGCTTAAATAACTTACAACAATAAACATGAACACCTCACTACCGCAGCACCCACATATAAACAACTACACGTACCTCGTTCCGCTTCCCAAGGGCGCTAAACCAAAACCTGGCGATTTCCTTTCTTCCTTAGCGTTCCTAAATTTGGCGTCTTTGCTGTGTGCTCCCTTCTGTTCGCTCTTACTTTGTATATGAGTTTGCCACAGCTGTAACTCGTAAGCACGGGTTTATTTAGGGTTAGTTTAGCCTAGTGGGAGAAACTATACTGCCCACTAGTGGAAGTCACTGGTGCCCGCACAGAGTGAAGTGCTCATATCTACGCCACAATCCCAATAAAAACTTTCTTTATAAATAAACAAAATATACATTTACACTCATTAATCAAGACCTTTTAAATAACTCCAAGCGGACAGTTACAAGCTTTATAACCTTTTCCAGACTGATGTATTTCATAAAAAATTTTCTTTATTATTTCTTGTATTTCTTCCCCTAGAGGTTCTATTATCTCAAATCATGAATATTTCACAAATCCTAAAGCACTGTATTTTAATAGTAAATAAAGGTAATACCACTCATTTCCCTCCCATGTTATTGTTCAGTCTTTTTGGGGTTTTCAATTTGATTTTCGCTTTGACATTTAAATAACATTTAAAAAGAAGTTAAAACAGTTATCAGTGCAGCTTTATAAATTTGGTACCACACAGTTTTTTCTCATAATTTTAAGAAAATATTTAGTAAATTTAAGATTAGTGTGTTGCATTTTTGTGCCTTTGAATGGCACGTCAGTCTATGAATAAATTTTTTTTATTTGTACACTGCACAGTAAGTAGGGTTACATTTATAACAAGAAGTTCCAATTTCTTATTATATCATTAATAAGGGATACTGACACCATTTCCCAAGAATGACTCATGTATTAACATAAATAAAATGTTTTTCTCTAAAAAATAGCAAAAAACGGTCTCCAACAAACCATTCAATGACTATTTTGCTCCATAATAATGAAATCAAGATAATTTTGCTCACCCATTGGTGACATAAAGGCCAGAGCCTTCTGCATGCAGGAGAGCTTTCGGTTTTTATATATGTGATGGCTGATTTAGGGGTAAGCATCGACTAAGGTGTTTTTCATGCTGGGGAATTCATTTGCTGCTGGCTGGAGTAAAGACTGCTGCTCTGGCAGTTTTGACAGAGCATATGACATTGTCGATGAGAGCAAGGGCTCCTGGGATGGGAATCGATTGGCAGCCATTAATAATACCTACTGCAAAGCCACTCTACCGGGCAGTAAACACAGACAGAAAGCACAGCTCGATGCTAATCTTGGATTCAGTGGCCATCAGCATACATCTGGTCCACTCATTTCTCACTCTAACTTGTCACACTTATGGGAACCAAAAATGACAGTCATATTGCCTTTTACTGCTATCGGAATAGACTTCTACTCTTAGTTCTTAAGCTCTTTAATAAAATAAGCCAATATTTGGAGCATTCACACAATTTGTTCACAATTTTTTATTATATTATATTATTGTAGCAGGGTTCATTGATACGGTAAGGAGGAGGCAGGAAATAAACAGACGTTTAATTATGAAAAAAAAGAAAAAAGAAATTCAAGCAGCAGCTACCTCATGCTCATCTCACACACACAAAATATAAATTGTCCCAGGTCTGGTCTCTTTTGCCCTCCACTGTCATTACACCTCCTTGCATCCTTTCAACGCTCCTCTGTGAAACTGAAGACCGGTGTGTTGCTCATTATCACTCGTGCCACTGGTATCCCTCTGTTTTCACGGCTCTTGGCCCCACCCTGCTTGCCACATACCCCTACTGCCTGGGGAGAGGGCCAACATGGAGATCCTGGCACCTTGGGGGGTAAGGATAGAACAGGTGAGAGAAAGAAGACAGAAGAGAAGAGACGGGCTCCTTGATATACTGCCACTTGGTCCTCCATCAGCTAAGAGGCCCACACTTGTAACATGATGCGGTGGTACAGGATATCACTTGGTGGATGGCTTCACTCCTCCACCTGGAAAGCAACCTCCTATTGCATTATAATCTTTCCAGTTGGCTACGTTCTCAAAACTCTGCCCATTTGATAATACCTAGAATATGAAAATTAACTGTGGAACAATTTACCTAACATTGCTCAGGAGGCAGACACACTCTGTCAGTTTAAACCTAGATTAAAGACCCATCTCTATAACTTGGCTTGCACCAAGACCACAGGAACCAGATGAGTCCTCTGCACAATTTAACTTTGTTGCAGCCTGGAATTGCCCCCCCCCCCCCAAATTAATTTGTTGTTGCTGGTTCTCCATGATGGTGAATGGCAGGCCCTGGCTTCTTGTTAACCTCTGACCCCTTGCGAATAGCAGCTACCCTTCAACAATCCTGCAGACCAAAATGAGCCCATTAGTCTCTTCTGTGCACCACTGCAATGAGCAGCAGTAGGTAGTTGTCACCACCAGCCCGTCCTCCTGGGCACTGTGTTTCCCCTCAGCAGTGAGAGCTCTTTGAAAGCATGTTCTTCCTTAGAGGGGCAGTTGTGGCCTAATAGTCTCAGCCTCAAATGTCACGCCCACGGACCGCTGGCTAAACGTCTGATGCATAAGGGACACAAAAGTGGAAACATTTCAGGAGTATCAAAGTCGTCATTGGATTGGTTGAATTCTACAGGATTTCTGGGAGACATGTGTGTCATGTTGTTTAACGGTCTGCCTGGAAACAAAGATGCTGTGGCAGGCCCGGCTCCAGATATGGGATGAAAGGTGGGCCAAATGATATTCCAGGTGGGCCGGTCGGATTTCGGGGTGGGGGGGGGGGTTGCAATTGTTAGAGTTGTTTGTTATTGTTTGTGTTTTCTTCATTTTCTTCGTTTTCTTCTTCATTTATATATATATATATATATATATATATATATATATATATATATATATATATGTACATATATATAAATATATATATTATATTTATTATTATAATATATATATATATATATATATATATATATATATATATATATATATATATTTATATATATATATATATATATATATATATTTATATATATATATATATATATATATTTATATATATATATATATATATATATTTATATATATATATATATATATATATATATATGTATATATATATACATATTGTGTTCCTGTAGCTCAATTGGTAGAGCACTGCGTTATCAAGCGCAAGGTTGGGCATTCGATTCCCCGGGAACACATGATATGTAAAAATTTATAGCTTGAATGCACTGTAAGTTGCTTTGGATAAAAGCGTCTGTTAAATGCATATATTTAATTTAAATTTTTTTTTATTTAATATTTTTTGTACATATTTTGGAACTATTAGTAACTTATTAGTGTATATATATAAATGGTTAACATGTTTACTTTTACATTCTCTTTTTGCATGTGTAATTTTTTTTGACCCCTTAACAGATCTTGTATCAATTAAGTAACTTTAGATGTAATAAAAAGGGGCAGTTCTTTTAAAATAACTATTTACATCAACTAAAACAAACTTGTTACTTGAGTGAAGCATGAACTGTAAGAATTGGGTTTATTCTTGTAACGTTAATGTTTTGTTAAAAAGGGGCAGTTCTTTTAAAATAACTATTTACATCAACTAAAACAAACTTGTTACAAACTAAAAATGTTAATTTTATCTGAAATGCTGATTTTCTTAAGAATTATTTACAGCATTAGCTTTCTACTCATTTTAGAGAATTCTGTTACAAACTCATCCATGTCCAGTTCATGTATTATTGCTTTTTCATGAGCTAAAAGCACAAGGTTCTTTTTCCTCTCATGAAGCATTGTTCGGCGGAACGGTGTCAAAATTCTTGCCAGAGTAGAGAATGAGCTCTGACATGAAGCAGTAGAGACACCCATGACCATAGCAGATACATACAATTTATGAAGACCTGCAAATGCATCTTTGTATTCCTGCAAGAGTTTGCAAACAGCAGAACATTCAGCATCAGATGGAAGTTTTTTAGACAGCATTGGTCTGGCAACAAGAATTTCATTCTGGAGTTCAGTTTTTGCAACCCCTGCAAGACTACAGAGAGGTTCAAGCAACTGGATGTCAAGAAATTTGTTGGATTTTGGCATTAAACCTGAGAGGGCTTGCATCAGCTGTAAATTCTTTGTGGAAAACCTGTTTTCTATCTCTGATACAGCTGTATCTAGTATGTTCAACATCTGTCGTCTTAGAGCTGCAGTGGCACATTCAGAACCCGACTGCCCTTCTTGCCCTAAAGGTGAAAAAATGACAGAGTCACCATAGGAGTGATTCACAGTCCTTAGACGTTTTGGTGAGGGCTCAACAGTAGATATGTCAGTGCAGTACTGCTGAAATTCAGTGGCATTTTCTCTGAGATTTTTCAGGGCACCAAGACATCACTGCACAACTTCAGCTGCACTGCACAAATCAACATGCTGAGACTGTAGGATGGCATTAGCTGGTTTTAAAATGGCGAGAACATGTATCAGAAATTTGCCAATTTAAAAAAAATGACGTCGTTTCAGCTGGGAGAGAAGCCCGGATGATTCTTTTGCAAGGTCAACTGATGCATTATCATCATTGGAAACCTTAAAAAGAATGTCAAGAATGACTTCCTCATTATCCACCACACATTTTGTGACTTCATAATGACTTGTCCAGCGGATTTCCAACAGTCTTTTGAGATACGGGCAATTGTATCTCTGAGAGACAAAATGATGCCTGAAAAAAGAGTGCAGGGAGCCTGACAAGTCAAAGAATCTTTTAGCACAAGGTTCACTTTGAATCGCATGTATGACAGTGAGGTGAAGCTGGTGGTTATAGCAGTGGATGTAGGGGATATGCCTGCCCAACCTTTGTTGTAATAAAGCCTGAACACCACCTCGCACCCCACTCATCACTGATGCTCCATCATAACACTGGCTCATTATATTATCAGCACTGTATCCTGATTCAGACAAGTGTTGTAATATTTCAGTAGTGATGTAATCTGCATCAAGCTGCTGGAGTTCTAACAAGCCAATCAGATGTTCCTCTGGCACACCATTGCACACAAAACGAATTATAATGGACAAATTTTCAGTGTTGCACCAATCCCTTGTGCCATCACTTTTCAAACAGAATGCAGCTGAATCAGCAGTGTCATATTTCTGTTTAATTTTTTTTAGAACCATGGATGCCAAAATTTCAATAACTTCATTCTGGATGGTTTCTAAGTGTACTTTGCATTTTGTGGGATACCAGATGTAATGTCAGCCAGGTATTTATCTTTTTCCAATGTGTATTTAAACAACTTGGCAAAAAGCCCCGCAGCTATGCAATCTTCCTCACTCTCACGTTTCACTATCCCCGCGTAGTGGAAGCTCATTGACTGTTAAAAACTTTACAACACCTGCCATGCTTTTTATATAATAGCGATTCTTTTCTATCTGTTGGGGGCTGAGCAAACATGCTACGGTCTCCCCTGACACCGATCAGCGGCAAAACTCTGTCCATGAGGTCGAGGCTTGTAAATGAGCTTGGCTGCACACATGTTTTTGAAGATGAACTCGACTCATCCATATCTCCGACCTCATTGCCGCAAATGGATGAGGAGGTGGTAGCCCTGGTGTCCTGGTGAGCTAAAATTGTTTTCTTTTGTCCTTTCGGAACAAGAAACCTGTACATATTGTATTTTATTAGGCTACTATAGTGTGGTAATTGAGTTCACTAATAGTTCTAATAAAATGAATTGGCTTTTACTGTCGTTTATTGCTTTATAATTCAGCACGTCCGTTTACCTCAAAAGTTGCGAAGTGAATGAGCTAAGTGTGTCTGTCTCAGTGTTGCCAGATTGGAAATGTCCAAGTATCGTACCAGAAGTTCAAAATTATCGTATTTGGAAGAAACTTTTCGTACATGAGTCTAAAGAGTTATTTATCTATTCTAAACCAACAACATTTTGACACGACCTGCAAATTACCATAATAGATAACAAGGCTTATTGTTGGACGGAAGCAGTGAGACAAAATACTATCCCTTTATTTTCAGTAACTGTCTGCGACGCGGCGCATATCAAAACATATTAAAATGCTTTTTAACACTTGCTTTGTCGTGTCCAGTGAAGAAGGAATTTAGCTGTTGCTGCATGGTGCAGTTAACTCCACATCTGAGCCGCTGTCATCGGAATCCTGCGTGTTGCCAGATGTTGAAGGGGTTCTTGCTGTCATGGACCGCAACTAGTGCTCGTTGGCTTTAAAGCAGGGCACTCTCCTGCATTCTTAACACACCCTCAGGTACACACGAACGCATTTAGAGTGTCTGTAATGAGCCGATTTCGTGTATGAGAAAAGAAGCCCTATGTCTGCAATTAACTACCATCATTTAAATTTTCATAAAATTCTAAGATTATCGTACATTACGGGATTTTTTTCATTATTGATCGTACATCGTACAGAGGTAAAAATTATCGTACAAATACGATAATTATCGTACGTCTGGCAACACTGGTCTGTCTGTTGCGTAGGGAAAAAAAGAGGGGGTTGGGAAATTAGAAAATAACGTATTATCTGGAGCTGAATTGAATATCGCACTAATTTTGTGATTGGCTGTTATGTGGTGAGGGGCCAGGGTGGGCCAAGCCTCTGATTGGGTGGGCCAGGCCCACCCTGCCCCCCCCCCCCCATGGAGCCGGGCCTGTGCTGTGGCGCCAAACCCCCTCAAGATAGAAGAAAGCCATAGTGTTTATAACTGTGACGACGAGCACTTATCAGGATCAACTAAACACTGGAGTTTCAAAAGTATGTGAAATATGTCAAGTTTGCGGCATACAATATTTAAAATTGAACTCCAGACCTTCAGCCATCAGTCTGAATGTCTGGCTATGTGAGACCTAGTGAACTGGCAAATTATAGGCCCATTTCAAGTCTTCCATTTATGTCTAAAATTTTAGAAAAAGTTGTGTCTGCTCAGTTGTGCTCCTTCCTGCAAAAAAAAATCTGTATCAAGTATTTCAGGTTTTAGGCCCCACCATAGCACAGAAACTGCACTTGTTAAAATTACAAATGACTTACTTCTTGCGTCAGATCAAGGATGCATCTCATCTGCTAGTTTTACTTGATCTTAGTGCTGTGTTCGACACCATAGATCATGACATACTCATAGATTGATTACAAAACTAAACAGTTATTCAAGTGCAGGCTCTAAGATGGTTTAGATCCTTCCTGTCCGATCGCTACCACTTTGTTTATATAAATGTGGAGTCATCTCATTTACCACCAGTAAAATATGAAGTGCCACAAGGATCTGTCCTAGGTCCTCTGCTATTTTCAATATACATGTTGCCCCTTGGTAATATTATTAGAAAATACGGGATTAGTTTCCACTGTTATGGTGATGATACTCAACTATATATGTCAACGAGACCAGATGCAACTTCTAAATTATCTAAGCTAACAGAGTGTGTTAAAAATGTAAAAGATTGGATGACTAATAATTTTAAGACAGAGATATTACTTATTGGACCAAAAAACTGTACACAGAATCTCGTAGATTACAGTTTGGAACTAGACGGATGTACTGTTACTTCCTCTACAGTCAAAAACCTGGGTGTTATGTTAGACAGCAATTTGTCTTTTGAAAACCATATTTCCCATGTTACAAAAACAGCATTCTTCCATCTTAGAAACATTGCCAAGCTATGAAACTTGTTATCTCTTTCTGATGAAGAAAAGCTAGTTCATGCATTCATGACCTCTAGACTGGACTATTGCAATGCACTTCTAGGTGGTTATCCTGCACCTTCAATAAACAAGCTACAGGTAGTCCAAAATGCAGTGGCCAGAGTCCTTACCAGGTCAAGAAAATATATTCATATTACCCCAATTTTACAGTCTCTGCACTGGCTACCTATTAAGTTCCGTATCAGTTACAAAATATTATTACTTACCTATTAGGCCCTAAATGGTTTAGTTCATGCGTACCTAACTAGCCTTCTACCACGCTACAACCCATCACGCACCCTAAGGTCACAAAACGCTGGACTTTTGGTAGTTCCTAGGATAGCAAAGTCCAGTAAAGGAGGTAGAGCTTTTTTGCATTTGGTTCCCAAACTCTGGAATAGCCTTCCTGATAATGTTTGGGGTTCAAACACACTATCTTTGTTTAAATCTATATTAAAAACACATCTCTTTCGCCAAGCATTCAAATAATGCATCTCATAATTTGTGACTGCAGTTGTATCTAGCTTGGATTAAACGAATTACTTTTACATGGTTGGAACAGCAGCTATGCTAATTATGTCACTATCCGTTTCTCTGTTTTGCCACCGGATTTACATCCAGTGGTAACTAGGATTTACACAAGCTCCAGTCTGGATCCAGAACACCTGAGAAGAGATGATGCCAACCCCTCAGAGGACCCCAGATGATGCTAACCCTGAAACAACATACAGAACTACCAAATATTGCTACAAGTGTGATTGCATCATATAAAAATTGCTGTTAATAATAATTGTGTTCATCATCTGGTTAACTACGTCTTTTATTAATTTTTCTGAAAATTTCTGCCATATGCACTTAAACTGAGTCACCACTGATAAGCTTCTACTAAATATTGTAGAAACTTAATTTTCTGTAAAGTTGCTTTACAATTATTTGTATCGTAAAAACTGCTAAACAAATAAACTTTGAATTTAACTATGATCTAATGGTTAGAGAGTCAGACTTGTAAAAGGTTGCGGATTCAAGTGTCAGAACCAGCAGGAAATGTAGGTGGGAGGAATGAATGAACAGAACTCTTTTCCTTCTTCAGTACCCACAACTGAGGTGAGCAAATGGGTGTTCCCACTAATCCGGGTGTGTGTTCAATACTCACTGCTGTGGCTGTACTTGGTTGAGTTAACAAACTTGGCTACACGTCATATTGCTTTTACTCCTTCCCCCTGGGTTTCAGCAACAATATAGCAATTCTTGATACAAGAAGAATACAAGAAAGAAAATACTTTTAATTATAAAATAATCAAAAGGGAAGAAGTGAATCCCCCCACCCCACAATCAAACTGCTCCATACACAAAACATAAAATATCCCAGACCTCACTCTCTATCTCCCTCAGCTGTTGTCACTACTCCCTACATCCTTCCGGAGGTCCTCTGTTCAGATCTGTGGACCAGTGTTTGCATGTTGCTGTCACTCATGTAATCTCTTATTAAATATTCGCATTCTCTTGCAAAAGCATTGCGTTTAACAAAATACTTGTTAGCAAAACATTAGTGCTCTCTTGCAAAACTATTTCATGTTCCCAATATACTTTTGAACTCGTAAAACATTTGCGTTTTCTTGCAAAAATATTGTGTTCAACTTTCACAAAACCATTGCCTTTCCACAAGATACTTTGTGCTCGTACTACTTAATTACTTTGAGATACTTTGCTTTCACTTGAAAAATATTTGCATTCTTTGAAAACACTATTGCATTTCTTAAAGATTCTTTGTGCTTGATCACAAAACATTTGTGTTCTCTCCCAAAACTGCCCTGTCGAAAAATGAATACCTTACCTCACTAAATGTCCCATCTTTCTCAGTATTCCATAGAGAAAACATATCAATTTAAAGACACATCACCAAATCAATCAGTTTTTAAGACCCAGCCTGATTTACTTCTCATTAATTCAGCTATTCCGTGACTCCAACTAAACCACAGCTCAAACCAAAGAATTTTCCTGACACTCTCTATAAATTATGGAGTAATCCTATTCATCACCAAGATTACAAATTTGACTTGGTATATGTCCCTATTAACAGTCGTGCATGTTTAATAGAACTGTTCCCTGTGGATGTGGGGTAAGTCTGTGACTAACAGAGCATTGAAATTAATTGGGCATCTTGGTGTTTCCGGTTAGCAGTCAGCATCTCTCACAGTGATTTGTGGCACACTAGGTCAGACGTACAGTTGGAGGGTGCCCACAAATCTTCAGGGAACCACAAATCCTCCTCTCTCCTCTCATTACAAAAGGCTTATTTTCATTTGCATGTGCAGGACTAAACACAATAGCTGTTTCTCTTCAAGACAAACAGACCAGCCCATGTATGAGTGGGCATGTGTGCAGAGATTCATAATCGCTATTGTTTTTACCTTCTATTACTGTATTGGCTTTTGTATTGATGCAAATTGACACTAAGAAAATGATTAAAAAAAGGTCAAAAAGTACCACAATGTTTTGAACATTGTACTTTTTTTTAAGTAAATTTTTTGAGGTGGAGTAGACCATGACTTCCATAAAAATTAGCTTAGTTACTATTTGCTTAAGTACAATGTTGTAGAAGATGAAATATAATCCAGATAACATTAAATAAATATTTCTGCATCAGGTTAGATTTAGATTTTTTTATCACTCAAACCCCTTTCTCTGCCTGTCCGTCGGTCTTGCATATTCACCATGTTTGTAGTTGTTCAACACTATATGTACGTCTTTGTAGTTCTAATCAAATCTACGTCCAAAGCACAATGTGTTGTGTGCAATATTAACTGTTATAGTGTGCATCGATCTGCACTTTGAATTCCAACCGGAAGTAGTAAACCATCTGGGAATCTTTGGCAGACACTTTTCAACATACTATGACTTGGGACATACTAATTCTATTTTCTAATACTATTTACATTTACATTTAGTCATTTAGCAGACACTTTTATCCAAAGCGACTTACAAATGAGGAAAATGGAAGCAATCAAAATCAACAAAAGAGCAATGATATACAAGTGCTATAATAATTCTCAGTTAGCTTAATGCAGTACACATAGCAAGGGCTTTTTAAATAATATAATAAATAAGAAAACAGATATAATAGAAAAAGAATAGAGCAAGCTAGTGTTAGAGGTCTTTTTTTTAAATAAGCAGCAAATGAATAGAGTGCAAGTCTAAAAAGCAAATGAATAGAGTGCAAGTCTAAAGGGGACAAGTGTTTTTTTTTAAAGAATAGAATTAGAATAGTGAGTGTTAAAGTTAGCGGGTCAAATAAAGATGGAAGAGATGTGTTTTTAGCCGAATCTTGAAGATGGCTAAGGACTCAGCTGCTCGGACTGAGTTGAGCAGGTCATTCCACCAAGAGGGAACAATTAATTTAAAAGTCTGTAAAAGTGACTTTGTGCTTCTTTGGGATGACACATTCAAGCGACGTTCACTTGCAGAATGCAATCCTCTAGAGGGCATATAAGTCTTAAGTAATGATTTTAGGTAAAGGGGTGAAGTTGAAAATGGTGGGTTTGTAGGCAAACATCAATGCTTTGAATTTTATGCGAATAGCTAATAGTAGCCAGTGCAGACTGATAAACAGAGGTGTGACATGCATTATTTTTGGCTCATTAAAAATTGATCTTGCTGCCGTGTTCTGAATTAATTGTAAAGGTTTGATAGAATTGGCTGGAAGACCTGCCAGGAGAACATTGCAATAGTCCAGCCTGGACAGAATGAGAGCTTGAACAGTTGTGCAGCATGTGCTTGATGTTGAATAAATCAAATTCTGGAGGACCTTGACAGTTTTTGCAATGTTGTCTGAGAAAGTCAGCTGATCATCAGTCATAACTCCAAGGTTTCTGACTGTTTTTGAAGATGTTATGGTTGATGTCCCTAACTGACTATATTGAATAGTAATTGAGAATAGTATTTAGGATGGATAGTATGTGAACTAGGAAGTAGCCTGTCTCTTATCCATATTTACTTCTGTATGGCTTTCCTCAATTAATTAGCTTGGCAAGAGAATCAGACTTAGGATGTAAATCAGGAAAGGCTAAACGTGTGTCAGCCTTTCAGACACAGGATTGCTCACAAAGCATTTCATTAGGGGCATGGGCAGCCATACTTCTTCCAGATTAAACGCTGTCTCATACACAGTAATTTTCCCTGCCTGGCCCTCCTGCTGGAGAAAAATCACCCAGCGGACAAGGAAAGAGCTGCTTTGCTTTCAAATACACTGTCAGGACCAGAAACAGGCTTACAATAAATATCAGATGATATTTATGTGAAATCTTATTGTTATTCCCAAAAATTCAGTATTTAATACTCAATCTGTATTCTTATTTAAATTTGTAAGAGTATAACTTACTTTGACTCCAAACTTCCATACTGTTTGTGCTATGGATGTGACGTATCAACCTGGTGTCACAACTAGGGTACAAAAAGAGACTTTTATGAATATATATATATATATATATATATATATATATATATATATATTAAACTAAGACTCTAAGTTTAAGGCATGATTTAGAGGTAGCCTACATTATAAGACAACCAATTATCTTACACAGTAAAGCCTTTACAAATGAATTGCTGTGGCTATTCAATTCACTAAGAGAAAGTGAAACTTTCAACTAATTATGCAGCTGTCTATAACAAACCACTGCTGTACCTTTTGTTTCTCTTTCCAGGGTAAATAAAAAAGCTCATAATGTGGGCTTTTAAAAGAGGCAATTTAGCTGTCACACATTTACCAGTCACACATCAACCAGTCAATTATGAGCCATCAATCATTTTTAAAAAGAATACAATCACGACTGCTTTTAGTGGAAAGAAACGCACGTATGCAGTGGCTCCAAAAGGTATTTAACACCTGAGCCGCACTGCAGTATATAACAAAACATCAAACCAAGTGACATTAATTAATAAAAATAGCAGAAGAATGATTCCCAAGCAAAACATTTAACAAAAAATGACTAAAAGAAATTTGTAAAAAAATGGTGTGTGTTTTATATATATATATATGTATATATATATATATATATATATATATATATATATATAATTTTTGCCGTCAAATAATGAATAATTTTTATAAACTAAATATAAAAGTAGATTGTAAAACTATTTCTACAAATATTTTTATTTGGAAGATAAACATTTAGGCTACTGGACTGAAACAGCATAGGTTCACTTGATTAAGCATGTGTCACTTTCTAGAAGAATCATGTTCAAATGTCAATATCAAATATGATAGGCTTTTGAGGAACATTTGTTTGTGTTGCATTGTATTGCTTATATATATGCTGTCTGATATCTGTATGTATTTTTTGTCTGTTATACTGCTAATGAGACTATATGAGCCATAAAAGCTGGATACATCAAATGTGATACATAGCAAGAAATATATACATAACAAAAAAATAAAAAAAGTGGCTGGTACCCGACCCTTCAGTGTCCTGGGTGGTCAACGGCACCACTGTGGACAGAGACGACTACAACACCAGCAGTCTTCAGGACCCCAATGATCTTCTTCTTTTTTTTAAGCTTCACCAGTGTGCTTCAGATGAAAGCAGAGACGAGCACCATGGTTGAGTGATGGGCATCTGTGTCTGCCGCTCGAGCACACCAGAGCAGCAGTGTCAAGCTGACTGTAGGCAAGAATGAATGCATATTAATGACCTCCTCATGCACATAAACTAATTAGCTGTTAGAGTGTTTTACAATCAAAATGTTATGATATAAGTGACAGTTTATGTGATATAAATGACAGTGGGCTGAAAATAAGTTCTCTCATTGCTACAAAATACTGAGTGAATGCACTGGGTCAATTTTGTCCATATAAAACAGCCATAAATGTACAAATGTGTTTTGCAGTGGCCTCAAAAACTCCACAGGACTACACAGTTGTGATCGCTGTGATAGTGACGTGTGTATGATCATTCTGCTGGCAGTGCTCATCCTGATCCAGTAATAGAAATAAAGATGACAAGTAAGCTAATTCATTTTACATTTCTCTTAAAAGTTCCTTTTAAAACTCTCCTGCAAGTTATTTAACCAATGTAGAGGGAAGTTAAAGCAGTGCTTGCTATAAATTGGACCAACAGCAAGGACACATTGTAGGTTGAGCTGTCAGCAGTGAGGCAGTTTTACTGCATCACTCACCTGTCCTGCAGTGTGCTTGCACAGCACTTAGAAAAAGACAGAAAACCTAATAACGAAGTCTTTGTTCTAAAAGTTCTTTGTCATTATCACTCTTTACACATTATCAGTTAAATTAGAGAGATGTTATAACAAATGTGAGAACATTTAGAAAACATATTACAGCACGCTCCCTACACTTTAAAATGCCATTTATATTTTTATTTTAAAACTGTACGAGCTATTATTATATTCATTAAGAATAGTGGGAGATTTAAAAATGGGAACTGTCCCCTGTTCTGTTCACACATTTAACAAGACTGTGATGTGCAGACAAATGTGTTTCAATACTAAAACATTTTTATGTTTAATGCAATTCAAGAGAATGTTAATAAATGTTTAGAGAGTAAATATATTCTGTAGGGTTTTATAGCATGCCTACGGAGGGACATGGTGATGGAAAAAAATGTGAGAAGGGAGTAAAACATTAGATTTCAATGCTTTTGTGTTTGCTCACAAAACTTTGCACTTCTTCACAAAAGCACTGAAATGCAGCTTTTCTTCCCACCTCATATTATTTCCATCACACGTTTTGCAAGAGAACATTCAATTTCCCCCCCACCCTGTCCTTTTGTGCTCCATGCATTTTTAAGACTGTATAGCATTACATTGAGGAACAGCAATGTCATATTAATGCAAAAGGTATATTTTGACCTGTGCAATTCCACACACACACACACACACACACACACACACACACACACACACACACGCGCACACACACACAAACACACACACACACACACACACACACACACACACACACACACACACACACACACAAAATACAACTCTGGAATTTGTTACTTTCTCATATCCTCTTGTGGAACCAGCTACTTAGATGTCACTGCTGGTCAAGTTTGCTACTAGTTGACTAATGCTGCCTAAGGTTAAAAACAGAAATATCAAGTTACATATATGTTATTTTCGTTTCTTTTACAAAATCGAGCTCTGAAAATAAAGTCAGGTAAGACATTTTTTTTTTATACCATGCCATGTTTTGAGGCTTTTCTGAATGCATCAATTGGACCTCTGTTGAAAATGTAACATCCAGAAGAAGGAAAATGATCCATATGTGATTCTCTCTGAACATTACATCTGCTTTTCCAGTTCTACACTGACAGGCATAGAAAGACAAAAATCATATCAAACTACTGTTGTAATATGAACAGATAGCTTTGCTTGTTTTGGACTGTAATTGCACACACAAGTGAATGACCTTAATGACTACATCTTCTTCTGTAACAAAGCAGTACCATTACACATTTTCAAGCAATTGAAACAGCGGCCTTGAAACAAATCATGGAAATACTGGAGAGAAATAGAGCATTTTCCATAAATTCCAAACACTGCTACAAAATTACATGCTACCCTAGTACTTAGCATACCATCATACAGTACTTCTGATAGTTCAAGTTTCTTTATGCAAGACAACCTGATGTCCTACGTCATTTGTCAGAATGTGGAGTATTCATAAAAAATACAGTTTTGTACAGAAATCAGTATATGATATATACTTCACACTATACAGTAAAGTGTACTATAATGTTCAATTTGGAGCACATGTAGCCACATTTAACATCACTAAACCAAGTTAACATGTTAAATCAAGTAGAAATCAAGTTAAATCAAGTAGCAATGGCTTTTTAAGGTAATAATTGCAGGTTAGCACTTTTTACAGTGTGGCTTAAGAGAAATAGTTATATGTTGCGTTTGTTTTTCCAGCCCTTCTTTGTGGTCAATTTAAGCAGTAAGACGAGGCCTGTTGCTGATGAAACCGCAGGAAAAGTTAACCCAGGATACTATGCTGAAGATTTACTAATTAGTTTCCTTGATTTGCTAAATCGTTCACACAAATTATAAATAGAGAAAACAAATTAGTAAATTATGTGCATTATTTAGCAAATCAAGGAAACAAAATAGTAATCGTGCACATATTAGTACATCGAGGGAATGAATTAGTGCACACTATTTATTTATTTATTTCTTGTATGTCATGTGCGGGGCGCCGTAGTTAAGGGTTTTTGTAAAAAAAAAAAAAAAAAAAAAAAATATATATATATATATATATATATATATATATATATATATATACTTTTTGCACACTGAAAAGAAAATACAAAATTTGAAGTAATTTAGAATTAGAAAGACTGAACTAATATTATCTTATAAAACATATATTGTAAAACGTATAATCTTTGTTTAGACTACAATTGAATGTATCTTGATGCAAGAACTAAGTACATCCTTTTTTGCATTATAGATATATCTTTCTCTGAAAAGATTTTATGTAAGAGAATATAAAAATGTATAAATCTTATTATCTTAATTTTAAATATGTTGCTTTATTTCTACTGGGAAACTAGACACGCATACTAAATATGATGCTTGTATTTAAGTGCAGCAAAAAAGCACATTGTGCAGTGTTAGTTATGTCTGTAAGACGTAAAGTCTGAACTGCACTTCACCCCTCAGGTTCAGGACAAAAGCTGACTGTCACAGTGTCTGGGTTGTGTTCCCTGGGTTTCCACTAGGTGTCCTCAGTTCCCACGGTGTTTATCATATTATCACTTCCTGTCTCCTTATTTGGTCACCTTCCTCCTTGTTTAGTTAATTGATTGTTCCCCACCTGTCTCCTGTTTCCCCATTATCCTTTTGTGTATTTATACCTGGTCTGTCTGAGTCTTAGTCACGGAGTCCTTGTTGTATTTGAGATACAGTTCATGTCTATTGTTTTTCCGTAGTCTTGATCTTGCCTTGTGTTTTGTCTGTTCCTTGTCTATTGGATATTCTGGTTTTGACCCTGCCTGGACTGTTTACCCCTTTGGATTACCCCTTAAAGGAGCATTTCACCCGTGGGAACATTGATCTTCATTGAAAGTGGGTCATATATGTAGTCGAAATCTATTAAAACTTTCGAATTTGGTGCCTTTTTGACCGAGTTATTACAGAAAGTAACTTTAGGGCTCATTTGTATGTAAAACCACAACTCCCACAATGCACGCATTTGCACAGCTCCATAAGCCACTCCCACTAATCCAGAACACCGCTGTTAGGCGATATTGTCTACAAGACATTGAGGACACAGTTAGCGATGTATGGTATTTACGTGCCACAGTAGTAAACAATGCCACAGTAAGCTTTTTGTGCATTAAAAAAGGTACTGCACAAACAGTTTACAGTTGACGTTACGTAACTTATTAACCGGGAATCATTTCGTGATAATAATGCTTGAAGAAATTGTGTACATTTCACGAAATGAATAATAAATAAAATTGAAACACTTATTTTACAGTTAGACGTCTATTTGTCCCTGCAGGCTTCGGCTGGCGTTTCCAGTTTACCTTCGGAATTCTGAAGTATGTCTCCAGGACGCCTCTGTCCATATGCGGGGCGAAACTAGGATGGTTCACAACGCAAACATCCGTGTCCTTGTCTGCCTCAGACATTTCTTCGAGGAGAAATTGGCATCTTTCAAATTCTTGCAGCAGACGGACTCGAGCTCTGTGTCCGTAGGCGCACAACGAGAGCACAGCCACCACCAGTCCGCACCAGCTCGAGCACGCCCGGGCTCCTCGGACGCGACAGGCAGGTCTCCGGCCTCGGCTGCAGCCGCCGCCTCCTGTTCCTCCATCAGCCTCAGCTGCTCTGCGCTATATTGTGGCTCGTATAGATAGCCACGAACATCTGTTTCGAGCAACAGACTTTGAAAATCCTCTTCTTCCGTATCATGAGTTGTTCCTCCAGCCATTCTCGTAAATCTGACTCCATAAGCGCTTGTTAGCTTAGCTACATAGCTTCCAAACAAGATGGCGGATTTTCATTTTCGTTTCTGTAAGTTTAGTCCCACCCACTGATCTGTAATAGGCCTGTAGGGTGAGTGGGTCCCATCCCCTGGAATAATAATAAGCTAGTGTCTGTAGTCTCTACACTTTTCAATGAATTTTGACTTCCTGCTTATTATGACGCAAAATGACGATTTTTACGTCATAATAAGCAGGAAGTAAAACACTTAAATCCTTATTTCTCCCATCTCTGGGAAAAACAAAGGAAAAATCCATGATCATTATAATATATGACTGGGTTTCTAACAATACAAAGCTAAATGCAAATGGGTGAAGTGATCCTTTAAAGAGTAACTAAACCCTAAACCAACTTTTTTTAGTTAATGATCTATAAGAATGGGGCTTTATTAGTGCTGTTCATTGATTCGAGTAACTTTTCTGACATTTGAGTATAAAGTGTTTTAATTCTACAATATATGGTGTAAAAACGTGTGAGTGCTGCCCTCTTCAGGTTGAACGGTGGCTACTGCAGTTGATTTTTCTTATTGGATGTTGCGGTGGCAAGTGACGTAAGCGGTGGCAGGTGACGTAAGCAGTTTCCAGCTCACCACGCCCCTTGGTACGAGCTACCACGCCCTCGACAGTATAAAACCATCAAAATCACTGTAGTGAGTCAGGAGCTGGAATTGCGAGTATTGGTAACGACCAGGATAGACTATTATAGCATCTATTTAGCATAGCAATTATATAGTTATTTAGATCTTCAAGTTGGTGTAGATTTATCTGTATTTAGTACAGTGGTCAGGATGGTACAGAGGTGTGTTGCTGGTTGTGACAGCACTGCTGGACTGCATAGTTTACCAGCAGACTTTAAAATTAAGCGCCAGTGGTTGCATGCATTTGGCCTGGAAGACCGCAAGTTCCCGTCTAGAGCTCGAGTGTGCAAACTGCGTTTTACACGGGATTGCTTCTCCAACGCAATGGAGGGTGCTTCTCCACACAGCTCGCGCTGAAAAGCGACGCGGTGCGGGAGATAAGACCGCAGTTTGAGCCAGCGGCTCGAATTGATATGAACAGACACCTCGACACCCTCCACTTCAGGTAAAAGTGGGGGAGAAAAGTCCTCTACTTCAAATGATCGCTCTGTTGCAAAGCTACTTGCGTCATTACAGTCACTCTCTATTTTAGCGTCTCTGACAGCAGCTGTCAATCAATCCGTCACTGCGGGTCTCAGGATCACGCCGCACTCGCTCAGCCCCGCCCTAGGTTCGTCCCCTTCTATCTCCGCTGTGATCTGCCCACTTTTCAGCATTTTTCAAATATTGTCAGTGGGTGGAGTCAGGCTCTGAGCAGGGGTTTAGTTACACTTTAATAAATATCATACCCGCACTTGGATCTCTCCATGTTTCTTGTATCACCACACGTGACAGAAGGACTCCATCTAAGCGAAGATCCAGCGGTATGTCTGCTAATGTCTCCTCTCCAGCCACAGAGCGGGAGAGGAACGGATTTGAGGGAACTCGCCTGGTGGTTTTCCGGGGGACCAGGTGAGGTCGCCGAGGAGGGAGTGGTCGAGAGGAGATTCAGCACCGCTCTCAACCATGGCCTCCCTTCGACCCGGGGCTCGTGTGGGATGGATCAGAGCCACCGTCTCACCATGGCGGATGGAGAGGGGAGAGGAAGAGTACGTCCGCCATGGTGGCGCCACTGCCCATGATTGCCGCGAGTCGGTGGCGGCATCGGCCGAGGCGGTGCCCGATGCCGTTCCGGAGGCCGAGGCGGTGCTCGATGCCGAGGCGGTGCCCGATGCTGTTCCGGAGGCCGAGGCGGTGCCCGATGCTGTTCCGGAGGCCGAGGCGGTGCCCGATGCCGAGGCGGTGCCCGATGCTGTTCCGTAGGCCGAGGCGGTGCCCGATGCTGTTCCAGAGGCCGAGGCGGTGCCCGTTCCCGATGCGGTGCCCGAGGCCGCTCCCGATGCGGTGCCCGAGACCGGTCTAGAGTCAGGGCTAGTTCCTGTTGACCTTCCATAGTCGAGTCAGGTTCCAGTTGACCCTCCAGAGTCGAGTCAGATGTTTGTGGACCCTCCAGAGTCAGGGTTAGTTACCGTTGACCCTCTAGAGTTAGGGCTAGCTCCTGTTGATCATCCAGAATCAAGTCATGTTCCTGTTGACCTTCCAGAGTCGAGTCAGGTGACTGTTGAATTTTCAGAGTTGAGTGAAGTTCCGGTTGACCTTCCAGAGGCTAGTCAGGTGCTTGTGGACCCTCCAGATTCAGGGTTAGTCCCCATTGACCTTCCAGAGTTAGGGCTAGTCACCGATGACCCTCCAGAGTCAGGACTAGTCACCGATAACCTTCCAGAGTCGGGGCTAATCACCGATGACCATCCAGAGTCAGGGCCAGTCACTGATGACCGTCCAGAGCCAGGGCTAGGTACCATGGACTTTCCAGAGACAAGGCTAGTCATCGTGGACCTTTCAGAGTCAGGTCAAGTCACTGGGTGGCCTTCTGCTCCGCCCTGTTGGACTCCGGCATCGACCACAGGGGCGTGGTGGACATCTGCTCCGCCCTGGGGGGGCGCTTGCCCTGACTACACGGTTGTGGTAATCTTCCGCTCCGCCCTGGGGGACTCTGGCGTCGACCACGAGGACGTGGTGGTCCTCTGCTCCACCCTGGGGGGCTTCCGCTCTGACCACACGGACGTGGTGGTCTTCTGCTCCGCCCTGGGGGGCTTCCGCTCTGACCACACGGACATGGTGGTCTTCTGCTCCGCCCTGGGGGGCGCTTGCCCTGACTACACGGTTGTGGTGGTCTTCCGCTCTGCCCTGGAGGACTCTGGCCTTGACCACAAGGGTGTGGTGGTCTTCTGCTCCGCCCTGGGGGGCTTCATGTTGTTTTTTCCTTTTGTTTTTGTGTTAATGTCTGTCCCTGTTCCTTTCTGTTAGTCTGGCCCTCCGTCCCTCCCCCTGAACCTCCTACGGTCCTCCTCCCTCCTGGTCTTTCTGTGTTGTGTTTACATTCTGGTGCCTGTTCCCCATGTTTTTCTTTTCTGGCCCTCCGTCCCTCCCCCTGAGCCTCCACCTGTCCGCCTCCCTCCTGGTCTCTGTTTTGTGTCTGTCTTGGAGCATCTGGGAGCCGCTCCGTAGAAGGGGGGTACTGTCACAGTGTCTGGGTTGTGTTCCCTGGGTTTCCACTAGGTGTCCTCAGTTCCCACGGTGTTTATCATATTATCACTTCCTGTCTCCTTATTTGGTCACCTTCCTCCTTGTTTAGTTAATTGATTGTTCCCCACCTGTCTCCTGTTTCCCCATTATCCTTTTGTGTATTTATACCTGGTCTGTCTGAGTCTTAGTCACGGAGTCCTTGTTGTATGTGAGATACAGTTCATGTCTATTGTTTTTCTGTAGTCTTGATCTTGCCTTGTGTTTTGTCTGTTCCTTGTCTATTGGATATTCTGGTTTTGACCCTGTCTGGACTGTTTACCCCTTTGGATTACCCCTTAATGAATATCATACCCGCACTTGGATCTCTCCGTGTTTCTTGTATCTCCACACGTGACACTGACAGCAGGGTAAACATCATCAGCCCTCCGCGGGTAAGAACAGAGAGAATTACAGCCACTGCATTATTCAAAACTAAAGGTGCACAGGATTTCTGACACCTCAGTCTAAAGTTTTCTGCCTCGCACTGATCATCTCTCCATACTATTTGTGAAGGAAGTTTCAGTCAAACAATTAAGTACTGTAAATGATGCATAATGATACTTTGATGCAATAATTTATTTGGAAAATATTGTATACTTTCTGTAATTACATACAATTACGTAGTATTTTTAGATAATAAAAAAAATCACATTAATGCCAATTGTATGCTGGATCATTTTCAGGAAACAACCATGCACTTTTTAAAGCATTTAATTTGAAACTGTTAAACTCTCATGAAATAATATTTTTTTACCTCAGGCTGAAACTGCCAGGTTCATAATCATCATAGACACTAGGGGAGTCATATGAATGCAAAATCGATCTATTGTTCTCAACAGGTTCCTATCATAATTTCCCGCTCTCAAAATCAAAAAGAGGACGATTTTTCTAACTTGTACTACAAGGGAGGAAAGACAGTCCATCGGGTCACCACTGTATGCAGTGTAGCATGGGATTTTAAATAATACAATAAAAAAAAATAATCTTGCTGCCGCGTTCTGAATTAATTGTAAAGGTTTGATAGAATTGTCTGGAAGACCTGCCAAGAGGGCATTGCAATAGTCCAGCCTGGACAGAACAAGAGCTTGAACAAGGAGTTGTGCAGCATGTTCCGAAAGAAAGGGCTTGATCTTCTTGATGTTGAATAGAGCAAATCTGCAGGATCGGACAGTTTTAGCAATGTGGTCTGAGAAAGTCAGCTGATCATCAATCATAACTCCAAGGCTTCTAGCTGTTTTTGAAGGAGTTATGGTTGATGTGCCTAACTTGATGGTGAAATTGTGATGAAACGATGGGTTTGCTGGAATCACAAGCAGTTCTGTCTTGGCAAGGTTGAGTTGAAGGTTATGGTCCATCATCCAGGAAGAAATGTCTGTTAGACAAGCTGAGATGCGAATAGCAACCGTCGGATCATCAGATTAATTTATTAATGAAATTAATTTTTAATGAGCCAAAAAGAATACACATCACACCTCTGTTTATCAATCTGCACTGGCTTCCAGTAGCTGCTCGCATAAAATTCAAGGCATTGATGTTTGCCTACAAAACTACCACTGGCTCTGCACCCATTTACCTAAATTTGTTACTTCAGACTTATGTGCCCTGTAGAAGCTTGTGTTCTGCAAGTGAACGTCGCTTGATTGTGCCATCCCAAAGAAGCACAAAGTCACTTTTACGGACTTTTAAATTAAATGTTCCCTCTTGGTGGAATGACCTGCTCAACTCAGTCCGAGCAGCTGAGTCCTTAGCCATCTTCAAGAATCGGCTTAAAACACATCTCTTCCATCTTTATTTGACCCGCTAACTTTAACACTCACTATTCTAATTCTATTCTTTAAAAAAAACTTACTACCTTACTAATCTTTTCATATTCTATTTTCTTTTAATTTATTATGCAATTGTATGTGTGTGTGTGTGTGTGTGTGTGTGTATGTGAAAAGATCTCTAACACTAGCTTGCTCTATTCTTTTTTTATTCTATCGGTTTTCTTTTTTTCTTTTTTCTTTTTCTTTAGAATTTTTTTTTTTTTATTACATTATTTAAAATCCCATGTTAGGTGTACTGTGTTATCCTAACTGAGACTTATTATAGCACTCATATATCATTGCTCTTTTTGTTGTTTTTGATTTGCTTCCACTGTCCTCATCTGTAAGTCGCTTTGGATAAAAGCGTCTGCTAATTGAATAAATGCAAATGTAAATATATCATAATCATATGAGCCTTGCAGTCAACAGCATGCAATCATTCATAGTCATGGCTGCTGATAAATCAGCCACATCAACACTGCATATGTTCTTTTTCAGAACTAATTCAATTGGATGTGATTATTTTGTACCTTATTCAAATGAAAATATTTAAGTTATTTTTTGTTACTCTATACTTTACACAATTTTGTACATCAGTAGATGCATCTTCATCAGTATAGAGGGCTGCAGTGATGATGTATTTTTGTGGGCCAAACCAGAAGTTGGCATTGACCTGGCTCCATCGCCAAAAATCCAACTGTATTTTCCCAGTGGCCTTTAGAATATTTCAGAGAATAAGCTCTGAGAGCAACAAAAGTTTATAATTACACGGTTTGCTCATCATGATATATCATTATTTCAATCCTTATAAAAAAAAAAAAAAAAAACTGAAAAGTTTTAGTTAGAAATTATTATAAACACAGTATGCTGTGCAGCCGCCTTTCACAAGAGAGTAAAAGCTTTAAAAAAAAGTCAGTATTATGCATTTGTTTTTTGTTTTGTCATAGAATCAAATGTGAAAATTCTTGAACTTTTTTAATGAAAGCTTTTAACCACAAACCCATTCAAAAACACATTGGCTTCATTGGAATGGAACGCAAAGTGATAAAATGTGAAATGATTTTTAGGTTTTGTCCTATAAAAATATGTCAACATTGATATGTCATCAATTTATTTTATTGTCATTTAAAAAATAAATAAAAATAGTGTATCTTTACAATATCTTTGCAATAAACTACTGTACTATTAAGTATTGCTTGCTATACTGAACGGCGTTCCTGAGTATTCAAAAAAAAAATAAAAAAAAAATAATAATAATACATATATATATTCACAGGGTTCAAGTAAGGTAAAGTTCAGGTAATTTATTTTCCTTCATGTTTTTTCCTGCTGGTTGCTGGTCAGTCATGGATGACAACTGCTGAATAAATTAGGGTCACCCTCAGTAGGTCACACAAAGCTGGCGTGATATGAGAGGGTGATAACATAACTGTTTTGTTTTTGATTGGGTCTCCAGACCAGTGTTATCTTTCCTAGACCTGCTTGTGTTACTGAGGTTTTCATTTGCCATTCAAAAGTAGTGGATTGATGTCAGGGTCAAGCAGACCATTTCTCTGGGGGGATTTACAGAGGTCAAAGACTTCTGCATCTTTGCTTCTGAAGTCTGTTCCCTTCTCTCTGCCACTTTTGCCTTGTTTTATTTCACGTGATTTCACACAATTGTCTCTGTCTGTGTTGTGAAAATGTAGCAGTGCAGTATTGTGCACTTTGATATTGTTATACAAATTTTTTTTGTATCTGTTGTCTGTTATTGTTCTTTTTGTAATAAATGATGAAGTGTCCCAGCATAATACATAAATAATTAAATAAATAAATAAATAAATAAATATATATATATATATATATATATATATATATATATATATATATATATATATATATATATATATATAATTATCTATTCAGCTTTAATCACTGAAAACTTTATAGTTATATTAATATATTTAGGTTACATATTTAGGTTTAATTTTTAGTTTGCTACCAAGAAATAATATTTTTAAATTAAATTAAATTAAATTAAATTAAATTAAATTAAATTAAATTAAATTAAATTAAATTAAATTAAATTAAATTAAATTAAATTAAATTAAATTAAATTAAATTAAATTACAACAGTAACCCTTCTTAAAAAATTTAATCTACAGTTTTGAAATCTTCTAAACCTTCTAAGACATGCAACTGCATTCAGTTATCCCATATACTAATGTGCAGTGAATGTTACAGTGTATCTCGGAAACACATTTCTGTTATATCTGGCATATATGAGATAAAGGCACTGGCTGCAAACATGTAAATGAAAGCATCTAATCATCATCATAAATATTTACTCATGCATATTAGAACCCAGCCACCACATAAAGGTTTTCGCCTCCAAACAATGATTGAGTCTTTATGTAACTGACCTCAGCTGAATGAACCCTTTTGGAATCAGTCACGGTACTTTGAAACAATTGCAGCCTGCTTTATTCACTGCAACACTGATGAATAACTTAGCATGTCTTCTCTGTGATTGAAATGCAACCCTCTACAGTGCATCCTTACAACAGGACATTTAAGTGCCTCCAAAGTCAGTTAAGTGTCACTGTATTAAATGACTGGCTATTATAGGAAATTGGAGACAGGAACCCTTGACATGGTGCTGTTAGCATAATTTAGGTCCACGTAATTAGCAGATTAATGGCTCTTAAAACCTGATGAGGTGAGTAGGAAATGCAGAAAAGCTTTACATTTGAGATCTAGTGTATCATTTATCTGCAAACTCAGAGCTCAGAGAAAGGCCACCATGTGAATTCAGGCTAACAGCAGAACACTCGAAGCCTTGTTTCGCTTCCCAAAGTGAACAGCCCTGTCTGAATAAATACACTTCAAGCAACCCAGAGTTTCATCACAGAGAATGCGTAACGACAAAACCAAACCCACTTTGCTGAAGGACAAAAAATGATTCCTTTAAGCTTGAGGTATCAAACTCAACACATTTGCTCCAATTACTCATGCAGGCAGCATGTGACAAATAAAAATAGGTTTTGGCAACTAAATAATGCAAAGTTTTTGAAAGGCAGTCTGATGGTTTAAGGCAGGGGTGTCCAATCCTGCTTCTGGAAGGCTCTACAGATTTCAGCTCCAGACTGCTCCAACACACTACTCATTAAGACCTTGATTAGCTGTGTTTAGTTAGGATTTCAACTAAATCACAGTAATTATCAGATTCTGATTTAGCGTATTTGTCACATTTATTTGTCAACATTTTTTGCTTCAGCAGTAAAAAGTTAAGTTATATTTTTTTGCTTAATAATGTATTATAATTTATTATTAAAGACTATTGTTAATGTCTTAACAATAGTGACATTATACACGATTATATACCATTTGAGCACCCAGAAAAGCACTATATAGTTGTAAGGAATTATTGGGATAATAATCTGGAAGACAAAAAAAAAAAAAAATTGATCAATTGATCTCATCCCCCAGACTTTTGATTGGCATAGTGTAATCAACTTAGTTTCTCTGGAGAGTCAGTGTTGCTGTAAATTGTTCTTAATTGAAAATCATTATTTCAAGTTACAACTGTGATGCACAAATGTCTCTCATTACAAAGCTCTGTTGTTGGCCTCACATCTCATTCTTGGGTGTCACTGGAATGTTACTGAAATATATACCTTCATAAAAGCACAAGTCAAGTCAAGTCAAGTCACCTTTATTTATATAGCGCTTTAAACAAAATACATTGCGTCAAAGCAACTACACAACATTCATTAGGAAAACAGTGTCAATAATGCAAAATGATAGTTAAAGGCAGTTCATCATTGCATTCAGTGATGTCATCTCTGTTCAGTTTAAATACTGTCTGTGCATTTATTTGCAATCAAGTCAACGATATCGCTGTAGATGAAGTGACCCCAACTAAGCAAGCCAGAGGCGACAGCGGCAAGGAACCGAAACTCCATCGGTGACAGAATGGAGAAAAAAACCTTGGGAGAAACCAGGCTCAGTTGGGGGCCAGTTCTCCTCTGACCAGACGAAACCAGTACTTCAATTCCAGGCTGCAGCAAAGTCAGATTGTGCAGAAGAATCATCTGTTTCCTGTGGTCTTGTCCTGGTGCTCCTCTGAGACAAGGTCTTTACAGGGGATCTGTATCTGGGGCTCTAGTTGTCCTGGTCTCCGCTGTCTTTCAGGGCAGTAGAGGTCCTTTCTAGGTGCTGATCCACCATCTGGTCTGGATACGTACTGGATCCGGGTGACTGCAGTGACCCTCTGATCTGGACACAGACTGGATCTGGTGGCCACGGTGACCTCGGAACAAGAGAGAAACAGACAAATATTAGCGTAGATGCCATTCTTCTAATGATGTAGCAAGTACATCGGGTGTTATGGGAAGTGTTCCCGGTTCCGGTTTACCTAATTAATGCAGCCTAAAAATCCTTTAACGGATTTGGATATTAAAAGCATATTAGTATGTTATGTGTAAGCCAGGTTAAAGAGATGGGTCTTTAATCTAGATTTAAACTGCAAGAGTGTGTCTGCCTCCCGAACAATGTTAGGTAGGTTATTCCAGAGTTTAGGCGCCAAATAGGAAAAGGATCTGCCGCCCGCCGTTGATTTTGATATTCTAGGTATTATCAAATTGCCTGAGTTTTGAGAACGTAGCGGACGTAGAGGATTATAATGTAAAAGGAGCTCATTAAAATACTGAGGTGCTAAACCATTCAGGGCTTTATAAGTAATAAGCAATATTTTAAAATCTATACGATGTTTGATAGGGAGCCAGTGCAGTGTTGACAGGAACGGGCTAATATGGTCATACTTCCTGGTTCTAGTAAGAACTCTTGCTGCTGCATTTTGGACTAGCTGTAGTTTGTTTACTAAGCGTGCAGAACAACCACCCAATAAAGCATTACAATAATCTAACCTTGAGGTCATAAATGCATGGATTAACATTTCTGCATTTGACATTGAGAGCATAGGCCGTAATTTAGATATATTTTTGAGATGGAAAAATGCAGTTTTACAAATGCTAGAAACGTGGCTTTCTAAGGAAAGATTGCGATCAAATAGCACACCTAGGTTCCTAACTCATGACGAAGAATTGACAGAGCAACAATCAAGTCTTAGACAGTGTTCTAGGTTATTACAAGCGGAGTTTTTAGGTCCTATAATTAACACCTCTGTTTTCTCAGAATTTAGCAGTAAGAAATTACTCGTCATCCAGTTTTTTATATCGACTATGCATTCCATTAGTTTTTCAAATTGGTGTGTTTCACCGGGCCGCGAAGAAATATAGAGCTGAGTATCATCAGCATAACAGTGAAAGCTAACACCATGTTTCCTGATAATATCTCCCACGGGTAACATATAAAGCGTGAAGAGTAGCGGCCCTAGTACTAGCACAATAACTAGCAATTATGCAGCAGTCAGCCAGAACATATGATACAACAAAACTAATGAGTGGAATTGTCTCACCTTTGGTTAAATGCTTTGAAACACAATTAAAAGGGTGAGAAATCTATTGTGTCCACAAAACAAAAAAAGATTCTCATGGAACATCAACTGAAATACAATCGGTTTGGGCAATAAGATGAAAAAAATTGATTTAATTGCTCAGCAATGATTTCACACCATTTCAGATTTATAATATGGGTTTAGGCATTTACAGCTTTCACAGAAATATAACACTGTATAATATAATACCAAAAAACTGACAAACATGCACCTAAACTAAACCAGAGAGAAACAACTATTCTGGGGAAAAATATTTTTCTGTAGTACCACAGTTTTGTATTAATACTGTACTATAGAAATACCATGGTATGTGAATATGGTAATCATTTAGTAGCGTGGCATATATCAAAGTACTATAGGGTATTACCATCCAGGGCACTACTATTTATCTTTCTACCAATTTTACAACATCCCACCAAAATATGTGAGGTCATCAAAAAAGTGACACTGTTGATAGATCACCATTAATTTCATTCAAAGCCTATTCTGATGACTTTCCTGATAATTTAGCCCAGAAGCTTTGTCAGACTCCTTGCTTGTCCGAGGGCAGTTTAGCAGGGGCATTTCCATATATGCCACTGCACCCCATATGTCAGAGCTGGGCTCAGATGGCAAACACAGAGGCAGACGGCAGGCCAAACGCAAGCTGTCACTTCAGCAAATAAGTCTCTCAACACTTTCAGACGTCCCCTGAAATTCCCTGTCCTGATAAATGGAACTGTGTTAGTTTTTGGCAGGCAGAGAGGCTGAAGTTGCAACTACACAAAATTTAGCTGCGACAGCTTCTGCAATGTAATAGAAATTCAGACAGATTGCACTTCTGATACATTTTTAGGTCTTTATAGTGGTGTATAATGTCACTATTTATTGCACATGTCAGCAATGAAATGCTCCCTGCATGTGTGACTGAAAGGAAAACCATTCTATCATGACACAAATTTTATTTTAATAATTCAAACAATTTTCTTTGATGAAAAAGTTCTTTGGCTTTAGATGTTTCAATTAAAACACACACACACACACACACACACACATATATATATATATATATATAGATATTCTGATGTGTTACTTCGGATGTACGTAAGCTGGTGTTTAAAATTTAAAGTGAATAGACATGTTCTAAATATCAACTTCAGAATTAACAAATTTGCTATGCAATACATATATTAAAATGCGTTATGTTCAGTTTGCATTTAAGTACATGTATATTTGTTATAATTTTTTAATGTCATAAGTTGCCTACAATATGTACTGTTTCTGTAAGCAAAAATATTCTAAAGTGTCCTTCTTTTTCATTTGTTGGAAAATAAACAACCTCTAGTTGGTACGAGCCATCTTCTCTCTGTTGACTGATTAGCATCTTCTCGATCAAAACTGCAAGCTGCACATAGTTAGCGACTGTCTATCGAAATCCTGAATAAAAGTTCTGTTAATGCTGTCGATTACCACAGAAACAACCATTTTATTTTTTTTCAAAATCACTTAACTTGTATTTAGCCTGGAACATTCCTTGGATGACCGTACTTGTCATACCCTCACACAGGGGTCATTCATATTCACTGCTTCTTATGCAAGGAATGAAGAACTGAAGATCTGTGTTACAAATCACCAAAGGATGAATTTCCTGTTTAGAGCACATACTCTTAAAGAATGTTAGTCTTACACTTTCAACCTTTTTGCTGTCAACAAACTTCAACACAGCAGTTACTCTCACAGTATGTGCTGTGAAGAAAAAAAGCTAATTAAAGGGATAGTTCACCCAAAAATGAAAATTATGTCATTAATAACTCACCCTCATGTCGTTCCAAACCCATAGACCTACGTTCATCTTCGGAACACAGTTTAAGAAATTTAAGACTTAGTCCAAGAGCTTTCTGTCCCTCCATTGAAAGTGTGTGTACGGTAAACTGTCCATGTCCAGAAGGTAAGAAAAACATCATCAAAGTAGTCCATGTGACATCAGAGGGTCAGTTAGAATTTCTATGAGCATCGAAAATACATTTTGGTCCAAAAATAACAAAAACTTTGTCTTCTCTTCCGGGTCTGTTGTGAGCGCGTTCACTGCAGTGTAGTGATATCTGGTTCGCAAACCAATCATTCGATTTAACTGGTTCTTCTTAGTGAACCGGTAGAACCAGTTCACCAAATCGAACTGAATCGTTTGAAACGGTTCGTATCTCCATACGCATTAATCCGCAAATGACTTAAGCTGTTACATTTTTTAATGTGGCTGACACTTCCTCTGAGTACAAACAAACCAATATCCCGGAGTAATTCATTTACTCAAACAGTACATTGACTGAACTGCTGTGAAGAGAGAACTGAAGATGAACAACGAGCCGAGCCAGATACTGACTCGTTCATGAGTCAAGAACCATTTCTGTCAGACGCATCCGATTCGAGAATCGAGGAACTGATGATACTGCGCATGTGTGATTCAGTGTGAAGCAGACTGACACACAGAGCGTCTGAACCAAACTGATTCTTTTGGTGATTGATTCTGAACTGATTCTGTGCTAATGTTATGAGCCCAGGTAAACCGAAGGCTTGCAGTCATCGCCAATGACGCCATTACGTCGAGCGCAAAAGAACCGGTGAACCGTTTTCTTCAACCGGTTTATTGAATCGAACTGTCTGGAAGAAGTACTGGTGATCCGAAAACTGATGCAACCGGTTCCTGACTCGTGAACGAGTCAATCTTTCGTTCATTATCTGGCTTGGCTCGGTGTTCACCTTCAGTTCTCTCTTCACAGCAGTTCAGTCAGTGTACTGTTTGAGTAAATGAATTACTCTGGGATATTGGTTTGTTTTAACTAAGAGGGAGTGTGAGCCACATTAAACAAATTAACAGCTTAAGTCATTTGTGGATTAATGCGTATTGGAGACGCGAACCGTTTAAAACGATTCAGTTTGATTTGGTGAACTGTTTAAAAAAAATCCGGTTACATCGAATGATTCGTTCGCGAACCGGATATGACAAACTGCTTTGTTTTGAACGGTCTTACAACAGACACGGTAGAGATGACAATGCTGAATAAAGTCTTAGTTTTTGCTATTTTTGGACCAAAATGTATTTTCGATGCTTCAAAAAATTCTAACTGACCCTCTGATGTCAAATGGACTACTTTGATGATGTTTTTCTTACCTTTCTGGACATGGACAGTATACCGTACACACAGTTTCAATGGAGGGACTGAGAGCTCTCGGACTAAATCTAAAATATCTTAAAATGTGTTCCGAAGATAAATGGAGGTCTTACTGGTTTGGAACAACATAAGGGTGAGTTATTAATGACATAATTTTCATTTTTGGGTGAACTATCCCTTTAACAGCTTAAATAATTTGTGGATTAATGCTTATAGGAGACGCAAACCGTTTCAAACGATTCAGTTCGACTTGGTGAACTGGTTCAACTGGTTCACTAAGAAGAACCGGTTAAATTGAAGGATTCGTTCGCGAACAGGATATCACTACACTGCAGTGTAGTGCACTGACCCACTCACAACAGACCCGGTAGAGAAGACAATGCTGAATAAAGTCGTAGTTTTTGTTATTTTTGGACCAAAATGTATTTTCGATGCTTCAAGAAATTCTAAATGACCCTCTGATGTCACATGGACTACTTTGAGGATGTTTTTATTACCTTTCTGGACATGGACAGTACACCGTACATACACTTTCAATGGAGGAACAGAAAGCTCTCGGACTAAATCTAAAATATCTTAAACTGTGTTCTGAAGATGAATGGAGGTCTTACGGGTTTGGAACGATATGAGGGTGAGTCATTAATGACATAATTTTCATATTTGGGTGAACTATCCCTTTAGCTATCTAACAACTACATGATATCTAATAAATGGCTTTGTGCAGAGCAAATAAAAACATATTTTTTCAATAATTGACATCAATAATAAATCTACAAGCTAAAACTAAATAATTATTAGCTACTAGATGATCATTATTGTTAGTACAGTTGAAAAAAATCTATTTTCATAATTCTGAATCTGAAATACTTGGTTCTGTTTGGTCAATTCTGCAGTATTTTTAAATAATGAGTGCTAAACTTGATTGGCTGTCCTAGGCAAATAAAACCCTACATGCTATATGCTATATAGCTTTATGTTTCTTGTATCACTCCATTGTCTCTGTGATTTCACATGATAAAATAAAGTAAACTGAAATCATTCAAGTTCATTTCCATTTATGTATTTTTTAAGAAGCCATGTAATGATTAGAATAATGTATAGTTAACACAAACTAAGCCTTTCAGAGTGACACAAAACCGACACAGATCTGACACAGGACACCAAGCTTACTCTCAAAGACAGTCATTGGAGAGAAGGAACATTGTGCACACTTTGTTGTTACACAAATTCAATTTTCTATTCACAAAATTCATACTAAAAAGTTTATTTCCAAACTGCTTTATCAAACCAGTCTGTGTATTTTCAAGTAATCCAAAAAAAGCTTAATAAGCTGGTTCAGGTGCGTTTGATTGGGGTTGGAGCTGAACTCTGCAGGATGGTGCACTCTAAAAAATAAAGGTGCTTCACTATGTCTAGAAGGTTCTATAAAGAACCATTAACATCTTAACAACCTTTCTGTTTCACAAAAGGTTGTTGCGAAATAAGGTTCTTCAGATTTTAAAAAGGTAAGAAAGAGACTGAATGGTTCTACGTGGAACCAAAAATGGTTATTCTATGGCAATGCTCTGAAGAACCTTTTAAGCACCTTTATTTTTAAGAGTTTAGGTCCCCAAAAGAACGGTTGAAGACCTCTGTATTGGAATAAAGAGTACATATACACCGTTGGTCACAGTGTTGTCCAGGTGGACCAGCACGTGCTTGCCTCGTAAGCAGCCCCTGAGACAGCTCAAGGCAAGGCATACTGCTAACAACTCTAGGCAGTTGATGTCCCAGTGCAGTTTGGGGCCTGTCCAAACCCCTGACACTGCATGCCTGTCGTATGTAGCCCCCCAGCTGGTGGAAGAGGCATCCATGTAAACCACAGCATGCCTGTTCCAGGGGCACTCTCCTGCCACAGAGTTAAGGTTTGGTGGCAGGTCAGTGTGACTTGGACCTGGTGAGTGCCACATTGCTACCCCTACCTTGGGACTCAGCCATGGAGACAGTGTTGAAGTGGTCTCAAATGAAGCAGCCCCAGTGGCCTGACTGCTGCTGCGGCTGCCATATGTCCCAGATGCCTCTAAAACTGTGAGTGTTGATAGAAATTGGTGAACCCCAGAAATCCCTGCAATACCTTGTGAGACTCTGGAGTTTGGCCAACTGGCTGTGGCCATCACCTTAGATGAACCCTAAGAATGGAACCATCTTTACGTAAAGGGAACAGTTCTTTGAATTAGTAGACATATGATTATTGAGTGATCATTGCAGCACATTTTGAACATGCTCAGTATATACCTGGAAGGACTAGAAGAAAATCAAGATATCATCTAGGTGCACAAGTTATTAACAATGTCCTGGAGCACGTCATTGATACGAACTTGGAAGATGGCTGGGCCATCAACTAGCCCAAAAGGAATCAAGCTATATTCAAAATTCCCTTTGTTAAAAGCCATTTCACATGCACCCCTCTACCTAATACACTTAAGATTATGTGCATTGTGAAGATCCAACATGGTAAAGATGGTCACCCCCTCTGCAGTAACTTGAAGTCTGACGACATCAATGGCAATGGGTACAGTTTCTTATCAATGATGTCTTTCACCCTCCACAGTCAATGCCCCTGAGCAAACATACTGTCTCACCACAAAGAATTCCACACACCCTTAGGATAGAGAAGCATGGATGAGGCCATCCTGAGAGAGCCAGATCAGTGGGCTCCACCTGCAGAAAAGAAAGAGAACAAACGGGAGACAAAGCCAAACCAAAACAATAAGAGAGCTCCAAGAGATACAGTAACATAGAGTAGTTGCCATCCCAAGTGGCATGAGAGGACCTTAGAAGTTAAACACTAGATGATTCCCAGACACTCATAGACTCCTTGGAATAGTGATACTGATGATCTCCTTCAAGGGGCATCTACTGATCAGACTTGTGGAAAGGACAATGGGAGGCCATATTAACATCAAGGAAGTTGCTTGCAGCCCAGGAGTTGACCAACATGTGCCGCGTTTCCACCGAAATTACCCGGAACATTTGTACCAGGAACTTTTTTCCCCAGGAACTTTTTTCCCCCCAGACCTGCTTCCTGCGTTTGCACCGCGGTGTAAAGTACCAGGAAGATTAGGCAAATAGACTGGTGACGTAGGTCTGCGCGCATTTCTCAATACAAAGTACGCTGATTTTGGACGTGCATCCTCGGTAGTTCAGACTTTGTGCATTCGACTTGGGAGTGTGATGTCCGCGACGACGCGAATCAAGTAAATCTGCAAATAGCAGTGTACTTGATAACATCAGTCAGCTCACCTTGAGTACTGCAATTTTCCTCACTGTACATTTACAATAAAACAAATTATGATAACAAATACCACTGCCTCCTTTCGTTTTCATTTAAACATAATAACAGCTGCAGACATGTACTTAGTTCAGGGATATGTGTATATAGTCAAGTCAAGTCACCTTTATTTATATAGCGCTTTAAACAAAATACATTGCATCAAAGCAACTGAACAACATTCACTAGGAAAACAGTGTGTCAATAATGCAAAATGATAGTTAAAGGCAGTTCATCATTTAATTCAGTGATGTCATCTCTGTTCAGTTAAATAGTGTCTGTGCATTTATTTGTAATAAAGTCAACGATATCACTGTAGATGAAGTGACCCCAACTAAGCAAGCCAGAGGCGAAAGCGGCAAGGAACCGAAACTCCATCGGTGACAGAATGGAGAAAAAAACCTTGGGAGAAACCAGGCTCAGTTGGGGGGACAGTTCTCCTCTGACCAGACGAAACCAGTAGTTCAATTCCAGGCTGCAGCAAAGTCAGATTGTGCAGAAGAATCATCTGTTTACTGTGGTCTTGTCCTGGTGGTCCTCTGAGACAAGGTCTTTACAGGGGATCTGTATCTGGGGCTCTAGTTGTCCTGGTCTCCGCTGTCTTTCAGGGCAATAGAGGTCCTTTCTAGGTGCTGATCCACCATCTGGTCTGGATACGTACTGGATCCGGGTGACTGCAGTGACCCTCTGATCTGGATACAGACTGGATCTGGTGGCTACGGTGACCTCGGAATAAGAGAGAAACAGACAAATATTAGCATAAATGCCATTCTTCTAATGATGTAGGAAGTACATTGGGTGTTATGGGAAGTATTTCCGGTTCCGGTTTACCTAATTAATGCAGCCTAAAAATCCTTTAACGGATTTGGATATTAAAAGCATATTAGCATGTTGTGTGTAAGCCAGGTTAAAGAGATGGGTCTTTAATGTAGATTTTGTCAAGGTTCATGAGTTCACTCTCTCTCTCGTTTAGCGTGCTGTTGTGTGTGTGTCTGTGGGCGTTGTCACTGATCAGCGATGATCAGCAGTGCCAGCTGGTTTCAATTGTTTGTTCCCTATATAAGTTCAGTAACTTGTGTTTCATGTTGTCAGATCGTTGTTTCTCCCCGGTGTGCTCCCGTACCTGTTCCTGTGTCCTTAGTTCCTGCCTGAGTCTTCCTGTTATCGTCGTTCGTTCCTGGATCGTCACTCAGCACTGGATTACCGAGCACCATCACGAGGATTACCCACACACCGGGATTCAAGGGATCATCACTGGACCGAGCACCGCCATCTGTTGTCCACCGTAGTCCCTGCGTCACCATTCCATCAGCCTTGTGTCCGCCCGCCTGTGTTTCCTGTGATCCTTCGTTTATATCTGACTCTTGTGCTGTTTGTCAATAAATACGCCTTGCTATTACATCCTGTCTCTGTCATACGTAACAGATTTAAACTGCAAGAGTGTGTCTGCCTCCCGAACAATGTTAGGTAGGTTATTCCAGAGTTTAGGCCCCAAATAGGAAAAGGGTCTGCCGCCCGCAGTTGATTTTGATATTCTAGGTATTATCAAATTGCCTGAGTTTTGAGAACGTAGAGGATTATAATGTAAAAGGAGTTCATTCAAATACTGAGGTGCTAAACCATTCAGGGCTTTATAAGTAATAAGCAATATTTTAAAATCTATACGATGTTTGATAGGGAGCCAGTGCAGTGTTGACAGGACCGGGCTAATATGGTCATACTTCCTGGTTCTAGTAAGAACTCTTGCTGCTGCATTTTGGACTAGCTGTAGTTTGTTTACTAAGCGTGCAGAACAACCACCCAATAAAGCATTACAATAATCTAACCTTGAGGTCATAAATGCATGGATTAACATTTCTGCATTTGACATTGAGAGCATATAGGCCGTAATTTAGATATATTTTTGAGATGGAAAAATGCAGTTTTACAAATCCTAGAAACGTGGCTTTCTAAGGAAAGATCGCGATCAAATAGCACACCTAGGTTCCTAACTGATGACGAAGAATTGACAGAGCAACCATCAAGTCTTAGACAGTGTTCTAGGTTATTACAAGCGGAGTTTTTAGGTCCTATAATTAACACCTCTGTTTTTTCAGAATTCTATGCATTCCATTAGTTTTTCAAATTGGTGTGTTTCACCGGGCCGCGAAGAAAAATAGAGCTGAGTATCATCAGCATAACAGTGAAAGCTAACACCATGTTTCCTGATGATATATATATACAGCCATTACAATGAAACAAAATATTATATACATATGCCTTTTTTATTTTCATTTTAACATATGTAATGTCAATTCTTAAACTATGGGCACTTCCATGTCCTTTGATCATATTTTATAAAAAACATTTAATTTTGAAAATTTCACACTTTCATAGTTAAATTTACAATGAAAGTACTTTAGGAACTTTTTACCAGTAGTCTATAATTATTTTTTCACCTTTTTAAACATCATTAAACATGCAAATATTGCTGTTTTGTGCTTGTCCCATGCCCAGACTTCTGATCTTCAATAATGAAAAAGAAGTGTAAAAAAATGATTCATCCATTTTTTTTATATGATTGAATAAAGTATCGGTAAAAGAATCAAAACATAATTGAGGATTTTAAGGTCAGACAACTATTAATGTGATTTTATATACAAAATGTAGTTGTCCCACAGTATTGCCTTCATTTCCACCACAACGCTGTAATGTCCTTTTAAAAAGTTTTTTTGAAAGATTGTTTGGGTAGTTTCTATGGATATTAACAATGACATCACAGCACATGTCTGACATGGAGAAGATTTTAAATTTCTTCAGCAACTTCGAGAAGAAAACTCAAGGTAAATATTGCTTGCAATGAAAATATTTTTATTGTATGTCATTTCCAAACATGGCGTAACATCAAATGAGTCTGTAAATAAATTGATTTTTTTTTAACACAAATAGATTTATTTTGCATGCATGGAATGCTTGCTACCAATTCATAGCTAATCTGTAATACTAGCTTGGATTTTTTTACAAAATACTGTAGAATTGTCATTTCCACCACCGTCATTTATGCTTACAAGGTGCAATTCATAGAATGAGTGGCTACATATGAATATTTTATTTATTGAAATGTACAACGCTAATGTTTTTATTCAAATATATATTTGTTGAAATTTCATTTTATCTATTTTTAAGATGCCACGGAAGTCAACTGGAGAAAAGTCTCAGTGGTGCTCAAGTGAAAACAATTACCGGTATTGGGGTCAATCGCTTTTATTGGCCACTGAGAGATGATGTCATCTGGTACCAACCCATGGATATAATAGGCCTCATCCCTGAGCCCGTACCAGTGATAAAACGGCACAAGGAGATTATGGCCCAATCCCAATTCTATTTTATACCCCTTCCCTTATGGTTTAGTGATTTCTAATTATTGGGGGGATTAGTCCCCATCAATGTCTACGGCAGTTATCGCCCTGATCAGACATATGCTGTGCCACTATCATGCAGTCTGTAATGATATGACGTTAGCAAATATTAGCAATTTTTTTGCAAACATTTCTTTGAGTAACATGATCATTAATATGAACTCACAATTGAATGTAACATAAAACAAATGATTACTTTTCATTATAATCTTTATTTATGCCAAAAAAGCTTACATTTATGTGTCTTTTTGTTCGCTGTAGCAGCCATGTTGACGAGATAATCATACCCCTTCGTTTGAAGTGTGCTCCCGAAAAATCTTAGTTTGAAGGGCTATCTAGCCCTTCCCCTTACCCCTACCCCTCCAACCAAAAGAGAATCAAGACACCCCTACCCCTTCACGTGAACGCGCGTTAGTTGGGGTAGGGGAAAGGGGAAGGGCTAAGGGCAGGGATAGGCAACTCCGGTCCTGGAGGGCCACTATCCTGCAGAGTTTAGCTTCAGCCCTCATAAAAACTCACCTGCCTGTATCTATCTAGTAATCCAGAAAACACTAATTGCCTTGTTCAGGTGTGTTTAATTAGGGTTGGAGCTAAACTCTGCAGGACATTGGCCCTCCAGGACCGAAGTTGCCTATCCCTGGCTAAGGGGTAGAATTGGGATTGGGCCTAAGACGGAAGTTTGGAAAGAAATCTGCAAGATTTAGCCTTGAATCACATCTCTCTCTCTCTCTCTCTCTCTCTCTCTCTCTCTCTCTCTCACACACACACACACACACACACACACACACACACACACACACACACGCACACACACACACACACACACACACACACCCTCTCTCATAAACTCTTTAACACACACTACCTCACTTTCATGCACATTATCTCTCACACACATACCGTCTGGTCACCATAATTGCCCTCTGGACAAGCCTCCATGTTACTACATGTGTCTCTCTCTCTCTCTCTCTCTCTCTCTCATACACGCACAGCCCTCGTGATCTAGATGCTTTACAGTTCATGTTATATGATAATTTATATGTTATAGTTTAAGGTGTCTTTTAAATGTTCTCTTCAGAACAGTGTTCATCTAAGAGACCGATTAGAATTGTACAATACCAAACTAACTCACATACAATGTGTGCATGCTCAAGATGCTTATTAGTTCATGTTACAATGCATTTACATGACTAACTTTTTAAGTGTTTTTTAAGTATTCCAAAATTCAAAACAGTGTTCATCTAACCAATTATAATGTTATAATTTTACAATTACAATTTATGCATAACTTACATTTTTCATGTGATTATTTGTGGTTAGTTGTTTACAGTAAGGCTGTAACTGTTAATCTGGTTATGGAACCAAACAGACTAATGACTAATGATTTGTTAAATGTGTTTCAAATAAATGTTTTCTGTTTTTCTACATGGTATCCATTCATTGTCATTTCCACAACACCCAGTCATTTCCACCACCTCATAACTCTTTTAAAAAATATGTACAAAATTCTAATCACTCATTAAAAATTTCTGCATAGTTTATGGGATAATGTTCCACTTAATGTAATAACACAAGTAGTAATTTTCAGAAATGTATCTAACCAATGCAATATTATATTTCAGGTTGTGGTGAATGTAAGCTTTGCGTTTGGGCCTCATGGCAATTAATTTACTTAATCCACAAATCTATGGTAATTGTAATATAGCTATAAATTGGTAAAACTATGTGTGACAATGGTCTTACACTGTTAAGAAATTATGTATATCATATTAATTTTAAATAATAATCAAATATTTCCATGTGATGGAAATTACATTTGTTTAGTGCGGATCGGAAAATATGTCAAAAAACAACAATTTGTCTTATAATGTAAGTGCGTTCTCTTATGGATTACTAAACTAGACTAGTTGTATTTAATTGTTAGATTGTGACAATTTTGATTTGAACACTTTTTTTTCCCTCAAGTTCACAAGGCCAAAAGGGCCTGTAGTTGAAGAACCACCAATATACAGACCAAAGATTACCTGTTAGATTTACCCAAAACGAATTATATTTTATGTTCAACCACTAAAGAGACATCAAAGCCAGCAGCACATATCAGAAGGTCTAGCCGAGGTGAGACTGCTCTCGGCGGATACATGATTACTGAGATTACTGAGCTCCCACTGATCGCATGGAGCTCATGTCTCCGAACTCGGCGCAACACATTTTTAAATAGGTGCTGTCTTTATAAATAAACCACAGATTTGAGTTTTAAACAACTACATTCTCGCCTGAAATACTTTTAAAATTACATTTCATGACAATAACAGTAATATTTTGAAAATGATCCAAATAAATGGTGGTCGAAATCACAATGCTGCTTGAACTCAACCAATCAGCATGTTTAGCGCCCAAGTCCCGCCTCCAAAAGTTCCGGAACTTTGAAAAAGTACTACCTCGCCAGCAGGGACTTTCTGAGGGGCATATTTTTTTTACCCAGAACTTTATTTAGTTCCTGGTTCCTGCGGTGAAAACACAAAGAGTACCAGCCCAAAACCCTAGTTCCTGGGTAAAGTTCCTGCGGTGGAAACGCAGCTATGGATGCTTGATGACAGGTGCTCTGCCAGCTGATGACAACAGGCAAGACATTCTATCTTTGCATCTAGAATATGGGGTTATATGTAAATTTCATAAATGGCCATGAAATATACATAAGTTTGAGTTTAAAATAAAACAAGGTTAAGAACAAATTCATGTGCATACATACCTGTTGTAAATCTTTGTATAAGTGCAAATAATCCACACATTTATGAGTGAATAAATTTTTCTTTATTCACTGCTGGTCCTTTCCTCTTATCAGCATTACATCAGTAAGGGTCTCCTTGCCTCACTGTGGAGATATGATGTGACTGAAGAAGATCCTTCCCTCTTTCTAAAACACAAAGCAACCAACTGCATCTTAAAGAACCCCTGGTGCTCTCTAAGATACAATTAACCTGAGATGTCTTTCTTTTCACCATAAGGAATCATCAGTACATGAGATTCTGCTGTCAAATATGAAGTAATGTCTGGCAGAATCTTAAAATAGCTGGTCTGTGGAAGGCTGCTGAGGTTGAAGAGGGATTTCTCCCCATGTGGGATTTTCTTTGCAGCATTTCCTATACACCCCCGACTGGATCTTCTGCTGCAGAGACACTCATGTGATTAAAATATGTTACAGAAACCAATTTGAAGAGAATGGCTATAGGCTTCTTCTGACGTAATGTTTATTCTCAGAGTAAACATCTGCAGAAATGCCCATGGTGTTACATTCTGGGGGAGTCTGAAGGCTTTTGATGGAAGAGAGTATTCTGAATGGCACACATGGGTTGGAATGGTTATATAATAAAAACAGAGTGTAGAACGTGCATATGGATTTCGGCAAAATATTGTTTTTGTGCTTTTCAGAGTTTAATAATATATAAAAAATAGGCTATATATTATATTAGACAGACAGACATGCAGCTGAATTACCTGGCATCCACTACATTGCATTGAATGTGTGTGATACTCATATGTAAGATAGCCCACACATATTAACGGAAGCGAATGGATATTGGAAAGTCAAGTCAAGTCACCTCTATTTATATAGCACTTTAACCCTCTGAGGTCTAAGGGTATTTTTGGGGCCTGGAGAAGTTTTGTCATGCCCTGACATTTGTGCTTTTTTCAGTTGCTTATAAACATCTAAATGGCTTAAGTCTAATCTCACTGTAATCAGCACAAACTGGGCTATAATAATATGTGAGCAGCATGTATGTACATGATTGTATTTTTGAGGGAAAAAATGTTATGCGTGTTTAGTGAAAAACTAAAAATGTTAAATCACTTGAAAAAGGCAATAAAACACATACAGAACATTGGTTCCCTGGACTTTTGAGAACTGGAGCTTGTAGCCTAGAATTTTTCTTTCTAAATTATGTGAAAATCATCTTGTTTACTCACTTGATTTAAATTTTCTAAGACACTTTTTGTTTGTAAAAGTCATAAGTAGGCGTCAACTATCATGAACATCATTGTGATTTACACCTGAGAAGACAAATGCCCGCATAATGAGCTGCATAATGAGCCATTCAGTCAGGTTTGTGACTGAGAGGGAACAGTTACAAGAAAGAATGTGAGGACAAAATAAATGTATATATTTTTATGTTTGTAGTTTATTTAGAATATATTTAATTATCCCACAACATAATTTAATATTCACTTGCGAGTGCAGTTAAACAGTTTATTAGGAACAATCAAAGCTGACTTTCACAGCTGAATTTTTAGCATCATTACTCCAGTCACACAATCCTTCAGAAATCCTTTTAACAATCTGATTTTCTACAAAAAAAACAAACAAAAAAACAAACAAACAAACAAAAACATTTATTGTTATTATTATTATTATTAATGTTGAAAAGAGCTGAGAATATTTTTTCAGGTGTTTTTGGGGGGATAAATTGAAAGAACATGTCACGCTGTCTGGTCTCTGTTTCCCTGGGTGTCCACTAGTGGTCTCACTTCCCCATAGGCACCTCACCGTAGGCACTACAATTCCCACTAGCCTTGTCAAATTCACCTTTATTTATATAGCGCTTTAAACAAAATACATTGCGTCAAAAAAACTGAACAACATTCATTAGGAAAACAGTGTCAATAATGCAAAATGATAGTTAAAGGCAGTTCATAATTGGATTCAGTTATGTCATCTCTGTTCAGTTAAATAGTGTCTGTGCATTTATTTGCAATCAAGTCAACGATATCACTGTAGATGAAGTGTCCCCAACTAAGCAAGCCAGAGGCGACAGCGGCAAGGAACCGAAACTCCCATCGGTGACAGAATGGAAAAAAAAACCTTGGGAGAAACCAGGCTCAGTTGGGGGGATAGTTCTCCTCTGACCAGACGAAACCAGTAGTTCAATTCCAGGCTGCAGCAAAGTCAGATTGTGCAGAAGAATCATCTGTTTCCTGTGGTCTTGTCCTGGTGCTCCTCTGAGACAATGTCTTTACAGGGGATCTGTATCTGGGGCTCTAGTTGTCCTGGTCTCCACTGTCTTTCAGGGCAGTAGAGGTCATTTCTAGGTGCTGATCCACCATCTGGTCTGGATACGTACTGGATCCGGGTGACTGCAGTGACCCTCTGATCTGGACACAGACTGGATCTGGTGGCCACGGTGACCTCGGAACAAGAGAGAAACAGACAAGTATTAGCGTAGATGCCATTCTTCTAATGATGTAGCAAGTACATAGGGTGTTATGGGAAGTGTTTCCGGTTCCGGTTTACCTAATTAATGCAGCCTAAAAACTCTTTAACGGATTTGGATATTAAAAGCATATTAGTATGTTATGTGTATGACAGGTTAAAGAGATGGGTCTTTAATCTAGATTTAAACTGCAAGAGTGTGTCTGCCTCCCGAACAATGTTAGGTAGCTTATTCCAGAGTTTAGGCGCCAAATAGGAAAAGGATCTGCCGCCCGCAGTTGATTTTGATATTCTAGGTATTATCAAATTTTCAAGGGTTTTGAGAACGTAGCGGACGTAGAGGATTATAATGTAAAAGGAGCTCATTCAAATACTGAGGTGCTAAACCATTCAGGGCTTTATAAGTAATAAGCAATATTTTAAAATCTATACGATGTTTGATAGGGAACCAGTGCAGTGTTGACAGGACCGGGCTAATATGGTCATACTTCCTGGTTCTAGTAAGAACTCTTGCTGCTTAATTTTGGACTAGCTGTAGTTTGTTTACTAAGCATGCAGAACAACCACCCAATAAAGCATTACAATAATCTAACCTTGAGGTCATAAATAACATGGATTAACATTTTTGCATTTGACATTGAGAGCATAGGCCGTAATTTAGATATATTTTTGAGATGGAAAATGCAGTTTTACAAATGCTAGAAACGTGGCTTTCTAAGGAAAGATTGCGATCAAATAGCACACCTAGGTTCCTGACTGATGACGAAGAATTGACAGAGCAACAATCAAGTCTTAGACAGTGTTCTAGGTTATTACAAGCTGAGTTTTTAGGTCCTATAATTAACACCTCTGTTTTTTCAGAATTTAGCAGTAAGAAATTACTCATCATCCAGTTTTTTACATCGACTATGCAATCCATTAGTTTTTCAAATTGGTGTGTTTCACCGGGCTGCGAAGAAATATAGAGCTGAGTATCATCAGCATAACAGTGAAAGCTAACACCATGTTTCCTGATGATATCTCCCAAGGGTAACAGATAAAGCGTGAAGAGTAGCGGCCCTAGTACTGAGCCTTGAGGTACTCCATACTGCACTTGTGATCGATAGGATACATCTTCATTCACTGCTACGAACTGATGGCGGTCATATAAGTATGTTTTAAACCATGCTAATGCACTTCCACTGATGCCAACAAAGTGTTCAAGTCTATGCAAAAGAATGTTGTGGTCAATTGTGTCAAACGCAGCACTAAGATCCAATAAAACGAATAGAGAGATACACCCACGATCAGATGATAAGATAATTTGTAACTCTAAGGAGAGCAGTCTCAGTACTATGATACGTCTAAATCCTGACTGGAAATCCTCACATATACCATTTTTCTCTAAGAAGGAATATAATTGTGAGGATACCACCTTTTCTAGTATCTTAGACAGAAAAGGGAGATTCGAGATTGGTCTATAATTAACTAGTTCTTTGGGGTCAAGTTGTGGTTTTTTGATGAGAGGCTTAATAACAGCCAGTTTGAAGGTTTTGGGGACATATCCTAATGACAATGATGAATTAATAATAGTCAGAAGAGGATCTATGACTTCTGGAAGCACCTCTTTTAGGAGCTTAGATGGTATAGGGTCTAACATACATGTTGTTGGTTTAGATGATTTAACAATTTATACAATTCTTCCTCTCCTATGGTAGAGAATGAGTGGAACTGTTCCTCAGGGGGTCTATAGTGCACTGTCTGATGTGATACTGTAGCTGACGGCTGAATGGTTGCAATTTTATCTCTAATAGTATCGATTTTAGAAGTAAAGTAGTTCATAAAGTCATTACTGCTGTGGTGTTGGGAAATTGTCAACACTTGTTGAGGCTTTATTTTTCGTTAATTTAGCCACTGTATTGAATAAATACATGGGGTTAAGTTTGTTTTCTTCTAAAAGAGAAGAAAAGTAATCGGATCTAGCAGTTTTTAATGCTTTTCTGTAGGATATGTTACTTTCCCGCCAAGCAATACGAAATACCTCTAGTTTTGTTTTCCTCCAGCTGCGCTCCATTTTTCGGGCTGCTCTCTTTAGGGTGCGAGTATGCTCATTATACCATGGTGTCAAAATGTTTTCCTTAACCTTCCTTAAGTGTAAAGGAGCAACTTTATTTAAGGTGCTAGAAAAGAGAGAGTCCATAGTTTCTGTTACATCATCAAGTTGTTCTGAGGTTTTGGATATGCTCAGGAATTTGGTTAAATCAGGAAGATAACTTAAAAAGCAGTCTTTTGTGGTAGAAGTGATGGTTCTTCCATACTTGTAACAAGAAGTAGAATTTACTATTTTGGCTATATGAAGTTTGCACAGAACTAAATAATGATCTGAGATATCATCACTTGGCTGAATAATTTGAACACCATCAACATCAATTCCATGTGACAGTATTAAATCTAGAGTATGATTTCGACAATGAGTAGTTCCTGAAACGTGTTGTCTAACACCAATAGAGTTCAGAATGTCTATAAATGCTGATCCCAATGCATCTTTTTCATTATCAACATGGATATTAAAATCACCAACTATTAAAACTTTATCTGCAGCCAGAACTAACTCGGATGTAAAATCACCAAACTCTTTAATAAAGTCTGTATGGTGCCCTGGTGGCCTGTATACAGTAGCCAGTACAGTAGCCTTGTCCCTTCATCACAGTAATTGCACTCCTGTTAATTGCACTCAGGTGTCTTCACTTGTTAGTCATTATCCTCCCTATATTAACCAGTCATTTTCTATTTGTCTGCATGGAGTCCTTACTTTCCGTCATCAAGTTTCCTCGCGTTCCTAGTCTTCGAGTTCCTGTTCCTGTTTGTTTGTTTGTTTTTTTCTGTTTTGGACTGATGTTTGGTTACGACCCTGGCTTGTTTTGACTCTGATTTTGGATAACCCTATTAAACTCACACTGCACTTGGATCATCCGTCTCCTGTGTTCCCGTACGTGACAGAAGGACTCCACCATGCCAAGATCCAGCGGTGTGGGATTTTGTATGTCACCTTTATTTATATAGCGCTTTAAACAAAATACATTGCGTCAAAGCAACTGAACAACATTCATTAGGAAAACAGTGTCAATAATGCAAAAATGAGAGTTAAAGGCAGTTCATCATTGGATTCAGTTATGTCATCTCTGTTCAGTTAAATAGTGTCTGTGCATTTATTTGCAATCAAGTCAACGATATCGCTGTAGATGAAGTGTCCCCAACTAAGCAAGCCAGAGGCGACAGCGGCAAGGAACCGAAACTCCATCGGTGACAGAATGGAGAAAAAAACCTTGGGAGAAACCAGGCTCAGTTGGGGGGCCAGTTCTCCTCTGACCAGACGAAACCAGTAGTTCAACTCCAGACTGCAGCAAAGTCAGATTGTGCAGAAGAATCATCTGTTTCCTGTGGTCTTGGCCAGGTGCTCCTCTGAGACAAGGTCTTTACAGGGGATCTGTATCTGGGGCTCTAGTTGTCCTGGTCTCCGCTGTCTTTCAGGGATGTAGAGGTCCTTTCTAGGTGCTGATCCACCATCTGGTCTGGATACGTATTGGATCCGGGTGACTGCAGTGACCCTCTGATCTGGACACAGACTGGATCTGGTGGCCACGGTGACCTCGGAACAAGAGAGAAACAGACAAATATTAGCGTAGATGCCATTCTTCTAATGATGTAGCAAGTACATAGGTTGTTATGGGAAGTGTTTCCGGTTCCGGTTTACCTAATTAATGCAGCCTAAAAATCCTTTAACGGATTTGGATAATAAAAGCATATTAGTATGTGTATGCCAGGTTAAAGAGATGGGTCTTTAATCTAGATTTAAACTGCAAGAGTGTGTCTGCCTCCCGAACAATGTTAGGTAGGTTATTCCAGAGTTTGGGCGCCAAATAGGAAAAGGATCTGACGCCTGCAGTTGATTTTGATATTCTAGGTATTATCAAATTGCCTGAGTTTTGAGAACGTAGCGGACGTAGAGGATTATAATGTAAAAGGAGCTCATTCAAATACTGAGGTGCTAAACCATTCAGGGCTTTATAAGTAATAAGCAATATTTTAAAATCTATGCGATGCTTGATAGGGAGCCAGTGCAGTGTTGACAGGACCGGGCTAATATGGTCATACTTCCTGGTTCTAGTAAGAACTCTTGCTGCTGCATTTTGGACTAGCTGTAGTTTGTTTACTAAGCGTGCAGAACAACCACCCAATAAAGCATTACAATAATCTAACCTTGAGGTCATAAATGCATGGATTAACATTTCTGCATTTGACATTGAGAGCATAGGCCGTAATTTAGATATATTTTTGAGATGGAAAAATGCAGTTTTACAAATGCTAGAAACGTGGCTTTCTAAGGAAAGATTGCGATCAAGTAGCACAGCTAGGTTCCTTACTGATGATGAAGAATTGACAGAGCAACCATCAAGTCTTAGACAGTGTTCCAGGTTATTACAAGCAGAGTTTTTAGGTCCTATAATTAACACCTCTGTTTTTTCAGAATTTAGCAGTAAGAAATTACTCGTCATCCAGTTTTTTATATCGACTACGCAATCCATTAGTTTTTCAAATTGGTGTGTTTCACCGGGCTGCGAAGAAATATAGAGCTGAGTATCATCAGCATAACAGTGAAAGCTAACACCATGTTTCCTGATGATATCTCCCAAGGGTAACATATAAAGCGTGAAGAGTAGCGGCCCTAGTACTGAGCCTTGAGGTACTCCATACTGCACTTGTGATCGATAGGATACATCTTCATTCACTGCTACGAACTGATGGCGGTCATATAAGTACGATTTAAACCATGCTAATGCACTTCCACTGATGCCAACAAAGTATTCAAGTCTATGCAAAAGAATGTTGTGTTCAATTGTGTCAAACGCAGCACTAAGATCCAATAAAACTAATAGAGAGATACACCCACGATCAGATGATAAGAGCAGATCATTTGTAACTCTAAGAAGAGCAGTCTCAGTACTATGATACGGTCTAAATCCTGACTGGAAATCCTCACATATACCATTTTTCTCTAAGAAGGAATATAATTGTGTGGATACCACCTTTTCTAGTATCTTGGACAGAAAAGGGAGATTCGAGATTGGTCTATAATTAACTAGTTCTTTGGGGTCAAGTTGTGGTTTTTTGATGAGAGGCTTAATAACAGCCAGTTTGAAGGTTTTGGGGACATGTCCTAATGACAATGAGGAATTAATAATAGTCAGAAGAGGATCTATGACTTCTGGAAGCACCTCTTTCAGGAGCTTAGATGGTATAGGGTCTAATATACATGTTGTTGGTTTAGATGATTTAACAAGTTTATACAATTCTTCCTCTCCTATAGTAGAGAATGAGTGGAACTGTTCCTCAGGGGATCTATAGTGCACTGTCTGATGTGATACTGTAGCTGACGGCTGAATGGTTGCAATTTTATCTCTAATAGTATTGATTTTAGAAGTAAAGTAGTTCATAAAGTCATTACTGCTGTGGTGTTGGGAAATGTCAACACTTGTTGAGGCTTTATTTTTCGTTAATTTAGCCACTGTATTGAATAAATACCTGGGGTTATGTTTGTTTTCTTCTAAAAGAGAAGAAAAGTAATCGGATCTAGCAGTTTTTAATGCTTTTCTGTAGGATATGTTACTTTCCCGCCAAGCAATACGAAATACCTCTAGTTTTGTTTTCCTCCAGCTGCGCTCCATTTTTCGGGCTGCTCTCTTTAGGGTGCGAGTATGCTCATTATACCATGGTGTCAAACTGTTTTCCTTAACCTTCCTTAAGCGTAAAGGAGCAACTTTATTTAAAGTGCTAGAAAAGAGAGAGTCCATAGTTTCTGTTACATCATCAAGTTGTTCTGAGGTTTTGGATATGCTAAGGAATTTGGATACATCAGGAAGATAACTTAAAAAGCAGTCTTTTGTGTTAGAAGTGATGGTTCTTCCATACTTGTAACAAGAAGTAGAATTTACAATTTTGGCTATATGAATTTTGCAAAGAACTAAATAATGATCTGAAATATCATCACTTGGCTGAATAAAAAAAAAAAAGTGAAGTGACATTCAGCCAAGTATGGTGACCCATACTCAGAATTTGTGCTCTGCATTTAACCCATCCGAAATGCACACACACAGAGCAGTGAACACACACACACACTGTGAGCACACACCCGGAGCAGTGGGCAGCCATTTATGCTGCGGCGCCCGGGGAGCAGTTGGGGGTTCGATGCCTTGCTCAAGGGCAAAGTAATTTCATAATTTCAACACCATCAACATCAATTCCATGTGACAGTATTAAATCTAGAGTATGATTTCGACAATGAGTAGGTCCTGAAACGTGTTGTCTAACACCAATAGAGTTCAGAATGTCTATAAATGCTGATCCCAATGCATCGTTTTCATTATCAACATGGATATTAAAATCACCAACTATTAAAACTTTATCTGCAGCCAGAACTAACTCGGATATAAAATCACCAAACTCTTTAATAAAGTCTGTATGGTGCCCTGGTGGCCTGTATACAGTAGCCAGTACAAACATAACAGGGGATTTATCATTAACATTTGTTTCTTTGGATAATGTTATATGAAGTACCATTACAAATGAGTTATACTTGAAGCCTGCCCTCTGAGAAATCCTGAAAACGTTGTTATAAATTGAAGCAACACCTCCACCTTTGCCTTTTAGACGTGGCTCATGTTTATAACAGTAATCTTGGGGGGTGGACTCATTTAAAATAATGTAATCATCAGGTTTTAGCCAGGTTTCTGTCAAACAGAGTACATCTATATTATGATCAGTGATCATATTATTTACAAAAAGTGTTTTCGTAGAAAGGGATCTGATATTCAATAAGCCAAGCGTTATCATTTGTTTATCCATATTGCTTCTGTTTTTTATTTGTTGAACCTCAATTAAATTGTTAATCTTAACTTGGTTTGGACGTTTTTTGTATTTTCTAGTTCGGGGAACAGACACAGTCTCTATAGTGTGATATCTAGGTGAAAAAGTCTCTATGTGCTGAGAATTAACTGACCTCTGTGACGGGAGGCAGCTAGCAGACGGTCGGTTTAGCCAGTCTGTCTGCTTCCTGACCTGGGCCCCAGTTAGTCAAGTATAAACACTAAGACTATTTGCCATATTTCTAGAGAGAAGAGTGGCGCCACCCCAGGAGGGATGAAGACCATCTCTTTTAAACAGGTCAGGTCTGCCCCAAAAGCTCGTCCAATTGTCTATGAAACCTATGTTATTCTGTGGGCACCACTTAGACATCCAGCCATTGAGTGATGACAATCTGCTATGCATCTCATCACCACGGTAAGCAGGGAGGGGACCAGAGCATATTACAGTGTCTGACATCGTGCTTGCAAGTTCACACACCTCTTTAATGTTATTTTTAGTGATCTCCGACTGGCGAAGTCGTATATGTTCCCCAGCCACCATAGAGGAGCGGATGGGGAGACTTTCTAACCTAACCACTCTCCGTCAAAAGGGGAGTGAGGTTGGTGGCTTGGCGCAAATGTTCTGGACAATGGCAGTGGGGCTGGGGTATAATGATGAGGCCCTGAAGGACCTATTCAACGACTGCCTGGATGACCCTTTGCCTGGGTGGGAGATGAAGGGGCTGGAGATCCTGGACTTTTGGGGGTTCACCAGTTACCTACAGCATCGATCTCGGTGGGATGACTCAGCCACACCTGTCTCTCTCGGTGGGATGGCCGAGTCTAGACCGGGGTCTACAGACAGTAGGACCGCCAGCCCAGCACCACTGCACAATATGGCCGCCAGCCCAGTGCCACAGCACAAGGTGGTCGCCAGCCCAGCGCCACGGCGCAAGATGGCCGCCAGCCCAGTGCCACAGCACAAGGTGGTCGCCAGCCCAGCGCCACTGCCCAGGATGGCCGCAAGCCCAGCGCCACAGCACAAGATGGCCGCCGGCCCAGCGCCACTGCCCAAGATGGCCGCCGGCCCAGCGCCGCTGCCCAAGATGGCCGCCGGCCCAGCGCCGCTGCCCAAGATGGCCGCCGGTCCAGCGCCACTGCCCAAGATGGCCGCCGGTCCAGCGCCACTGCCCAAGATGTCTGTACTGGTGATCTTCAAGGACAAAATCAAGTCACCGGTGTTCTTCATGGGCAAATTCAAGTCACCATTGATCTTCATGTGCAAAGGCAAGTCACCATTGATCTTCATGGACAAAGTCAAGTCACCAATGATCTTCATGGGCAAAGTCAAGTCACCAATGATCTTCATGGGCAAAGTCAAGTCACCAATGATCTTCATGGGCAAAGTCAAGTCACCAGTGTTCTTCATGGGCAAAGTCAAGTCACCAGTGTTCTTCATGGGCAAGGTCAAGTCACCGACAATCTTCATGGGCAAAGGCAAGTCACCATTGATCTTCATGAGCAAATGCAAGTCACCATTGATCTTCATGAGCAGAGTCAGGTCACCACTGATCTTCATGAGCAGAGTCAGGTCACCAATGATCCTCATGAGCAGAGTCAAGTCACCAATGATCTTCATGAGCAGAGTCAAGTCACCATTGATCTTCCTGAATCCAGTCTAAACTCTGCGGAACTACCAGAGCTTCTCCACGTCTCTGCTGAACTACCAAAGCCTCTCCACTTCTCTGCTGAAATACCAGAGCCTCTCCATGTCTCAGCCAAACTCTCTGAGCGCTCGACTGGTCCTGTCGTGGCCACGGAGGCCACCCTTAACTTGTTCATGTTCTCTGTTTCAGACTTGCCTATCCAGACTTGCTCTCATGTATCATCGATCCCACTGTGGTGGTCCTCGGTGCTGCCCTGGTGGGCTCCTGTCTCGACAGCACGGCTGTGGTGGTCTTCTGCACCGCCCTGGTGGGCTTCTGTCTCGACCGCACAGTGGTGGTCTTCTGCGCCGCCCTGGTTGGCTTCTGTCTCGACCGCAAGGATGTGGTGGTCTTCTGCGTCGCCCTGGTGGGCTTCTGTCTCGACCGCACAGTGGTGGTGGTCTTCTGCACCGCCCTGGTTGGCTTCTGTCTCGACCGCAAGGATGTGGTGGTCTTCTGTGCCGCCCTGGTGGGCTTCTGTCTCGACCGCACGGTTGTGGTGGTCTTCTACGCCGCCCTGGTGGGTTTCTGACTCAACCGCATGGCTCCAATTCCACCTTGCTCCACCCTGGATTCCTGCCCTGTCAGTTCGGCCCTGGGACACTGAACTTTCTGTTCTCCCCTGTACTTGTGTTTTGTTGTTGAGTTTTTTTTTGGCACTTCCTGTCTCTGTTACCCTCTATTACCTGGCCCTCCATCCCTCCCCCTGGTCCTCTGCCGGTCCACCTCCCTCCTGGGTTCCTTGTTTTTGTTAATTGCACTTGCCTTTGTTTCCCCATTTTACCTGGCCCTCCGTCCCTTTCCCTGGCCCTCCGCCGCTCCACCTCCCTCCTGGTCTCTGTATTCCTTGGTCTCTTCTTGGGTTCGGGTGGAGCATCTGGTAGCTGCTCCGTGGAGGAGGGGGTAATGTCACGCTGTCTGGTCTCTGTTTCCCTGGGTGTCTACTAGTGGTCTCACTTCCCCATAGGCACCTCACCGTAGGCACTACAATTCCCACTAGCCTTGTCCCTTCATCACAGTAATTGCACTCCTGTTAATTGCACTCAGGTGTCTTCACTTGTTAGTCATTATCCTCCCTATATTAACCAGTCCTTTTCTGTTTGTCTGCATGGAGTCCTTACTTTCCGTCACCAAGTTTCCTCGCGTTCCTTGTCTTCGAGTTCCTGTTCCTGTTTGTTTGTTTGTTTCTATTTTGGACTGATGTTTGGTTACGACCCTGGCTTATTTTGACTCTGATTTTGGATAACCCTATTAAACTCACACTGCACTTGGATCTTCCGTCTCCTGTGTTCCCGTACATGACAGAACAGCATTGTTTGTTACTTTGGTTACATTTACATTTATTTGTTACATTTGTATTATTTACATCAAGCTTTTGAATGGTACAGTAGTGTATATTGTTATTAAAACTTCGTAATGTTTCACTTGCTTATACATTTAGTCAGGAATTATAGTTTGGAAAAAGTCTAACTAGTAAAATGTTTACACGTTATGTGAAAACTAGTACAAGTGTATAAATAATAAAAAGTGACTTACTTATGTTTATGATCTCTGCTGAATAAAGCTTTTCATTCTTTTTTCTGAGCAAATCTCAAATCCTGAGGTAATCCACATCACATCTTTTTGGGGTGAATTATGTCTTATTCCTCTCATCGTGAAGCAAACAGTAAAATAAAAAAACTTGAACAGTCTTGCTGTGTTGTTTTCTGTTATATGGGCATATTCAAGGCACGCACTTTAGTGAAACATTAGAATGTGAATAGAGCGTTCAGCGCGGGGGCGTGGTCGCATTATATATCATGAAGGGAGACGTGAAAACGGACATCGCATTGTTTTCATATGGATTACTTTATCACAGAATATTTGTTTTCTGCAGCACTTCTTTAGTTTAAAAGTAGACATGTCAGGCTTTCTATAGATATATCTCTCATGTCTCTTCGTTGAGTATTCACTGAGTTACAGTTCATTTTAATGATGCGTTTGTAAATGAAGATCACCGCAGACAAAGGCTGCAGACACCACACCACATCTTTATTTTATAAATGCACAAAGTTTTGTTGTTATTATGTCTGTATACAAAAAAGTAGACCCTTTACAGATTCGATTGATGTATTGCTCTTATCTGTAAGATCAAAACTGAAAGTGTAATTTAAGTTCTTTTCAGGGTTATCAAGAGAAAATGACTCTTAACACGTATACGCATTAATCGACTTGAAAGGGTTAAACAAAAAAGATAGTCTCAAAGTAACTGAACAACATTAATTAAGAAAACAGTGTGTCAATAATGCAAAATGACAGTTAAATTGAATTAAGTGATGTCATCAACTGAGTTCAGTTTAAATAGTATTTGTGCAATCATTTGCAATCAAGTCAACAATATCACTGTAATGAAGTGTACACAAGGAAATCCACTGTGTGTTATACAGCAGCTTCAAAAATACTAATTTTACCCTTTTTTTCTGTGGTCAGGGGTGTAAATTTTGTCTAACAGTTGTGGGTGAGTGGGGGTCGGTGTGTGTTAATAAACATAAATTTTCACAAGAGCAATTTTTGAAAGGAACACAAATAATACAGCTAAAATTGTACTTATAAGGATATGTATACACAGAGGAAAGCCTTACTACTATTAACTACTATTATTCCAGCAGGGAGACTGCTCCAAATAATGCTATTTTTACCAGGGAACCCCCTCGGAACACGATTAGTTTTGTGATAGTTTTGAGTAGCAGTCGGTCAGGTTTTGTTGTAAAAACCTGGCAACCCTTTCCGTCAAGCAGGCCACGTAGCGACTCATCAAAAACTACATTGGCATCATCTGTATTAAAGAGAAAATAATAACATCATTTGATATTTAAGTGAATAAAATTGCCTTGAAAGCCTTACTACAACTATTGACAATTTTCTCTCTCTCACTGTATTTGTGTGTGTGTAGGTGATGTAAAAGAGGAAAGCAGGCATTCGTACCAAAGCACTGTGAGGCAAGGGAGAGGAAGATTTTAAATGTTTCTAAATGAATTTTTGCCCCATTTGTGTTGTTTTACTACTTACACAATTATTTAAAGTAATAAACATTGTTATTTACAATGCACTGCGTGGTTTAAATAATATTTTTGGGGTGGGGGGGCTCAGATAGTAGGGGTCCTGTCCCGACCCCCTATGTATGTCAAGTGAAGTCACCTTTATTTATATAGCGCTGAAAACAAAATACATTGCGTCAAAGCAACTGAACAACATTCATTAGGAAAACAGTGTCAATAATGCAAAATGACAGTTAAAGGCAGTTCATAATTGAATTCAGTAATGTCATCTCTGTTCAGTTAAATAGTGTCTGTGCATTTATTTGCAATCAAGTCAACGATATCGCTGTAGATGAAGTGTCCCCAACTAAGCAAGCCAGAGGCGACAGCGGCAAGGAACCGAAACTCCATCGGTGACAGAATGGAGAAAAAAACCTTGGGAGAAACCAGGCTCAGTTGGGGGGCCAGTTCTCCTCTGACCAGATGAAACCAGTAGTTCAATTCCAGGCTGCAGCAAAGTCAGATTGTTCAGAAGAATCATCTGTTTCCTGTGGTCTTGTCCTGGTGCTCCTCTGAGACAAGGTCTTTACAGGGGATCTGTATCTGGGGCTCTAGTTGTCCTGGTCTCCGGTGTCTTTCAGGGCAGTAGAGGTCCTTTCTAGGTGCTGATCCACCATCTGGTCTGGATACGTACTGGATCCGGGTGACTGCAGTGACCCTCTGATCTGGATACAGACTGGATCTGGTGGCTACGGTGACCTCGGAATAAGAGAGAAACAGACTAATATTAGTGTAGAATAAGTGTAGTCTGTGGCATTAAACTTCTCATATGCCACTGTTATTTGTAATTTAACTTCTAATTCCAACTGCCAAATATGACACCTAATTTAATACAATTTATGAACGCACATAGAAAAGAGAGAAATTATGGGATTTTTTTCTTGTTTTTATGTAGCTATCTATTAATTATTATTTTTTTACATAGGCTATATCTATTTAGTCATTTTTTCTGACCATCAAGTGTCAGTCGCTCGCAATGTCAACTGGCAGGAAAAAATGGTAAGTTCTAAGTTCTAAGTTTTTTTTACAATAGATAAAGTGGCAACAATTCGTACAAATGTGTCTAAATAATAATCTATTTTAAAGGCTTCGAGTTTCACCCAATTAGAAAATCGGCTTCGCGTTAATTAAATTATGTCAAAATGGTCGTTTCTAAATCCTAGTAAACAGAGTGTCACACTAATATAATCCTGGTGGTTGTTTATCCTCGACTGTCAGGCTGCTGTGAAGCTGCGCTCATCATGAGGGACAGAGACACACAGCTCGTCATTACTGTAGGAGTAAAAGAGCACAGTATTTCAGATAGAAGGGAGGAGATTTGCCGACGGCTCTCCTATTGGTTTAGTGCAACCGTGATGGCATTGAGGAGACAGCTTCATACTTTATAAAGCAGCCTGAGAGTGAGGAAACCACTGTGAACTCCTTACAGCTGAAGTGCGCTCAGGAAAACCCGTGAGAAAACACTGAGCCATGAGTGAGGTAAGTGCACCTCTAGCTTTACCTCATCCAGAGCGGATTTAAAGCAGATCTTCGCAACAGATTTTTATTATAAAACACGGAAAACGGCTTTTGGGTGCTGCAGTGTGTAGCTGTGAATCCTTGCTCAGCGTAGCAATCTATCTATCTATCTATCTAGGGAAATTTGGGGCTAGATGTCATACTTTTTATTTTGTTTTGAAATCTTCATTTTTGCATAAACACTGTACATTAAAGTTTTAGCTGTATAAAGGCATTGGATATTTTCAGATATTCAGATGGATATTTCTGGAGAAAGTGATAAGTTTTATTAAACACACAGTGATCTTTTGCTACACCATCACTCAAAAGCAGGGCATGTTATCACCTTCCATTAAATATGCATATAAAACTTTTTATTGGTAGTTCAGCAAAATCTGGACAGTGACCTAAATAATGAAACACTAAATAATTAATCAGTAGCAAAATATATAGTGCGCAAAACATGTAACTTGCCCCAATATGAGATTGTTGTAAAAATGTATGTGAACCTTGCCTTAATAGGCCTAGGCCAGTGTGATTTTACAACAAGAGTATAATGCTTGTTTTCTATATATATATATATATATATAGGTATTTTAGTTAGATTTTTTTTATGTTAACATTTGAAAATAACCTTCATGAACTAATAGCCTGTTGTCAGCTTTTTTTCTCTTGCAACATATTGCAGTCTACGTCAGCTTGTGGAATGCTGGTCTGTTCTGTGTTGTGAATAGAATGGAAAAATGAAGCTAAATGCAGGGAATAAAATCATGCATATGTTTGTATGCAAAACCATTGCGACAGAATACATACTTTAGTTGGGAACCACTGGTCTGTTTCACTAGGAAATATCTTGTCCATATCAAAATGTGCAGTTTCCCATTTTTTTGGGGACTTCTGTCTTTGTTTAAGATTTATCCACCAGAAGGGCTGCAAACTGTAGTGTTTGTGCTTGATTTGTTGGGTACAGCATAATCTCACTGATTCTCTCTCAGTAAATAGTTAATACATTTTTAGAGAGGAAGTGCTAATTAACTTCAAAGCCATCTGAAAAGTGGTGCAGTTGTGACATCTTTCTCCAGCAACACGAGCTAGGTGTGTGCGTTTTCTTGATGTTATTTTCTGTGACCTGCAGTGCTTTTGAAAATGATGTGCCAGATGTAACATAGAGAGGGATGCTAATTATGAGAGAGGAAATTAGCATAAACTAATCCCTGATTTAAGCAGTCAGGTCATTATCATGCATTCAGTTTGCTTCTAAGTATTAGAGCGTTTAATATCTAAAGAAAAGGACCAATTACTGTGAGAGCTGTGATCAAACACCATATGCCACATCTCTCCAGCTTCTTCTCATTAGCTTTCATTCTGCTTTTCCCTGTAGAAAATTTAGTAGGAGAAAGATGTTTATTTATTTTTCTATCCATCCCAGCATTGTTTTGTAAAAATTTTAAAATAACATTAAAAATTTAAATCCAGATTTTAATTTTCAAAGATTCATTACAACTTTAATATTTTTTCCTCAAAATGCAATAAATCCATTTTTTTTTTTTTTTTCAAAATGCAGTAAATCCATTGAATCAATATGAAAGTTATTTTTCATATTGAAACTGATTAAAATACATAACATAGTAAGTACTGGACTAAAAATACATTCATCAGTCATTGCTTCCAAAATGAATTCAACGGGTCATCTTGTTAATGCTATAAATTAATTACAGCAATAAAATACAATTTCATCATAAACAAGAACATGAACAAAAATATCACATTAGACCACAAAAGTTCCAAAATTATATTTCCCTTACATTTGCCATGTTACATTCATTTAGTTGACTACTGCTGTATGCTGTATTAACATAAACATAATTGGCATTAATACAAACAATAACACTGACAAGCTACGCAATATCGCGTTCTTAATCAAATGCGGTTCATCTAATGACAGGATATAGCGCAGCTTGTCAGTGATCTACGGCTCTGTGTATTAAATGCATTTGCTTAATTTCCACCTGAAAGCACGTGATAGATTTACCGGTCCTATTAATCACAGAACTGGCTCTACTGACAAGATGTCCATGGCAATCACATGCAATTTATCGTGCAGCCCTTGTTTGTTGATCACAAAGTACAAAGTAGATGAGGAAAATTAGGATGCCGGTGTATTCAGAGCACCGCCATTACTGTCTAGACTCTAGAGTGTGTGGAATGGTGTACTGTGATTGGTTGAGCGGATATATCGCGTTCTGCATTTTGCGTAAAATTAAAAATTGACTTTTCAATACAAACCAGATACAATACTGATTTTGGTGGAAACAAAACTCTTCATATATACTGTATGTATATATATATATATATATATATATATATATATATATATATATATACATATACATAGATACACGTAATGGAAAATATAAAATATAAAATATAGAATATATAATGAAAAATATAATTTTAAAACTATTTTAATTAGCTTTTGTAGGTAATGAGGCCAACTCTATAATACTTAAGATTAATTTAATACCAGGTAATGTTAATATAACAAAAAAACACACAACAATGATAGCAGCATAACATTTTTTACATGTATAATTTTTCTAACAATACATATCATTTTTATAGTGTGTAAATTTGTCAGCACATGTACAGAATTTAGTTTTAATTCATTCAGTTCATTCAAAATGAACAACAGCTGGTTCCGTTTTTTAAATTCCATGTTGTTTGAATTGTGGAAATCATAAGGCCCTGTGAATATACTCATCACATAAGAGAGCTGGAGAGCACAGACTGGGGATAGATCAAGAGCCACACGGCACATTTAATCTAAATTTGACAACTCTTGAAAAACTGCCCACATTACTCATTTCAAAATGGTCTCCACGTCTCTCATCTAATTCATCTCTGACTACTCCATGCATTACTCCCCTCACACTGGATTGTTTTATGACATTCAAAAGGCCTACTACATTTCTCGAAGAAGCAAACGGCCAGTGTTTCCCACAGAATTAGATTCTATTTGCGGTGGTGTGGTGTTTGGGGACTGGGGACTGGTGACCGGGGGGGTGGATTAAGTAAAATATATCATATATATATATATATATATATATATATATATATATATATATATCATAAATATATCATATATTTTTAGTGACAAGTACACATTTCCATTGCCAACACTTAGTGTCAGATACCTTAAAGGGATAATTTGGTTATATTTGGAGATATTTGGAAGAATGACAGAATCAAACAGATCTCGGTCCCCATTGACTTCCATAGTAGGAAAAATATATACTATGGTAGTCAGTGGGGACCGAGATCTGTTTGGTTACAAACATTCTTCCAAATATCTTCCTTTGTGTTCAGCAGAACAAAGAAACTCATTCAGGTTTGGAACAACTTGAGGGTGAGTAAACGATGATAGAATTTTCATTTTTGGGTGAATTATCCCTTTAAGGACATTGCTATTGCTACACACACACACACACACACACACACACACACACACACACACACACACACACACAAACTCACAAACTTACTGACACACTCAAACACAGGCTCACACACTAAAACATTCAAAAAGACTCACACACACACTCACACACAGACTCAGACACACACAGGCTCACACACACACCAAACTGGACCTGGAGGTGGACACACACAGACTCTGACACACACACACAAACCTGGAGATTGAGGTGGACAAAAACCAACACACACCAACCTGAACCTGGAGATAATAATAATATAATGTCTAGTCTGGTGGCTGTGATATATATAAACCTACCAACATCCGTTGCCATGATTTTCGGAATGACTGATCGCGAGAGGAAAAGAATGACGTTTTAGTCGCAAAACATCGGTTAATGGAAACGCCGTCATTTCGCAATAGTTGTTTATCGATATTTAGAAAAAAAAAACACAAAAGTTTTGCGCGAATCTGTAATGGAAACGCGACAGCTCTTAACATAGACTAACCAACTTCTCAGAGTTATGTTGAGCAACAGTGTTCATTACTAACCATTCAACCCCGGATTGATTCTGGGATCTTCGCTGGGGGAATAAGCATTAAGCACCGGTGATCCGTCCTCTAAGTCTGATTGGACGTGCTGCTATGAGCAAGAATGTGTCGTGGCATCCAAGCTCCCCATGTTTGCCACAAACTTTCTTTGACTTGCAACTGTCTGATGCAATATTCCCATAAACGGAAGCTGTTCTCATTCTGCCTGTTTTTATTTAATAGCAAGTCAGCTTCCATATTACATTAGACAAGCATTTGTGCACTTCACAATAAAAACATTTGACTAATGGTACTAAAGGGAGGGGAAGGATACAATTTATGTATAATAACCATTTGACTGTGATGTGAATTGTTTGAAAAAAAAAATGTGTGAGAATAATAATAGTATGAAATATGAGCAAGATAATAAAAACAAAAATACAGTGGTGGATGCATGTTAAAACTGGAACATGAATTACATAAGACTATATAAAAAAAATACTAAAAGACTTTCAGAAGTCCACCTCATGCCACTCTAGTGAAGGATTTACTTTTTGCCAATTTGAAGTTAAGAAATCATTGTCGTTATTTCCCATTTGCTTAAATCTCCATAGCATAAGCTGTTTCTTTGAACAGTTGCAAATGAAGTAGCCCAAACGCCAGGCGAAGCCGCAGTACGTTTTTCGGTTTGGCCGAAGACATCAACACATCAGCATATTAAGAAGCTTAAGCAAATAGTTTTGTTATCCAAGCTTATAACTCTGCATGTTTGGTAGTGCTTTTGAAGGCAAGCGTCTCTATAACTACTGCTCATACTGAGCGTACTGAGGATTTGTACAAACCCTTAACCCCAAGTATTACAATTCCTGGACCATCTGTTTTATGCACATGAGTGATGCTTCAAATCACATGGCTTGTTGAGGAAAGTTGTGCTTTTACTTTTTTTAAGTGATTGTAACCACATAGCAACATATTAATAACCACTCAGAGAACCTTAGCAACCAAATATACTGTATGAGCACCCTGGCTATCACCAACAACAAGCAAAAGTTTAAAAAAGCTTTTGAATACAATTTTAAGTTAAAAGTGCAACAGTTCATTGTAACAGCTCCAATAACCAATTGAATGTCTAAAGAACAAGGACCAAGGCATATTTAGAGATCTGGTTTTATCTGGTTTATGCTTATTAGATGCTGCTTTGTTCCATATTATTTAGCACATGCAGTGACAGGAAGTACGTCAAAAAAGCCATGAATATTTGAGTGATCATTTACTTCAATAAAAGGGTCATGAATCACATTCACAATCTACAGACCGACAGTCTAAGTGTTGTTATGAGAATAAATTGTCCCTGTAATGTGTTAGTTTTGGTTTGATTACTGAGGCGGTATTCATCAATTGCATCAGCTCTCAGCACTGGGTTTGTAAGATTCCCTGCTGACTCTACAGCATCTCGCACATGCAATGTAAATATGTAAATTAAATCGATAAAACAAACTGACAAGTTTATTAAGCCCCTTGATGGTGAGAAGTGAATTGAAAGGTGATAGCAGAACATTTAGTCAATTGAACAATAAACTGGGGAGAAACAGTTAATAAATCTCTCCCTGCCAGGGACATGGTGCTAGCTTGATTGATTTAGCCTGTTATTTATAAGATGAGCTCCCGCTCGTGGATTGCTCTGTGCCCTACATTATAAAACTAATTATATGAATAATTTGCATGTTTTTTTCCCTTTAGATCCACTCCATAATTTTATGTTTTTGCTCCAAATATAGCAGAGACCATATTAACTGAGACTGACCACTGGTGTTTACAACTCTAGTGAAGTCAGTCCCGTCTTCCAAATAAAAGATTGGATAAATTGACATTCCTAGAATTCCCTGCGTGACACTTCACATTTTAGTAATGTGTAAAGTCAGCAAGGTCACGTGATACTTATGCTCAGCCTCTGCTCTACACTGCAGTTGCACATTGACTGAAGCATTATTTGGGGGGAAAACAATAACATTCATGTCAGATTGTACTGCTGATTCTATTGAAATGTAAGTTTTGTGAGTAATTTTTTAGATATATTGTTTTGCAGGACTTGCCGTGGGTTTGCTATCATAATAAGAAAAAATATTTATGCTACTTGTTTGTAAAGTTGGGATCTTTCTGAAGTTTGCATAGGTGTAGATGCTACACACAGCCAGGTAAAGCAGAAGGATTAATAAACATTTTACTTTAAGTGATGGTATCGATTGGTAACACTATAGTAGTTGTGTATATACTGATCTGCCAGAACATTAAAACCTCCTGCCAAATATCCTGTAGGTACCTTGTGCTCTCTGAATGTGTCTGTGGTTTCTGGCACCAAGACATTAGCAGCAGATACTTTCAACTAGGGCTGAAACGATTCATCGAGTTACTTGATTAACTCGATTACCGTATTTTCCGTACTATAAGGCCCACTTAAAAGCCTTTTATTTTCTCAAAAAATGACAGTGCTCCATATAATCTGGAGCACCTTATATATGGATCAAGGCGCTCTGTCAAAATGTTGACATTCCCTTTAGCACAGCTCCATCTAGTGGATGCATAACGCAAACCCAGTCAAACGTTTGACTGCAGTATCTTCTAACTATGCGCCTTATAATCCGGTGCGCCCTATATATGAAAACCGTTCTAACATAGGCCATTCATTGAAGCTGCGCCTTATAATCCGGTGCGCGTTATAGTGCGGAAAATACGATACAAAAATTCCTCGAGGCAAAACCTCTGCCTCGAAGCCTCATTAAATTCCTATGATGCGCAGGTATCTGATTCACACGGTCTATTGTTCAATGTTTAGGAAGCACACCATAGTGCGTGATACATTTTGAATTTAGTTGGCGCGATGGCGGAGAGTAAAGATGTCCATAAACGGCAGAGAATGTCTAAAGTTTGGGATCATTACATTTTTAAAACAGAAGAGAACAAGGTGCAATGTGTCTACTGCAAAGTAGACCTGGCATTCCACAGCAGTACGACTTCAATGAATCCGCATGTGAACCGAAAAGATCCACTCCATGCTGTTTCAGTAAGCGTCGCTGAAACAAGGTAACCTAGCCTAAGCCTATACATTGTTCGCTGATTTTAATCCCATACTGTATTTGTAGCGATGTCGTGATGCGGTTTGACTAGATATGATGTTTAGCTTTGATGTTTTTAAGTAGTAAACGTATTCACGTTCAATTGCAAGAGAGTATAGCCTAAAAAAAAGAACCCCTTCACACACACACACACACACACACACACACACACACACACACACACACACACACACACACACACACACACACACACACACACACACACACACACACACACAAATAACCCCTTCTCACACACGCATGCACCCTCGTCTCTCTCACGCACCAGTCAGACCAATCGCGGCAATGCATCACATATGCTTAAACCTTTATGTGGTCATGCAACAATAATTTCAGCATGCATTCAGTTTATACACCGGGACGTGATGTTGTGACACGATTTTTCGAACGGGTGCTTCTCCTAAAATGCACCCCAATGCAAGTGATGCAAGCCAAATGCAGTGTTCTATTGAAAATGAATGTGTGTATTTCTGCCATACCAAACTGCAATGAAGCAACTGGTCTGACTGGGGTGTCACTCTTCCTCACGCATGGCATGCACACACACACACACAGACACACACACACACACACAGACACACACACACACACACACACACACACACACACACACACACACACACACACACACACACACACACACACACACACACAGGTTGCTAGGTTACCATAGCAAATAGGCTCAACCCAGAAATTATAAATTATTTGTTAGTAGCCTAAAGGTATATGCTGCAGCTGCAGAAATCTACATAAAACAGATATTTTCAATACCTCTGTTTTTTTATTTTTAATAAAAGCCAAATGCTTCATCATTTTACAGTCACATCATTTTTGTTATGCATTATTTGTTTTAGTTGTTTAAAAACACACAACAAAATGTATCCGATTAATCGATTAATCGATCGATTAAGTGCTAGATTAATTGATTACAAAAATAACCGATTGCTGCTGCCCTACTTTCAACAATCATTAGGTAGGTGGTAGGTATCAAAGTAACATCTAAGGTTTCCTAGCAGAACATTTCCAAAGCATAACACTGCCTCTGCTGACCTGCCTTCTTCCCATAGTGCATTCTGCTGCCATGTGCCAACTTTTCCCCAGGTAAATGATGCACATGCACTGGGCTATCCACCTAAGCTACAAGAAAAAATGATTTATCAGTCCAGGCAAACTTCTTCTATTGCTCCATGGTCCAGTTCTGATGCCAACCTGCCTATAGTAGATGCTTTTGGCAGTGGACAAGGGTTATTATGGGTACTCTGACCAGTCTGCCCCATATGCAGTAAACTGCAATGCACCTTTCTATCACAGGCAGCATTATGTTTTTCAGCAATTAAAGCTACAGTAGTTCTTTTGTGTGATCAGACCAGATGGTGCCTGCTCACTGTTTGTCCTTTTTTAAAACACTGTTTCTGCTACATACTGGGTACACCCCAACAATACGATTTGACCAGTCATCTAGCATCACTATTTGTCCCTTATCTAAGTCTCCAGATCTTTTCACTATCCAAATTTCTCTGTTTGAAACAAATGAAATTTAAGAACTGACTGTTCACTTGCTATCCTAAGATATTGCAGTGGACAGGTGCCATTGTAAACTAATTAATGTTATTCACTTAAAGGGATAGTTCACCCAAATAGCAAAATTATGTAATTAATAACTCACCCTCATGTCGTTCCAAACCAGTAAGACCTCCGTTTATCTTTGGAACACAGTTTAAGATATTTTAGATTTAGTCCGAGAGCTCTCAGTCCCTCCATTGAAACTGTGTGAACGGTATACTGAAAAATTATAAAAACATCATCAAAGTAGTACATGTGACATCAGAGGGTCAGTTAGAATTTTTTGAAGCATCGAAAATACATTTTGGTCCAAAAATAGCAAAAACTACGACTTTATTCAGCATTGTCTTCTCTTCCGTGTCTGTTGTGAGAGAGTTCAAAACAAAGCAGTTTGTGATATCCGGTTCGCGAACGAATGATTCGATGTAACCAGATCTTTTTGAACCAGTTCACCAAATCGAACTGAATCATTTTAAACGGTTCGCGTCTCCAATATGCATTAATCAACAAATGACTTAAGCTGTTAACTTTTTTAATGTGACTGACACTCCCTCTGAGTTCAAACAAACCAATATCCCGGAGTAATTCATTTACTCAAACAGTACACTGACTGAACTGCTGTGAAGAGAGAACTGAAGATGAACACAGAGCCGAGCCAGATAACGAACAACAGACTGACTCGTTCTCGAGTCAAGAACCGTTTCTGTCGGACGCGTTGTCACGGTTGGTAAACCGTGATCTCAGATATTGTCTTTATTAAACTGTGTTAAACTCGCACTTGCTTCCTGCCACTCCTTCACCCAGAAGTTACAGAACGCTCTCACCAAACATGGAAGCAGCGAGCACCACTTCACTCTCAGAATTTATCCACCACAGCGTCAACCGCATGGATCAGCAGCGGGAGAGCATTGTGAACATCGGACACGTGATCCAAGCGCTGGTGACACAGGTGTCCGAGCTCAGGAGCAAATCCATCAGCTCACCTCTCTCGCTGCGCCCACCGCACCGGTAGGGCCGCCTTATGGGGGACGGCGGTGTGGGAGAATCGACATCCGTGTTGCACCTTGTTCCACGCCCTATTCCGAAGAAATAAAAAGAGTGTTCGATCAAGCCGCGGCCGGCAGGGAGGAAACTCTCGGACCTCCGTCAAGGGAAATCGTCGGTGGCGGATTATTCCATCCAATTCCGCACCCTGGCGGGCACGTGCCAGTGGGACGAGGAGGCGCAGTGGGAGTTTAGTAAGTTTGAGGCTACTATCGGGTGGGATCTCCGCCGGGAAGTCCTCAACTACATCTTTTACTCTCCTTCCGGTGAAACTGCGGTGGGAGAACCATACTGACGACTGTCATGCTCTTCTGGACTCTGGAGCCGAAGGTAATTTCATTGACACTGTCCTTGCACGTCACCTGAACCTTCCTGTCCTTCCTGTGTCTCATCCCATCCATGTCACCACACTCAATGGCCAGGAACTGCCTCACGTCACTCACAACACGGAACCCATTACTCAACTCACCTCAGGCAACCACAGTGAAACCATATCCTTTTACCTCATGGACTCCCCTGTCGCTCCCATTGTTTTAGGTCACCCCTGGTTGGTCAAACATAATCCACGAGTGGATTGGGGTTCCAACACAGTCACTTTGTGGACTGAAAGTTGTCATGAGTCTTGTCTGGTTTCTGCTTGTCCTGTTGTGCCTGTTTCTGTCTTTCAGAAGGTGACCATGGTGTTATCAAATGTGCCCGCAGAGTACTTGGACCTGAAGGAGGTGTTCAGTAAGTCCCGTGCTGCTTCTCTTCCTCCGCATCGTCCCTATGACTGTGCTATAGACTTAGTTCCAGGTAAGTCTCCGCCTAAGGGCAAGCTTTACTCTCTTTCTAATCCGGAGAGGGAGGCCATGGAGAAATACATTTCTGATTCCTTGGCATCAAGGTTCATCCGCCCTTCCTCTTCTCCAGCAGGGGCGGAATTCTTTTTTGTGGGTAAGAAGGATGGTTCTCTGCGACCTTGTATTGACTACCGAGAGCTGAACAAAATTGTTAAATTTTTAGGAGCGACGGTTAGTCTGTCTTCGGGTTATCATCCCCAGAGTAACGGGCAGTCTGTGCGAGCCAACCAAGATTTAGAGAGAACGTTGCGATGTTTAGTCTCCAAGAATCCTTCTTCCTGGAGCCAACAACTCTCTATGGTGGAGTACGCTTACAATTCGTTACCAGTGTCAGCCACGGCCTCTCTCCGTTTCAGTGCAGCTTAGGTTACCAGCCACCGGTTTTTCCTAGTCGGTCCCCTCCGCTCACGCATTTGTCCAGAGGAGCCCGCGAGACTCTGCTCCGGATGAGGGAGTGACTAAGGCCAAGGCCGATCGCCACCGGTCAAAGCCTCCCGTATACGTCGTGGGTCAAAAAGTGTGGCTTTCTACTAACAATATTCCTCTCCGCTCTGTTTCTAACAAATTAGCTCCCAAATTTATTGGCCCGTTTGCTGTCACCAAGATCATTAGTCCGGTGACAGTCCGCCTCAAACTACCTCCAGTGTACAGGAGAATTCATCTCACCTTCCATGTGTCCACAATTAAACCCGTGTTTTATTCACGTATTAATCCGCCTACCCCGGTTCCCCCACCGCCGCGTCTCGTAGATGGGGAACCAACTTATTCAGTGAATCGTATTCTGTACTCGAGACGGAGGGGACGAGGATTCCAGTACTTGGTGGACTGGGAAGGTTACGGTCCGGAGGAGAGGAGTTGGGTACCTGCTAGGTACATACTGGATCACTCCCTTATTGATGATTACAATCAGCAGCTAGGCCCTTCTGGGAACTCCAGGAGGCGTTCTTAGAGGGGGGTTACTGTCACGGTTGGTAAACCGTGATCTCAGGGTTTTGCACTTTGTGGGTGAAATCTGTGTTTTACGCGTCAGCACTGATTAGTTTCTGGGACGTCTCCGCTAATTGTCATCAGCAACAGCTGTCATTCATTACTCATCCCTATATATTGGCTTGTCTAACGTCTTGTGTTCGTGAGAGCGTTGTTTCATGTTTGTAACCTATGTTTGCTTTCTGGTGTGTTTCTGTGTTGGATGTCCGTGTCTCCGGGAACCCCGTCCACTCTACGCACATCTCCAACAAGCTACATCACTTACCTTCGTCTCGCTTCCCCGCAGTTCCTGTGTCACCCTCTCCTGCTGCCAAATCATCTGCGCCATCCGGATACTTTACCCACCTGCATCATCCTGGACAGTGTATTCCTCTCAGCTTCATCTTTGTGTCATATTGTCGTCTTGTATCATTGTCTTCATTAAACTGTGTTAAACTCGCACTTGCTTTCTGTCACTCCTTCACACACAGAGCGTCTGAACCGAACTGGTTCTTTTGGTGATTGATTCTGAACTGATTCTGTGCTAATGTTATGAGCGCGGATAAACTGAAGACTTGAATCAAGGGCAATCATCACCAATGACACCATTACGTCGAGTGCAAAAGAACCGGTGAACCGTTTTCTTCAACCGGTTTATTGAATCGAACTGTCCGTAAGAAGTACTGGTGATCCGAAAACCGATGCAACCAGTTCTTGACTCGAGAACGAGTCAGTCTGTTGTTTGTTATCTGGCTGGGCTCGGTGTTCATCTTCAGTTCTCTCTTCACAGCAGTTCAGTCAGTGTACTGTTTGAGTACATTAATTACTCCGGGATATTGGTTTGTTTGAATTCAGAGGGAGTGTAAGCCACATTAAAAAAGTTAACAGCTTAAGTAATTTGTGGATTAATGCATGTTGGAGACGCGAACTGTTTAAAACGATTCAGTTCGATTTGGTGAACTGTTTCAAAAAGATCCGGTTACATCGAATGATTCGTTCGCGAACCGGATATCACAAACTGCTTTGTTTTGAACTCTCTCACAACAGACCCGGAAGAGAAGTCAATGCTGACAAAATTCTAACTGACCCTGTGATGTCACATGGACTACTTTGATGATGTTTTTCTTACCTTTCTGGACATGGACAGTAGACCGTACACACAGTTTCAATGGAGGAACTGAAAGCTCTCGGTCTAAATCTAAAATATCTTAAACTGTGTTCTGAAGATGAACGGAGGTCTTACGGGTTTGGAACAACATGAGGGTAAGTTATTAATTACATAATTTTGCTATTAGGGTGAACTATCCCTTTAACCTGTCAGTGGTTTTAATTCTGACAGTGAAATCTATTGCAAAAAAAAGCTATTGCACCATGCTCTGATCCAGCACCTGAGTAATTAGCAAAAGTGAATATAAGGGTGAATTATTAGTTAAGTTCTGTTAAACTGACTAAATCAAAAAGAGGCGATACTGTTTAAAGTTTAGTTGACTATTTAAAAGTAGACTTTTCTGTAATATAAGACAAGGGATCTGGTGAAAGCAGGAGTGGGGCGTTGAGGAAGTTAAACGATCCCTTGAAGTTTCTGCTACGGCTCACCTGACAGACTGCTCATAAATCACATCACCTGTGACATAGGGGTGGGCAATATGGAAAAAATATAATATAGCATTTTTTAAATTTTTTTTTTAAATATCATGGTTCACGATTTTATCACAATTCTTTGTCATGTTGGTTTTACTATTTTGCAAGTTGCCTGAGCATTATTATTATTATTATTTTTTTTATTTAACCTTTATTTAACCAGGAAGTCCCTTGAGATAGAATCTCTTTTTCGAGGGAGACCTGGCCAAGACGGCACACCAGTTACAATTTAAATACAAATACAACATAGTCAAAACAACCAAACAAGCATCACATAAAAAGGAACAGGTCACATATGGCAGTTACATTTTTGAGTTATATGGCATTTTAACATGGTCTTGAATTCATTTAATGGGACTAAAACATTTAGATGTAGCAAGTTTTGCAGATTATTCCAAGACCATGGTGAAAAGTAAGAGAAGGCTTTCCTCCCCAGCTCAGTAAAAACCCTTGGAACCTGGTAAGAGAGCCACCTGGTGGAACGGAGATGAAAACTGCTGGAATTCTTCTTAAGAAGATTACTTAAATATGTCGGCAGTTTACCTAACATGGCCTTTTATAGAAAAATATGAAAATGAAGTTGTCTACGTAGACTTAGTGACGGCCAACCAATCAGTTCATACAACGTACAATGATGAGTACGGGAACCAGAGTTAGTTATAAAGCGCAGAGCACTGTGATACACAGAATCTAAAAAGTGGAGAGTACTAGAGGCAGCATGCATGTAGACAACATCACCATAGTCCAAAACACTCAAAAAGGTAGCCTGCACAAGTTTTTTTCTATCTAACAGGTTAAAACAAGCCTTATTCCTAAAAAAAAAACCCAGTCTTACTTTCAGTTTTTTTTTTTTACAAGCTTTTCAACATGAACTTTAAAAGAAAGTTTGTTGTCCAGCCAAAAACCTAAATACTTATATGATGTAACATTTTCAATTAATTTCTTATTTAGTGTGTTAATAGTTATATTATCTGGGGATTGGGAACGAGCCCTTGAAAACGTCATAAATTTGGTTTTCTTAGTATTTAGCACTAACTTAAGGCCATGTAGTGAGACTTGGAGCTCTTTAAAGGCTAATTGAAGGTAATTTATGGCTTGGCTCAATGAAGGGGCAACTGAATATATCACAGTATCATCTGCGTAAAGGTGCAGTTTAGCAGTTTGCACATCCTTTCCAATATTATTTATAAATATAGAAAATAAAATAGGGGCTAAAATCGAACCTTGAGGAACACCCTTGGAAATCTCTAAAAAGTCTGATTTAAGACCATCTATAGAAACACATTGCGTTCGTTCTGTAAGATAATTTTTGAACCAATTAATAGCTGTGTTTCCTATTCCAATATTACGTAATCTATTTAGCAATAACTCATGGTCAACAGAGTCAAATGCCTTGGACAGATCCACAAATAAGGCAGCACAATGTTGCTTTTTGTCCAAGGCATTTATAATGTCATTTAATAGCAACAAAGTTGCAGTTACAGTCAAACTAATTTCCCTATTATAAATACAAAGCCTTTCAAAGTAACAAAAAAAAAGAAAAATAAAGAATGGGCAGATATTTAAACCAAAGAGGGTGAAGATAAAAATCTTTGTTCTTATTTTTTAATAACAAAGGAAAAAGAATGACAAAGATACACATTACAACTACACATAATATAAAAATAAAACAAACAGTGCTTTATTTTCAGGTACAAAAGGTGTATTTAGCAGGAGCATTCAAGAAATTGAATGAACAAATCTAAAAAATAGAACACTGTATAAACTGATTCCTAAAGCAACTGTATTGGATTTCTTCAGTTCAGAGCAGCGAGTGATTTTTCTCTTTTTGTTTTGTTGTTATATTAACGTTAAAGGAACGTCACCCAAAAATAAAAATTCTGTCAGCTGTCTGTCAATTCTGTCATAGTGTTTTATTTTTATACCACCATTTACTCACTCAAAAGTGATTTTAAATTTGAATGAGTTTCTTTCTTCTTCTGAACATAAATGCTATTTTGAGGAACGTGGAAAACCAAACAGTTGCTTGTCCACAGTGACAAAATGTTTTGCTACTATCAAATTCAATGTTGACCAGCAACTGTTTGGTTACCCACAACCTTCAAAATATCTTATTTTGTGTTCAGCATTTTATACAGGGTTGGGTCAACGTGACAGTGAGTAAATAATGACAAATTTACTTTTAGTGTGATCTGTCCCTTGACAGTAATGACAGTAGGCTGCATGTTTAATAGGCCTACTGTCCTTAAGCCCTATTCGGACGGGACTAATTTTCTAAACTACATTTGAGTTTTGATTCTTACCACCTGACGTCTGTGATTTTTATGTACCAATTCGGACGGGACTAACATCTCCGTGTTTATTACAGAGGTGGGAGGGTCTGTTTTGTGCATCTGGGAGTCACAGAGATCACGCGCTCTGTATGCGTGTATTGCATTCATTCAGAATGATTGCCATTAGTATTATTACACAATAAATACTAAATGGCTAGTATAGCAAAACCATGTTAATGTATGGTTCCTTTAGTTTAACTTGGTTTCCTTTTGTGTGTGTGTGTGTGTAGTAGGCTAAACCTACCTATGTTTAATTTTCATAAAGGTACATATGTAATTAAAACATTATGTAACTGAGTGCATAAATGAACATGAGTAATCGTACCTGATGCTGATATTACAATAGCCGGTATTAACAGTTTACGTGATCTTGCTCTTGATTTTATTATTTTTATTATTTTTTTATTATTATTTCTTTGCTGGTAAGCAAATATATTAAACATGCGCGCGGTAAGAGCGTCTACGGTAATTCACGTTGGCCAAAACACACAAGGAAACGCATTGTGAAATAAAATACCGCTGACAATGACAGACATTCGCACTCGTACGGGATTAGTTTTCTCAGAGGATCACTGAGTTTGCTGAAAAACAGTAGGTAATTTGCTCTGGAATTATCACAGAGGTTGTGTGAGAAAAATACAGACGTGGCAGATTCGGATGGGATTAAAATCACTAAGTACTAAGTAAGACCCCCTGTAAAACTAGTCCCGTCCAAGCACAGGTCAGACCAGCGCGCAAATGAAACATTTCAAAGCAAATGCATATAATGAGAGAGTAACTCTACCGCTGAGTTAACACTGCTGTGAATGCATGTGGCATTGTACAGTATATGATGGTGGTGCCAGAACTGCAGCTGTACATAGAATGTGCGCTGTAGCTTGATACTACGATATTTCTTCAAAAGCAGATCGTGGAGACATTTTTATCATCCACAATCAAAAATCTTTATATCGCACACTCCTACTGTGACAGCTGATATCTGTCACTTCACCTGTCACGCAATCTCGTTCATCTTTAACTTACACATTGCTTCAGTGCTCCGAGCACACAAGAGCTAAGTGGATGATTTCCTTATCAATCTGTTGTTTTGATCACTGAAATCTTGTAGAAAGGTCGAGCTACATAACGAAACCTACAGAGCTGGCCTGCTGTCTACAGAACACACCCACCTATTGTGGAGTCATCATGGACCAGTGGCAGTTTGAAGGTGCTTAACAGCCGTTGTGAAGTTTTCCTGAAAGTTTCAAACCACCGTAACAAACTCCAAACAAAGTTAGTTTCAGCCCGATTAAGTTTTGAAATGACGTCATATAGCCATTCATTCTTCAACTGAGTATGAAATCATTATATTGTATATTGTACTCTAAAAACCAGGTTGTTGAACACCAAGTCTTGTATAAAGGGTAAGAGACATAAAATAAGTATTCTTTTTATCACACCATCAGATTGTTTTTATGTAAAGTGTTAAGTGAGGAGCTTGACCCTCAGAAATGTTGTTTGTCTACCTAAGCAGGTCAAACCAAGTGTTAAATGTCCTGTTTTATTAGCATATACAGTAGTTACAGTGCATTTACTGCACTTGCAATTCTGTAACCAAAACATAGATTCTTTTGATTTTCATTATTTTCTAGAGAATGAAAAGCAAGCAAACAAAGAAACACAAAAAGGCCTGTAAATCAACATTATCAAAACACTGAAATGTGTTGCAAACAATCTATTTTAATGATTTTTTATGAAATAAACATAAAAATAAAAATGACTAATTATGCCAAGATGTTCATTAACTACTGGACTTAAGTTATTTATGTTTAGTTAGTTCTTCATACATAGTTTTATTTTTTATATAAAAAATTGTGTAACAAATATGAATCAACAGGCTTTTATTCAAACATACAGTACAGACCAAAAGTTTGGAAACATTACTATTTTTAATGTTTTTGAAAGAAGTTTCTTCTGCTCATCAAGCCTGCATTTATTTGATCAAAAATACAGAAGAAATGTAATATTGTGATATATTATTACAATTTAAAAGTTTTTAAGTTTTAATTTTAAAGTTTTTAAATGTATTATACTTTAAATGATCATTTATTTCTGTGATGCAAAGCTGAATTTTTAGGATCATTATCACATGATCCTTTAGAAATCATTCTAATATGATGATTCATTATCAAAGTTGGAAACAGTTCTGCTGCTTAACATTTTTTCAGAACATGTGATACTTTTTTAGGATACTTTGATGAATAAAAAGTAAAAAAAAAAAAGAAGCTATGTTTTTAAAATATAAATATTTTGTAATAACAATATACACTACTGGTCAGTAATTTGGGGTCAGTATTTTTTTTTTCTCTCTCTTTTTTTTTTAAATAAAATCAATACTTTTATTCAGCAAGGATGTGTTAAATTGATAAAAAGTGATAGTAAAGAAAATATATTATTAGATTTTTTTTTTATTTTTAATAAATGCAGTTCTTTTTAACCTTTTATTGATCAAATATATTAGACAGCAGAACTGTTTCCAACACTCATAATAAATCAGAATATTAGAATGATTTCTAAATGATCATGTGATAGACTGATGTTACATTTGACACTGAAGAATGGAGTAATGATGCTGAAAATTCAGCTTTGCATCACAGGAATAAATTATTTTTTAAAAGTATATTCAAATAGAAAACTATTATTTTAAGTTGTAATAACATTTCACAATATTACTGTTTTTTCTGTATTTTTGATCAAATAAATGCAGGCTTGATGAGCAGAAGAAACTTCTTTCAAAAACATTAAAAATAGTAATGTTTCCAAACTTTTGGTCTGTACTGTATCTTTTTCAAACATAATTGTACTGCATTGCATGATACATTCTTACAATAAAAACTACAGAGATTTGATAATAAATTAAGTATTTTAATACTAAGACAAGATATTGGGAGATATAGAGTGACAACCACTTATGTATAACGGAGAACTGGATGGCTCATGCAACACAAAAAGTCAAGCGACCACACTGCCATATTGCCATTTCCTAGCATTCCTATATATTCTATTAAAATAACAGGAAATCTTACACTTTCAGAAAAAAAAATGCAAGAGCTATCACTGCGGTGGTGCCTTTTCAAAAGGTATACTGTGTACCTAAAGCAGGGGTGTCCAGACTTGGTCCTGGAGGGCCAGTGTCCTGAAGAGTTTAGCTCCAACTTGCCTCAACACACACGCCTTTACGTTTCTAGTATTCATAGTAAGAGCTTGATTAGCTGGTTCAGGTATGTGTAATTGGCGTTGGAGCTAAACATCTTCAGGACACCAGCCCTCCAGAACCGAGTTTGGAAAACCCCTGACCTAAAGTATCCATATTTGTTCCTTAAAGGGTTAGTTCACTCAAAAATGAAAATTAATCCATAAATTGCTCATCCTCAAGTCATCCTATGTGTATATAACGTCTTTCAAACAAATCCAGTCGGGGTTATATTAAAAATGGTTTTTAATCTTTCAAGCTGTTTAATGGCACTCAGCAGGTGTTGCAGTGCTTCAGTCCAAAAGAAGTTAAATAAAAAGCACCCATCCTTAATAAAAGGTGTCTCACACAGTTCCAGGGGATGAACGAAGTCCTCATGTAGCGAATCGATGCATTTTTGTAAGAAAAATAACAATATTTAAATTGTAATAATCACTTTAATCTAGCTTGCGCCAACAGTTGTACATGGAAGCAGCAAATTCTTGCACCAAATTGCATTTTTGCTCTTTTTTTCCTGCTTAAGTGTGGGTATGATACTCTCCAACAAATATGTGCAAGTTTTAATAAACTATATATAAAAGAGTTAAATAACTTGGGTAACATTGATAAATGTAATTTTTTTTTTTTAAATACAGTGCACTGAATAAAAGATAGTATGTTTCATGGTTATAATTGTTGATTAAAATAGTGAAAGATGAGACCAGTGGTAAATAAAGGTACATTTTATGTCAGATAATAGTAATTATTCAAGTAACTAATAAGTAATTAATAGTAATAATTTCAGTAGTTTCCTAGTGCTTCACAAAATGCAGATATCTAGCTATATCTGTCAGGCATACTGTATGTAACAGACTTTCATGTTAGATGTTTTAGTTCAAGATAAGTTCTTGCACAGAGAGAACATGAGTAATCTGAATTCAGTTTGAGTTTGCGGCCTGATTCCTTGTGTCTTCCTCAGATTTTTAATTCACAGTGAAAGCCACACAGAAGTTCTGTAGACTTTGCAGTCAACAAGCTCCTAAAATAGCACTACAATGGCTGTGGGGAATCATTTAGTAATTCAGCTCATAATGATAATTGTATCTTTCGTTTTCCATCTTTTACAACTGAAGTAACAGGCATATGTGCAGTTCCTCTTTATGAAACGTACTAAATTCAGATTGTGATTTAGCAGCATTTAAACTGATAATGTGAAATTTACAGATTTACTAATACCCAATAACATATATATTACATATGCCTTTATTCACCCAAACCCACACACAATTTATGTCCAGTCCTGAATGTTTTTTTTTTTTGCTGTGCCATGTGGTTTGATAAGCCACGGTGTTTACATGTTTAGGAGCATCAGTTTGTGCACATGAATCTTGATTAGTAGAAGATACAGTAATGCAAGAAAAAAGTGCACATTTCTCCATGGTTCTGAGCGAGCAGGCAGCCTGAGGAAGCTGTCTGAGGGGCACCGCTGTTCCCACACACGCTTCAACACTGATTCTCGCATGATGGTCACAAAACAGCTGTGACGCACTGCCAGCCACAGACAACGAAGAAAGTGTGTTAACTGAATACACTGGGGATGAGGGATGCTGAGTGTCTTGTGGTGTTACTTTCAAATATTTATTTAAAACCTTGCCGTTGTATCCTGTGTGGAACACAGAAGGAGATGCTTTGCAAAATGTCTGAGCTGCCCTATTCTATAGAATGTGATTCATTTCAGGTGCTGTGTGAGAAAGTTGTTGTTCTCTGAAAATCTTGTCCTCCACCACATATCATATTATGTCAACTGAAAAATGAAACGGAGTGTTTACTATTGTCATTTTGCATTATTGACACACTTTTTACCTATTTAATACTGTAAAGTGCTTTCACAGAATCTGTATTGTAATATATATAAAAAAGGTGACTTGACTTGAGCCCTTGTGTTAAATGTGTAATGATAATAAATGATTTAATAATAATTGCATTTGATTTATTAATAAAAAAAAATATATCCCTTAACCTAAAAAAGAGAATCCCCAATAAAATCTGATATGAATTATTACATGTAACAAGTAAACAACTTTAATCTAAAACTTTGAACTCTCCCGATTCAGTTCCTTGCAAAGCTTGCTGGTAACTACAAATCCACTGTCCAAAAAAAAAAAAAAAAAAGATTCATGTAATCTCAACGTAACAAGGATTAAGTGTTTTGAATCTAATGAAATAAAATTGCTTTAGCTCATTATGATAAATTGAAAAAGCAGTGTTTATAAATATTAATGTTAGCACATATGGATATTTAGTACTAAAAATAAAATGTTGGTGCCATTTTTTTTTGTTGAACTATTCCTAAAATATAAGGTTGTGTTTGCACTATATACCACTTTATATACCACTTATTTATCCATTATATATTGCAGTGCAATATTTTTATTTCTTTTCCTGTATGTAACATGCATTTTGAATGAAAGCTTTGGATATCTTGGCTCTTCAGATAGAGGTCATTGAAATAGCTTTTTAATTTCTATGCAAAACTAGACTTCGCTGCAACCTTGATTTAGAGTTTTTAACACTAAAGAAAGCACTTTCCTTCAAAAGCAGAGACCTTAGCAACATAATTGGTTTTCTAAGTAGCGACCCTATGTTTTTGTTGAAGGAGCTTCTCTCTCTCTGCTCTTGTGTCCTGTGCTTGTGCAAGGAAAAGCCAACAAAAGAAGCGTGTTTACCTTGAACATTGTCTTTTCCGACTCTGTGCTGAGTGGAAACAAGAATGCATGTGTGTCTGACATTCTCTAAAGAAGTTCTCTGTAATTGCCAGCGCTGTGGTTTGATTATGGCTGCATCCCTCAGGGAGTGTGTCTGTGTTCGAGTGCGAGTGCGGTTCTCCTTCTTGTCAAAGCAACATAATTAGAATTTCTTTGCAGTTACTGTAATGTTTTTCTCTACAGTTTGCCGCTTCAGTACAAACACCTCTCCGTGCAGTCGTATGATTGTGGGTGTGATTGTGAATAGTAAGCAGGGGTTAAACTGGGATTTTGCAGGCTGTAAAAACCAAAAAAGTTAATTCAGTTTGGCAGTAACTGACTCAATGTATCGCTGGTTTCTACTGTTCTTACTTGCCTGCTGCATCCAGCTGGTTGCAGATCACTTCATTTAGCTTCATTGTCTGCACTCCCATTGGTCATTGCAGTGTTGCCGCATGGATGAATTCCTTAACGGCACATTTGGGATTTCAGACAGCACACATATTCTTCACTTTGCTCAAAACAAATGCAGCATTGCTACAATGAGTGACACTAGTGTTTTGTCTCTGCCTAATGAAGTGATTTCAAGTGACTTGCTAGTTTCATTAATTAGTTTTAATTAGTTCATGTAGTACATGGTGTTTTTGTTGATATTATTCAACATACAATAAAATAAAATAAATACAATGAAGTCTATACTAAGTTCAAAGGATAGTATTACAATTAAGCCAAAATAAATACAAAATTCTAAACTATAAAAACACTGACATATGCATATACATAACCCTAAGTACTAGTTACACCCTTGGGCCTTACTAGAAAAATAAATTAAAATAAAAAATCTACTAAAAAATAAGACACAACATCACACAGATGATACCATGTCAGGGTTATTGATAAAAGCAAAGGGTCTCAGTGTTGGAACAGAAATCAGTAGAATAGACCATAGTCAGGATAATGCCATCATTTTTGACAGGAACAAAAACGAGGCTGTGAGGGATAGAAGTAGAGTGTGTCCAGTGAAATTTACTTTCAACAGCATACTGATTGTTCAGCAAAAAAAAAAAAAGCAAAAAAAAAAAAACCCTTAAACTCTATGAAACTGTTCTGATAGATCTGAGATGTGAAAATTACATTATCTAGCATCTTTATACAGTGTGTGTCATTATAAAGACTGCAAGTCTATTCCTCAAAGCCGATCTGATTAAGGTCTTTACTGTGAAATTGGCCTTATATTTAATAATAGTTTCAAAAATACACAAATTGTGGCTATAAAACATATCAGAATGATGGACTGTACTAGTTTCAGTTTCACAGGATGGGTATTATCTGACAGAAGAATCACCAAAAGGACTCTACCCCTTTAAATATTCATGGCTGATAAATTATCTTTATACACTTAGGCAGGTGTAGCAACAAGTAATTTTGGGACCCTGTCTATAGTATATCACGTTTAAATGCATGAAAGCTTTAATTAACCCTCTAAGAGTTGAAGGAAACATTAAACAGGAGGGTTGTTTCTGTGTTTCTGCATTGCATGAAAGGACATGCAGGTTGCCTGAGCTCCTCACATCAAAGCACTACAAACCTGTTTGAAATTCAGTGAAAGTGCAGTTAATAATGCAGGAGAGGATGTGCCCAGGGAAAACATGTTTGGTCTATGTCTTCTCACTCGCTCAGCTGTTTAACTGCACCCCGTTTTCCTGATATTTCTGAACGTGACTTCAGAGCCAAACACACAATTTGGTTTGGTATTCTTTTCATCATAAGAAAGAAACGCATACAGGTTTGGAACGACATAAGAAATTATGACATATTTTGGGTGAAGTATTTATTTACCTAACCTTCTCTCCATTTACAGTGGGTACGGAAAATATTCAGACCCCCTTAAATTTTTCACTCTTTGTTTTATTGCAGCCATTTGCTAAAATCATTTAAGTTCTTTTTTTTTCCTCATTAATGTACACACAGCACCCCATACTGACAGAAAAACACAGAATTGTTGACATTTTTGCAGCTTTATTAAAAAAGAAAAACTAAAATATCACATGGTCCTAAGTATTCAGACCCTTTGCTCGGTAAGCACCCTTTTGATCTAATACAGCCATGAGTCTTTTTGGGAAAGATGCAACAAGTTTTTCACACCTGGATTTGGGGATCCTCTGCCATTCCTCCTTGTAGATCCTCTCCAGTTCTGTCAGGTTGGATGGTAAACATTGGTGGACAGCCATTTTCAGGTCTCTCCAGAAATGCTCAATTGGGTTTAAGTCAGGGCTCTGGCTGGGCCATTCAAGAACAGTCACAGAGTTGTTGTGAACCACTCCATTATTTTAGCTGTGTGCTTAGGGTCATTGTCTTGTTGGAAGGTGAACCTTCGGCCCAGTCTGAGGTCCTGAGCACTCTGGAGAAGGTTTTTCGTCCAGGATATCCCTGTACTTGGCCCCATTCATCTTTCCCTCGATTGTAACAAGTTGTTCTGTCCCTGCAGCTGATAAACACCCCCACAGCATGATGCTGCCACCACCATGCTTCACTGTTGGGACTGTACTGGATAGGTGATGAGCAGTGCCTGGTTTTCTCCACACATATCGCTTAGAATTAAGGCCAAAAAGATCTTCTTTACCTCTCTCACCAAGGCTCTTCTCCCCCGATAGCCCAGTTTGGCTGGACGGCCAGCTCTAGGAAGGGTTCTGGTCATCCCAAACATCTTCTATTTAAGGATTATGGAGGCCAGTGTGCTCTTAGGAACCTTAAGTGCAGCAGAAATGATTTTGTAACCCTGGCCAGATCTGTGCCTTGCCACAATTCTGTCTCTGAGCTCTTCAGGCAGTTCCTTTGACCTCATGATTCTCATTTGCTCTGACATGAACTGTGAACTGGAAGGTCTTATATAGACAGGTGTGTGGCTTTCCTAATCAAGTCCAATCAGTATAATTAAACAAAGGGTCTGAATACTTAGGACCATGTGATATTTCAGTTTTTCTTTTTTAATAAATCTGCTAAAATGTCAACAATTCTGTGTTTTTCTGTCAATATGGGGTGCTGTGTGTACATTAATGAGGAAAAAAATAACTTAAATGATTTAAGCAAATGGCTGCAATGTAACAAAGAGTGAAAAATTTAAGGGGGTCTGAATAATTTCCATACCCACTGTATTTCAGCTGGCTTATAAAATGATTATTGAAAGTTAAAAATATTTTAATCCAGTTCTGTTCTCTTATTCCATTCAACAGAGGCAAGGATCCGGAGCAGTCGGTGGCAACAGCAAAACCTCTGGGGCACAAGGTACTGAGAAAAAATTCCACACTAGAAATGCAACACATCACAGACCTTTAATCATTTTACGGCAGATGTTACTGTGAATACAAATAGTATGTCTCAGGAAATTTTATTTGTCGTGGAAGAGATTCATCATGCTGTTGAGTTTACCCCAAACAACCTTAAGCGTACGGAAAAGCCCAGGATCCCATCTGAAATCTTCCGGCATAAGCATTTTAAAGTATTCCCTGAAGTGTCCCACCAAACTAAAATGTTCTGTGCTGTGCTCACTGAAGGAAGAAAGAGTCTGGTAAGCATTTTAAAAATGTGTGTCTGCGTATGAAAAAAAGACTGAAGAAGGAGGTAAAAAATGAAAATGGTTGAAGTAATGAACATGGTCCCCAGTGTTTTAGCTAAGGCCAACTAAATGGAACTGAACCAACAAATTGGCCCATACATCTTAAATCAGACTTAAAAGACTTGAGGGTTTTTGTGTTGTTGGTTTTCTTCCTGATGAAGTAATGCCCTTGAGGTCACTGAAGCCCTGGGGAGAGCTGGGTACAGAGCTTATTGGACAAGGTGTAAGAACTGCATCTCGAAGCATGCTGATTTCACTGAAGCTTGAATCTTCACAGAATTGCATGGTCTTATTGTAAATGGTGCTTTAGACACGGGAAAAATAAATATAGTGCAATGTTACTTCTAACTTTTTCCTTTAATATTAGGCATGATATACTACATACAGAATTCAAAATCTACTGCTAAATCCAAATAATATTAAGTGGCCCCAAAAAGTATAGAACAAATTTGGAGAAATTTAGCATTATACTTGCGCACCAGTGGATCCTCTGCAGTGAATGGGTGCCGTCAGAATAAGTCCAAACAGCTGATAAAAACATCACAATGATCCACACACCATTCCAGTCCATCAGTTAGCACCTTGTGAAGCAACAAACTGTGCATTTGTAAGAAACAAAGCCATCATTAAAAGTGTTTTAACTTTGAACTGTTGCTTCTGGCAAAATATCAGTCCAACGCTTCCTTTAACAAAAAAAAGTCCATTCCCTATTATCCTCTCACACCAAATGCCACTGAAATATTTGTTTAGAGATGTTGTGTGCTGTTTCTGCTTGTAAACGGTGCTTGATCTGTGCATATTTCTCTCCGGATTCAGGCGAGATGACTTTTTCACTGGGGAAAGCAATATTAATGATAGATGACTTTTTTTGCCAGAAACAACGATTAGAAGTTAAAAGCGTTGTGTGGATTACTTGTGGATTATTTTGATGTTTTATCAGCTGTTTGTACACCCGTTTACTGCAGACGATCCATTGCTGAGCATGTGATGTAATGCTACATTTCTCCAAATCTGTTCTGATGATGAAACATACTCATCTACTACACATTTCGGATGGCTTGAGGGTGAGTACATTTCAACAAAGTGAAATTTTTGGGGGTGAACTATTCCTCTAAGCCACATAGAAATGTTTGGTTACATTTTATTTTAAGGTGTCACTGTTACACTGCAATTATACATTCAATTATATGCTTGTACTTACTATAGGGTTAGGGTTAGAATTAGTGTTACTTGCATGTAACTATGCATAATTTATTGTTATTATAATAGTAAGTACATGTAACGTGTAACAAGGAAACTAAATAAAGTGTTACTAAATGTTCTTGCATTAGATACAAAATATCAAATCAAGCAAACAAATGATGCTAAGCTTTTGCAAGAATTAATTTCTCAGCAACCAACTGCTGTTGCACTGAATATCCTGCAGTACAGGAGCTTGTAATATTTCCAGGACGATGGGAAGAAAATACTATTGAAGCTATTGATGTGCTTCCACCCACTCATGTGCAAGAGCAAGGACGTTCATACACAAAACTACAGATTCATATGCATGCAAATGCATCTATTCATCCTGCTTGCCTTTGTGAAGAAAGACATGCAGGGAAGCTGTACAGGCGTATCCAGCCAGTGACAGCATGTTATGCTGGTCTAAAAAGAAATTGCAGGTATTAAGAGAGAAGGCATGTTAATGCCAAAAGGTATTGAAAATAAATGAGTTTCTTAGGAATCATTAAACTGGGGAATTACATGTGGTGTCTTCATAAGTCCAGTTCATAATGCACAGTGAAGATTTGACCAATGAGTTTGTGGTTTATTGTGGCCATTTGTAAAGGTAGTAAATGCAACTTTAAGTCCTAAGGCATTGAACTTGAAGTTTTTCATGGAAGATAATTGTTTGGTAATTACGTGCATTGGGTTTAGTCTCAACCGGATGATGATGTCCGTTATTTATCGCAGTATGTATTGCACAAAACATGTAAAAAATAGTTATTAATGTATATAGATGAAGGTTTCTTACTCAGTTGATGTGTGTAAACAAATAAAGGAAAACGGTGAGAAAACCTCTCATGTATTGACTGAAACATGAGGCCTGCTCTCTCTATTATTGCTTATTGTCTATGTCAAGGTTTTCCTCCTCCCTTGCTTAAATTGCTATTGAATTTTCCAACAGTCTAATGTGTTGTTTCATGTCAGAGGTATTTGCTATAGAGCATTGATTTCTTACCAAAACAACAGATAACCTTCACATCTTGTACTTTCATGAATAGTGCTTGAAACTCTTTTACCATCACTCTGTACAAAAAAATTATATATATATATATATATATATATATATATATATATATATATATATATAAATATGTGCTGTTTTATTTTGCATTTACTTTAAATGAGGTTAGCATTTTTAATATTGAATCAATACGGGATTTTAAAACCCTAATTTATGTTTAATTTATTTATTTCAAATTAAAATTGATGTATTATTGAAAGCTTGGAGTAATAAAATAAAGGATGTAATAAAAAAAGACACCATTCATACTTTAATAGTTAGTAGTTTAGCACCAAATATTGGTTAGTAGTTAATGATACTGTACATGTTTTATGAAAATAGCAAGGCTGAATGGATTACTTGAATGCGGTCAACACAACAATCTATAGAATTTGGGGCGATTGTTTTGCTTCTCTATCCACCATGCTCTAGAAAGGATCAAAACAGTTTGAATTTCTGACAGTCACAAGTTTCTGAAACATATCAGAAGAATAAATATCATGTAGGTTGAGTGCAAAATAAGTTTGTTAGATAATATTTTTTTACATGCAAAAATTCAAGAATGTTACTATACATATATATATATATATATATATATATATATATATACTCACCTAAAGGATTATTAGGAACACCTGTTCAATTTCTCATTAATGCAATTATCTAATAAACCAATCACACAGCTGTTGCTTCAATGCATTTAGTGGTGTGGTCCTGGTCAAGACAATCTCCTGAACTCCAAACTGAATGTCAGAATGGGAAAGAAAGGTGATTTAAGCAATTTTGAGCGTGGCATGGTTGTTGGAGCCAGACGGGCCGGTCTGAGTATTTCACAATCTCCTCAGTTAGTGGGATTTCCACGCACAACCATTTCTAGGGTTTACAAAGAATGGTGTCAAAAAGGAAAAACATTTACATTTATTCATTTTAGCTGACACTTTTATCCAAAGCAACCTACAATTGCTATATATGTCAGAGGTCGCACGCCTCTGGAGCAACTAGGGGTTAAGTGTCTTGCTCAGGGGCACAGTGGTGTCTCACAGTGGATTTGAACCCGGGTCTCTCACACCAAAGGCATGTGTCTTATCCACTGCGCCAAACACCACCCCATCACATCCAGTATGCAGTAGTCCTGTAGGTGAAAATGCCTTGTTGAAGCTAGAGGTCAGAGGAGAATGGGCCGACTGATTCAAGCTGAGAGAAGAGCAACTTTGACTGAAATAACCACTCGTTACAACCGAGTTATGCAGCAAAGCATTGGTGAAGCCACAACATGCACAACCTTGAGGCGATGGGCTACAACAGCAGAAGACCCCACCAGGTACAACTCGTCTCCACTACAAATAGGAAAAAGAGGCTACAATTTGCACGAGCTCACCAAAACTGGACAGTTGAAGACTGGAAAAATGTTGCCTGGTCTGATGTGTCTCGATTTCTGTTGAGACATTCAGATGGGAGAGTCAGAATTTGGCGTAAACAGAATGAGAACATGGATCCATCATGCCTTGTTACCACTGTGCAGGCTGGTGGTGGTGGTGTAATGGTGTGGGGGATGTTTTCTCGGCACACTTTAGGCCCCTTAGTGCCAATTGGGCATCGTTTAAATGCCACGGCCTACCTGAGCATTGTTTCTGACCATGTCCATCACTTTATGACCACCATGTACCCATCCTCCGATGGCTACTTCCAGGGGGATAATGCACCATGTCACAAAGCTCGAATCATTTCAAATTGGTTTCTTTGACATGACAATGAGTTCACTGTACTAAAATGCCCCCCACAGTCACCAGATCTCAACCCAGTAGAGCATCTTTGGGATGTGGTGGAATGGGGGCTTCGTGCCCTGGATGTGCATCCCACAAATCTCTATCAACTGCAAGATGCTTTCCTATCAATATGGGCCAACATTTCTAAAGAATGCTTTCAGCACCTTGTTGAATCAATGCCACGTAGAATTTAGGCAGTTCTGAAGGAGAAAGGGGGTCAAACACAGTATTAGTATGGTGTTCCTAATAATCCTTTAGGTGAGTGTATATATATATATATTATTATTATTTTTTTTGGTGTTTTAAAGCTAATATGAGTCATAAGTAATGACCACACAAAGAAATATTCAAATTTTTACCTTACATAGGGAAAGCGGTTTGGAGGATGGATAGATTAAAAATGCAAAGTAGCTATTCAAAATGAAAAGCCCTTCCTAGAAAGTAACTAACTTTTAAGGGAAATCTGGCGTTTCAGTTAAAAACAATTAAATAAATAATTGTATTTTAATTTGTCATTTGAAATGTTCTATTAAAACCTAAGCTTAGCCAACAGTCTTGGGTGTTTTGGTCTTTCTCTATTCAAGAAAAAGGGAGCTGTACTTGCATGCCTAGAAAGTAGCTGCCCTGGATCATTATTGTGATGGCCACCAAGTGAACTGACAGGCTACATGATACTGCTTTCATCTTAGTTCTCAATATTAATGCAGCACTGCTAGTCTAATGTATGGTGTATTAATGTTCTTTTTGCCATTTGACGTGTGAAATTTATCTTGTCCCTCCCTAGTCACATAATTGTCACCAGTACAAATACAACCAATACAATGATTTTTCTCTGATCTGCAACAAAATGTGAATGTTTTTAGGAACTGACATTATGTCATTGTAAAAGTTTGATCTCATGTATTAACTTATTTTTCTATGCCCAGACGCGTCTAAGAAAGACATCCCCGAGGACTTTGACATTGACATGGATGCCCCTGAAACCGAGAAGGCCGCTGTCGCCATTCAATCGCAGTTCAGGAAGTTCCAGAAGAAGAAAAATGATGAAAAGTCATAGTTGCCAGCGGACTCCTCTGTCCGAATGGCCTCATCAGGACAGCATGGCTTGATGTTGCATGTAATAGAATCCATTCTGTATAGACTCAAGAGGGGGGGAGGGTAAATCAAGGTCGTAGTCTGTCAGTCACTGATCTGACCTGTTATTTCACTGCTGTAACTGGGAAATGTGTAGTTTATATTGATTTTGGTTCTCCATTCTAGCCAAGAATATCTGTTATACTATTGGCGCATGATTTTCTTTTTTACCTCAAAGAGCTGGATTGCCAGCCTGTCCTTTATTTGTGAAAGCACAATTCATTGTGAGTTGCTTACAAAATTTATTTTAGTCAGACACTGTGATCATAAAAATAGTTCTAAAAATAGCTTGTCTTTTGAAACCCATATTGTTGAATAATTCCCATCTTATATTCCCAAATCCCCAGTTTGCTCGGGTCTCTTTATTGATTCATGATTTTGAATTCAAAGCTGGATGAAATGACTTGAGAGCATGTTTGATTGTCTAGTTTGCTGTGGCATATCATAACATTTCTGTTCATTTTCTTCCTTTTGCAAAGGATCATGGGACAGTCATCAGCCAAATCAAACACTCAATGATTTCTATCTAACCTCAACTCATATCTCAACTTAGACTGACTGAAACAAGAAACTATTAATAAACATCCTTGAGTCTCTAGAACTAAATACTGTATTGTCTTAACTCAATCTTAAAGCAGGATCCCCTTTTTTAATAAATGAAATACTATGCAATACTATCAACATGATGTTTAAAGGGGTCATATGACGTTTCTAAAAAAGAACATTATTTTGTGTATTTGGTTTTATGAAATGTGTTTATGCAGTTTAAGGTTCAAAAAACACATTATTTTCCACATAATGTACATTATTGTTGCTCCTCTATGCCCCGCCTTCCTGAAACGTGTCGATTTTTACAAAGCTCATCATTCAGAAAAGCAAGGTGTGCTCTGATTGGCCAGCTGTCCAGTGTGTTCTGATTGGCTGAATTCCTAAAAGCATGTAACAAAATGTAACTCTTTCACAACGAAACACACAGCGTCTCCACAACATGGCGGTGGCGGCAACAGCAGGAATAAAAGTTACACCTTCTTTTTCTTGGTGCTGGGAACACGTTAGAGGAACATTTTTAAAAGGTATGATGTACCCCAAACGTTCTTTCAACTTAATTTTTATTCTAGGAACGTTGATTTGTAACATTCCAGGAACATAAGTATTTCCAGGTTAGTATGGTGTTGGTGAAACATTCTTTAAATCATTCAAACACGTGCTGTGAACAAGCACCGAAAGAAAGAGAAATAAGAACACAAACTACAACTTTCTTCAGCCACAGCCTTAGAAAAACTGAAGATAAAACACATTAAATCTCTCAAGATCTGATTAAACAACTCCACAAACAGCATTACCATCTTAATTTACATTATTACTAACCAGATTGACTTTATTTCTGCCAAGTCTACAGAAGTTCTTATTAGAAGTTAGAAGCTCTTGACCCTTGATTTTAGTTGAGTTGCTGCCTTCGTTGCAATTGCAGGTGTTTTCAGAAAACATTTCTGTGTTAATAAAGCAGATCAACAGATCACCCTGATCTTGAATTCCAACTCACAAAAGAAAATATCATGATTAACCTAAGACATTTTTTTTTCATTTTTTCAAAACATCTTTTGTTTTGTTTTTACTCAAGAAAGAAAATCATGTTTGGAACAACACAAAGGTAAGTAAATTATGAGAGAATTGTCTTTTTTTTTGGTGGGGGGGGATTATTCTCAGGTAATGGTGCCATTTGCATCCCATTTGTGTCTCTGTGACAAACTATTGATATAATCAACATGATATGGATGTTAATCACATTATTTGATATAATTTTCTGATGGGTTTATTAGCAATATCATAATCTTTATTATTATTTCATTGTTTACACTTCATATATGTGAATGTATATATGTGTTCCTGTAGCTCAGTTGGTAGAGCAATGCGTTATCAAGCACAAGGTTGGGGGTTTGATTCCCCGGGAACACATGATAGGTTAAAATTGATAGCCTGAATGCACTGTAAGTCGCTTTGGATAAAAGTGTCTGCTAAATGCATAAATTTAATTTAATATATTGTCCTAGTCTAGCTCAGCTTTTAAGCTCACTTTACCACATTTAAAAGAGCAGTTTCATAGTATTTGTAATATTAGTGTTTTTGTGTAAATAATGAACATACCAGCTTTTGCCATTTATTATGCTGCATAGATTTTAATGTCATTATCACTCATTAAAGGGGTCAAATAATGAGATTTCAATTTTTCCTTTCTCTTTGTAATGTGTTACAAGCTCTTGGTGCATAAAGAAGATTTATGAAGTTGCAAAGACTAAACGTATTCTTTATAAAGGTTAAGAGTCAACCACACCCCCTAAAACGGCTTGTTCTAACACGCCCCCACATCTCTATGTCACTGTTGGACAATTTGCATAATGCTTCCCAGATGTTCACGCAAAGAGAGAAGGCGTTCCTTTTATTCTCATTGTAGTATTGTTTTTTCCACCTCCTCCATGTCATATAGATGTTGTGTGTTTGGTTGTGAAAGCAAACCTACTTTCTTTGTCCTTCCAAAAGAGGACGATATCCGCTTCGTCATGCCTGGAGATGATCCGTGCTGGTCGCTGAGGAAATACATCAAAATTGCACTCTGGATCACCAGATCGGCTTTCACCATGGACGAAGCGGAATCATCACATGTGGTTGCTGGAAGCCTGCCGGATGCTCCTTCATAGAATCCGCCGGCCGCGCCGTTCTCAAGCCGGCCTCCGCTCACTTTAGGCCTTCGTTCACTCTAGGCCTTCACTCACTCAAGGCCACGGTGTGTGACGCTGTTTCATTGAGAAAGCAAACTACTTTGTTTGGCCTTCCAAGAGAGAAATCATGTTTATATCACATTTACAATGGGTTTTAATGTTTATATCTCATCGCTCTGGCCATATAGGGCATCACAATATGTGTAACATTTCTGTCACATGCAAAATACCTCAAGCGAGGTGGCCAATCACAGCACACCTCGCTTTTCAGACCAATGAACCTTGTAAAAATTTACGTAAGGCGGGGCAAAGAGGAGAAACAATAATGTACATAATGTGGAAAATAATCTGTTTTTTAACCTTAAACCACATAATCACATTTCATTATACCAAAAACACAAAATAATGTTCTTTTAAGCAGCATCATATGACCCCTTTAATGAGACTTTTACAACAACAACAAAATAATATATATATATACAGTACAGACCAAAAGTTTGGAAACATACTATTTTTAATGTTTTTGAAAGAAGTTTCTTCTGCTCATCAAGCCTGCATTTATTTGATCAAAAATACAGAAAAAACAGTAATATTGTGAAATATTATTACAACTTAAAATAATAGTTTTCTATTTGAATATACTTTAAAGAAATAATTTATTCCTGTGATGCAAAGCTGAATTTTAAGCATCATTACTCCAGTCTTCAGTGTCACATGTAACATCCACGTCTATCACATGATCATTTAGAAATCATTCTAATATTCTGATTTATTATGTGTGTTGGAAACAGTCCAGCTGTCTAATATATTTGATGAATAAAAGGTTAAAAAGAACTGCATTTATTCAAAATAAAAAAAAATTCTAATAATATATATTCTAAATAATATATTTTCTTTACTATCACTTTTTATTAATTTAACACATCCTTGCTGAATAAAAGTATTGATTTTATTTAAAAAAAAAAGAAAGAAAAAAAATTACTGACCCCAAATTACTGACCAGTAGTGTATATTGTTATTACAAAATATTTATATTTTAAAAACATAGCTTCTTCTTTTTTTTTTTTTTTTTTTTTTTTTTTTTTTTTTTACTTTTTATTCATCAAAGTATACTAAAAAAGTATCACATGTTCTGAAAAAATGTTAAGCAGCAGAACTGTTTCCAACTTTGATAATGAATCGTCATATTAGAATGATTTCTAAAGGATCATGTGATAATGATCCTAAAAATTCAGCTTTGCATCACAGAAATAAATTATAATTTAAAGTATAATAAATTTAAAAAAAATTATTTTAAATTGTAATAATATATCACAATATTAAATTTTTTTGATCAAATAAATGTATGTATGTATATATATATATATATATATATATATATATATATATATATATATATATATATATCTATGTGTGTGTGTGTGTGTGTGTGGTGTAGTAGATATTTTGCCACTGTTTTCACTTTGTAATTGCTAGTTAATTTACAATAACAAAGAAATATTGAATTAAAGGGTTAGTTCACACACACAAAAAAAGATTAGCCTGTGTTTTACTCTCGAGACATCCTAGGTGTATATGATTTTCTTTCAGACTAATAAAAAATTGTCCTGGTTATTCCAAGCGTTATCATTGCAGTGGGCGGGTGCTTCTGTTCAACAGTCCAAAACATATTAAATACAGCATGCACATCCCCAATAAAACATGCCTCACATGACTCCGGGGCTTAGATAAAGGCCACCTGTAACAAATCCATATGTTTTGTAAGAAAAATATCCATATCTCAAACGTAATAAAAACTACTCTCTATTTCATCTAACTGTGGTATGCGGAAGTTGTTCCGGTGGATGGCGTAGGACATCGGATGTCGTCATTGTGTGATTAGTGACAAACGCGGAGAGAGAACAAAACAAAATGCTGGTCACTAATTAGAAGTACAAACCAAGGATTTGTAAAGAAAAATGTTTGATATAATTTTGATATAAGCTAAGAGAGGACTGGTTTTCCTTTGCTTAAGTGCTTAAGTAACTGTGCTCCTTTGCTCCTGTAAACCAATGCACGAGACTAGCATATCTCAGAGGCATGCACGCAACACATACATCCTACAATCCGCTGTAACGCTCATTATGTTTGATATATGGATATTTTTTTTACAAAAACACATATGGATTCGCTACAGAAGGCCTTTATTCATGCCCCGGAGCTTTGTGAGGCACATTTTATTAGGGTTGCGTGCACTTTATTTAAAGTGTTTTGGACTGTTGAACAGAAACACCCACCCACTGCAATGATAACGCTTGGAATAGACAGGACAATTTTTTATGTAACTCCGTCATGATTCATCTGAATGAAGAAAAGGCACAGTCAAGTCAAGTCACCTTTATTTATATAGCGCTTTAAACTAAAAAAAAATGTGTCAAAGCAACTGAATAACATTAATTAGGAAAACAGCGTGTCAATAATGCAAAATGACAGTTCATCATTGAATTCATTGATGTCATCATTCAGCTCAGTTCAGTTTAAATAGTATCTGTGTTACTCATTTGCAATCAAGTCAACGATATCGCTGTAGATGAAGTGCCCCCAACTAAGCAAGCCAGAGGCGACAGCGGCAAGGAACCGAAACTCCATCGGTGACAGAATGGAGAAAAAAACCTTGGGAGAAACCAGGCTCAGTTGGGGGGCCAGTTCTCCTCTGTCCAGACGAAACCAGTAGTTCAATTCCAGGCTGCAGCAAAGTCAGATTGTGCAGAAGAATCATCTGTTTCCTGTGGTCTTGTCCTGGTGCTCCTCTGAGACAAGGTCTTTACAGGGGATCTGTATCTGGGGCTCTAGTTGTCCTGGTCTCCGCTGTCTTTCAGGGCAGTAGAGGTCCTTTCTAGGTGCTGATCCACCATCTGGTCTGGATACGTACTGGATCCGGGTGACTGCAGTGACCCTCTGATCTGGATACAGACTGGATCTGGTGGCTACTGGGACCTCGGAATAAGAGAGAAACAGACAAATATTAGCGTAGATGCCATTCTTCTAATGATGTAGCAAGTACATCGGGTGTTATGGGAAGTGTTCCCGGTTCCCGTTTACCTAATTAATGCAGCCTAAAAATCCTTTAACGGATCTGGATATTAGAAGCGTATTAGTGTGTTATGTGTAAGCCAGGTTAAAGAGATGGGTCTTTAATCTAGATTTAAACTGCAAGAGTGTGTCTGCCTCCCGAACAATGTTAGGTATGTTATTCCAGACTTTTGGCGCTAAATAGGATACACCTAGGATACCTCGAGGTTGAGTAATACACAGGCTAATTTTGATTTTGGGTGAACTAAATTTTTAATCATGATATTTTGAAGTAGAAAGTCTTCTCTTCTCTTCTCTTCTCTTCTCTTCTCTTCTCTTCTCTTCTCTTCTCTAATCTCTATGCTTTTTAGGTTTTTGAATGAGTCATACAAACTGTTAATCAGTCAAAAAATGTGACGTCAGTAATCTAGCTTTAGTTTTTAAAATGGTTTGAGTGGTCTGCTTACTGAAACTGAACACACTGCTTCTGCCATGCTCCTTTTAACAGGCAATGATGACAAGTCAAATGCTTATCATTAGTGCAGTAACTGATGGATATGATGCTATCAGCAACTATTAGGAGTGAAGTGACTTCCTTTGAGCAAGATGGTGTTGGATTACATTTCTCTTAATTAGTGAAATTATCATGACTAGTCAACTGTATCACAGTTGTTTTTGGCCTTATTATCACAAATTTCATTTGTCCTCAAGAAAGTAATGACCAAACACATAAGATTGCATTAAAAATAACAAACAGTCCTATATTTAAGAAATGTTTGTCATTAATACCTTGAGAATATCTGCAAAACTGTAATTTTTGCTAACTCACCATCTGCTGCATGGTGGAATATTAAAATGCAAATGCACATTTGAGAATCTCAGCCTATGTATTAGGCCATGGTTTACCTACTGTTTTAAGAATATTGTGTGTTTGAACATGAGTGTCAATTGACACTTACTGCAATCTATATAATAATAAATTGTGCATATTTTGATGTGGGCAAAATCTTTTTTAAGTTACTGAACTTTTCTTATTTAGAAATGATTCTGATATTAAAAACGGCCAAAAAGAAACCCATAAACCCATCTGTGTATTGCTCTTTTTGAAAGAGACTAGTCTATTGATTCTTGTCTCAGAGCACTATTGTCTTTAAAGAAGAATGCAAACTAGATCTAACCAGAAAGAGAAGAAGATGGCCCAGGTGCACAACAGCAAGAGCAGTAGTACATCAGAACTGTTCATTCGAGAAACAGATGCTTCTGGTGCTCAGCTGCATCTCCATTGTGTTAAGTAAAGACTCTAGAAAACATGATGTCTGTAAGTATCACTACTGCATACGGAGGATTCTTTGATGAACAGAATGTTTGAAGAACAACATTTATTTAAATAGAAATAGTTATTTGTAACATTATACATCTTATATTATTGTCTCAATATACTGTATATTTTCAAGTCACCCCAGTGGGCAAGTGATGGTAAAAAGACATAAAATTGACATCAAAATTGATGTAAAAAAAAAAAAAAAAAAAAAAAACAGGTCAAATATGCAAATCAAACTGACGTCAACAAAATGATGTGACATTGATTTTATGTTAATTGAATCAAACATATTTGCCTACATATACATTAAACCAATTTCAGTGTGGGATTAACTTCCTATTTTCACTCAGTCTCCACTGGAGGAAGTTGCCGTCCAAACTGAATTTAAAATGAAGTTACAGCATCTTGATCAAGTCTTGACTAATATTTGATGTCAAATGAATATCAAGGTGCACGCTGAGATTGCTTCCTTGGTGAATGAAAGTAACAATATCTTTCAACAACAAAACATTTCATAGTACTCTCAACATTTTGAATGGGAATATATTGTATTTTAAAGAATGATTTAGATTTTATTATTATATTTTTTTAACTGTGTCCCTATTATCATTGTCAGATATCCACAAAAGCATTTAAAATCTGGTAATAATGATGCCAACCTTTTCCATATTTAATCTGCTATGAGTTCACTATGGCTACACAATCTCTAGTCAGCACTAGGGCTGCATGATAAATCGCATGCAATATTTAATGCACATCCTGTCAGAAATTCCGGTCCTGTAATCAGCAGTAAATCTCCATCACCTGTGCGCTTTAACATGGAGTAGCATTTACTACACAGAGCTGTTGTTCACTGACGAGATGCGCAAAAACATTATCATATTTTGTGCATGTTTTGCACAGCTTGTCAGTGAACAACAGCCATGTGTAGTTAATTCTGCACCATGTGAAAGCGCACAGGTCATGGAGATTTACCGCTGATTACAGAAACGGCTTTACTGACAAGATGCCATTAAATATTGCATGCGATTTATTGTGCCTAGTCAGGACAATTTGTTTGGTGAAGTTGCCATTCTCATGGTTGAGTGGGATTTTAAGAATCATTTTCTCTAACCTTTAAAAGGGTAAGCAACTTCAGAAATGCAAAACAACTGCATTTAATAGGCTTCTGTAATATTCAAAATACAGTTACCTTTCAGTCGGTCACTTTTGATGTCATGTCGGTGACTGATGAATTGGTAATCTCGCTAGAGAGAGACTAATCTACTTTGAGTGTAAACTAAACGAGGCAATGCACATTGGCATGTGATGATTGCTTCCAGCTGCCAATGACCGCAACATGAGTATAAACAGGCAGCAGATGCACTGCATATTCAGCTTTTCATTTAAGAGCCGATCGTTTTATCGTTCTGCTCCAACCAAGAATTTTGTGTGTTGACGAGCCAGCACACTCAAAAGTGCTTCTTTGTGCAGGTGGTATGGTGCTACAACAGGTTGGTCTACCTTCATTGAGTGGGTGCAAACTACAGGCTGCGCTACCCCATGTTGTGCTGCAGCATCCATCTCCCCTGTGTGCTTCAGCACAACTAAAAGAGCACTCCTAAAAGAGCATTCACTGTCTCAAATACCTGGGCATTAGGCATACTTAAGTGGCATTGGTGGATGAGTCATGTTCTCATTGCAGGTAGATAACCATCTCAGAGTGGCAGACTAGGCTACATTTCCACAAAAGGGGTGAAGTTCTGGTGCCACTGCCGCAAACGTGTTCTCTTCCTGGCAGAGGTCAGTGGAGTACTTTGGGGTTCCTCCCAACAATGGGATGTTGATCACTGCATCGGAAGGTGAGCCAGAGGCCTTTGGAGAGGAAGATTCAGCTGTGCTGCCTCCTTCTGGGATGGTAGCATGGTCTGAATCAGATCCAGAGATGATGTATGGAGTTGGATTCGGTTAAACAAGACAGCATGCCTCACAAAGGAATGTGCTCAGTCAGAGTTGAGCTGCTTGAATTCATTCAAAGGCAGTATGACAGTGCCACTGAAACAATTTCAGAGGCTCCTGGGGCATATGGCAACTGCAGTGCCAGTCACACCACTGGGCTGCTTCATATGAGACCGCTTCAGCACTGGCTCCATGGTTTAGTCCTGAGGTGGGCGTGGCAGCATGGCACTCACCGGGTCCAAGTCACACTAGCTTGCTGCCACACCTTCACCCTGTGGTAAGACTTCATGTTTCTTCAGGCAGGAGTGCTGTGGTAAACACAAATGCCTCCACCACCGGCTGGGGTGCCACGTACAATGGCCGACCAGTCTTGGGGGTGTGGACAGCCCCCAACTGCAGTGGCATCTCAGAGGACGCTAACAAGGCAGGCAAGTACTGGTCCATATGGACAACACTGCGACGGTTGTGTACATCAACAAACAAGGTGGTCTGTGCTCCCATTGTATGTTACAACTCGCCCTCCACCTCCTCCTCTGGAGTCAGAAGCATCTGAGGTCGCTTTTTGCCATTCAAATTCCGGGCCTACACAATCATGCAGCCGACGAGCTGTCACGAGCTGTGCTTCCTGGAGAGTGGAGAATCCATCCCTGGTTGGTCCAGCTGATTTGGAGACGCTTCAAAGTAGACCTGTTTACCTCTATAGAAACCTCTCACTGCCTGCTGTTCTACTCCCTGACCGAGGACAGAGAACCGTGCATTTATGGTTGAAGAATCATGCCTAGAGTTTGGGTTGGCTTTCTCCCAGGTAATCTTGAATGCCCCGGCCTAAGGTTCCTTCAGGGATCAGGTAGTGAATCTGCAAGTGCTGCCCCCGTAGAAGGCAGACCCAGCCCTTGCTTTGCTTTGTCCCATCCAAGCTTTAAGATTGTACATGGACTGGACACAAATTATGAATCAGTGAGAACCGGTAGAGGGCTGGGTTCCATATATATAAAGTCCACAGTATAGCCTCAGAGCCATTTCCCAAGAGGGTTACAATCAAATCTAATTCTTCCATATGCACCTAAATGGTTCTTCATATGCGTAAGTGCTTCCGAAACCTACATTGGGAAGGATGGGGCTTCTGCAACATTCCTGTTCCAAGTGGAACGGATACATTTTCCCAGTGTTATCCAATCTCACTCAGTGGGTAGTGCTACGACAACAGTGACTGGCATTCTTGTTGCAAGCCCCGGCCTACAACAAAGAGGGTGCAGGCGGCTCGCACAGGACACTGGAAGGGGCAGCATCCATGGCACTTTGGTAGGGATTTCCAATTTGTCGGTCACCAACATGACATCGAAAGTGACAGACTGAGAGGGAATGTTTAGGTTATATTGTAACCCTCGTTCCCCGAAGGAGGGAATGGAGACATCATATCCCGTCACCATGGCTGTGATACTACTGCTGAGCAGCCAGGTCACTGGCTCAGCTACTCAGCGAAAACTTGAATATTTGGTGCATCTACTGCCTATTCATACTCGCACTGTGATCAGCAGCAGCTGGATGCAGTCATCGCATGACAATGTGCATTGGCTCGTTTAGACTAAACTCGAAGTAGATTGGTCTTTATGAGGAGGTTCCCAATTCATTGATCACCGACGTAACGTCTCCGCTCCCTGCTTTAGGGACTGTGGGTTACAATATGTAACCGAGGTGTTATTTTTTAATCACAGCAAGCCTGTAATCTCAGTGTATTCTCATCATGATAGATTTATCAAGTCACACTGTTAACACAACCAAACCTTGTTTTAGTGTCTGATGGTGTTGATACAGATTTCTGACAAAATTGAAGGTTGTACAAAAATATAAATACTTCTGAATGTTTAACAGATAATGCAAATTCGTTCATTCATGTATTTCTTATATTTTAGATTTATATTTTAGTTTTCATTATATGTTAAGTGTTCTTAGGTGTCATTTTCTGTCCTTCATGCATAAAACATGTATGTTTTTAACTATATTTTAATTCTGCAGTGGGACCATTGTTAGAAAAGTTCAATCGAATGAAAGAAAGAGTAAAAAAAACTTAACCACTTCAATTATTTTAGTGAATGCATTGTAGTTCTTGGAGTTGATTGGGAGGTGTCCGGATGAATATGAGGCCTTGAGATAGACTGCAGACAGATCTGGAGAGAAAAAGTAAATTCTACTGATTTGCAATAGTGTGAGTGCATTAATAACTGCATGTGCTGGTTTTCAGCTGGAGGAGAAATCCACACAAACAGAAGACCTCCTCCTACAGACAGTATTCAGAGCTCCTATCATAAACATTTCAAAAGACATTGCAGTGCCATCTGTTGGTTATGATCATGGATGGGCATCTGAGTCTGTAACTTGGTCACAAAACATTCCCTTGACTTCCTGTCCTAGACCCTCTAGATTTTGGGGCATTATGATATATTATTTTAATGACTTTAGCCAATTCTGATATGGTGAGGCACCAGCATGTTTTACTTATGAGAATTTTTAATACATTATTTTCATCTTGACAAGCATCATGATTTATCATTTTGGTCTTTCCATGTTTAAGGCAAACATCTAACTGACGTCTAGGCTGCCATTCGAATGGCAGTCTTGACAACTGAAAACATGAATGGCAACAGCAAATCAAGTGGAGCATTAGATATCAAAACACTACTGTGCACTGTGAATGTGTTTTCATCATTCTGTCTGTCTGTCATCATTAAAAACGTTTGTCAATTATAGTTTAGAGACTGCATCATTAGTTTGTCTCTTTATTGTCAATCATCTTCGGGGTTTATTTTTCATTATGCATTACTGAATACATTCATATCTGTTAGTACTTCAAGATGTCCAAGAATTACGAAATTATTAGTAAATCCAGTGTCATATTGCTCAATTAAAATACCTTCTCTTTGTTGCGTGTCTTACACAAAACAGGCCACACCATCTACGAACAGGTGAATCAAATACCATTCATTCAAGGAGCTTCTGGAGAAAACTGCAGATAAACATTTACGGTTCTTCCAGGGTTCTCTCTTTGTGTCACACATGCTCTGCAGCTCATCCTATGAAACTACCATTATGCAGTCACAAATACTCCATGAGTGGAAAAAAAGACAAGAGAACCCAACAGTTTTAATTTTCTAATCAAACCAGATGTGTGCAAACATGACTAAGGACTTTATTTACCAAATCTTTCCCCCTGTATTATCCACAAATAAAAATGATATCTTCATGTGTATGTATATATTTAGATCTATATATATATCTATATTATAACATATATTATAACATATAATGTCATAACATTTATTATAACATTATATAATTAGTGTGACGAAAATCTCTTGGAATTCATTTTTTATTTTCAGGTCCCCATGCAGTCCTTAGAAAGCACAACATTCTGAGACGACTGGAAAATGTGGACTCACTGTCCTTCCTCCATGTCTTCTGCGATCATCAGATACACTGCTGTGACAAACAACTTCGAAAAAAGGCTGATCACACCTCATAGTTTCATCAAAACAACAGAGTCATGAATAGAGAAAGAAACATCTTCCTGCAGAGCTGACCACACCCCACCTTTTTAAACCATTTTTTGATAATTTTTCTCTATTTTTATATAATAATAATAATAATGACTATAGAATTATCCTTGATATAAATTCAAAAGTAGTTCCTCTGTCAATTTAAATAAATAATTTTGGCAATCTTCATAACGGTGGTATTTAAAATAAATGAATGCTTACGTAAAAAATCCAACTTAGTCAGAAAAGAGGGCAAGAAAAGAAGGTGAGCCAAAGAAAGAAAGTGTAAAAAAACAACAGGGAGAGAGAGAGAGAGAGAGAGAGAGAGAGAGAGAGAGAGAGTGAGATAGATAGATAGATAGATAGATAGATAGACAGATAGACAGATATAATGAAAGACAGATGCAAAGAAAACTATCCACTTCTTTAGGAATTCAGAATGTATGTACAGGACTCATCTCTGAATCAGAAAAGCGCTCTTCTTTGCAGCAGGTCCTCACGTGTTTATGTGTGCGTGACAGTGCAACGTGGTCCGCAGCTGTAGTCCTGTGTTATACAAGTGTGTAGGACTTTGCGTAGGGGTTGTTGCTTTGTTTCAGGTGTCCTCTGGAGTCTAGCAACGATTCCTGGGAGCTGCTGAGTTTGGCGGCCTGGGCCAGGTCGCCCTGCTCGCGCTGTGGCAGTGTGGAGGCAGTTCCAGGCTGCCACTGTTGTACTGCCTCTCTGCTGGGGGGTCCGGAGGAAGAGAGGGCTGATGAGGGGGTCTCGGAGGGTGTGGGGGCCAGCAAGGCTGGCCGCTTCGCCATTCGGCTCTTCTGCGGGTCCATACAAGTCTGTCCTGTGGCCTCTCGACCTGAAGGGGCTGCTCCCCGGTTCAAAAGGAAGTCCATGCGTAGGTAAGGGGGAAGATGGACCAGTTCACCTGCTACGAGACAGACAGGGTCATGTAAGTGTGAGCACTGCTCAAAGATCACACTGGCTTTCCACACTGTGATAAATTACCAAAAAATGGATGGAGAATCTAGTCTTTAAAAGAGTGGTTTGCTTTCAGAATTAAAATTTCCTGAGATTTTGTCAAACTGATGTCATCCAAGATGTTCATGTCTTTCTTTCTTCAGTCACGAAGAAATTGAGGTTTATGAGGAAAACATTCCAGGATTTTTCCTCCATACAGTGGACTTCAATAGTGGCCAGTGATGTGAAGATCCAAATTGCAGTTTCAATACAGCTTCATAGGGCTCATAGGGCTACATAATCCCAGCAGAGGAATAAGGGTCTTATCAAGTGAAATAATTGGTTATTTTCTTAAAAAGAAAATACAAAAATTATATATATATATATATATATATATATATATATATATATATATATATACACACACTTTTTAGCCACAAATGCTTGGCTAGGATTAGCTCTGCAATGTGCATTCGTGTCTTTATTAGTTGATGTTGGAAATGTCACAGAAGTACCAGCCCAGTGTTTACGAACATGTGAACATGCAAAAAAAGTCAAATGCCCTTTACAAAAAAGGTAAAACAATGATTTTGGATTATTTTAAAGCTGGAGTAGAACATGAGATGGCGTTTTTAACTGAAATACACAGACGAAGAACTAACCATGTGTGACCTTTCCAACAAGATTACACAATGTGTGAAGACACATAAACACATTGCAGAGCTAGAGCATGCTGAGCATTTGTGGTTAAAAACTATAGAAATATAAATTGAAGAAAATCTATTATTCCTTGGCAGGGATCATCCAGAGCCCTTTGAAGCTGCAAAGAAACTGCAATTTGCAATCGTTGGCAACAATTCACTATACAAGTTCACTATACAGAGAAAAATCGTGTAATGTTTTTCTCAAAAAAACGTAATTTCTTTGCGACTGAAGAATGAAAAACATGAACATCTTGGATGACATGGGGGTGAGTAAATTGTCAGGATTTTTTTTTATTCTGGAAGTGAACTAATCCTTTAAAGGAAAGTATTGGGTTCAAGATCTATCAACAGCAAAGGACAGGAGAGTTTTAGGATAGAATAAGGCAGGGTAGGGTAGAACAGATCAGGTTTAGGATAGGACAGAACAGAATAGAGAACAGTAGGTTAAAGGGTAGGATAGAATGTGTTTAGAAATGGATAGATTTGTTTTATGGTAGGATAGGGTATGTTAGGAAAGTATAGGTTAGCTTCAGGGTAGCATAGGGACAGGACAAGACAGATTTACTATTGGGTAGAGTAGGATAGATTTAGGATAAGGTATAGGGCAGATATGTTTAAGGGCAGTACAAAGTAAGATACAGTATATGCTAGGAGGGGTTAGGTTTAAGGTAGAAGAGGACAGTTCAGGACAAGGTAGGTTCAGGGAATGTCTAAGTTGGTATAGGATAGGTTTATTTTAGAGTAGTGCAGGGTAATATCTTAGGAGAGTCAAGTGTGAGGAATTTGTTAGGGTTAAGTTATGGTAGGGTAGGGATAGGATAGTTTGGGTAAGGATAGGGCAAGATAGAACTGCCTTGGGACAGGTTTCCACAACAGTAAACAAGGTAAAAAAGATTATTAGATTCTAGGAATTAGATTAAAAAGGAATGTTATAGGTTTAAAATAAGATTCTGGGTTTTCCTAAGGTCTGTTGATCCCATATAGCCAGTCAGGACAGTACAGGACATGGACAGTGTAGTCTTAGGACTGGACAGAATAGGTTTAGGGTGGGATAGGATAAGATACTTGTACTCCATTGATCTCCTCTGGAAATTAAATTCAGGGGAAACTGAGAATCAATAAGGCATTTTTTAATTCTATCCTAAACTTCATGTAAGATACATCACGAAACTACATCTCAAACTCTCACAGAGTATTTGCCAATTTTATTCCTATCTTGTTAGGAAATCTTGTTCATTTCCTTAAAATTGTGCATTACATTATACCCTTCTATATAAAGTTCCAAATTTACTTATAATACAATATACAATTTGGACCTGTAACTGAAAATGTCTACTCTGTTTAAGAAAACGTTTAGATTGCAATTGGCAACAAAACATCATACAAACAATTAAGCAAAAATTTGATTTTTAATCCGTATAAATAAATAATTAGTAATTATGAATCTTTTCTATTCAATTTTTGGATTTTTAAAAAATGTTTATTTAATAATTTACATTTTTAATAGACTTAATTAAACCCAGTGATAAATGTTCAGCCACTTCATGAAACATAGACTGAAGTTTTCTTTTCTAAAAATAATTATGAATGTATCTCTTTAAAAATTCACTGCCGTGACTGCTTAATTAAACGATTCAACTGATTGTTCATAAGCTTTGTTCCAAAACCTAGTGAGATGCCTCGCTGCCTATACTTGGGTTGTGCATACATGCAAATTGTTGTAATAGACTAATAATCTAGCTGTCCAAACAAGTAGCTGGATTTGAAATCAAAGATAAAGATGTCAGATATACATATCACATACAAAACACTGCTTAATCAGACAAGAATGAATGTAACCTCACTTTCTCTCTCAATTAATTTGTTTGTTTTCATGTTTCTCTAAGTATCTGGGAGATTAAATGAGTGGAATACAGTATTACATAAACTATTTCCAATGGGGCCAGTGCTTGAAGTTCATAATCACATTTAACAGCTCCATTGTGATAGTAAACTGCTGTTTTGTATAGAAAGATGATACCTCCCCAGCATGGAATGCAGATCGGCCCAATTTGCCCAGGTGCTGTCACTAACCAAAGGTTTCCTGTCTGGGGGCATAATGCCTAGATACATTCACAATGAGACAGTACCACTAAACTCTGACCAGTAACTCAAGAACCGTCTGGGGCCAAAATCAGCCCTGGGTGGCCCAGACGCAGGACACGTTAAGTCCACTGATGCGAAAATAACATGGCAGTGTGTTTGGAAAACAGCCTTCAAGCCTGTACCCATCAACACAGGAACTGATAGCACACTGCAAGAGTGACAGCTGACTGGTGAACAGGTAAACTGAGGAACTTGGGGAAAACACATAAGAAAGCAGACTCGCACAAATACGCTATTGGTCAAAATGTTGGAATTATTTAATTTTTTTCACATTTTTTGGGGGGAAAGGGGGGTCAGGGGTGTGGCATTTTTGCATTTTTATTATGATAGGATAGACAGGAAGCAAAGTGGAAGAGAGGAATTGGGAAGGGATCAGGAAAGGTTCACAAGCCAGGATTCGAATTAGTGATATGTTTTGGTTGGTCCTATGGCTTCATAGTGATGACCTTACTGATGATCTGGACTAGAGGCTTCCTTGGGACCTGTGGGTTACTGTCCTTTCTAAGGTAGGTCCTCTGTGAGTACTTTGTGCTCTTTCTAAAATCCACATAAGTGGTAAGTGTGCACGCAAGACTCTGCAAACTAAAGTTGGTGATTCTCGAACATATTGGTTTTGGGATGCAACATTCCATCTATGAGCTGCTCTTTCAGAGTGCCATGAGAGCCCCTTAGAATGGTATCCTAAAATCCATGTTATAGTAAGTGTGCACATGAAGTCTTTGAGCACTTTCTAAAATCCACACTGTGGTAAGTTCGCACGCTAGTACTCTGCGTTCTTTCCTAAAATCCTATATGGTGAGGGCTTCACGTGGGTACTTCATGCCCTTTCTTGTGCTGGTAAAAGCCCTGTTCATCTCCAGTGACACTCCACCTACAGTATGTATCCTCAGGATACCTATTTAAACAGGGTGTTGCTACTAGGGATCTGTTGAGACAGTTCCTTCAGCAAGCTTATACGAGAGCAAGCAGTAGCCCCTGTGTGACAGGCCAAGACTTAATATTATCTTAGTAGTATCTTGGCCATATCTATTCTTGATTCCAAGCCTTGAGCTCTACCCCGGGCCCAGGAGTCTGGCCCTAAAGGATAAGTTTGGCCATGTAGCCTAGGCCACTGGCCGTAAGAGATAATGTCACGGACAGTTGTCTAACGTCCCAGGAGTTACTTAGTGTATTAATGCTTTATGGTAGAGGGTACTTAGTGCTCGCCATGGTTCTGGCCTGCACTCCCCTCAGCATGGTGGTATGTGTATACTGTTCCCCATAGCGACCCCTAGAGGATGCAGTTCGAAGTTCCCTTAAAAGGGAACATCTCAGGTTACTTATGTAACCATGGTTCCCTGAGTAATGAACAGAGACACTGCATCCTCTAGGTTTCTTGCCATGCTTTAGACGCAAGCTTCAAACGAAGAAGTGGATGACGTGTTCTCCCGGCGTCTATTTATACTATAGTCGCACCGGTAGTGATGTCATGGACTGTCACCGGCCAACATGTTGTTGTTGTTGTTTTTCAATATATGCTTCAAAGGACGCAGTGTCTCATTCCCTTCTCAGGGAACCATGGTTACATAAGTAACCTGAAACAGCAGAAGAAACAAAAGCAGCAAAAGCTTTTGAACATTGATAATAATAAGAAATGTTTCTAGCATGATTTCTGGATCATGTGGCAATGAATACTGGCTTCTGAAAAACTTTATTTTAAATTGTAATAATATTTTGCAATATTTAAATTTTACTGTATTTTCATTAAATAAATGCAGCTTCTGTGAGCTTTGTATTTCCTTGAAAAGCATCTTAATAATTCTAAACTTTTGACCAGAAGTGTACATAAACTTGCATGCAATAGTCTTCACAAATTAAATTTAAATGTGAAAACTACACTGCCTAAATTTATATTCACACACATTTACATAATTCCTCCTCTTCAACCAGCTGGCTCCATTCTGATATGTAACGCTCACTTTTAACAATCCAATCGATTCCTGATTCAATACCAAAAGTTCATCCCTATGTTTTCTCTATTTGAAAACCCTGTCTTCCTCTGAAAAATGTCCAATCAGCAAAAAAAGTGTTTTACAGTGTTTTGTACATAGGGAATATTAAAAAAAAAATGTAGAGGTTCAATGTTAATTAAAGTCCACCATACAAAGAGTGGAAATTACTTCCCATTGTAATGAATTTATAATAATTAATATTAAGAGACCTTCTTGATCATGATTTTATCTAATTAACATGATTGGTGTATGTGTGTACTGAATATACACATGGGTGTTGCTGTTCTAAATATGCCTACACACCATAGATCTGACCGAGCTTCATTTTGATACAGTAGTATCAGTTTGAGAATTTAGTTTGAATTGGAGACTAGGCAAGTTGCCCCTTCCCTCTATTTGTAGCCAGGTCTTACCGGGTCTGTGTGCTTTGGGCACGGCCATGTTCATGACCCGGCTGGCGTCTTGTGGTTTGGGTGGGGAAGCGGTGAATCTGCAGATGCCTGACTCTGACGGCGTGCTGGACGTCAGGCTGTCTGTGTAGTCATTGGTGCCGGCCGTCATCTGTTCGGAGGATGTGTCTGAGATGAAACATTCTGTGATCGTGAACTTAGCATGTCGCAGCTGTTCCTCCATCTTAGCATGTTCGTAAGCACGGGCTAACTCCTCGTATGTGGAGGAAGCACTTTCTGTAGACACCATGCTGCTGCGAGCACGGTCTGTGAGAGAGAATGCACATGGCTTTATATTTCACAAAGCTTTTTTCACTTTATCACTTTATATATGATTTATATGCTTTACATTTACATTTATTCATTTAGCAGACACTTTTATCCAAAGCAATTACAAATGAGGACAGTGGAAGCAATCAAAAACAACAAAAAGAGCAATGATATATAAGTGATATAACAAGTCTCAGTTAGCTTAAAACAGTACACATAGTAAGGGCTTTTAAATAATATAATAAAAAGAAAATAGAATAGAAAAAGAATAGAGCAAGCTAGTGTTAGGTCTTATTTCACTTGCAGAACGCAAGCTTCTATAGGGCACATAAGTCTGAAGTAACAAATTTAGGTAAATGGGTGCAGAGCCAGTGGTAGTTTTGTAGGCAAACATTAATGCCTTGAATTTTATGCGAGCAGCTACTGGAAGCCAGTGCAAATTGATAAACAGAGGTGTGACGTGTATTCTTTTTGGCTCATTAAAAATTAATCTTGCTGCTGCATTCTGGATTAATTGTAAAGGTTTGATAGAAGTGGCTGGAAGACCTGCCAAGAGAGCATTGCAATAGTCCAGCCTTGACAGAACAAGAGCTTGAACAAGGAGTTGTGCAGCATGTTCTGAAAGAAAGGGCCTGATGCTTTAATATTTAATTCAGTTTTTAACTTTTAGTCACATACTATAAAAGACTGATCAATGGACATACATAGAGAACATCAAATTTGTTAAATGGACGGCTGAGCATGCTTTCACACAAGCACGTCTGCGCTTCAGCGAGAACTAATCAGGTTTGTTTTCAGTGGATGAACAAAAATTATTTAGACCTGAATACTTAAATAGACATTAACATGTAAATATGGATGGTCATGTGTTATTGTAATACGTATGCCTTTAGAATGTCACAGAATTTTAAACAAAACTATGCTCTGTATGGACAAGAGAGGGAATATTGCAACATAGGCTCATTGGAAATATGTGCTTCTAAATGCATTTCTGCAAAACTGAAAAAACTTAACTATACATACAGTATGAAATGCTTCAGTTTCCAGTTGAAATAAACACTAGAGGTAGTAAAATTTAGACAACTTAATTTTCACACAAAGTGTGATTTGCTGGTCCACAGCTTCAATTAATAAAGCCTAAATTTGCACAATTACTTGAGGAATATCATGTTATGAATTCATTTAAAATTTAAATGTAAAAACTATTACTTGTGAATGTTAGCGTCACATATCCAGCTTCATATGTATGGGTTTTTATTAACAGTAGGTTTGTTCAGAAGCTCATGCAGTATGGAGTTGAGAGGTGAAGAGCTTGGGTACGAATCCTTTAAATGTGCGGTTCCACAAAACAGTTCAAATGTGCAAATAAGGAAGTTGAAAAAACACGGTTGCACCAACAAATCACTTTTTTTTACCAGTTTTGCATTTGTTGTATTGGGTATGTTTAGGGTTGGGTATGGTGTAGGTGATATTTCCAACACGACAGAGCAGTGGTTCTCAAACTTTTTACAGCGGCGTACCCCCTGGGCCATTTAACATTCTTCTGCGTACCTCCTCTCTTTCACTTAGACCGCAGTCACACCTTTACTATTAAAGGACAATATTGCCCCCTTAAACTGATTTACAGGTGCATTTTTTACCTTTATAGAGGAAAATATTTTTTATCATTATTAATTGTATGTCAACTTTTTATGTCATATTCGTAACAGTGTATTATTAATATAATAAATTAAACAATAAATGGTGGCAAATCGAAGTGATACTTGTAGATTTAAAAATCATTCAGTTCATTCATTCAGTCATGAAGCAAAATGCTGTATTTATGAGTTGGTTATTAATCAATGACTGAAATTGCTCAAAGACGCAGATTCATTTAGTAATGAAACTGCTTTATGTTGCTTGGAGATGACACAGATTTCGTTGGAACTATTATTATTTGTTGCAAAATAGAACAAATATGACAATATTCTGTTTAAAATGTAAGCTACATTTAAAATGTAAAATGTTCACTAATATTATCTTTTTCTTTTGTTGAACTGTTGTAAAAACAAATGGCACATTTGCCTCTTTTGGATATTCAGGGAAATTCACATTTTTGCTCGTATCTTAATAAACATGAAAACAATAACACGCACAGATTGTGCCTGTATTGAAGACAGTTTAAATCGATCTCAGTCCGTGTAAATATTTGCTATAAGTGAATATCTACTTTAAAGAAACATTGAACAGCAGCTTGATTTGCTAAAGCAGCATATTCAGTGGGCATCCTATAACATGCACACTGCTTGTGTGGATGCAGTCAGTTTTGACCGCAAAAGATGAGGTAAACTGATTGGATATCATGTATTTGACCATTTACGGCATTCACATTTTGCTGTTTACACATTAGAAGCAGCATTTTGCTTTTTTAGAAATACATGTTTGATTTTAATGTTATTTTAAGATGGGGTAGAATTAAACGAATATCAAAACTCAGAATGTTACCCGCGTACCCCTTCTGTCACCTAACGTACCCCCAGGGGTACGCGTACCCCAGTTTGAGAACCACTGCGATAGAGCATTAACTTCTAGCAACACTCCCTATATATTTTAATGATCGACCATCGTATAGGTACCTGATGCAACATAGTAAAAACACAGCAATACGTACCTATATCAACATAACAAAAACGTGCCAGGGTCACATATTGAACCCGCGTATTAAACTGCCTCGGAACGTGCAGTAAGGGATGTGATAACAGTGTTGCAGAAATATATTAAGAGCCAAGTATTCCTGAAAGCTAGTGTGTTTTCATAGAACATTTTTTTCACTGAAACAATTGGTTGTTACCTGTGTCCTGAGAGGGACTGACACTGTAACTGTCACTCTCTTTGTCCACTGAGCCCGTGGCACGGGGTGTGGGAAGCCTCCAGTCAGTAGAGAGAGTGTGTGAGGAGACGGGAGGGTGTGGTCGGTTCAGGGTCCACTGGCTGGCATATCGACTGCGTGTGGCAGGACCTGCTTTAGCTGTGCGGCGGGCAGTGGGGTCTGAGGAAACAGAGACATACAGTATATGTTAATAAGTGACCAGCGTGACGTGAACCATTCTCTGCCCTCCTTTATGAAAAACTACTGTAGTTATACTATGGTGTAGTGATGGTATCAGATGATGATACGGTGGTACTTTGTTATGCCAGATATAAAGTTGAAGTCCTCGGTGTGAAAAGATGGATCTCAAAATCACACAGTCATTGTTGGAAAGGGTTCAAATACACAGAAATCCTGGTAAACCAAATAATTTGTTGGACCTGAAGGATTTTTCTGAAGAACAGCAGGCAGTTTAACTCTCAGGACAAACAAGGGACTCATGAACAATTATCACTTAACAAAAAAACAAACAAATAAAAAACAAACAAATAAAAAAACAGCTGTGGGTTATTCAGGTAACAACACAGTATTAAGAAGGAGATGAAAACTTTTGAACAGGGTTATTTTTTAACTATTTAACTATTTAAAAAATATTACCTTCTCTTGTGGACTATATGTAAACATCTTTTATGTGAAAAATCGTATTCAGGTCAGTACTAAATAATCCATAACATGCATTTTATATGACCCTTCTTTTTTTGGTAAAATAATTAACATTTTGCAGATTCTGCAAGGTGTATGTAAACTTTTGTCTTCAGTTGTATCTATGGTACTGATTACCATACAACCCTCCTCCCCCACTGTATTAACATAATATTTAAGGTACTGTAAAGATCCATTAATACTCCATAAAAACATCTTGAAAATAGAGAAAATAACTTTGGAAAAGTCATTCTTTTACACATTTGGAACTCCATTGAAAAAGTAATGAATGGATCTGCCTATTGAAAATAATAAAATTTAAATGGAATCAATGGGCCTGAAAATTGCGTAGAGTAAATTCTGAGTAATTTGCGCTTAAAACAGACCTTCCCGAAAACTCTTCTCTGGATTCACAAACTCTTCGTAAACGTCTGACATGTGTATGATCATGAATTTCAATCATCTGTAAATAGGTCACTCGTGTATGCTCATTCACAATTAGCATAATCCCAACCTATGAATTACAGCTACGCAAATTGCGTGTGCAGGAACGCATTGGAATACTCTGGTCTACTTTCTCAGGTTTGGCTCCAGTATATTGCATAGATGTAAAAAAGACTAGGCCATATGTCTATCAATAAATATTCAATGTGTGACCACCAAATTGTTTTTAGCCAGCTAAAAAAGTCAGGTGTAATATTGTCAGGTGCTCTTCTTAAAACAACCAGCTGGTGGCGCTTTAGAATGCCTTGGTGGCACAGCGTTTTTCCAGCTGAGACGCCTTAGTTGCTATAGTATGGAATATTAACGGTGGCAACGTATGAGCCTACTAGTATATATATTTTAAGAATTTTACTAAATATAATAAAGCAGTAACCAGTAATATTGACTCCTCCATCAATGTAGGCAGTCATTGTACAAGTAGGATGTTTATGTATAAGTGTCAGGCTTGTGTTGTTTTTTGTTTCCCATGTGCTCCCTGTGTCCCAGTGTTTATGCCCATATTTTGTTAGTTTTCTGTTCCTGTCCTGATTATGTTGATTTAATTGCAGGTTTTTCCCGGTTGTTTTCATCGATCCCAGGTGTGTCTCGTCTTCCTCTCGTCTTTCTTGTCAGGTATTTAAATAGTGTTCCCTTTCTTTGGTTCAGTGTCCGGTATTGTTTATGTCTACATCCTGTGCTACTTGTATTTTCCTGATTATCATTAAATGCCTTTTTGATGTCTTCTGCTACATGTGTCTTCCTGATTAAAGTCTCCTGTGATGATGTACTCAGGGTCTCCTTGCTCCTCGCTCCGTGCTCCCTCACAGTAGTCTGTGACAGATGAACCGACCAAAACAAAACTCAGCTACGGCTATGGCCCTCGATGACTCCACCCTCAACTCACTGTTCTGGCACGGGGCCAACTACCATTGCCCCATGGACCTCCAAGACACCACAGACTTAGCTGGAGGGAAGGAATCCTACAGTGTCTGGAGAGGGTCCTGCCCCGAGCCAGAACCAGCCCCATAGGCGCAGCAACCCCAAGTTCACTGGCAGCTCCTATGGCAAGCCCGCTGATCACTCCCTTGTTGGCTCCAGCCCCAGAGGTCCGTCCCGTGTCAGCTCCAGCCCCAGAGCTCGCTCCCGTGTCAGCTTCAGCCTCAAAGCTCACTCCAGTACCAGCTCCTCGAAAGCGCCTTGCTGTGCCTGCCCATCCAGAGCACCCTCCAGTGCCAGCACCTTGTAAGCACTTTCCTCTTCTCCTGTTAAGCCCAGGGAGGGCTTCAGATCCCCAGTTAAGCCCAGGGAGGGATCCTGATTCCCTGTTAAGGCAAGGGAGGGCTCCTGATTCCCCGTTTATCCCAGGGAGGCCTCCTTATTCCCCATTTAGTTATTCCCCGCTATGGCCTCACGAGTCTCCTGATCCGCCATGGCCACCCGAGACTTCTGATCACCCATGGCCTCCCAAGTCCTCTGATCTGCCATGGCAACCATAACCCCCTGCTCCACCAAAGTGCCTGAATCTGGGACAGCCTTGATCCTGCCCAACCCCATGTGCTCTCTTGGTCCCAGTGTTAATGCCCATATTTGGTTGGTTTCCTGTTCCTGTCCTGGTTATGTTGATTTAATTCCAGGTGTTCCCCATTTGTTTTCATTGATCCCAAGTGTGTCTTGTCTTCTTCTCATCCTGTCAGGTGTTTAAATAGTGTGCCCTTGTCTTTAGTTCAGTGTCTGGTATTGTTTATGTCTACATCCTGTACTAGTATTTTCCTAAATATCATTAAATGACTTGTTGATGTCTTCCGCTACATGTGTCTTCCTGATTCCCTTCATTCCATTAAAGTCTCCTGTGATGATGTACTCCTGGTCTCCTCGTTCCTCACTCTGTGCTCCCTCACAGTAGCCCATGACAAAAACAGGGACAAACTACCTTGTAATTATTATGGCAGTGCATCAAAATTCAGTGTCATCAGTTTGTCAAAAAACACAGAATGTTTCAAGTACCATTTACACAGGTTAGGGAGCAGGTGTATATCTTTTGCATATCAACTAACATTTTGAAAATACGAATGAATATTGAACATTAGAAAGTTTATGTCAGAACAGCTTTACGAACGATTTACACAAAAATTTGTTCTGCTTGTGTTTCACGAATGAGGCCCAATGCCTTTAAAGTCCAATTTTTGAAGCCAGATTAGTGCCATCTGGTGGGAGTAAAATAAGAAAAACATCTGCAATTCCATGGTTTAGCCAGATGTCCAAACATTTTCTAAAGGGGACCGGATTCGACAATGTGGGAACACACAGGGGGATGGATTTTTCTACCTATATATATATATTATGTATCTATGTATGATGTTCAGTTGACAGTAGCAGTAACTTGAGTTTTGTTGAGGACAAAAATCTGTAAATATATTTTTAAAGCTTTAATAATTATAACATAGAATGGCTTTATGGTTTTCAAACTGCTTATATAAAAAATGTCTGTAATTTGGCCTATATTTCATAAATCCCTTTCATTAGATTAAATTGGCATATACCTGTATGTCTTCATTAATAATATAATAAGATTATACTGTATAAATATGCAACATTTCTGGTACAATACCACCGATACTACAGTAAATCAAAATGTTGGTGATTTGTGGATTGAAAGGTATTCTTACTGCATTGTCACACAATGTTTCTCCTATTTTCCGTGTTAGTGTTGTAGAGAATGTCAGCACTGTTTCATCTGCTTTTGACATCTGTGGTTTGTATGGAAACCTCTGCTCCAAACCCCAATGCTTCTCATAGCTCTGTTTAGTGGTTTTGTGATCAAGATCAGCCAATTATTAAACGTATTTGTTCTGAGCTCGTGCTGCTAAAACATGCAGAGTGGATCAGATGAGTCACGCTCTTCCTCTTTTGACACGTTTAGGAATTTGCATGTACTAAAGAAATGAGAGCGCATATGAGTTATCAAATTGTTATAACTCATGTTTTACTGCTACATCTGGTCTAAAATTTTGTGCTGCCATCTTGTGATTACAATGTGAAACTGCATAGGCCTATTTTGTAAATTATGCTTTGCGGGCCATATATAATATAGACTATTTAAGACTGTGGTTGTGGGCCACTTAAAATTCATCCATGGGCCACATTTCGCCCGCGGGCCGTGGTCTGGACTCCCCTGGTTTAGCATATAGATTTCTAGATAGCTCTATATAAGAGGCCTATAAATTCTCTTAATTGTTTTTTTAATTGTTTAATTGAGCATGTTTGTGTGTATGTCTGTGAGTGTGTGTTTGGGTGAGTGTGTCTGTTTTGCACTCTTGATGTATTAGAGTATAACCTGTTCCTTGCTGTCCACTTTTTTACTACATGTAATTGAATTATTGATTTTATTTTATAGTGGATATAAAAAGTATACACACCCCTGTTAAACTGCCAGGTTTCTGTGATGTTTTTTTCTGTAAAAAAAAAAAAAAAAGACCAAGATAAATAATTTCAAAACTTTTTCCACCTTTAATGTAAACTATAACCAGTACAACTCAATTAAAAACAAACTGAAATATTTTAGGAAAGGATTAAATTTTTTTTTTATAATAATAATAATACATATATATATATATATATATGTCACATTTATGAACTATTGTCTCCTTATTTGGTCCTCTTCCTTTTCTTGTTTTAGTTAATTGATTGATCCTCACCTGTCTCCTGTTTCCTCATTACCTTCTGTGTGCATAAATACCCATTCTGTTCAGTTCCTCCGCGTCCGTTATTATCGTAATGTCGTTGTTTAGCGTTATTGATGCGTAGATGTGTTGAATGTATTGTAAATGTAACCTTATCTCCTTTGTCTTCAGTAAAAATTCCTTATTTGTTCCAGATCCTCTTCTCTCCCTTTGTTTTACGTTTAGCACTACCTCACCTGTAACAGAATAACGGACCTAAACAGTACAGTTTATTTTTAGCGGCGTTTTTTCTTTCATTTATTTTTTGCCTTTTTTGCCCTCCTCTCCCGGAATGGCTATCCCAGCAGTCCGTCTCCTATGCCTGGAGCAACTGGGCCGTTCGCTGAAGGACCACACCGGGGACTTTTTAGATCTGGCGTGCCTTACTCACTTCCCCGACTGCGTGCTCTCAAACTTCTACTACACCGGCCTGAGCGAGCGGAGTAAGGCACGCCTACCAGCGAACGGTCCCCGAGAAGATTTTGCCGCTTTCGTGGAGTGGGTGCTGGAGAAGAATGGATCTTCGTGGACCATCAGCACCGCCGAAGAGGATATCTCCAGCCCCACTCCCGACCCAGAGACCAGCCAGCCACCATCAGGCCACACGGAGCCAGAGCCCACCACAGCCGCAGCCGCAGAGCCCGAGCCCATTCAGGACGTCGAGAGCGCGACTGACCAGGTGTGTCAGCCGGCGACACCGTGCATCGTGGGAGTCCTCGTGGAGATCGAGGGAGTGGAGGAAAGCCCTGCCCACACTCCTGCAACTGAGGGTGAGCTGTATTCGGTCTCGGGAATTATGGAGCAACTTGTGGATCTCATGGACTGGTCTATGGAGGTAATCCCTAATCTTCCTGTTTTTCCGCTGGTTCTGTCCAGCCCTGATCCCCTTGTATACCCTCTCAGTCTCCCACTCCTACCTCCTCCAGTCAGTTCCTATGCTCCATTTCCGCTGGTTCCGCCCAGCGAGGAATTTTCTGTCTCTCCGCTATGTCCACCCAGCCCTGAATTTTCTGTTTCTCCGCTGGTTCCGCCCAGCTATGAATTTTCTGTCTCTCCGCTGGTTCCGCCCAGCCCTGAATTTTCTGTCTCTCCGCTGGTTCCGCCCAGCTATGAATTTTCTGTCTCTTCGCTGGTTCCGCCCAGCTCTGAATCTTCTGTGTTTCCGCTGGTTCCGCCCAGCTCTGAATCTTCTGTGTCTCCGCTGGTTCTGCCCAGCTATGAATCTTCTGTGTCTCCGCTGGCTCCGCCCAGCTCTGAATCTTCTGTGTCTCCTGTGTTCCCTCCCAGCCTCCCTCTCCCACCTCCTCCTAAACCTGCCAGTCCCTCTGCTCCACTTCTGCTGGTTCAGTCCAGCCCTGATCCTCCTGTGTTTCCTCCCATCCTTCCTCTCTCTCCTCCTCCTCCTAGACCAGCCCGTTCATCGACCTCATCTCCGCTGGTGCCAGTCAGTCCCGCAGCTCACCCTCAGTCCGCGCCATCTGGGCGCGATGGTTCGCCGCTGGACTGCCAGTCTCCAGCTCCGCCTTGGCATGTTAAGGCCCTGTCTCCGCCTCCAGCCTCCGAGCCCTGGACTCCTCCTCGGTCCTTCGACCCAGCGGCTCCGCCTTGGCTCTTAGCTCCCTCGTCTCCACCGTGGCCTGTCATCCCACCTGCTCCACCGGGCTCCCTCGTCCCTCTGGCTCCACCTTGGTCAGTCGTCGACCATCCGCCGCCTTGGGACTCCACTCCTCTGGTTCCACCTCGTCACTCCATCCCTCCGGCTCTGTCAGGCTCCTCCTTCCCTCTGGTTCCACCGTCATGCTCCGTCACTCCGGCTCCACAGCGGTCTTCCAGTACCCCGCCTCCGCCTTGGTCGCCAGAGCCTTCTGCTCCACCTAGGCCCTCCGGATCCTCAACGTCACCCTGGCTCTGCGGCTGTGCTGCTCCATCTTGGGCTCCTCACCCACCGGTGCAGTCTCCTCCTGTCGGCCCCCTGGTGTCGTCGGCCGCTTCTCCACCGTGGCTCCTCCCGCCGTCGACTCCACTGTGGATCTCCGTCCTGGCTGGTCTCTGGTGGACCATCTGGCTCCTCCTGCTCCGGGCTCCTCCCTGGCTCCTCCTTCCATCCACTCCGCCCTGGTCCCTACCTCCATGCTCCCTAATCACCTGCTCCTGGCCTACTTCTCGCCCGCCTCCAGAACCCCCACCCTCCCTCCACTGGTATTCCTCTTGCGGTGTGAGGACGCACCGTTTCCGGGAGGGGGCGAACTGTCACATTTATGAACTTTTGTCTCCTTATTTGGTCCTCTTCCTTTTCTTGTTTTAGTTAATTGATTGATCCTCACCTGTCTCCTGTTTCCTCATTACCTTCTGTTCAGTTCCTCCGCGTCCGTGATTATCGTAATGTCGTTGTTTAGCGTTATTGATGTGTAGATGTGTTGAATGTATTGTAAATGTAACCTTATCTCCTTTGTCTTCAGTAAAAACTCCTTATTTGTTCCAGATCCTCTTCTCTCCCTTTGTTTTACGTTTAGCACTACCTCACCTGTAACAATATACATATATATATATATATAAAATGTGGTTGCATAAGTGTGCAAACCCTCTAAGAACTAAGGATGAGGCTGCGTTCAGAATAAAGCAGTCACAATCAAAGTCGTGTTAAGTAGGAGTCAGTACACACCTGCCATCATTTAAAGTGCCTCTGATTAAACCCAAATAAAGTGTTGTTGTTCTAAAAGGCTTTTCCAGACATTTTCTTAGTCGCATCTTACAGTAAAAGCCATCGTCTGCACAGAGCTTCCAAAGCATGAGAGGGATGTCACTGATAAAAGTCATCAATCAGGATAAGGGTACAAAATAATTTCCAAGGCATTAGATATACCATGGAACAAAGTTAAGACACTCATCATCAAGTTGAGAAAATATGGCTCACCAGTGATATTACCAAGCACTGGCTGTCCCTCCAAAATTCCAAAGATGGGAAAAGTTTTGAAAAAATTATCTTGGTCATCATTTTTTTACATCACAGAAAACAGGGGTGTGTAGACTTTTATATCCACTGTACATATTTTCTGTTTTACAGTCAATTCAGTTCATAGGTGTGTGTGTGTGTTGTGTGTATACGCATGTGTGTGTGTGAGTGGATGTGTTGGTTTTGCACTCTTGATGTTTTAGAGTCTCACCCTGTCATTGCTGTGTACTTTTTTTCTGCATTATGTCAGATTTGTAGATTGTACACAAAAATTCTCAGAATGTCGTTTTCCAATTCATTTCCTGTGGTCTGTCTTTTTTCTGACCGAAGTCCACAAAGGTGACTATTTTTTTCTGACCACTTAGTCTGCTCAAATCATGCCCTCAATTTTTTGTGTGTTCACATTACAAATGCAATATAAAACTCACCAAGTTTCATACCATTCCGATTAAACTGTGATTTAAAAAATGTAAAAACTAAAAAAAAAAAATGTAAAAGTTAATAAAAATTAAAATTTTTAAACGTTTTTGTCAAAAGTGACCGAAGAGCACCTGAGGGTTACATGTGAAGTTATATGCTTTGAGGTCAAATATGGATCCAAAAATCCTTTAGTTTGTTACTTTTGTAGGCTAAAGTAAAATAATAACATGGTTACAAAGTGTGTGTGTGTGTGTGTGTGTTCACTTATTGTGCTTTGGGTAGGAGTATAGAGCTTAATTTGAGACATAATAAACAAACAAAAAAATATTAATTAATTAATATTCTATGGCATCCTATGTTAAACATTATGATTAGAGATTCAAAAATTCTGATCTAGTAAAATATTTACATCTGATAGTAAACTGAGATGTACTGCATCTTCTATATGCTACTCTTAGACAGTTTGTTGATGTCAAACACAGTGTATAACCAACCTTGTTTATATTAAGTCATCTAAACAAATAAGCAGCTTTTATGAGAAGTTATGACATCAACATAACCAAGCAGACTAGTTCAGTTCTTACTTGTACCAGGTCTAGCATCAGACACATCTACTAGTGGTCCAGTGGCCTGAGATAGAGACTGGTAATGCACTGTATGTGTGACAGTTGAGGACTTCTGTTTAGATGTTTCTCCAAAGTCATTGTCCGTCAACAGCACTGTGGAGCGGTCATCTGAAAGACAGAGGCAAACAGGTTAATTAAAGTAGAGAAGATCACCATCAAGCAATATGCTGTTTCTGAGTGGTGGGTGTTATTGGCTTTTTTGCATTGCTAAAGAAAAGCAATAGCACACCTCTGCTTAACAAGCAACATGAATTGAGGCGGTATCATTCATGTTAGCACAAACAGTTCAAGACAAGTTTTGAGAGCATGTTTTAACACACCAACCTTTCCAGTTTCAAACTCCCAAATTAACTGCAAACAAACGTTGTTTTGGAATAATTTTCTGGTGAAATCGTCACACCAGTTCGGTCTTCCTTCAATTTGAAGGATATCAGCCTTTAGGGAAAGGTAAACTACAAATGCTACAAAGTGTTCTCTTACCGATTGTCTCCATAGTGTCTCTTTCCTCAATGAGTAGCTGAGCACGTGGGATATCGATGTGCATCCTCAAAGTCTGCTGTTGCTTGTTCACACTGTCTGGTGTACGTGAATTTTTACTGGAGATACATATCCAAACAACATAAAATAATTACATGCGCTACTTTATGACAAAGTGCACTGATTTATAGGCCAATACTATTACTGTTGTAATTTACCTCATTAGCATCTCTGCCAGGCTCTTTGCATCTGTTGAATTAGGAAAAATTTTAAAGTTATTAATTACAAAATACTGTTTGATATTAAGAAATGAATCGAGAGTATCATCAAGTAGGTATGATGTTCTGTTCACTATATACGGCATGTGTTCACACACCTCGTAATCTCTTGAGCCTTTGCTCTCTTCTTCTCCTCCTCAATACCAGAAGAACAATGAAGACCATGGAAATTGCCACCAGAATGCAGATGATTGTTACCATCATTTTAAGTCCCTCATTGCCCTGCCTATTCTTCTGGCTGGGGTCCACAGTCTCTGGCAATGGAGCAATTGTGCCTGGAGATAGAAGATCGAAAAGCTGAGGGATGAGTTTGATTTTGAAAAGTCTGGTCATAACCAAGTTTTGATCAATTCGATTTTTAGTTCATTTCTACTAGTTTATGGTGGTTAGTGTTGATTTAGTGCTGGTCTGACGGGTAAGTCAACATTGCTATGCTGTTCTCCAGCGAAAAGCGATTAATCACGTCCAAAATAAAAGTTTTTGTTTACATAATATATGTGTGCATACTGTGTATATTTATTATTTATATATACATATACACATTTGAAAAATATTGACATGTATTTACATGTATATATTTATATTATATATAAATAATTTAATATATAAACATAACACAATGTTCTTAAACATGTACATACATTAAAACGTAATAAATATACACAGTACACAAACTTATATTATGTAAACAAATACTTTTATTTTGGATGCATTAATCACGATTAATTGTTTGACAGTACTAAAAAAGTGCTGGCAAGACAATGAGATCTGATGTTAGTTGGAAGTTTTGCAGGTTAATCCATTTAAGCAACTGCTTCCAAAGTCTCAACTAAGATGACATTGATTTTGACCCTGTGTGGTATTATAAGATCTAGTACTCACTGCCCTCCATGTTTAGAGTGGCGAACAGAACGCTCTTCTCTGCTGTTCCTGCACTGTTGCCCACTCTCATCTGGAGCTCGTACCAGGTGGCTTCCTGTAGGTCGTAGAGAATGTGGTTCTTGGTGAGAGAATCTCGCTTCACCATGGTCCATTTCATTGTGTCCACCGGTCGATATTCCAGTGTAAAGGAGTCGATTGGACAGCCGCCATTGTTCCAGCCGATGAGGTTGAGCTCCACACGTGTAGAGTTGATACTTGAGAAAAGCTCATGATCTTTGGCAAACTGTGGCTCTGATAATGTGGAGAAGTGAGAGATAATGTAACTCTGAAGTTAGGAAGTTATTTAGCAGGCTTTTTTATTTAAATGATTTAATAATCCAAGATCAACAATCCCATGAAACCAAAATAAGATGTAGGACATTGGTGTCGGAAATTGCCCCACTACTCTCATTGACTATTGACTACATTACTCAACTAATATAGCTCACTTTAAAGAGTGAATGAAAACAAGTGAGCGAAATTAGACACTAAGTGTGCTGGAAGGTCGGCATCTTTTGCATATTTCCTGCTTGGTGGTTTAATAATCAGTTGACAACTAGCTTGCATTAACGTCTCAGGTTCCCATGTTTCCCTGAATAGGGAACGAGACACTGCGTCCTCGCTATAGAGCTATGGGGTCGCTATGGGGAACACATCGTCGTGACCCGTGTCTGAAGTGTACATTGAAAAAACACCAACAAGAAGTTAATGACTGGACAACACGGCATTCACTTCTTCGTCTGAAGCTTGCGTCTGTGGCATTGCGGAAGCTAGAGCATGCAGTGTCTCGTTCCCTACTCAGGGAAACATGGTTACATTCATAACCTGAGACATTCCCTTTCAAGGGAATTTCAAACTGCGTCCTCTCGGGGTTGCTATGGGGAACAGTATACACATGCCGCCATGCTGAGGGGAGTGAAGTCCTGAATCATGGTGAGCACTAAGTACCAACTCTACCATTTCCATGGGAGTTGCCCCTGGGACGTTAGATGGCTGTCCATGACATTATCCTTTACGACCAAAGGCCTAGCCTACAGACCCAACTTACCTGTTAGGGCCTCAACTTGGGGTCGAGCTCAAGGCTTGGAATCAAGAAAGATTCTTTTAAAAGGGATACTGCAAAGAGCCTAGCATTTTATACTTAGTCTTGCCTGTCACACAGGGGCTACCGCTTGATCTTGCATAAGCTTGCTGAAGGAACTGTCTCAACAGATCCCTAGTAGCAACATCCTGTTTAGATAGGTATCCGAGGATACATAGATGAAGTGGCGCCCAAAATGTACAGGGCTTTTACCAACTCAAAAAGGACACAAAGCATCTGCGCAAAGCCCTCACCATATAGGATTTTAGAAAGAATAAAGAGTTTGCAAAGACTTCATGTGCACCCTTACCATAACATGGATTTTAAATACTGTTCTAAATACTCAATATAGAAAAAACAGTAGAAAACAGAGAACTCAATCTCACGGGAGAAGAGAACTCAGAATTCAGGAAGAGAGTAGCACACTCATAGTCGACCCTCTTTGGTAAAGGGGAGCACTGCTAAACTACTACGAGAACTGCCCAAATAGCACTTCATATTGAGGCACGCGATGCTTGAAGTGTATTAATAAAGACACACTGGCTGAGTGGAGCCCAAGGAACCAAAGAACCATCAAAGAAATCTAACCAAAGAACCATCAAAGAAATGGGATGAAGCTGAGCACGTAACCCTTACCATACAGGATTTCAGAAAGTGCGCAGAGTCTTGCGTGCACACTTACCACTTATGTGGATTTTAGAAAGTGCGCAAAGTGCTAGCATCCACCCTTACCACTTATGTGGATTTTAGAAAGTGCGCAAAATGTTCAGCGTGCACACTCACCACCATATGGATTTCAGAAAGTACACAGAGCTTAGCATGTGTACTTAAAGTTTCCTAAGCTTCGCAGAGGTGCTGAACTGCACAGGAGAGGCAAGCTCAAATTTACAAACCTCTGGCGAGGGGAGCATTACCTGAGACAGCATATACAATAACATTCTAACAAATGCCACCTATACTTCCCGCTCGATGCGTCAGCAAGAAGGGATATCCAGGTGACCAGGAAGCCCCTCAGGGTGACCTGGCCGCACATCCAGGAAATTCTTTGCAGTGCCGTGCATACATATGTATATATAGAATGGATCATACCCACCCACCCTGGTTCCTGCGCTGGATACTCAAGTATTGCTCTGATTCAGATGAAAGCGCTGATGCCTCACATCCCTTAGGTCTTGCCTACCTTCCTTTGACCTGCGATTCCTCTTACTCCAACTCGCAGGTGGGGGAGGAGCACGAGTCGCGACACTAGCCTTTTGTGCCTGTCTCTGATCCTAGGACCGAGACGGAGCAGGACCCCTATGTTGTTTGGGCTCAGACCTGGACCTTCGTGGAATGAAGGATTTGAAGGCAGCTTCAAATCAATAAGTGACCTGTGATGTGGCACAGCTCAGCTACCTGATCAGGGTAAAAGGCCCTCGCCTCTATCCAGGTCTTTTAGCAGATCAGCCTGATACGCTTGAAGCACCGCCATTGTGTGCAATGAAGCCACAGCCTGACCTGCTGCTGCCATTTAAGTGAGATGTATCCTGAAGGGGCTTAGATGGCAAGGAGGGAGATTTAAGAGAGGATGTCTCCCCCACAGACAGATAGCTAGCCACCATCTCTTCTACAGGGGGCTTCCTCTAATAACTGCTTTCGCGCATCACCTCGATGTTGGCATAACTCGTATGCTGAAACCGATAAATGTGAGAAGAAAACCACCTCTTCCATTCCTTTTCAATCTATTTATGGAGATTAGGCAGAAATTGAAAGCTCACCTGAGCTGGAGGGCATCAAGACGACCTTGCGGTGTCACCTTGCTAACACGCTTCCATGGCAAGTCCAACTTTGCCGTGGTGTGATCCTTAACCTCCAACAGTTCTAGATACGCAGGGCAGGAGGATTGAAAAGGCTCAGCCTCAACTTCTTCGCCATCCTCTGACATATCCTGCTCTTCCTGGGCTCAACCCAGCAGAGCACGAGCCTCTGTATCGGAAAGGGTTTAAGAAAAAACATCATCCTCCAGAGGCTCTGTCTCGTCCACAGCCAACAAGCACGAAAAGGAAAGTCCCTCTATAAACTCCTCAGCCAGATCCACTTGTGATCCCCAAAAGTTCATTCTCCTCCGTGCCTCAGCGGCTCTTCACCCAAACAAACAACACAAAAATTGTGTGTGTCATCGGGTGTCAAATAATGATGACACGGATGCACACACTGTCTAAATGCTTTGTTAGTAGTCGCCAAGATTGATAAAGATCGCTCTAACCACGTTCAGATGCACGCTTCAAACAGAACAGTCAGTGAAGATGAGAATGACGTGTTCTCCCAGCACCTATTTATCTATAGTCGCACCGGTAGTGACGTCATGGGCTGTCGCCAGCCAACTTGTTGGTGTTTTTTCAATGTATGCTCCAGACATGGGTCACGTCGAGGTCATCCCCATAGTTCCTTGAAAGGGAACTTAATTTAAATTTCTAAACTAAATAATCTAGTAAAAATTAACTTACCCCAGTATGGAAGACTACACTGATGGTACTCTATTGCAGTGCAGCACAGGTGATACTAGAGTTATTGTAGTGCATTATGGGACCGAATTATTGGATTTGATAATGTCCACTAGGTTTTGGACACCACTACAAAATAGTTGTGACTCAAATGGTGCACTATGTAAGGGTATGGGGGTGATTTCGGACACATCCCATGTCTTTCATCTGTAACAACATCTATATGCTAGAAATAAGTTAAAAGCAGACACAGTATACACATTCGAGGAAAACAGAAAAAAAGTACTGATGACAAAGGAAAAAACTTTTAACTTGATCTCTTAACTTGTACTGTATATGAACATGGTAATAAAATCTATATTATAAACTAGTGGTTTTATTTCAAATAGGTTTTTGTACACCTACCTCAAGGGCATAATTGCTCATAGCCTGCTTTGAATCAGCAGTAGGTTACAATTCAATTAGGCTACTATTTAGTTATCTGTCATGACTTTTATTCAATAGTGATATGCATAAATAACTATATATTATAAGATATTCATACCTTTTCCATGGGTTTTAGCTTCAATGATTTCACTGATGCGTCCAGGTCCAACTGCATTTTGTGCTGTCAGAGTAAATTTGTACCAAGTACCGCACTTTAGGTTTTCTAGACGGTAAGACCGCTCACTGGGGCTGATAGAGAAACTGCCCCACTCTTCACTGTTATCCTCAGAGAACTGCAGAATGTAGCCTGAACAAAGAACACCACACCACTTTTAAAATAAACCCCAAATGCCACACTTTATTTGATTCACTTTTATGAGCTCTGTAAATTGATAGAGAACCTACTATACAAACCTGACCTTCAAGTTTATAAAAATATTACAGTGTGTGAAATAAATCTCGATTTAAAGCATGTGACAGGTCTAGGTGGATAGTGTTCCATATTTGTCACACAGTGGAGAAAAAGTGGATGAATATATTGAATATAAATATCAGTGCAGTCTAACTAACCTCTGATGGAGCTTCCTCCATTGTCTCCAGGGATCCAGGACAGTGTGATAGAGGTGGTTGTGGTTTTAGTCACTGTGAGGCGCGGTTGGTCCGGAGGCACTGAAACATTTTGAGAGCAAAAACACAAAAACGGTGTGAGCTACTAAAGGAGCAGTCACATTGTTCAGTTAATTTTTAAGGATGCAATCTGGCCATTTCATAGATTTCCACATGAAGATTTTTTTTATATTTGATGTTATAAACACCTTGGACCTGAAGGTTTAGCATGATCTCATCCGAACCCCAGTTGTTACTGGCAACACATCTATAGTACCCAGAGTCCTCTGCCTTGACAGTGCGAATAACAAAGCTGCCATTGCTGTGAGCACTGCGTCGACCATCGATTGAAACTGGAGCTGGTGTCCCATTACTGTATGAAAACATTATCAGTTTAACAAGACTTAAAAGTATATATATATATATATATATATATATATATATATACACATATATAAATACATATATATATATATATATATATATATATATATATACATATATATATATATATATATATATATCTTGGATGACATGGGGGTAAGTAAATGTTATATTTATAAATATAAAGACTATAGAAATCAAACATACTTTCCCTTCAGCCACTTGATGGCTGGAGGAGGGTCTCCGACAGCTTTGCATGGAAGGACAATGTCCCTCATCCAGGGGGTGGTCACAGTGCCGCTGAACGTCAGGATTCGTGCAGGGGCTTAAGAAACCAACAATGCCATCACAATGGTGGACAAAAACTCTCATACAAACTCCTTTATGTCAAATTGGTTCTGTAAATGGTACCATATAGGTGCATCCTGACTCACACACTTCTACCTCACACTAAAAATTACAGAAAGGGTGTTTGATTGCCACGAGCCAGTCTTGCATACCTTTAGCTTGGGGCTCTACAGTGATAATTTCACTGGAATTCCCACGGCCCGCCGCAGTGACAGCCACAACCCAAATGCTGTACTGCCAGTTCTGATTCAGGTTGGTCAAGCGACGGAAATAAACATCAGGTGCAGCCTCAAACTCACTGATCACCTGTAATTATGCCCAATTAAAAGTTATCATGAGAAAAAACATATGTTAGAAAGCACTGTGATTTATACTCTGCCTACTATAGATAAGAAGAAGAAGAAGAAGAAGAAGAAGAAGAAGAAGAAGAAGAAGAAGAAGAAGAAGAAGCTCTATGCTATGCATTAAGCAATAATAAACATTGAAACTACTTTGGAAAATGTAGTAGGTCATTCAAGTATCCCAAACACATAACGTTTTTGTAGGAGCTACATGGTAAAGTGTTGTCTTTCAAGTTTCTCAAACTTGTTCCTGGAGGTACGTCAACTGTACATACAAATCGAAACTCCCCCTAATTACACATCAGAGTCAACTCATCAGCTCATTGATAGATACTTGAAGACCTTAAATGTATAGCTCAGATAAGGGAAACATCCAACATGTGTACTTATGGGTGCCTCCAGGAACAAGGTCAGGGAATCACTGTCGTAATTCCAGAGAATTCAATTAAAGTTTTGTTCAGTTTGGGTGAATTTAAATATTTAAGTTTGGGGGGCCATGTGGGGCTGTGCAAAGTCAAAAAAGAGCTGCAGATATGCTCACCGTGGGGTATGGGTTGGAACAGAAGACGGTGTATTTCCGGATGATTCCATTGAGTTTGAGTGGAGGAAGCCAGGAAACAAACACCACAGAGCTTGTTGAAGCAGCTGCCTTAACTCCAGCCGGAGGGCCAGGAACTGGTTTTAGCAGGAGAAATAATACAATTTGTTGAGGAGAAACTCTAGAAAACACACCTTTTATGCTACGAAGGAAGTGACCTACAGCTGTTCTATTCTAACTTCATAGGAAGCTGAGATGTGTGATTTCACACAACTTCCCAAACACTCCAATCACCACTCTCCATTTGTACTGGTGTTGTCACTGGATTCAGACATCTGTGCAATGAGCAAAGGAGTCAATCTGCAAATGGCTTACTTAAGTCAGTATACCCCACTAGTCAACTCGAAACAGATGGATTTTGCTTTGGATTCCTGATAATGGTTTTTGTTGTTTCTGTCTGAGTTCTGTTTCACTTATTGATTAAGAATAGAAGATTTGTAACAAACAAACTACTTCCTCTGACAGTTCTCTCCAATTCCCAGTCTCTGGGGAATTGTAATAGAACGAAATAGTATGACATTTTTGGTGTACAGACAGTACAGACCAAAAGTTTGGAAACATTACTATTTTTAATGTTTTTGAAAGAAGTTTCTTCTGCTTATCAAGCCTGCATTTATTTGATCAAAAATACAGAAAAAAATTAATATTGTGATATATTATTACAATTTAAAATAATTGTTTTTAAATTTATTATACTTTTATCATTTATTTCTGTGATGCAAAGCTGAATTTTTAGGATCATTATCACATGATCCTTTAGAAATCATTCTAATATGATGATTCATTATCAAAGTTGGCAACAATTCTGCTGCCTAATATTTTTTTAGAACATGTGATACTTTTTTAGGATACTTTGATGAATAAAAAGTAAAAAAAAAAAAAAAAAGAAGCTATGTTTTTTAAATATAAATATTTTGTAATAACAATATACACTACTGGTCAGTAATTTTTTTTTCTTTCTTTTTTTTAAAATAAAATCAATACTTTTATTCAGCAAGGATGTGTTAAATTGATAAAAAGTGATAGTAAAGAAAATATATTATTAGAATATATATTATTAGAAATTTTTTTTTTGAATAAATGCAGTTCTTTTTAACCTTTTATTCATCAAATATATTAGACAGCTGGACTGTTTCCAACACTCATAATAAATCAGAATATTAGAATGATTTCTAAATGATCATGTGATAGACTGATGTTACATTTGACACTGAAGAATGGAGTAATGATGCTGAAAATTCAGCTTTGCATCACAGGAATAAATTATTTTTTTTAAGTATATTCAAATAGAGAAAACTATTATTTTAAGTTGTAATAATATTTCACAATATTACAGTTTTTTCTGTATTTTTGGTCAAATAAATGCAGGCTTGATGAGCAGCAGAAACTTCTTTCAAAAACATTAAAAATAGTAATGTTTCCAAACTTTTGGTCTGTACTGTATATATATATATATATACTGTATATAACCATTGATAACATGGATTTGGGGCTGGTAAATGGAAATTGGCTTGAGAGACATTACCTTTTTATTGTTTCTGTGGATTAAACTGAGACGGGAGTCACATAACTTTTATATATATGAAAGTGAAAGTGAAAGTGACGTGACATATAGCCAAGCATGGTGCCCCATACTCGGAATGCGTGCTCTGCAATTTTTCCATCCAAAGTGCACACACACAGCAATGAATACACACACACACACACTGTGAACACCCGGAGCAGTGGGCAGCCATTTATGCTATTTTTTATTTTATTTTACTGCTATGTAAAATAAATAAGAGTATGTGCAATCGGATTGAGTCTCACCATCCTCTTTGGTGCGTGTATAGATTTGCTCGCTACGGACTCCATCTCCAGCTCGAGTGAAGGCCAGGACCTGGATACTGTAGTTGGTGTACTTCTCCAGCCGCTCCAAATCTAGTGAAGGCTTGGTGGTTGTGATGTTCCTGATCTCTCCCAGTTCTGAGGGGAAAAAATACACAAATGAGATCTTTATTAGCTTAACTGTTACTCCTAGATCAAAATGCAAGTAAATGGAGACTTATGCTTACACTAAATGATCTTCCCCCACCAAATGTTTTGCTCCTTAGGAATTCCACGTATCTCTTTTTAGAGTTTCAACAGTTCCAACAGTGTCTCAAAATGTGCTCAGATTTGCCAAGATATCAAAGATTTATATATTTGAGTTAACGTTTATTATCATGTGCATTGGACAATTAATTAGATTTTGCATAGTCATCGGTCACTGAGTCCTGTATAATGCTACATTATTCAGACTGTTGTGTCTCCATTTTAAATTTTATGTTCACCCCTGAATCTGGACATCAATACCTTATTTTAGTTAATTAATAATGACTCTGCAATGCAACCTGCTACTGAGATTCAGGTACTGCATGTATACAGGGAATTTACATACTGTCCATAGTATGCTGTATACATTGTAAAAACTGTTTGCATAGTAATCATAGAGACATTCTATGAACTGGTGCACCAAAGAAATGTTAACACCTTTATCCAATAAATTTCTCTGTAAGCCACTTTGGATAAAAGCATTTTCTGAATAAGTGACTGTAAATCTAAACATAGCCAACTTGACCATTAAGTATTGTGCTTCTACTGTAGATCTACTGCCCTCTGTTTTTATCTGGATATTCATATAAATCTCCTAAAGCAAAGCCACAGTGCCCTCTAGAGGTCTGTGAAATGCAATTGAATTGATATTGCATGTCAAAAATGTACTCTGTTACTTTATAATAATGTTCATGAGTAAGTCATTAAAACACAATATAGTGCCTCAGTATTTCATATACATTAGAAGATGCACATATATCCTATATATCAACAATCATATTTTCATGACATTAAAAGTGTATCTACAAAAGCCCCTTTTTGTGTTATTTGGAGATACTCTGTACAAACAACATACATCTCTGAAGTACCTTGAAGCACTATGTAAATAGCAGAGTGTGTGAACTTGAAATGTACTATGGTATTACCACCTGATGCCATCACTATACCATGGTACACTGCTAACAGTACTTTTGATAATTATCAAAGTATATGCAAAAATTATAAATGATTTATCAATTTTTGATAACTATTTGCAAGCAAATTGATGACGTGTAAGCATGCATATCATTTAAAAGTTATAAAAAATATTACCCATAAAGTAATTAATTATAGACTTACTGTATTTGTTATTAATACAGTAAGTATTCAACAATACAGTAAAAAAAGGTCATATTAAATTTTAATATGACCCCTTTTAATATATTCTAAAATGTAATTTATTACTCATTATTCCAGTCTTCATTACACATGATCCTTCAGAAACCATTCTAAGATGCTAAATGGTTGACACATCCTGGAACTGAAACTCAGGCCTCTGCAAACTTAAACAATAGAAACTATCTATAAATACCTTTATCTTCGTATTTGGAATGGGAAACCATTGGGGTGCTTCATAATTATGCATACAAGTAAGAAAATCTCTGCAGAAACTGAAAGGGTCATAACCCTGTCTGACCTCCGTCTGGTAGGTTGGCCCAGTAGATGACACGGTATCCAAGCAGCATGCCGTTGAGCGCTTCTTTGGGCAGAGCAGACCAGGACAGGGAGATAGTCTCAGGGGTTGCAGCTGTTGTCACAACATTCTCAGGTGGGCGACTGGGAACTGTTAATGCAAACAGGATAGTTTTAGTCAATAAATGTGATATTATCGATCATCTAAAAACACAAAATATGTATATGCATTGCTATATCTTATAAAATAAAATGTCAAGCTAATAGGTGAGAATAATTAATTAATTAAGCTTCAGATTAAGTCTCTGGAGTCTGTTTTCATGCCACTAAGCAAAGCATGTAAATGCATTAAGAAAAAAACACTAATAAAATAAATATGGGATTCGTAAAGCGACTAACCATCCTCTAGTGTGGTGATGGTGATTTCCTCCGAGGTGGGACCCATGCCTGCCCGATTGGCTGCTTGCACCCGAACCTCATACTGGGTGTACTTCTTCAGGTTATCCAGGGTGATGGTTTCAGTGTCCCCTGTGGTGTCTACATTGATGGTGTTGTATTGTGGGCTGCCCCCTGTCCCAAACTCCCGATAACACACTTGGTAGCTTCGGATCAAACCATTCTGCAAGTGTTTGAGGGGGGGCTGGAAAAAGAATAGATATTGTAACATCAGAAATGCTTAGATTCTCACAAGCACATGGCTGAATTCCAGTTCCCTAAAGTAAGCGCTTCTCTAGTGATGGAAAAGTGTTGGGACCTTTTGAGGGATTTATTTAGCAAACCGACATGAAAGTTTCAACATTCCATTTCTTACTATATTTCTATGCTCTTTTCATTCACCAACAGAAAATATCATAATTTTTATGGGTGTATGGGTTTGTGAGACAAAGGCAGTATAGAGAGAGAGAGAAATAATAATAAGAGAAAACGTAACTGCTGTAGGATAAAAAGGTATTTCGCCCTTAATTTAAAAGAGCCGATCACTTCTGTAATTATATTTACTGTATTTTTATTTTATTGTAAGTTTATTTAATTTAGAACTATTTAAAAAAACTATTTGAAGGGAACATTCTAGCGTCAATACATTTTCATTAAGAAACAAACTTAAATAATAATAATAATAATAATAATAGGTGGAAGGAAAAAAAAAATATTTTAATTCTTTTGAAATTGAAGGCAAATTTCTTCGTGGATCAAATTTTTTTCTATCCTCATGTCCACTTAGTGGCTCCGTTAAATAAATAAATAGAAACCCAGACACATCACAGCAGAAGTGGCCTATTTCCTTGGAGCAAACAACTTAAATATTTTAATAACTCAAAACCACAGGTTAATTCACCCACAAGAGAGGTAGACAATGTTAAAGATCGAATGCTACACGTATACCTCCACTGTCACCTCAGTTTTTATTTGTTTTAAAGAGGGGGTAGTCGTTTTCTGTGATAATTCACATTAAGCCACTACTGTTGAGCTTAAACCCAAAATATTCCTCAGAAATATAGCATGATTTAGCCAGCACAAACTCTAATTTTGCATAGGCTACTATAGCAACACAAGTGGTTCCTCAGTTGTACCTTCCATGTGACTTTGATGCTTTGGGATGAGATTGCTTCCAGCTGCACTTCTTGAGGAGCGCCATCAGGTGCTGGACAGAGAAAATAATGGACTAAGCCACTAGGTGGCGGCACAGATAATAAAATGTCTGATGCAACAGAGAACTATAGATAAACCTCACAAAGGCTCACGCCATTTTCAGTTGTCGGAATACTCACGTGCTTCATCGGTGGTGATGGTCAGCTCATTGCTTGGTCTGCTTTCGCCGATCTGGTTTTTGGCGAACATGCGGATGTTGTAGGTGGAAGCAGGGTGGAGTTCAATGATGGTGGCCTGATTCAGCTGAGGGGAGACGTCTTTGGTCATTTGAGATGAGGCCCATGGAGCTTAAAGAAATACAGAGTGACACGGGAGTCTATGTTACAGTCATTATATCATAGTTTAAAGGATGTAATTATATAAAAAGACAAACCACTTCAAGTTTTCAATCAGCATAACGATCAAAGTTCATTCTATGAATGACTGACACACGGACAATTGAACATTGGTCATTCAGTCTGATTATATATATTCATCTTTTTCATAAAAAAAAAACTGATTGTTCCGGTCCAAGATGCTGATTGGCTAATAAATACTAGCTTCTAGTAGTTCTGAAATACATCATATATATGACTGCATAACAACACCTATATATTACTTTCAAAAATATAAATAATAACAAAAAAAAAAAAACTCATACATGATTTGTTTTTATAGTTGATGTCATATCCTGTAATGGGGCTGTTGCCATCAAAGCCCATCGTCCAGCGAAGTGCGATGGTTCGGTCCTTTACCTCTCTGATCTCCACCTCGGGAGGGTCCGGCCGATCTTCAGAAAAATGTTGGTAGAGATTAGACAAAAAACATACTTTTTCATTAAAAATGAAAATAAAACAAGAATATAATTTATTGCATTTTAAATTCAACTTTACCTTGTACTATCAACTGAATGATTCCTTTATCTTCACCGTAAGAGTTGATAGCAATGCAAGAGAAAAAGCCAGAGTCTTCTCTGACAGTATGCAAGATCTGTAAAAATACAAAAGACCAAATGTGATCATTTGACTAGTACATAAAGGCATTTTGGTAACTGTTACAGAATATTGCATATTGCTCTGGGAGTTTTGCTGTTTATGGATAAGAATTGTTTTGAACTAATTTCATCATTTCATTTGGATGTTTCTGAATCAGGTATAGTCTTTTGAACTATTGATTGTGCTAATGATTATATTTATTAGTGTACACATAACTCCAATTTTTCCTCAGAATAGGTAGCACATACACACACCAAAGCATCTATGAAGGCTGGTTTCATATCATGGTCAGATGAAGTAAATGTGGCACAAGTATAACTATCCACCTGCATGCTAATCTATCCATAGTATCCCAGATTATATGCTTGATTTCTCATGAATTTGCAGGAACAAATATGAAAAAACACTTATAAATGTGTTTTAATGTCTGAACTGTATGATCTTTGAACAATATCAGACTTTAATTGCAAAATATTTAAATATACTTGCAATAGTATAACCTAAGCACAATCAAATATACTAAGTATATCCTTACTTGTACTTCAGCACTACTTCTGCACAATTAAAGTCCATTAAGTACAAAATTAGTGGTTCCGATTGAGCAGATTTGAAGTATGCCAGTTTAGTTTACAAAAAGTACAATTGCAGGACATTTTAATAAGTACATAAATATAAAACTTGTATTTGCATTATACTTAGCATGAAATAAATGTATTTCAAATACATTTAAGTATATTTATTTTCCCTAGGGTAGCATGATTTCTGAGTAATCTTTTGTGCAATGTTAAACAAAACAGTGGCACAGATCTGCAAAACTTTGAATAATACTTCACGATTTCACATTTACTTATAATTAAATAAAGGTTAAGCGTATTTGGCGTGCTGTCCGGTGAGAGAGCTCCGAGCCCGGCAAGAATACATTTTAAAAGAAAATACAAGTTTAATCCTGTTTAATTTCATGTTACTTGCTGTTTCTCTGTAATTATTTGTGAAATGTACGAGCAACTTTTGAGTGAAAATTGTTTCAAAGTAAATCCTACAAAATTTTTCTATTGGTATATTGGTACTATATATTTTTTCTGTTGGTATATTGGTACTATATCCCACAATGCAATGCGTTTGACAGGACCTTCCACTTCTGGTATTAGAGTTTGGACATAAAATCTTCCTGGATATTCATATAAATCTATTTTTTTTTTACTCTTACACTTATTTGACTGGACTGCCAATTATCTGTGATTAAAAATAAGAGTATTTATTTCTGAGATAATTGTATAGTTGAGTTAAACAAACAAACAAACAAACAAAAAATCATATACAGCATTTAAATGTACAACATATAAAACAAACAGATCATGTGAACATTGCTTCAAACCTAAATTTGAATAGATTATCATTGCACATTAAATAGTTCATAAGAAAAAACATTATTTAATGTGTAGCATATAAGTCCCTAATGAATAAACTCACGTCTTGGCATGTATTTTTGTCTTATTGAATACCACTTGAAAATCTGTCACATTACCATAAAATAAATGAGGTGTAAGAGCAAGTTTTGTGTTGACAATAAGGACAAATATAAGTTTGTGCAAACGGTGGATGATTTTTGACAGGAAATGATGTCGGTCACTGACAGCTAGTCCAGGGCAACCCTGAATATGTGTCTTGGAAATGAGGCGTGTGATTGCATTCTCAGTGTAGATGGTGTCTTTGCTCACCTGCAGGGTGGATATGACCTCATCTCCCACTTCCTTCACAGTAACCACATAGCGGCTCATGTCTGGGTTGATGATATGAGACTCCTTCTCCCAGCGAACCTTGATGGGCTTTTCACCGTGAGCAGTGCAGCTCATCTCAGTCATGTGACCCTGTTCTGCTCGTGTGGTGTTGGGGTAAGATGTGATCATGGCGGGAACTGAAGACAAGGACAAACAGAGAAAGACACGTTGTGATGTTAAATGGATAAATAATATTTGATGTCAGTGTCGACCCAGCCAAATACTTTCACATGCTCAGCACAGACTGTACTATACTATACATCCATCATAAAACATTATTCTCATTACATAATAAACCAATCCATCCATCAATCAATCAATGTTTTGTTGTATATTGTATACAATATATTATATACACCGTATTTTCAGAAGAACCAAACTAATTTATTAATCAAATCAATCAATAGGGTCAAAAACAATATATAGGGTCATAGTAGAATAAGATGTCAACATATAGATCTGGAGCACACACTCTTAAAATGTCTGGACCTGTGAAACCCTTGTGGACAACTAATTTGGTCTACAGGTCTTTTTCCAAAAATGTGATTCTAACGGAGCTGCTATCAGATGAAGTAATTGAGCTGAAAGAAAGCAAACTGAGCTGTTCACTGGCGAGAAGTTCACAGAGCAAGTGCAGACATGAAAAGAGGCGCGAGACCATGCTCAGGCCTGTCTGAAACCTTGTTACCCTCAAGCAGTGTGAGGGATCTCTCTCTCTCTCTCTCTTTCCTGGCAGGCAGGCTATGATTAAATGATGTGCACACTTTGATTATTCATATAGATTCTTCTGCTTGTTATGGTCAGCAGTACTAGCGAATACTAGTGAAGCAGGAATGTGAAAGCCCCCAAATCACCATACACTAGGATTGGGCTCTGATCGAACAGTTTAATACCTTGTGATGGTAATTTTGTATCAGTTGGATATCAGGACCTCTTTTTATTAGTTATACTGTGTATATATGTGTGTGTGTGTGTGTGTGTGTGTGTGTGTGTGTGTGTGTGTGTATGTATATATATATATATATATATATACACACACACACACACACACACACACAAACACACAAACACACACACACACACACACACACACACACACGTCTCATTGTATATTTTCAAATTTTTACATAAAGTATAACTAATAAAAAGAGGACCTGATATCCAACTGATACAAAATTACCATCACAAGGTATTAAACTGTTCGATCACAGATCTATATATATAAATGTATTTAGTATTGTAGGTACTTCTTTTGCTTTGATGGCAATTGTATTTATAAAATTTTATATTTTTGTACATTTTGCATAATCATTCCTTTGATTTACATTTTTGAAAAAACAAAAACCTTGTGTTTATTTGTAAATTTAAAAGATTCAAACCAATCAGAATTTGAAATCAGAATTGTCTGATTTATAATTATATTTGTAATGTTTTTTGATTTGATAAATTTTGATAAATTCCAACTAAAATCAAAAGAAATAATACATTTACACATTTATTATTATTACCAAAGAGGGTCGCAAGCCCCTTAGATGTTAAATATTTAATGTACCCATGAGAATTTGAGTTAATATTTGAACAATTTAAAGAAACATTTGCATGTTATTGGTTCTTTTTATGTTAGTTTATGGTCACATGACATGCAAGTGAACAGACGAAATATTTTAGTAAATGTTTTATTTTTTATTATTTATATAGTGACCTACAGCAATATAGTCCAAGTGATTGTATTATATTAGTTTCAACTCTAATCATAAAATGAACCACATCATACATACACATTAAATTAAATGATTACACTACACTGTATCACTATTTTAGATTTAATTAAATAAATTGTGCAGCCACTTTTATTTTAATTTTACATTTGATTTAATTATTAGCTTTTTTTCAACTCATAGACCTCCTGCAGTCCTTTCACAGACACCCAATTGAGTATTCTTTGGTTGAATTTGCAGCAGAAATATTGCGATGTTGACTGTAATAAGTAGTCATACTGTGATATGGGATTTTATTCAGTCCACCCACAGCATTAACTGTTGAAGAAAACAGGGAGGAAAAGAAAATGGGGCGCACACATGCAGTCTCTGGGTGCCTGGCCTCTTATTGCGGTGTGAAGTGGTGGAAGTTGACATGATGGAGAGTGTCAGAGTCAGGCCTGAGAACGTTTAACTCTCATCTCTTATTTACACACAAGCTCCGCACAGCTGCACCATTCGAGAGAACACTGCTTTATTTTGCATGACAACTATGAATTTTAAGTACGGCATATAAAAAAAAAAAGAAGAAAGAAAATATCCCTCTGCCTTCCCTAAATATTATTTCTCTTTAGCGGAGGGTGTTCTCTGAAGATCTGATGTGAGGTCGAGACCTGTACTGAAGCAAGATATGGAAGATATGGAAAGACTCATTTTTATTTCAACTAAAGACAGTCCACTTTTTCAGCCGCCTTATTTAATTAGCCATTTTTTTCCCATTAGTTTCTCTACATACAAACAAACCAGCTTTGAGATGAATTCAATTTTGACTTATAGTTAAAATTGCATATATATAATACATTTTGCGTAAGGGGCATTATTATCAAGTGTCCATTATTACCTGTCGACTTATACGGCCTGTTCATAACAGGAATTATAACTTTAAAGATAAATACTATAATGTTTATACCAGTGCACAATAATATTCTTTTTATTATGAGCATGTCCTTATAATAAATAAGGACATGTCTTTAAAGCTGGTTGGACTCTTCAATCAGAAAAGGCACTGTCACCATGGAATATATATATATATATATATATATATATATATATATATATATATATATATATATATATATATATATATATATATATATATTGTGTGCTTTGCTGTGGACTCTGCTATTCATTTACATTAAAAATATTTGTTAAAACCATATTTTTATTGTTATCCTTTTTTGTTTGAAATCAGGAAACTTTCCATGGTGACCGTGCTTTTTCTGATTGGTGGAATTCTCTTTAAGATTATGAGTAGTGTAGTGTTAATTCTGCTATTAAATCAGCTTTTAAAATCAATTATTTGAAATAAAACTGAGATGACGATGAATTGTGGCTCTTACAGAAGTATACAACAGCACCTAACAATCTTGCTGGGTCTGTATTGTAAAGTTTATACACAGCTACATTATTACTAAAAATCAATTTCTCTGGAGAAAATTAAAAGGACCTTAACTTAAGGAATCTCACTGTTGCTGTTTTTTTTCACTATTGTGCATTGGGGAAAGTATCACAATATGGTGAAAGTTCTTAGAGATTCTCCGTAGTGCACATCTAAAAGAGTGTGTATAATCTCATTTAAAGTCTTGCAGTCAGCAAGAGAGGGGCTTCAGGCAAGAGTGGCTCTAAATGGTATTCCCATAACAGCTTAGTTGATGTATATTTTTAATATCCAGCAATATCACAGGCTCCTGTAATAAAGAGAGAGAGAGGGGAGCACTGATGGCAGCTATAACCACACATCAAACAGAATCTCCCTTTATTCATTTCAGCAACCATAGAACAGCACCTCACTATTATTACACAAACCAGAGAAAGCCACAGGAGAGAGTTTGATATTCACAACATGTGTGAGGAAATGTTGTCTTTCACAAGCAACATGGATGTGTTTTACAGCTGTTCTGTGAAATAAGACTTTACAGTTTTGAAAAGTGACATTATATTAAATATCTGTAAAATTCTTTAAAATGGTAAACACTTTGATAAAGCGATGAGGTTAGCTGTTGGTCAGTTACAAGAGGTTTTATCATACAGAATTTAATGCTGATGTTTATATAAATATCCTTTCAATAATTATTTAGTGTTATCTTATCATTTAGCCTACTCTGATGAATAATGCTAGCAGTCATATAGGTCTCTATTTTTAGGGTATGCATTATTTGACAAAATCAATATAGACTGAGTGCATAAATACAGTTAATACATTAATACATGTCACAAATCACTTTGGATAAAAGCAGCCACTAAGTGCGAATAAATAAATAAATAAATACACATTTTCTATCTCTATTTGACCCTCTTATTCTAGCTCTCTCTATTCTAAATCTATTCTTTAAAAAACAAACAAATAAACAAAAAATAAACACTAGCTTCTCTAATCTTTTTGTATTCTATTTATTTGTTTTCTTTTCATTTATTATACAATTAACAAAAGCAAAAAAGGCCTCTAACACTAGCTTGCTCTATTCATTTTCTATTCTATCTGTTTTCTTTTTATTTATTATATAATAATAATAAAAAAAAACTTGCTACATGTACTGCGTTGGGCTATCTGAGACTTGTTATAGAACTCTTTTTTGATTTTGATTGCTTCCATCGACCTCAATTGCAAGTCGCTTTGGATAACAGCTCCTGCTAAATGACTAAATGTTAATGTAAATAAATAAATAAATAAATGTAATTTTTAGAAAATTATTTAATTCTAATATTTCCAGAAATATATCTAAAGTTCTTCCATTGTCTTAATTTGTAAATCGCTTTGAATAAAAGTGTCTGCTAAATGACTAAATGTACATGTAAATAAATAAATAAATGTAATTAATAAAAATAATTTATTGCTAATATTTCCATAAATATATCCAAAGTTCTGTCATAAAACTCTAGATCACGCAATCAATATCACGCGGCGCAGCTGATTTGTTCCTTTTGTATCAGCAGCCAATGAGCTTGCTGCTCAACAATCAAATACTTGGCTAGTGTTTGCTATAGCAGTTGCAGTTTGCTTCAGGAGCCCTCCTCCTTCCCCAGCTCCACCTGTATAGATCTGCTATAGGGTGATTCATGTATGTGAGGGGTATTTCATATATGTGACCATGGACCACAAAACAAGTCTTAATCTTAGTGTCAATTGTCTAAAATTGATATTTATATACAGGACTGGGGAGTAATGAAATACATGAAATGGCATTACATATTTAAATTACGAAATACGAGTAACTCTATTTTGTGATTACTTTGAATTTTAATGTAATTTCTTAATTTAATATTTAAGTAAACAGTTTGGGTATTTTAACCAATAAAGCAACTGGTTCTCAGTTTAAAAAAACGAGTCGTGCATGAAATAAAAGTTTATAAAGTCAAACAATAACTTTATGTACTTTACAGATTAACTTGAAGTCTTTATTCATTCAAAATGTTCAAGAATAGATCATCTTTGGCGTGGTAATGCAAGTTCATGATCCGATTTGTGAACAGATGATACATTTGAGTCAATCTTTTGAATAAATAATTTCTTTTGTTTAAAGGGATAGTTCACCCAAAAATGAAAATTATTTCATTAATAACTTACCCTCATGTCGTTCCAAACCAGTAAGAGTAATTCATGTACTCAAACAGTACACTGAGTCAAGTCAAGTCGTTCACAAGTCAAGAACCGGTTGCATCAGTTTTCGGATCACCAGTAGTTCTTTCTGACAGTTCGATTCAGTAAACCGGTTGAAGAAAACGGTTCACCGGTTCTTTTGCGCTCGACGTAATGGCGTCATTGGCGATGACTGCAAGCCTTCGGTTTACCTGGGCTCATAACATTAGCACAGAATCAGTTCAGAATCAATCACCAAAAGAATCAGTTCGGTTCAGACGCTCTGTGTGTCGGTTTGCTTCACGCTGAATCACACATGCGCTTCTCGGTTCTCGAAACGGACACGTCTGACAGAAACGGTTCTTGACTCGTGAACGAATCATTATCTGGCTGGGCTTGATGTTCATCTTCAGTTCTCTCTTCACAGCAGTTCAGTCAGTGTACGGTTTGAGTAAATGAATTACTCCGGGATATTGGTTTGTTTTAACTCAGAGGGAGTGTCAGCCACATTAAAAAAGTTAGCAGCTTAAGTCATTTGTGGATTAATGCGTATTGGAGACACGAACCGTTTAAAACGATTCAGTTCGATTTGGTGAACTGTTTCAAAAAGATCCGGTTACATCGCAAATTGGGTGAACTAACCCTTTAACAAAACCAGTGTGAATGGTTCACAAATTGGATAGATCTTAGGTGTGTTTCCCAAAAGCATCGTTAGTGAACTGTTGTTGTTAAATATTGAACTATAAAAACATTGCTTGTGACCGTGGGAAATGAACCCTGTCAATTTTGACTCAGCAATTCTTTTTGTCACTTCTCCATAGAGAGGATTATCATCAGTTAAAGTTTGGTCCATTCATTAAACAAACAAATCTATTGTATAAGTTGGGGGAACTGTGCCAGCTGTTTTTGGCTACTTTTATTATGTGTTTGGATTTGTTTTAAAGCTTGGAATGCAGCATGAAACAGCATGGAAACCCATTCATTGTATTCAAATTGAATTTATATTGATTTGGTAGATTTAACCGACAACATTTTTTGTTGTTGATAAAATAAATGCTGTGGAAAACTGATGTTGTTAAGAATAAAATGCAAAGAAAACTGTGTTCTAATAAAACCTGGGTCAAAATTTTTCAGCTATCTGAAAGGAAAGCGTCCCATTTAAACAAGAAAGTAATCAAGGCAAGCATGCAAATAATATTTATCTCTCCTTCTAGACACACACACACACGCGCACACAAACAAAAGATGAGTCAGAGCGTGACGCATATGTAGCCTTTAATGGTCTTAATTATCAGTTCAATGAAGCTTATAAGTGGAGTTTAGAGATGCACATGGGTTAAAAAGCATGAAAGATGATTGTCTGATGGAGATTCAGAGACCCATTATAGTGGCGGAGCTGTCAATGATCTTGGAGCCAAAAAAAGGTAAATATTAATATTTTTATACAGTGAGTAAAACTGTAAAAACTACGAAACTGTTATCACACATTCGCATTCTTTCAGTGTGCACACACAGCAACTGAGCCTTAAAATATTCTTGGTAATTTGGACCAATATTTATGGCTGGGTGTGAATTAACTATGCTAACTCCATTTGTGTTTTCCACTTTGATGGCCATGTTGAATGTGATTAGTGTGTATGGTGTATCATGCTGTATGAATACAAAGGCTGCGGCAGCAACTCTAGGTGTATATAATCCATTTCAGCCCTCATTTCATCACCAGTACAGGGGCACCCTGAGAAACTAGGCCACCTCGTCACATTGCCACGCCTGAGTGGGCCATCTACCCCCTTCTCTCTCACAAACACACATACTCATTGCCTTCTCTGTGCAGGCCAATGGAGTGAAGTATATTCCCTGGATTGGGAGGGGCAGCACGAATGTGTGTGTGTGTGTGTGTGTGTGTGTGTGTGTGTGGTTGGTGGAGTGCAGCAGGCTGCCATGCTGAAGCAATTCCCCCTTTTTCTTGCACAATTGGTCACAGTCTGAGCATGTTCTCTGATACTGAAGGCGAGGGAGTGCCACCAGATCCACACAAGGAGAGAGATGATGATATAAATGAAAACATAAAGCAAAACACCTTTTCTATCAAGCTTAATGACAATTAATTGAACATCAAGTCTTGTCTATATTTTTTAATCCTACACTGCAAAAAAAAAAAATAAACCATCTGATAAATAAAATGACCATCTGACTCACTTACTCACACTTGTCTCACCGGAGTAATATTTTCAAAATTTTAATACCTTCTGATTGAATTTTAATGTATAGTTTTTAGGGATGTTATATATTTTCACATTAAAAAAAGAAAGAAAGAAAGAAACTGAGAGAAATTATATTTACCTGAAGATTGAAATCCATCTAAATACTGTATGCACCAGGGGAATATTAAAATATTGTTATAATTATGACCATCATGGGCGTAGTAGTGGGGGGAAAAGTGGACCTGACTACCCACTATCTAGGGAGAGGGCCCTTTGAAATCCCATCAATTTTTTTTTTTTTTTTTGTAATTTTTTTTTTTTTTGTAGCCTAATTCGAATTAATTGGGCCCTCCAATTGATTTCATTATTCATTTCAAAATATATTGATAACACCAACTGAGAGAATGAGAGCAGAAATGAGGAAAGACAAGGTGAGATCATTGCTCAAAGGGCGAGCTCCCCCCTTGCTTCCTAATTGTGAGTTGTTTACCTTAAATAAGTAAGCCTTTTGATTCAATGTGTGTGCCATTGCCTAGTGCTATTGGAGTGGTGGAAAGAGTGGCAGCACAGTGTAAAGTTACTAGCCCTACTATTGTGTGTGATATATTCTCAAACTCCTTAATAAATGATAAGTCTATATTTCTGCACATGTAGATGGGCCTACCAATATCACTGTGTTCTCAAGTGCACACAGGTAATATTGATTTGAGCAATAAAGCAAATTATAATTTTTGTTTGGTGAAAAGCCCTGTGCTGTGCTTAAAAGCTATAGTCAATGCTCAATAAATTCATGATGTTATCAAAGCCAATGAATAGGGTTGCAAAATTCTGGGAATTTTCAAAGTTGGAAAATCAACAAGCAGATTGAATGCAGCACACTTAAATATCTCTGCTATTAAATCACATGCACACTGCAGGGCTACTGAGGCCACGCCCCCTACATGTACTGTGCATTCCTAGGATACCAGGATAGACTAAAGAGCCTCGCCATTCTGTCAATTGAAAGCCAATTTGGATAAACAGTTGGACTTTACAGATCTCATCACTGATTTCGCAAACAAAAAGACTCGTCAGTGGGCATTTACTGGGATGTAGATTACATCTCATTTGACTTTTATTTATTTTTTTATAGTTGACATTTTTTTTTCATTATGGCAGGCTTAGCTTATTTGATTGGTTTCTGAGGGTACAGTTGTCTCGTGTTCTCCTGTTCAAAAATAAATGATTTTACTTTAAAACTTGCATCAGTATCATGGATCAAAATGTTAGTACACAAACCCGATGTAGCCTAAGGTTTAAAGGTATTTGAGCACAAGTAGGCCAAATAGATTTAAACACTATTTATACTTGTTTATATTCAAATAATTAAAAAAAAAATCATTCAAAATTGAATTTTCATTTTGCTAACCCGCATCGTACAATGGCATGTGTAGGGGGCCCACTGACATTGAGAGTATACAGGGCCCAGAATTTGGTGCTACGCCCCTGATGACCATATAGTGTCCTTGAAATTCTGGGTAATTCAAACTAATTTTTGACCATTCCATATGTAAAATACTATATTATTTTAAATGGGACAGAGCACAAGTATAATCAAATCAAATCTGGTCTTCCCCAAGGCTTTGTCTTGGGCTGCTCACATGATGTAAAGTGCAAAACACAAGAGATTATGGACAACTTTTATGGAGGAATCTTGACAGATCCTGTCTCAAATCATTTTCACTTCAGTAAAAATACAGTCTTTATAAAATTGTCCATTTTCAGTTGTTAATTTTTGCTGATCTGAATGGGTAGTGATGTTTAGACAAAAGGAAAGTGACATAATGTGAATAGGCTACTGGTAGCACTGCTCTGTTGGTTTGTCTTCTTCTCATGCCAGAGTGGGCAAAAATGCTGTTTAGTGGGTTTAATGGAGGGGATGTAAGTCTCTGCCTGCTCAACAAATAAACAGTTCACCAAGGAGCACAATACCGTATACACAGCAGTCAACAGGGCAGAAGACCCTCGGGCCCAGACACACACTCAGTCACATACGCATCACACACACTCCTCAGATAGAGTGGCACAGACCAAACAAAGAAAAAAAAAAGATATAACTCATGTCTATTAATAGCAATCTGATTGCATCACAATGAACATGCGTTATGTCACTCATACACACACACACACACAAACAAAATCATCACACTCCACTTGACAGGGTCTTACTTTTAACGGTGAGGTACATGCTCTTGCTGATATCGGCTCCGACGTCATTGCTGACCTTACACAGATAAAATCCAGCATCTTCCTCCAGGACGTGTTTTATGAGCAGAGAGCCCTTCTCCAGGAGCTGGATACGAGAGCCAGAATTCAAGGCAATGGGCTGGAACTGAGGTACGCCAGCACCTGAGACAGAAAACGGAAACAATCTAGGGTCTATATACACTATATATTTAGAAACGTTGTATATTTTTATTTTTAATATGTAGAAATTTATAATGAATATAAAGTTTGATTTAGTTTATTTAACAAATGTTTCATTTGAAAAAGGCTACACTAAACCGTATTTCATTCTAGCATAACAAAACAAAAAGGACTGCTGCGTGAGGCAACGTGGCTGTGATATGTTTTACTGTAATCTTAAACATCTGACAATTCAATAGCATTACATCCTTTTTATGATCAATACCAATAATTTTGTGTTTACATCTGATGATTTCATTATTGGATTCGAAGATCTCTGAGGGGACTTGTTTTGTATCTGGTGTGTCATGTCTGGATTAGGATTAGATGACACTGTGGGATTCAGTTATATTAAATAAACCATAATACCACATGAGCAACTTAATCTGACAAAGCTACAGCCTGTCTCTGCAACAAAATAAAATAATCTTGACTGTCATAGGAAATGGGTACAGACTTTCAGGATATCCACCTTAGTTTGCAATGTGGAAATAAGCTATTTTCTGTGAATGTGGGAGACATCTGATTCATTAGCCACTATAGGTGCAGTAAACAGTAAAACTATTTGTGCTACTAACCAGTGAGTTTATAATCAGTGTATGGCAATACATTTAAACAATATAGCAATAAATAGCAGTTTGCAATATCACACATATTTTTTTGTATAGCTCAAAATAACCAAAAGCAGATGACACCAGAAGCCTTGCACATTTAGAAATGGACCTGCTCTTATGTAAAAAATAAGGTGGACGCTGTACTGAACATTTCTAGATGTTAGAATACTGTACCTGGTTATGAAGTGTTGAAAAACATATATGTAACGAACATTATAATTGAAACTCCATTTATTTTAGAAAGCAGATAGAAATGTATTTTCTGAATGCATAAAAATTTGATTCAAAGAATGCAACATCGTTAGTTTAGAAAAAGCACTCTTTCACCCTCAATGCCTCTCCAACCTTATGGACTCCATCTGACCATCTTTTCCTTCATCCAAGCCCTGTTTAATGACACCCTCCCAATGTGCAGCCCGGTTTTTTGTTGTGTATATGGATTTCCATTTGGGAGCTTTCATCTACAATGTGTAGTGAGGGCTTCAAACACTCTATCCCCTTCAGGAGCAATCAAGGTCGAGTGAGTCACCTGCTCCTGCTCTAATCCAGTAATCCAGCTTCTTTGACCAGGGCGTCAATGCAAACACACACCTGTGCCCAGCCCACCTGTCCAGATCACCCCTAAACCTGATTGAAGTTATGTCCACACCAAATGTGTCTGCGCTGGATCCCCTTCATTATATGGTCCTACCTTAGGTTAACTGGAACTTAAACAAAACCTTGCCAATAGTATAATTGCAGTGTTAGAACAGCTGTACTGTTTATCACTCAAATAGTAGCTGTTCTGTTTATATTTGTTCATATGCAGCTGTTCTGTTCATACACAGTGCATAAATAATAACAATAATTTTAACAGCTGGAAATAAACTACAAATATTTGAGAGTAAAATCTGCTGATTCCAATGCACAAAGACTTATTTTTTATGCTTTTTTTTCTCTGGATTTTTAAGGGAAAAAATCTTAATTGCTAGATAATTTCATATTGACTACAATATTTTGTATTTTTGCCCATAGACACTGGTAATGTACAGCAATAAATTATATACAATTACATATTTGCAAATACCGGCTTACCTTTTGAGTGGTTCCATACTATAGCGGGGATTGGGTTTCCCTTTGCTGAACAATTATTTTTCTTATTGTATTTGTAGCAGTTGTAATGTTAATGTTAATGTATAGTTTTTAGGGATGTTACATATTTTTACAGGAAAAAAAAACTGAGAAATTATATTTGACTGAAGATTGAAATAATGCAGATTCACTGCACTGCACTAGTCCATCTACATACTGTACGCACCAGGGGAATATCAGAATATTGTTTTAATTATGACCATATACTGCCCTTGAAATCCTGGGTAATTTAAACTAATTTTTGACCATTCCAACTGCAAAATACTATTTTCTTTTTGAGGGACAGATCACAAATAAAATAAAATCAATTCTGGTGTTCCCCAAGGCTTTGTCTTGGGCTGCTCACATGATGCAAAATGTAAAACACAAGAGATGATGGACAACTTTTATGGAGGAATCTTGTCAGACCCTGTCTCAAATAATTTTCACTGTAAGTAAAAATACACAAGAAATAATATACAATTACATATTTGCAAATAACAGCATACCTTTTGAGTGGTTCCATACTATAGTGGGGATGGGGTTACCCTTTGCCGAACAATTCAGGATCACTGATTTCCCATATATGCCATCCTGGTCTCTTGGCTGTACCTCAAAATGTGGTGGAACTGAGCATAAAAATAATGTTATTTTTAAAAACACATATAATATAAAAGCACCATTGAAAATCTATGTGTTTATATATAGGTTTAAAGACAGTTTAAAGAACAAAAACTAACAAATATTTTCCTTTATTTTAAACATAATAGAAAATGTGACCTAAATTATTCAAAAATTAAATGGAATTATATGCCTATAATTTTAATTCTAACATTATAATAAGAATTGCTTATTTTTTCTCAAACCTTTAACGATGAGCTGTATGCTATGCTCGACAGCAGCAGCCTCATTACGGGCAATACAGGTGTAACTGCCGTTATGAATTTCCGACAGGTTTGAAATGCGCAATGAACTGGTAAAGTCTATGTTGTCTATGGTGACACCCAGGCTGGCATTGATTGGTCGTCCATCTTTGTGCCAGGTTATAGACATAGGCAGGTCGCCGGATATGACCACGCAGGGGATGAAGACACGCTGACCGATGGAAGCGCTCTGAGAGTCAGAGTGTTGGATCAGAGGGGGCACTGAGAGAGAGACGGAGTAGTAAGAGAGATGCACCACCCGATTAAATTACAAACAAAGCAAACAATGCAATTATATTTTAAAATGTTAACATATTATTGCACAGCAAAAGTTTGATTTAGATTATGGCTATAACAGTACATTTATGTCCCTAGTCTCCTTATATATCAAATACAGAGTAAGATTCATATAACCAATGTGGTGCAACTTTTATGAAGAAACGCTACATGTAAAATGAGCATTTGATGTGTTCTAAGCGGTTGTGACAAACAGCTCAGAACACACACAATATGGGCTGGTGGACAGAACATATGTGATCACACATGTACAATTATCTGTGATTTGCAATAATAAGGCTCCAGTCGGCCTTCATAACAAGTCATTACTACTCAGAATCTAGAGATTTCACAGAGGAGGAGGCATAATGTGAACTAATGAACGAGAAACAGGGCAAAGAAAGACAAAATAAAGAAGGTCTTTCGTCTCCCAGTAAATTCGGCATAATGTGTTCCCCGGGGACTTTGCAAGCATGGTGCTAGTCAGCCTGTCGCATTTGAAAATCAATGAGTTAAAATAACATTGAAATAAAGCAGCACTTTAGTGCTTATTTAATTCACAACAAAATGGGGATAATGGACTCCAGGGAATCCTTTCGCACGCTTCAGAATTTTATGCATGAATGGAGCAAATTAGCTAACTCAATCACAACAGGGTTTATTTTTTTCGGTCTTTATGATTTTGAACTCACAAAACAGATGTTTGCTTGGTTAGTGCATAACATCGGTATCAAATATTTGCATTATAACTAGTATCTATTTTAACTTTAACAATATAAGTATTTTTCTAATTGGTGCTCTAACTGCTTTGAGGTAAAGCTTGTGATGTTGGAATTACCGTAACTATGAGATCCTGTAAAAACTATTAGCATCTTTGTAGAACTTATAATTGGGTAATTGGTAAGTGACATGAAATTCTTTATACATGCAAGCTGATACATGCACTCATATAGATTACATTGAATATTTGTTATTTTATATATATATATATACACAGTGCTGCTTGAAAGTCTGTGAACCCTTTAGAATTGTCTATATTTTTGCATAAATATTACCTGAAAATATAACCTGCTGAAAGTTGACAAAGAGAACCTAATCAAACAAATGAGATGAAAATATATACTTTGTCATTTATTTATTCATGAAAATTATCCAATACGACATATCTGTGAGTGGCAAAAGTATGTGAATCTCTAGAATTAGGTGTTAATTTAAAAGTGAACAGTCCATCTGTTCAGAGGTGTTTTTAATCACTTTGGACTCCACCAATCCACAGTCAGACAGACTGTGTACAAATGAAGGAAATTCAAGACCACTGTTACCCTGCCCAGGAGTGCTCCACAAACAAAGAACACTCTAAGAGCAAGATGTGTAAAGGTCCACTAGGTTTCAAAGGACTGTGGGCTAAGCAACTAAAGGCCTTTCTAACATTGGATAATGTTAATGTTTATGAGTCCATCATCAGGAGAACATTGAACAACCATGGTGTCCATGGCAGAGTCGCAAGAAGAAAGCCACTGCTCTCCAAAAAGAACATTGCTACCCATCTGCAGTTTGCTAAAGATCATGTGGACAAGCCAGAGGAATATTGGAGAAATATTTTGTGGATGGATAAGACCAAAACAGAACATTTTGGTTTAAGAGCAGCATTATGTTTGGAGAAAGAAAACACTGCATTCCAGTATAAGAACCTCCCATCTGTGAAACATGGTAGTGCTTGTATCATGGTTTGGGCCTGTTTTGTTGCATCTGGTCCAGGATGGCTTCCTATCATTGATGGAACAATAAATTCGGAATACAACCCGAATTCCGGAAAAGTTGGGACGTTTTTTAAATTTTAATAAAATGAAAACTAAAGGAATTTCAAATCACATGAGCCAATATTTTATTCACAATAGAACATAGATAACATAGCAAATGTTTAAACTGAGAAATTTGACACTTTTATCCACTTAATTAGCTCATTTAAAATTTAATGCCTGCTACAGGTCTCAAAAAAGTTGGCACGGGGGCAACAAATGGCTAAAAAAGCAAGCAGTTTTGAAAAGATTCAGCTGGGAGAACATCTAGTGATTAATTAAGTTAATTGATATCAGGTCTGTAACATGATTAGCTATAAAAGCTTTGTCTTAGAGAAGCAGAGTCTCTCAGAAGTAAAGATGGACAGAGGCTCTCCAATCTGTGAAAGACTGCGTAAAAAAATTGTGGAAAACTTTAAAAACAATGTTCCTCAACGTCAAATTGCAAAGGCTTTGCAAATCTCATCATCTACAGTGCATAACATCATCAAAAGATTCAGAGAAACTGGAGAAATCTCTGTGCGTAAGGGACAAGGCCGGAGACCTTTATTGGATGCCCGTGGTCTTCGGGCTCTCAGACGACACTGCATCACTCATCGGCATGATTGTGTCAATGACATTACTAAATGGGCCCAGGAATACTTTCAGAAACCACTGTCGGTAAACACAATCCGCCGTGCCATCAGCAGATGCCAACTAAAGCTCGATCATGCAAAAAGGAAGCCATATGTGAACATGGTCCAGAAGCGCCGTCGTGTCCTGTGGGCCAAGGCTCATTTAAAATGGACTATTTCAAAGTGGAATAGTGTTTTATGGTCAGACGAGTCCAAATTTGACATTCTTGTTGGAAATCACGGACGCCGTGTCCTCCGGGCTAAAGAGGAGGGAGACCTTCCAGCATGTTATCAGCGTTCAGTTCAAAAGCCAGCATCTCTGATGGTATGGGGGTGCATAAGTGCATACGGTATGGGCAGCTTGCATGTTTTGGAAGGCTCTGTGAATGCTGAAAGGTATATAAAGGTTTTAGAGCAACATATGCTTCCCTCCAAACAACATCTATTTCAGGGAAGGCCTTGTTTATTTCAGCAGGACAATGCAAAACCACATACTGCAGCTATAACAACAGCATGGCTTCGTCGTAGAAGAGTCCAGGTGCTAACCTGGCCTGCCTGCAGTCCAGATCTTTCACCTTTAGAGAACATTTGGTGCATCATTAAACGAAAAATACGTCAAAGACGACCACGAACTCTTCAGCAGCTGGAAATCTATATAAGGCAAGAATGGGACCAAATTCCAACAGCAAAACTCCAGCAACTCATAGCCTCAATGCCCAGACGTCTTCAAACTGTTTTGAAAAGAAAAGGAGATGCTACACCATGGTAAACATGCCCCGTCCCAACTATTTTGAGACCTGTAGCAGAAATCAAAATTGAAATGAGCTCATTTTGTGCATAAAATTGTAAACTTTCTCAGTTTAAACATTTGCTATGTTATCTATGTTCTATTGTGAATAAAATATTGGCTCATGTGATTTGAAAGTCTTTTAGTTTTCATTTTATTAAAATTTAAAAAACGTCCCAACTTTTCCGGAATTCGGGTTGTAATACTAGCAAATTCTGAAGGAAAATGTCAGGGCATCTGTCTGAGAACCAAATCTCAAGAGAAAGTGGGTCATGCAGCAAGACAACGACCCCAAGCACACAAGTCGTTCAACCAAAGAATGGTTAAAGAAGAACAAAGTTAATGTTTTGGAATGACTGAGTCAAATTCCGGACTTTAACCCTATTTTGTGGAAGGAGCTGAACCAAGCAGCTGATATGAGGAAACCCACCAACATCATAACCAACATAAAATTCCCACAAGTCATTTTGCAGGACCGATCTGCAGTTACAAGTAACATTACTTGCAGTTATTGCTGCAAAAGTGGAGTCATACCAGATACTGAAAGCAAAGATTCACATACTTTTGCCACCAACAAATATGTCTCTGATGTCTCTAGTGAACTTTTAAATGTAATATATATAAATCAAACCCCCAACCTTGCGCTTGATAAAGCAATGCTCTACCAATTGAGCTACAGGAACACTATATATATATATATATATATATATATATATATATATATATATCTATAAGACTACTATATACATTAATGAATTTTTTACATTCATTCATAGTTAATTTGGACTGATTCATAGTAATTTTAAGTAATTATATTTATATTTTAAATTATATTTTTACATTGTCTTAAGAAAATTTTGTGCATTTCCATGTAAAACTTGCTTCCATAATGCTACTGTATAGTCGATGTTGCTATGTAGTCGATAAGGTCTTCTTAAAGGTTATTACTGCATTAATATATTATTGTAATGGTGATTTTTGGTTGTAAAGTGGTTGGTTACTGGCCTAGAGGTTGAAACGGAGTCATTTTAATGTAGGAATCTGTGTGATTGGAAATTTCACTTGAGGGTTAAAGAGTACACCAAAGAGATTTCATATCAAGTCATGATATGAATTCATGAATTTACTGCATTGACCGACAGCAAGCTATTTAGCTTGAAAGGTGTGAGCAATGTCATATTGAGTCAAAAAAGATTACTCTCAACAAGTTTCTTTGATATTCTGGTCTTCTTTCCTCAACAAGATGCATGATTTGAGTTATATTTTATGTAGCACAGGCGTTGTGGGACAAGTGTGCCAAGGTAGGGTTAGGGATTTGTGAATTGTGATCATAAGATTGAGCAATAGTGATACTAACCCTAAAAAACACCATTGAATATGTCCAAATTAAAATTAAAATCTAGCATTCTTGTAACGGCTGACTTATGGCGCTTTTCCACTGCATGGTACGACACGGTACGACTCGTTACGGTTCACTTTTAGGGGGGGTTTCCACTGGGTACAGTACCTGGTACTTTTTTTTAGAAACACCTTGGTTGAGGTTCCAAGTGAACCATACCATTACCAAAATGTGACGTGTAAACTCTGCTGATCAGGGATTAGCTGGCTAGAATCTTCACTAAACTGAACTTGTGACACAAACACAAAAAAAACGCTAGATTTAAGCACAGCCAGCGAAGAATTAAACGCAACTGTTTTGAATGAAATCACCTTTATTTTCACAACCAAAAAGTTTTGTTGTCTGTTGTGTAAATACAGACGTTCCTCTCGTTGATAGCAGAGGAGCTTGATGGGGCGATGTGGAATGAAAAAATTTTTTTAGGAGACAAGGCAGTAGAGGCAGCGCAGCTATAATGACATGTGAATAATCCCGCCCACTCAAGCTATACTAAACTGCAGTGGAAACACAATCCGTGCAGAGCCGAGTCGTACCAAAACCGTGCAGTACCATACTGAACCATGCCGAGCCGAGTCGTACCACGCTGTGGAAATGTCCTATTATCTGGCAGTACCTTTCACTGTGACATGGACACTCCTGTGAATTTGTTTCTCTGGATCCACCAACACATAGCATGTGTACTCCCCCTCGTCTGAGTTTTGCACATTGGACAGCTTCAGTGTGCCGTTGTTCTCAAAGGCACGTTGGCGATGATTAAACGGGAGCAGGTTGGAATCCTTATACCACTTAATAGAGTAGTACGGGTAACCAATGATGCGACAGTGAATGTACGTGTCCCTTCCAGCGATGGCAGTGACATTTTTCATGGGTCGAATACTGGCTGGACCTGTTGTGAGAAAGAACTATCAGTACATAGTGCCTCAGAATGTCAGATGAAAGGCTTATGTATTACGTGTCAATAATTTCTTTTTTAACTATTAGCTATATATTCTGAACAAATCCACTGTAAGTAATTAACAAAAAAAATTGTGCTTTCAAAAGATTAATCGCATCCAAAATAAATGTTGTTGTTTACATAATATATATCTGCTTACTGTGTTTATTTATTACGTATATATAAATACAAACACATGCTGCACATTTATATATTTAAGAAAAATATGTTATGTTTATATATTAAATATATTTAGATATAGTATATAATATATAATATAAGAATATAAATATATAAATGTATATACATGTAAATATTTCCAAAATATATTCTGCATCTGTGTGTATTTATATATAAATATTAAATATAGACAGTACACATATATATATATTATGCAAACAAAAACTTTTATTTTGGATGCGATAAATCGCGATTATTTTTTTGACAGCACTAATAAATAACTAATAATAATTTATCCTAACTTCAAAGCCTTGTGGAGGGATTAATTTATAGGGTTACTCTACCTAAGAATATAAATTTGCTTATCCTTTACTCACCATCATGTGGTCCCAAATATTTATGTTTTCGAAATGAACACAAACAGAGAATTTTATTAAAATATTCCTTCTCAATAAGTCCATATCAAAAAACCATGTAAAACAAACATGATGGTGATCCATACAATCCCGGCTGATAAATAAATGTATTATAAAGTAAAACAATATGTGTGAAAGAGAAATAATAATATTTTAATCCTATATGTACATGCTTAAACTTTAAATATAACTTTGTGAAACTCCTGTGAGAAGTGACGGTACTCTGTGGTTCTGCATCACTTAAACAAGCGCTTACATCAAGCTTCAAAATATGCTTATGTTGTGTAAATTAATTCGTCAACTGGCCGGAAGCAGTGGTTTATAGTTTAAAAGTTTCAAATATTAGTATTTTTCTCACACATACCTATGATTTCCCTTCACATGAAATTGATTAATTAACTGGGGTCGTATGGACAATGATTTTTGAAGCATCAACCTTAAAGGGGCCTATCTGCTTGCATTACATAGACTCTGCATTACATGAAATCTCTGTTTGTGTAATTTGAAGAGATTCAAATGTCTGGGATGACATGAGGATGAGTAAATTATTAGATAATTTTGATTTAGGAGAGGAGCATCCCCAAGGGCAGGCAGAGTTTAACTTTATGTAATTGAAGTAACAATGACCAATGAGAGGAAAGGAAGTAGATCTTGACAAAATTGAGTACACCTACTTCCAATAAACAACTATATGGTGTGTTCACACTTTGGTTCATGGCTTATGATGCTTTACCAAAGACTTTTTAAAAGTCCTTATAGGAAATGGAATGGAAAAAACAAATACTTGCATGACCAATGTCACTGAAAAGTAAGCGGCCGCTACTGCACTCAATACCAGAGGTGTCCAACCCTACTCCAGTTTAGCTTCAACCATAATTAAACACATCTGAACCAACTAATCAAGTTCTTTATGCTCACTAGAAACTTCCAGGCAAGTACGTTGGCGTGTTTGTAGCTAAACTTTGCAGGACATTGGCCTTCCAGAAGCAGGATTGGACACTTTTGCTCTATACTATGTATTCCTATTTGACTGCAATCTCTAACTCCATCAGGAGGTGGATCACAAGAGCTCTACTGCCTTCACTCCCACCAGTTGTCTCCACACTCTCATTTTCATGAAGTTAAGCTCTTTGTTGTGCCATCAATGGTCACTGCTCATGCTTTTTCAAAGTGCCAAATTTCATTGAAAATATATCACTTCAAGTTGCTTTCTTGCGACAAGCTGATGACAATGAGAATATACCTTTTAGGAGGCTGCACTGCAACTACAACTTAAAACAATAAAATTCTCTATCTAACTCAAATTTTCAAATAGAAACCAGACAATCTCCAAACAAACGTGAGATTGTTGTGTGTGCTTGTGGTGTGGTGTGGTGTGGGTGTTTTTGAGGAGCTGATCTGACAAGCACCTCTTACGTTTATTCGAGCCTGGTAGGAGACCGATCCGGCCGAGTTGTTGCAGGTGCAGCGATAGACGCCCCCATCAGTGACCTGTGTCTGAGACACATTTAGGTAGCTGAGCACGTGGCCTTCTGTGGTGATGATGCGATCCATGCGGTGGTTGCTGTCTTTGATGACGGGGTCGTCGTCCAATGTCCAGGTGACGGTGGGGAGGGGGGTTCCTTTCACGTGACACACCAGTGATATGGGCTCATTCGGGCTCACCACCTTCTCGCTGAAGGCAGAGAGGATCTTTGGCGTCCCGTCTAGAGAATTGGATGACATATTTGACAGCGTTTTTATTTTTGCAAATGGTGACATACAGCACTATGCACTGAGTATAAATAATAGTAGAAGGTTTAAGTTTTATTGGATTTTAGAGCATTTATGAGTAATAGTGTATGTGATTAAACTAGCTGAAATTAAAGTCATTATTTACTGAAAAGCTTGCCGTGAATCATTCACATCTGCAGTCAGATTTAAAAATACCACACTGCTAGATATGACCAAACAGCTTTTTCTTTTTCTTGTATGGGTTGTAGTTGAATTATTTTATGTGTGCTGAATGAAGAATAACATTTGAGAGATACAGTACTATGAGTTTACAGTAAACATCAACTTAAATATTCACAGTTATATTTGTAGCAATAGCCAACAATACATTGAATGGGTAAAAATAAACTATTTTTCTTTTATGCTAAAAATCATTAGGACATTAAGTAAAGATCTTGTTCCATTAAGATATTTAGTAAATTTCCTACCATAAACTTATCAAAACTTAATTTTTGATTAGTAATATACATTGCTAAGAACTTCGCACGCACGCATGCACAAATTAAAAAGAACAAAATACAAAAGTATCTTTAAGCAAGCAATTATGTGTATGAAATGTTCTTTAAATATTCTTAAAAATTCTACTTTTTGAAAAAATAGACAATCATCAACCACTTATTTGGAGTATGGGGGGTTGTTACTGTGCCTTGAGCGGATCTTTTTAAATGGTCTTATTAATGGTTAAATAGTTTACCAACACCTGAATGAATGTTTTTCCTACAAATGCTATTGTTAGTTTGTTATTAGGTCATATGGGTCAAAGGGCAATGCTAACATGACAGATGTACAATAATATGTCCAAAAACTTATTCCACACCCCCAAAACCTAATTAAAGTACAGAAAGGTACAGAAGATGCTAACACTTAATGTAAATGGTGAACTTTTAAATTAAGTGTAAGTGTTCAGTGTTATCTAATTAGGTACACACACGCACACAGTACAGTGAAAGCATATTGAATTGAAAGCATGCATTACTGGATGCAACATCAGTCATTTTGCTGTAGAAGTGGACAATAAATTGTAACTGTAAAGTCATCGACAAAAGAAAAAAGGAAAGAAAGAAAGAAAGAAAGAAAGAAAGAAAGAAAGAAAGAAAGAAAGAAAGAAAGAAAGAAGCAGGCTTTCCAACAAGGTACAGGATTCAGCCGGTGTTTTAACATTTTTAAATGTTAAAATATCTGATGATAAAATGTCTGAATTAAAAACACACAGAAAGATTATGAATTATTATAAAAAAGATGATAAAACCACATCTTCACATTTACAGTAAATTACAGACAGTGAAAAAGCAACAACCCTAGCCAGACATTTCTTGCAAATCTTTCCAGCCGTTTTCCTATAGCATGGCATGTAACAAGATACAGCTGTGTTTTTAACTTACTGCTATTGAAATCTTGTCTTTTTTAACATCATTATAGATTATCAATATCCTCTTTATGCAGTTTTGCGGCAATAGGAGACAGTTGCCTCAGCAACCAAGCTGAAGCAACAAATCTTTTCAGCTGCAGGGCTGAGGAGCAGTAGTCCAGCAGAGGGTTATATTAAAACACATGCACAGTTACTGTTACACATATGTGCTACAATTTCCATTCCTGAGTCCAATGTTTGTGTAACATTCTATCCACTAATGTGCCTTTATCTGATTGAAATCCACCCTAGATGTAACCTTCATTATCTTTAATATCCTACTATCATGTGTGTGTGTGTGTGTTTTGGCAGCTGGTTGGATAAAAATAGCAGTAAATATATTTATAAATGTCAACAACTTCATTTGCATAACTGAGATTTGGAGGAGGGGCGTTGTTAATCCCATTTGCATTAAGTGTAAATTCAATTTTTATATATTTATTTAAAGGAATTGTTCACCCAAAAGAAAAAAGAAAAAAAAAGAAAATAATAATAATAAAATGATAGGGTTAGAATGATATGACGATAACAGCATTTAAATTTTGGGGTGAACTGTTCCTTTAAATGTAATAACAAATTTAATATGCAGTATAAAAGATAATATATTTAGGTGCAATAGATGCTAACACTTGCAAACAAAAGATATATGCTCCCCAAAATAATTTTCTGACCTGTGTTGTTTGACATGAAATGTTATGTCCTCACTTGGCTTATATTGTACCTTCTGTATAAATTAAATTAAATTAAATTAAATTAAATTGCTAGTAAGTTTTACAAATAATTACAAAGAAATTGCAATTACGTTGAATTAAATACAAAATTCTGAAATAGTATTTTCTTGCAAAACACTTAAAAACAGCAATCATTTACAGTGTACTTTTGGTGATTTAATACTAACAAATAACACACTTTCTTTTACTTCCTTCCAAGTTGGACTTACCTTCCAAGACGACCTGAACTAGATCTTGGGTGGACATCTTGCCATTTCGAGCAAAGCACTGATATGCTCCTCCATCGCTCTTGGCCATTCCTTCCATCACCAGGTTCTCGTTGTTGATGCCCGTTATACGTACATTTATACCCTGATAGATCTTCTCACCATTCCTGTACCAGGTGATTTCATACTCATCAGAGCCAGTCACACTGCAGAACAGCGACACTTGGCTACCCACACTGCCTCTCACCTTCCGTGGGCTCACCACTGCTTTCAGAGGCTCTGGGGGAGATGGAAACACACATACATAGACAACAATACACTATCATTCATAATAATTATGTATGAATTCAATGAAATTGACTATATCATCATTTATCCTCCACAATTTGTTGCTAGAAAACATCTTTGTTGACAAACACCATGGTAGTCAATTTGTTTTTGTTTTAAGCAATGGGGATACTTTACAGGTTAAATAAGTTAATTTCATAATTGGTTATTTTCCTGTTTATTATTTTGAAGCTGGTTTAAAACTATCTGTATTATGTAAAGTGCTATAATAAATAAATGTGACTTGTCTGACATATTAATAATCCAAACTTTGGATCAGGACTATTACCATTAAGTAAAACTGTAAACAAGAAAAAAGAAAAATTATATCAACAGAAACAAAATGTGACCCTGGACCAAAAAAGCATAAGTCATATCAAAATCATTAAGATATTAAGTAAAGATCATGTTCCATGAAGATAGTTTGTAAATTTCCTAATGTAAATAGTTTTTTATTAGTAATATGTATTGCTTAATTTGTACAAATTTCAAGACAATTTTCTGAATATATTGATTTGTTTTTCACCCTCAGATTTCTGATTTTCAGATTTTTTGTTGTATCTTAGCCAAATATTGTCCTATCCTAACAAACCATGTGTGTGTGTGTGTGTGTGTGTGTGTGTGTGTGTGTGTGTGTGTGTGTGTGTGTGTGTGTGTGTGTGTATGTGTGTTTGTGTGGCAAAAGCACATCAAAATTACAAAATCTAAAACAAATGAACTGAAAACAGAAAATACTAAACACTAAGCACCGCTTTGGACTGAACGCAGCAAGTAAAGACTTGTTAGCTAATAGTAGTCCATTCACACTTGTGTGCTGACTAATGATGCTCAACTCACATTTCTTGGCACACAGCAAACACAATTAAAATTTTAAATGCTTATAGGTCTCATTTACATTAATTGTTTTGAATGGCAAAACAATAGTGAAGAGATCTGCCAAGACTGACTGTGTCAAAGGGGACTTATCATGAAAAGTTTCAATACAAACCTCTGAAAAAGCTAGATTGTTCAGATGGTGTAATAGTGTGAATGCTATGATGGTTAAATACTGTCACAAGATATCTTACGTTTAACCACCAGCCGTCCGACCACTTTGGCATTCCCGAAGCTGTTCCACACCTCACACACATAACTGCCTGCATCACTGGGTCGTGTGGCCTCGATGAGAAGGCCCGACACACTCTGGTGGTACCGACTGTCTGATTCTAAGGGGCTGTTGTCCCTCAGCCAGCGATACCTGGGCGTAGGGTGACCGGACGCTTTACATGGGAGCTCCACCCGATGACCCACCATAACCTCCCTGCGTTCGAACCCATCCAGAATCACCGGAGCAGAGTCCACAGGTTCTAAGAGAGTGAGAGCACATGCAGTTTCTTTATCATCATTTGAATATCCGAATTTTGAATATTCCAATTAATGTGAACAGTTAGTAAAACCCTGTAGAAATACTGTAGAACAGTCTCTTTATTGCTTAATCATTTTGTTTGACTTTTTATATTTGACATTTAAATTTGAAATGCAAAATGTGTAAATAATTGTCATGTGAATTTTTGACCAAATCACGTAGCGCTGGCATTTTTTCTGTAGATCTATGAGACACAAAGGCCCCTCACCTGATAAAAGCAGTCGGGCACTGTTGCTCTGTCTGGTCTCCCCTGTGTATCGGTGCCGTGTGGTACAGCGATAAATATTCACCGCGTCCTCTGACTGCACATCCTGAATATACAAGGCCCCCATGGATGTAATAAGATATCTTGGTCCTGAAAAAAAGAACAAAATATTGTGGTTAGAATCGCTAACCCCAATTAACGGCATATAACACGCTGTACTATGTTATTTGACTTCATATTCCATCAAAACCAAATGTATGTAAAACCTTTATTGCATTTATAAGATAAGAGAATCCACACGTGATGTCTCTTTGAAGCCAGCGCTGGCAGACCTGAGGGAGCGGAGTATTGAACTATTGGACGTGACTGTTTTGCAACTGAGCCAATTGCTCAGTCAGTCGCCCAGAGCTTGAAACAGAAAATGCTTTCAACAACTGCAGCCATTCTTACAGTTCACACCTATACCGCCGGAGAAACGTTACAATTAGGATTGTTAGTTCTTTTCATTTATTTTCAGGATTATATTGCATACACTAAAAGGACTGCATAAATGGACACAAATTACTGTGATGCTGATGCGTACAAGATGAGAAATGGATCTTGTGGTGCACAGGGGTTGAAAAGAGACAGACAGAAAAGTAGAAATAGAGAGTCTGCAGCTATAGCAAGCATTGACCTAGTTAGAAATGAGAGTCCAGGATCTGATACCCTAGAGGGGGTTATAGCTCCTAGTATACATGCAGTCGTCTGAGACCTGCTACCAGCAGTGCAAATGGAAAACTGGGAAGACACATCTGTGCACTGTTGTTTTGAAAAGGTTAAAATTGGAAGGGGGGAGAATTCAAGCACAATTCTTACATTGTGGAATATGAGGATCACATAATTTCACAGCTATTTCATAGCGTGTTTTGTAAATGGGCCCTTTTTCAGGAAGCAATGATTATGATACGTAGCTATATTTCCATCCAAAGATTCGAATAAAACTTATGCGCAAAACTGGAATATCGCATAAAACATATGCGAATAAAGCCAACGAGTCAAAGAGAACCATAGCACTTCCTGGTCAACTGTGGCACTAAATATCACTAAGAATATAGGAGAAGCCACTAAATATAATAATTTTCACATAAGATATATATTATTTGCACCTTTGGAAACGCAGTTGAGTAAGACAATAATAGAGAAATACTTTAAATTAATGGAAGAATTAATTTGGTAAATGTGTTTGCATCATAGTTTATGTGCATTTTTTCTTATCAGATAAAAAGTTTATCCTACTCAAATGTGCACATCAGGTTTTTTATGCGCATTTTTTAAATGTACGTATGTCCATCTCAGCATTTCCATCTAGCATTTTTATGCGATATACCAAAATGCACATAAAAATAGGTGGATGGAAACGCATCTTGTGAGAGCTTTCAAATTTTAGGAGAAACATTTTGATCTGAATAGAATAGAATAGAATAGAATAGAACATTTGACTGGTAGAATTCTGGTAGAATTTCCAAAACCGCACATTCACACAAGCACACATTTTTTTGACACCACCACACACTGTTTGGATATATTAATATTAAAGGTGCCATAGAATGCAAAAATTACTTTTATATGGTGTTTGAACACAGTTGTGTTGCCCCAGTGTGTAAAAACAACCAGCCTATAATGGTAAAAATCCACTCACTCATAGGTTTATAATTCCAAAAAATCAGAAACAGTCTCTCCACACTAGCAGTTCCATGTTTCTCACTTTTATGATGACATAGTCTGTGAAAGTCCCGCCCATTTGTGACACTCTCTGCCCTATTAGCATATACACAGCCCTGAGTGAGAAGCTGCGGATGCACCAACGAACATAGGAGTCTCCAATATAGCCACACTACTGGTATGCTTGTAAGATCCTTTATTTAATATAATCTTCATTTATTTATTTTTTCTTTTCATTTCAGAAATTAATGCATTTTGTGTACAATTATTAGGCCACACAATTTGCCAAACAAAATAACCTAAATATAAATTCATGATCATCTCAGTTGACCATCTAACGACATATTAAACTCCAATGTCACCTGCCGATGCTCCACGTGGGTGACAGAAGGCTGGAAAACATGTTCCCGGCTAATCAATGTTAAATCCAGGACCAGACTGCCTGTTCCTCAGGGGATGAGAGCACTAATCAGGGATGATTAAGGTCAGAGTTCCTGGTTAACCTGGACTTGGATTTCTCAACCCACTCATCACACCCTCCTGCCACATGGCCGACGCAAGACCATACTGAGACATGGAGTTTGAATACAAGTTCCAGGACATCATTTAAGGACTAAATGGGTAAATATCACAAAGCTTATCAAGAACATGTCCATCTTTCATTTTGCAAAATCAACAGCAAGAAATAAATTATATTTCGCATCAAGAAAACGTTGAAATAGACAGTGTTTATGCAGTTAAACACGTATTTATATTATCCATCTTTTTCTCTTCACTCTTTTTCCAGCACCCTTCTCTGATTGTTAACATGATTACTTAATTTGCAGTGCAGTCCCAGTACTGCACCACGACACAACACATGAACCTTTTCCACTTCACAACCATCTCCAAAATTGTTGAAAATTACATTGAAAGATACCCAAGATGTTTTGGTTGGTTGAATGAACTTAATCCTCATGAAGTTGAAAAGACTGAATTTTGGTCCTTCAGTATCAACCATCACATCTGTCAGCAATGCATCTGTTTCATGACTCTGCTGTTTGGGTTGTGTTTATGGTCTTGTGTCATTCAAGCAAACAGACAGTCTCTCATATATCCACCATAAATTATTGAATTTGGTTGCAAACCATGCAAAAAAAAATGACCGGCAGCCACATAAATGATTCATCTATATTTCAAAAGGATAAATACATTGTGCATGATGTGCCATATGAAATAATCATGCATCTGGAGTGAAGCTGATACTGCATTCTCTGTGCATGGTTTACTGTGGATGCTGTGTTAGTCAACATGAAAATAAATTTGCTTTCTTAATTTAATGCAAAAGGTTCTCCTTGATAGTTCTGCAACAATATCAGAATCCCCCCCCCCCCCCCAAACACACACAAAATATGACAATTAATTAAATACTCATAGCAGTGCGGATCTAGACCCATGCAAGTCATTGCCAGAAGAACTTGTGCTCCCACAATGCAACTGTTCCAACTCAGCAGGGTGCCTGGGTTGAGAAAACAGTGTACGTCTCTTTCAAAGACTGACAATATGAATTCAGAGGCCTGTTTTCTCAGGACTAACAACAGGAGATTTCCGTTGCATGCTGGGAGAGTAGAAAGAAAGCGGGAGCATTGAAATTAATTTCAAATCCAGTGGATTACTACACACTTCTGTGGGCTAGTACTTTAAAAGCACACATGCCTAACAAGCCACTAAAAGCACTAAGTTTGAACATAAAGGTAATAATTAATTGTAATTTATCCTTAAGAATAGAGATATCCCAAAATCCTGGTCGTAAAACAGTACACAGTACAGACAGGAGCAGGTATTAACTTATTTATAGCAATTCGAAAAACGACGTATTCGGTAGCACAGCTCTCATGATAGTTTCATTGATATTAATAGCGGAAATGTGCAAGCTGAAGAGGAGAGCAAGAGCAATCATGACCCAAATACATTGCTTGCTCAACTAGAGCAATTAACACATTTATATCAAATGAGTTCAATTAGTGAACCAGGTCCTCTCGAATGCATTAATAGACAGGAGGATATTCTGCTGTTCTAAGCATTGGCATTTAGCGCAAGATAGCATATGCTAAAAGAAAACCTGGTATCTGCTATACCCCACAAATAACCAGTGCTGACCAGATTCTTGCATTTATGCAACATTTATACATTTTTTGAGACAATATCATGTTTCTTTAATTAAATTAACTGAGGCCAACTGAATCCAAATTCTTTAAAAAAAAAAAAAACGGCTTCACAGTGTAATTATTATTATTATTATTATTTTTTCTGGTTCTGACGTTGAATCTTAAGAAATAAAAATAAAAAAAATTCCAGGACTGTTTTGTTATTCATCAGTTTGTAAAGATGTGGAAATGCTGTTTTTAAATTGTAAGTCATGATATAATTTAGGTGAAGAAATTATAAAAACTGGTAGGTTATGACTTTAATGTATGCCAAAGAACAGTAGATCTGTATACATCATTTGTACTCCAGAAAATGTTTGGATTGGTCAATAAATGCTTGTGTTTTCAGATGACACAACATATTTGAAGAGTTTGAGAATATTGACATGTCAGGAGATAACATACATGAGGACTAATCAGACCTCCCGTAAGACTTGATATCATATGCACAGGCCCCGGATTTTAATAGGGTCTGTTCTCAACGATTACACTCATACAATTCGATCAGAACCAGATAAGTATCAGCATCTGAGACCAATCTCTGGACGGGAAATTAACACTGATGTAATAAGTTCCATTCGTCATTATTAGAGAGACACACTGACAGCTAATGTCATCATAAACCCCTTAAAGCTCACAAGCACACATCAAAATGAGTCGCTAAAAGAGCATGTGTGGCTCTTTGTCCTATCCCAACACCATATGCAGAAATAACTAAATGTAAACACTGTGGCTCCACTGCACAAGCTTCCTGATCTAGGGTGTCTTTCCCAAAAATATCATTAGCCAGCTATGTTACACAGTGTCTATTTACATGTACACTGAGAGCAAATAGTCCATCTTGTTGGCAGAAGTTATTAACACTAACTCTGCCCACCAAAGTTTGATTGGGTTAGTCAACACTATAAAATACGATTATCTTACAATCGCTCCAGTGGTGTAGCTTTTGGATATTGGTGTGCACTTTTCCACCAGTTTTATTGCCAATCCTCGACTCATCCCGAGATCTCCAGAACATCCGAGGCTACGCACTCTATGGTTTTTTACAAACATGGAGCTTACATCCCGACCCCCCTCCCCCATCTGGGACAGTCTGATCACCTTTCTTTGTTTCTCCCCCCTAAGTATTCACCCCTCATTAACCATGTAAAACCATCAGTGAGGACCATCAAATTGTGGCCAACTGGAGCAGACTCTTTACTTCAGGACATATTTCAATACACAGACTTGAGTATGTTTGCTTTTCAGGCTGCCTGTGGCTCTCACACGGACATTGATATCTATATAACTATACCTCCTCTGTACTGGATTATAGCAACACCACCATTGACAGTGTTACAACATATCACAATGTACCCTAATCAGAAGCCATGGATGAACAAGGAGGTGCAACTTCTGCTGAAAGCCCACAATACTGCCTTCAGATTAGATGACACTCAAGCCTACAGCAAATCCAGGGCTAATCTGAGGAGGGGCATCAAAAAGGCCAAGTTCTGCTACAAGCTAAAGGTAGAGGAACACTTTTCCAACTCGGACCCCTGACGCATGTGGCAGGGCATCAACGCACGCAAGGCTGCTGGCCTGGATGGCATTCTTGTACGTGTGCTTAGGGCATGTGCAGATCAGCTTGCAGGGGTCTTCAAAGACTTTTTCAACCTGTCTCTCACCCGAGCATCTATGCCAACATGCTTTAAGTCCACATCTATTGTGCCAGTGCCGAAACACTCCTCCCCAATGTGCATGAATGACTACCGCCCCGTGGCACTCACACCTATTGTTGTGAAGTACTTTGAGCAACCGGTTCTAGCAGACTTCAAGAACTGCCTCCCACCCACACTGGACCCACACCAATTTGCCTACCGTAACAATAGGAGCACAGAGGATGCAGTATGCACAGTGCTGCACTTGGTAGTCACACACCTTGACAATAACAACACATATGGACAGATATTGTTTGTTGACTTCAGCTCAGCATTTAACACTGACATTCCCTCCAAGCTGACCACAAAACTTAGAGACCTGGACATTAACACCTCCCTCTGCAACTGGATTATGGAGTTTCTGACCAACAGACCTCAGCATGTTAGGTCAGACCAAACCTGCTCCACCACCATCACATTCAACACTGGTGTACCACAGGGCTGTGTGCTGAGCACATTCCTCTACTCCCTCTACACCCACGACTGAAAGCCTGTGCATGGATCCATCTACATCATCAAGTTTGCAGATGACACCACGTTGATTGGCCTCATCAGAGACAACGATGAGACTGCCTACAGGGAGGAGGTTCAGTACCTGGCCGCATGGTGTGCTGACAACAACCTACTCCTTAATACCAGTAAGACAAAGGAGCTCATTGTGGACTTCAGGAAGTAGAAAGGAAGAACGCATGACCCCATCCACAGTAATGGGATGGTTGTTGAAACTGTCTCCAGCTTCCTGGGAGTTCCTGGGAACCACCATCTCAGAGGACCTGTCTTGGACCACAAACACCTCCAGCCTGGTAAAGAAGCTCACCAGCACCTCTTCAGCTGTATCACAGTCTGGTATGAGAACTGCTCAGTTGCTGACCAGAAGGCACTGCAGAGGGTGGTAAAAAAAATGCCCAAAGCATCAGGTACAACACATCCTGCTACTGAGGAATCCAGAGAAAATGCTGTCTACAGTGAGCTTGCAGCATTCTTAAGAACTCCTCTCACCATGACCATAGACTGTTTAACCTTCTGCCCTCTGGGAGGCGTTCAGGAGTCTCCGTACAAGGACCAGCAGAGTCAGGAACAGCCTTTTCCCTACAGGTGTCTCCTTACTGAATTCTGCACCCCCCCCCCCCCCCACACACACTCTCCTCACCCCTCCTCAACATAACATCTGGTTTACAAAAAAAAAAAAAATACTGAATACTGAATGATCCATTTGCACACTGGAATATTTTTCTATGCACATTTTTTATGTCCATTGCACTAGTGTAAATTATGTTCATATGTTTATAGTTTCTGCTTATAGATATAAGATATAGTATTTGAATAGTATGTTCATAGTACACCTATCTGTATATCATGCTAATAGTATTTAAAAATCTGTAAATTATGTCCATAGTACTGTCTTATCTGTATATTTATTGTACATTTGTACCATATTGTAAACAATGTATCTCCTGTTCTTACTGCTTATTGCACTTCTGATTAGATGCTAACTGCATTTCGTTGCCTTGTACTTCACATGTGCAATCACAATAAAATTGAATCTAATCTAGAATCTAGAATCTTGAATCTAATCTAATCTGATCTAAATATCAGAAAATCCTACTATTTTAGAAAAGTTTAAATAGAATCTATAGCTATTTGCAAATATCCTCTGGCACTATATTAACAAGTAGCGTTTTCTGAAATTAAAGATTAGTTGCAAACTTGCATCAAACTGTGATGCATGTAAAGTACATGACAAATACATACTGGTTGTTATCATGATTAAAAAAATTAATGTCTTTCTATTTCTAATATTCTGACATTATTTGTGATCTTGAATTGGTAGTAGAAGCTTTTATTCCACCACCTGCACGTGAAGTCATTAACTATGGTTCTATATTTTTGAATCTTTGTTGAAATTGTTGCAAGAAACTTTCCATTCTCTTGCAAATCACTTGTGATTTCATGAAAAAAAAAAAAACAATCACTGAAATATAGTTTGTAATCCCACCTTGTACTATTTGCCGCATCACATAATTTTGCAAGTAAATGCAACATTTCTTGGGGGAACACAAAAGTTCTAAAAGCATTGAAATTAAATTTTCACCCCCTTTGCATTTTTCCACATCTGTAGTCATAACAGTCATAACTAGCTTGTTAATTTGTCCAAAGATGCATCATGCTACAGTGGTTAAGATGTGAGTGATGACATTGTACAGGAATTACACCCCAGTCCAACACAGCGACAATGGCTTGATTGTTAGGGTGGGACTGTTTATTCAACCAATGAATGGCAGATCTGGAGTATTTTCGACACCTGTTTGAAAACAGTCATTAAATTTGCACTTTCCGTTTGTTTGCTGCAAATAGTCCAAAAACTACCCACTTCACCCTTACATTTACATTTACATAATTTAGCAGACGCTTTTATCCAAAGCGACTTACAAATGAGAACAATAGAAGCAATCAGACCAACATGAGAACAACAACAGTATACTAGTGCCGTGACAAGTATCAGTTAGTCTAGCACAGAACACGTAGCCAGTTTTTTTTCCCAAGAATATGATAGACAAGAAAAAGAAAAGGTAAGTACTAGTATTAGTTGGTTAAGTGCTGGCGAAAAAGATGAGTCTTTAGATATTTTTTGAAAATGAAATGAAATTGAAATGAAAAAGCTGTTCGAATTGAGATCGGGAGGTCATTCCACCAGCTGGGGAAAAGGTCAGTGAGAGTGATTTTGAACCTCTTTGGGATGGGACCACAAGGCGTCGTTTACTTGCAGGACGCAAACTTCTGGAGGTCACATTAGATTGAACTAGTGAGTTTAGTTATGTTGGTGCCATGCCAGTGGTCATCTTGTAGGCAAGCAACAGTACCTTGAATTTGATGTGAGCGGCTACTGGTAGCCAGTGTAACCTGATGAAGAGAGGAGTAATGTGAGTTTTTTTTTTGACTCATTGAAGAAAACTCTCGCTGCTACACTCTGGATCAGTTGCAGAGGCTTGATAGAACATGCAGGAAGGCCCTCCAGGAGAGCATTACAATAGTCCAGTTCGGCGAGAACAAGAGCTTGGACAAAAAGATGGGTGGCTTGCTCTGACAGGAAGGGTCTAATCTTCCTAATGTTGTATAAGGCAAATCTGCAGGACCGGGTCGTTGTAGCAATATGGTCTGTGAAGCTTAACTGATGATCCATCACAACTTCTAGGTTTCTGGCTGTCCTGGAAGGAGTTATAGTTCTGATGAAACGATGGATTAGCTGGAACCACCAGCAGTTCTGTCTTAGTAAGGTTGAGCTGAAGGTGATGATCCTTCATCCAGCTAGAAATGTCACTCAGACAGGCTGCAATGCAGGCAACTACTGGTTGGAATGAGAAGTAGAGTTGAGTGAATGACAGATCCTAATGATGTCATGTAGATGGAGAAGAGAAGTGGTCCAAGTACTGAGCCTTGAGGAACCCCAGTAGTACGTTGTTGTGACTTAGAAACTTCACCCCTCCAAGACACCCTGAAGGATCTATCTGAGAGGTAGGACTTAAACCATAGGAGTGCAGTTCCAGAGATGCCCATCTTTCTGAGGGTGGACAGCAGAATCTGTTGATTAACAGTGCCAAAAGCAGCAGACAGATCCAGCAAGATGAGTACTGAGGATTTTGAAGCTGCTCTTGCCAGTCGCAGGGCTTCAGTAACCGAGAGCAGGGCAGTCTCAGTTGAGTGGCCGCTTCTGAAGGAGGTTGTTTTGTACAAGAAACACAGAGAGCTGGTTGAACACAACTCACTAAAGTGTCTTTGCAATGAATGGAAGAAAGGATACCGGTCTGTAGTTTTCTAGAAGTGCTGGATTGAGAGCTGGTTTCTTAAGAAGTGGGCTTACCCGAGCCTGCTTAAATGCTGAGGGAAATGTTCCAGAGAGAAGAGAGGAGTTGATAATGTTAGTAAGTGAAGAAAAGAAAAGGCATCATAGCAGGAACAAGCAGAGGCGAACTGAGGGTATGGGTTGGTGTATGTCGAGAGAAAGACACACATGGCTTCATTATACTGGAGCTTGTTAAACACTACAGTACCTGCAGCCTGAGGGCATGTCCATCTCCCTGGCCAGCTTTCTGTCTGACAAGAACTTGGCTATTTCCAGATCTGATGTAAACCCGCTACTTGACTGATGCGATCACTTGCCCAAGAGCTTTATCTCCCTCTTATAACTTACCACTCAGACCCCTCTTCCTTCAATGTGAACACTAACAAAAAAAAAAGGTTTGTTGTAAGGTTGGCCAGCTACATAGGAGGTATGCATCATCTGGAAAGTTCTCTTACGAGAGCTCTCTCGTACTGCGTCTTAGCTAAGACGCTACGGGAAAAGTCTCTTTTCATGAAATACTGAAGCAAAAAATTATCCTTAATTTTGTATTTTTGTAAAGCGCCTTTGCAGCAGTACACAGCCATAGGCGAGACGGCTCGTTCGCTCATTGGCTTGTTCTGCGGCAACTGCACAGCCTATCGAGCGCGGGGTGATGCAACATCAGACCAATAACCTTCTTGCCACTTCCCGCCGAAACAGGTGTGGCCCAACCTATAAAAGGAGCTCGAAAAGGCTGTCTCACCTGATTTTTCATCTCTTCAGCGAAGCTCACGCATCGCTGGATCACGGAGGAAGCAAGCGCCGTCTGAGAAAGCATATCAGCAGGACGAGCCATTCTGAAGCTGCTGGCATCGCCGCCTTCCACTGCCGTTCCTGCTGCGCTATCCGGCGCCTATATCCTTTCAATTCTGTTATATCCAGCTGTTCTTATGTGTGTGTGTTCGCTCTGCGTCTTTTTTAAGATGCCTTCCTGCGGCTCGTCAGAGCCCCACTCAGCGAGGGAGAGCGGTACGTCATCTGTGTCTCCTGCCTGGGTGAAGATCATGCAGCGCTCGAGCTCGCTGACGGCGGATGCCCCCACTGCGAGCTGTTGCCATGGTGACTCTGAGGACTCGCCTGGCCTTTTTCTCTGAGCCTGCATTCTCCGCTGCGCTGAGGCGCCGTAAAAGCATCGCTTCCAGCGGATTCTGGAACCGTCTTCAGCTCAACCGAGCTCGCCGGTTCGCCCTGCTTCACCGGCCCCCCCTGCATCGCTTCCCGGTGGGCAGCGCCCGCTGTTTGCCGGCGCGTCGTCCGAGGAAGTCGATCTCAGGGCCGCGTCGGGGGAAGAGGACACGCGCTCTCTGCTAGCTTCGGGCAGTGAGGGCTGGGCGAGCTCCGAGGATCTCGCGCCTTCTGCTCAGAAGCCCAGCAGACGAGCTGACATCGAGAAGGAGCCGGGGCGAATGCTCGCGTTGGCCGCGACGAGTCTCGACCGCGAGTGGTCTGCACCAGCGCCCCCCCTCTCGTTCCCGGCTGGATGGTATTTCCCTTTCGGATGAGCTTACTTCTCAAAGCCCGCCTCATTTCTTCCTGAGCTTCACGAAGAGGTGGCGAAGGCTTGGAACGCTCCATATTCAGCGCGAACTCGTTCGTCTGTCTCACTAGCATTCTCCACACTGATGATGTTAAAAACAGGAACTACCAGTCACTTCCGCCGGTGGAACAGGCGATAGCGACGCACCTTTGTCCGCCCTCTGCTGGACGGCGGCAAAAGCGGTGTTGCCATCTAAAGCCTGCTGTGTGACGCTGCGGCTGCACTACTCGCGATGGCTGCTTCATCGAAGCGCAGATGTACGAGTTCCGCTGTGGCCGAGCTCTCACCCAAGCGCGCCGCTGTTTCAGTTCCAGGAATTGTGACTGTATCAGCGTTTTCTGCAACGCGCAAGCCTGCACAGTTGCCCGCTTGCCTGCACACAAAAGCCGTTATCACAACAGCTTCAGCAACGCAGCTTGAGACCCCCGTTCTCGCTCTACCGGCTGTCGCCCCGCGCCACGGGGACCGCGGCAGAGGATTACGGTGAGGCCGGGAGCCCCGAAACCATCCTAGGAAAGCCATCTATGCATGCTGCATGACGCTGCGTCGGCACTACAGACGATGGCTGCTTCATCGAAGCGCCGGTGTACGAGTTCCGCTGTGGCCGGGCTCTCACCTAAGCGCGCCGCTGTTTCAGTTCCAGAGATTGTGACTGTTTCAGCGTCTTTTGCAATGCGCAAGCCTGTACAGTTGCCCGCTTGCCTGCACACAAAAACTGTTATCACGGCTACCCAGATATTTCCCGAAAAAGGTGTAATTTCTGGTGTCCCGGCCACGGCCGATGGTGCTATAAATATAGTGACGATGCCCACTGCTCAGTGCCCATCTCCACATATAAGCACAGCCCTTCACATGGGGCTCGCGCCCATAAAAGCGACTCAAGTCGATCACGCGCACTACATAGTAGACGTGCCCACTCCTCAGTGCCCACAATCACTATGTCACACGTGTCATGTGGTTTCTGTAAAAACGAAACCCGTGCACGTTCGTCCTGCCACGGCCGATGGTGCTATAAATGTAGTGACGATGCCCACTCCTCAGTGCCCATCTCCACATGTAAGCACAGCTCTGCACACAGGGCCTGCGCCCATAAAAGCGACTCAAGTCGATCGCGCACACTGCATAGTAAGCGTGCCCACCCCTCAGTGCCCACAATTACTATGTCACACGCGTCATGTGGTTTCTGTAAAAACCCGTGCACGCTCGTCCGGCCACGGCCGATGGTGCTATAAATGCAGTGACGATGCCCACTCCTCAGTGCCCATCTCCACATGTAAGCACAGCCCTGCACACAGGGCTCGCGCACATAAGATCGACACAGATCGGTCGAGCGCACCGCATAGTAAACGTGCCCACTCCCCAGTGCCCACATACACTATGTCACATACGGCGCGTGGCTTCTGTAAAAACGAGGCCCGTGCATGTACGCTCTGCACAGGCAGACAGCGAGTTGAAAGTGGTAAATGTGCACATATGCAGCCCACAGTCACTCGCAGACATATCGAGTCCCACGGGACCTGCTCAGCCTTCCCCCAGTCGGTTAACGCCGGGATGGGATCGAGGAGGAGCGATCTGCCCGCTGTGATCAGCGCGCTCCCCGCCTCAAATGCGCAGCACACCCGAGCGCCGCCGTTGCCCAGTCAACAGAGCGCGCTTCGCATCCAGCCCTTAGCCATTCATGCAAATGCATGGTCAGCGCTTCCAGGGGTTTCGGATTGGGTGCTAGGCATTATAAAGAGAGGCTACTCGCTACAGTTTTTTTCGACGCCCTCCACGCTTTTCAGCGCGCGTCGAAACTACGGTCAAAACAGAAGTAGCACACGTACTTCGGGCCGAAATATCAAAACTGTTGAGCAAAGGGGCTGTAGAGCCTGTGTCTCAAGCTCAAAGCGAGGGGGGGCTGTACAGCAGATACTTTCTGGTGCCCAAGAGAGACGGCGGTCTAAGGCCCATACCGGATCTAAGACAGCTGAACAAGGCATTGATGAAACGCAGTTTCAAAATGCTTACGACCAGGAAACTCCTCGCGCAGATTCGCAGAGGGGACTGGTTCATGTCAATAGATCTGAGGGACGCGTATTTTCAAATACAGATAGCGTCAAACCACAGGCGATATTTGAGATTCGCCTTCGAGGGCCAGGCATACCAGTTTACAGTCCTCTGTGGCTCCTCGTACGTTTACGAGGTGCATGGATGCAGCGCTCGCTCCTCTCAGACTCAGAGGCATGCGAGTGCTGGATTATTTGGACGACTGACTGGTTCTGGCCCGATCACGAGCGGAGCTCGTGGACCACAGGCCGTTTTACTCGATCACCTCGAGAAGCTCGGCCTCAGTGTCAATTGGGCGAAGAGTTCGCTGAACCCCAGTCAGACAATTCTGTTTCTGGGTATAGTTCTGAACTCGTGTTGCATGACGGCGTGGCTGTCACCACAGCGCGTGATGGGCATTCAGCGCGCAGTGAGTTCTTTCCGCTGCGGCGCGACCGTGTCGCTCAAACACTGTCAGAAGATGCTGGGCCTCATGGCCTCAGCATCTCCGGCTCTGCAGCTGGACCTGCTCCGCATGTGGCTTCTGCAGTTCTGGCTGAAGACGCGGGTGCCACGCAGAGCGTGGGCGTCTGACCGGCTGCATCTCAAGGTCAATCAGAGCTGTGTCACTGCTCTGGCACCTTGGACAGCGAACGGCTGGTACCGATCAGGTTTAAGCCTGGGGACTTCCCCGAATGTGAAGATGGTGTCGACGGACGCCTCCACTTCGGGATGGGGAGCGCTGCTCGAGGGCAGACCGTCCTTTGGCCTATGGTCAGAACGGGAAAAGCTCCATCATATCAACTGTCTGGAAATGCTGGCAGTGGAGAACGCGCTGATGCGCTTTTGTCCCCAAATCAAGGATCACCACGTCTTAGTCCGTTCGGGCAACATGTCTGTGGTGTCCTACATAAATCGCCAGGGCGGTCTCGGGTCCTGAAACCTGTACAGGCTAGCGGAACGCCTCCTGGTTTGGGCTCAGCGCGACGTGCGTTCGCTGAGGGCAGTGCATGTGCCTGGGCTACAGAATCTGGGTCCAGACAGGCTGTCCAGAGGCAATGTTCCTGCGGGCGAATGGTCTCTACACCCGCAAACAGTCCGGCTGTTGTGGGAGAGATTTGGCAGGGCGGAGGTGGACCTCTTCTCGTCCCACGAAAACGCTCACTGCCCTGCGTTCTTTTCCAAGAACGAAAGCGCGCTGTCACGGGAATGGCCGTGCTGCCCGCTTTATGCTTTCCCTCCCGTCTTCCTCCTTCCGCAGGTGATAGAACGGGTGAGAGAAACGAGATGTTCAATACTGCTTGTAGCACCTCTTTGGAAGAACCAACCATAGTTCCCAGATTTGATGCAGTTAGCAGATGTCGCCCCGTGGCCAGTACCGTTGAGGAGGGACCTCTTCTCGCAGGCCAGGGGCTCGATTTGGCACACTCAACCGGAGTTGTGGTCCCTCCATGTGTGGGCGCTCAACGGTTACCCGCTGATCTCGCAGTGGGAGTGCTGAATACCATCACTCAGGCTAGAGCTCCGTCGACACGACGTCTGTAAGCCTCGAAGTGGTCGGTGTTCTCCAGCTGGTGCACAGCTCGAGGATATTCACCCCTTAGTTGTGAGGTGACGGAGGTTCTCTCCTTCCTACAGGAGCTGTTGGATAAGGGCAGAGCCCCATCCACGCTCAAAGTTTATGTGGCGGCCATCGCAGCGTTTTCTGAAACAGCGCTCGGTCAGTCAATAGGAAGGAATGATTTGGTCATCCGGTTCCTCAGAGGAGCTAGGAGGCTGAATCCTCCCAGACCTCCGTCAGTCCCTATGTGGGACCTCGCGGCGGTTTTGGAGGCCATGAAGGGTTCCCCTTTTGAGCCTATCCAATCGGTTAGCCTTCAGCATCTGTCGTTCAAGACAGTATTCTTGTTGGCTCTCGCTTCGGTGAAGCGTGTGGGTGATTTGCACGCGCTCTCGGTGAGCCAGTCGTGCTTGGAGTTTGGGCCTAATGTCTCAAGGGTCATACTCAAACCTAGGCACGGTTATGTGCCGAAATCCCTCAACACGCCGTTTCGGGCTCAGGTTATTGCCCTGTCTGCCCTGCCGGTGTCAGGAGAGGATAGAGACTCGAGTCTTCTTTGCCCTGTCAGGGTTTTAAGAGCTTATGTGTCTCGCTCTGCTGTCTTTCGGCAGATGGAGCAGCTGTTTGTCTCGTTCGGTGGATGTTCCAAGGGAATGGCTGTTTCGAGACAGACTCTATCCAGATGGATAGTTGACGGCATAGCGTTAGCTTACACTTCCAGGGGCCTTCAGTGCCCGTTGGGCGTCAGAGCACACTCCACAAGAGGCGTCGCCTCGTCGTGGGCGTGGTCTACTGGGATCTCCTTGCAGGATATATGTATGGCGGCGGGTTGGGCCTCGCCGTCTACATTTATCAGGTTCTATAACCTGGAGGTTCCCGCCTTGCAAGCAAGGCTGCTGTCGGTATAGTCGAATCAGGGCCCTGAGGTGAATTCTGAGTTCATGAGCGCAATGCCCTGCCGACTGTTATATGGGCAGTATTGCGTAAGACCCGCATTGCCACATTGGCCAGGCTTTGCCTCGGCTGTGTGATGTCATATTGCCGCATCTACGGATGCTGCTAGATATGGGATGGAGGGCTTTCCCCCTTTTCTGTCCTGGACTCTCTGTGAGTCCCTCAGGTGACTGTGCACTGTAAATCCTGGGCGTTGCTTCAGGTTTATTGGTGTGGGATCCCTGCGCGCACGGCGTTTTGCATTGGGTTCCCGTAGCGTCTTAGCTAAGACGCAGTACGAGAGAGCTCTCGTAAGAGAACGTACTCGGTTACTAAACGTAACCTCGGTTCTCTCTAGAAGAGCGAACGAGTACTGCGTTCTCTGCCGTGCTCACGATTCACTCTGGTTCGCTTCGGCGATGAAATAAATCAGGTGAGTCAGCCTTTTCGAGCTCCTTTTATAGGTTGGGCCACACCTGTTTCGGCGGAAAGTGGCAAGAAGGGCGCGAAGCACCCTTATTGATCTGATGTTGCATCAGCCCGCGCTCGATAGGCTGTGCAGTTGCCGCAGAACAAGCCAATGAGCGAACGAGCCGTCTCGCCTATGGCTGTGTACTTCTGCAAATGCGCTTTACAAAAATACAAAATTAAGGATAATTTTTTGCTTCAGTATTTCGTGAAAAGAGACTTTTCCCGTAGCGTCTTAGCTAAGACGCAGTACTCGTTCGCTCTTCTAGAGAGAACCGAGGTTACGTTTAGTAACCGAGTACGTTTTATGTTCTGTTTTAAACTATATATAAAGGGATAATAATAAATAAAAATAAATAGTTGATTCATATAAAAAAATGCGTATAGCGTCACATCCAATGATGGCATCACAAGCAGCACAAATCTGGTAAAGAATCTATCTTTTCCACTCGCATCATCTCAGCTGCACAAAACCTTTCCGAATTACTTATACATTAGAAAATATAATAACTTCGTCCTACAGTGTAGTCATGATTCAATATCTATATGTCTGCAATACATCATGAATTTAAACATCTGTAATGAACAACTTTCAGCAGTTGCTCACAACATTTAGGAGGATTCTGGACATATTCCACTCTTTTTTTACAATGTTTAGCAGATGTTTTGCTCTAAAAGTAGGGTTGCTCTGGAAATACAACATGATACATTTCAGATGAAACAGAGTCTTTGCATTGTAACATCAAATTCAGATTTTTTGCAAGTTGCTTGCAGATGCTTTTGCATTCCTTCACAATTGATGTGTGTTTTTCTATTTGCCAGGTATGCTGACTCTTTGAAATTATTTTAATGTTACTTTCTTATTCTAGGTTTGCGTTTCATGCTGATCAGTTGTGTAACCAAATTTTGATGCATTTACTGTAATTGATGTATTCTCATTGTTGATTGATCAAATTACTTCTTTTTTTTATTGTTGTTTGATGATGCCTGGCAAGTATAAATACTAATTTTGATTTAATCTGGGTTATTAGAAATATTTTTTTTCAAGTAGATCAAGTAGATTCAAGTAGATTTTTGTGTCCAGGGCAAATCATACTTAATAAATGAGCTCATGGAAATCTACTTTAACAGTAGATTCATTTGACAAAACACAGGGTCAGCTCCAATACAAAAAAAATTTACTTAATTTTTAATTGAAGAGGTTAGAGGGCATTTTTGAGAGAATTAGACTATTTCTGCAGTCTTACTCTATTGTAGCCTTCAGCTATACAGTAGCTCCTTTACAACCATTTCCATATCCCTCCTTTCCAGATGATTAGTCCTCCTTTTCTTCTCAACATATGATAATTACCGTGGGCAGAAATATCTTTGATGGAGCCTCAGAATTTCATAAGAGCTCATACGGTTTTGGAGCAACAATAAATGAGAGAAAGGAATTAAAAAAACAACTGATTTCTGTGTCATGGCATATAGTTGTGGAGTGATATTAAAATATGTGATGTGTGACATTAACCAAAGGTCACTTACAGAATCATACAACAGCTGGAGGAATGCATTTCCCTCTGGGACTTAACATGTTGGAGCCTTGTCCAAATACCCACACTTGCGGTCTTTGCACTTGACTACTTGATTACTTACAGTATATGACGTATTTCCTGTATTTGGCCCAAGTGTTCAAGTGAGGATGAAGACCACAAGTGTGTCAAACTTTTCATTACCTGATGGGACACACTTATAATATTGTAAAAATGCTAGTGTTTACATAGCTGTATATATTTTAACTTTAAATACTTTGCATTTTAAAATCAGCTTCTTAATGTCTCTTCAGTAGTCCCTACAACATGACAATTTCAATTTGTGGTGCTTCTAATTAAGTGAAAAAAGCAGTTCTAAATGTTGTACAAAATAAATGTACTAATCTATGCAGCAATAAAATGTGTAGCACTTTGTTTTACTACCAAATTATATGTAATATCTAATTATTATTTTAGATATTTAACTTACATGGGAAAGGTTTCCGTGACCTCTCACAATCTTGGCAAAAAGTCTCACGATTTATTTCCATAACATGATGCATGATGGGATAAACTAAGCCTTAAATACTGCTCCGCAAACCATCTTTTGGTGTTTAAATAGTAGTGTCAGGAATTATTAAAGACGTGCAGTGATGAATTAGCACTGAAAGATGTGGACACAGTTATATTTGCACCTGACATTTGTAGGAGTTTCCCTGTCAGACGCAAAATTTATGGGTGGAGAGTATTCAAATGATTCATGCAACGCATTTTACTAATGTTTGCTCTCGTCAAATTACAAATTACTACTATTATTTTATGCCCCAAAAAATGTTCATCGATATCTTCAAAATATTTTTCAATTTGGTTCACTTTTTTCTCTATACAGTTTTTATATGGCAACTAGGAAAAACCATAATTTTTTATGCTGGAAAATATTGGGGAAAAAACACGTGTGTTACAACTAACCCTGCAATATTTTGTGCCCCACGTACCTCTACTAAGCCTCATAGTGTGGACTTTACATTTCAGTTTAAGCAAAAACTTGCAAATGGCTGGTAATATCCTGCAGACAACTTTCTAACATTGAAGCATCCAAATGAAGCAATATGTTGACGGATTTGCACAATTGTATCCATTTTATGTCTTTACCAGCACTTAGAGTTGGCCAAGAGTTAATGAAAGCTGCTAGTGGTCCTGACTCTGTACAAGCCACGTGGTCACACAATGCCTCATTTCAACCTCAATTTCCTCTCAAATGAATGGAGGCCCACCCTTATGTTCGCTGCTTGCCTTTTAATTGGCCTGCGTTAGATTCGCACCATTAAACCACCACTGTTAATACAGAGCTCCCATTGGTCTTTTTCTTCTTCCATTTGCTTTGGCAGAACCACAAACTTTTTTATCGCTCATATCCACATAGCATTCGCCATGAATATTAAACACTTCGGGCCTGTGATTCATAATACAGTGACATTTCCTTCTTCATGACTCAAATGTATGAAGTCAAAAGTGTCATAGATGTTTGATGTTTTCAGTTTCATTAAATAAAATGACATGCAGTGATATTTAAAATAAGCAATCAGCTACATGTGAAACTGCAATATGCACAATAGCTGACTATTGTTGTTGCATAGCAACTTTCTGTTATGGCAGGCAATATATTTATGCCAAAAGTGTAAATGATTGCATTTTAATGAATATGCAATATTAAAAAAACAACAACAACAACAAAAAGTTTTATTGAAAATGTGTTTAATATTTTGATTAGGCAAGAAGCATGTTTTAAAATAAATGAGGCACTCAAGGTTATGCGATGCTACAGTATTAAAAGCAGTGCTTAAATCTAGGATAAGTTTGATTTTAAAGTATTTAATAGCAATTTCTTGAATTATTTCATAATAATATTGTTAAAGTAAATCAATCATTTTAATAATTTTGATCAAGGTCCAAGTTCCAATTTAATAACTAAATAATTGTTCAGCAGTGTTATTTTAGTATTATATATATATATATATATATGTGTGTGTGTGTGTGTGTGTGTATTCATTTTCATTTTATGTAAAATTTTAGTAATTTCGTTGTGTTTTTGTCATTTATTGAAAAATAGTATTTGTATTCTTTTCTTATACTTTATCAAGTTAAACTAGTTTTGTTTTTATAAAAAAGGTTTTGTTTTATTTGTTCAATTTTAATTTTTATTATTTTAACTTATTTTTTATGGTGTTAGCTCTAGTTTTGGTTAACTATAATAACCTTTTTAATTAAAAAGTAATTAAAGTAATTTTGTGAAATCTTATTTTGACTGACGGATTAAGAGAAAAAATAAATAAGGAAAAGAATCACATGCTAAGATTGAGAAACGCAGCTGAGTGAGTAATAATTAGTCACCACTCCTCACTATTCCGAACAGCACAACCACTGAAATTGACGAGTATCAGCTGCAGCGGTACGAGGCCTTTGAAATACTTCACATAAAATTCACAATGCCCCTCGCTCCCCCAGAGCACGTTGTTCAAGATGAAAGACTCTGAAACTGTCCGCAGCCCCTCTTCCCGCATGAAACAGAGACAATACTCCAACCATTCCCCACCGCATATGTTTATTCTCTTCTTTCATCTGTCAGTCTCTCTAAACTCAAACACACACAGCGTATCTGCAGCCAGTATCATGTTTTATTGAGGCACTGTCTTATTGGCAGTGTGGACTTCCTTTGCAATGTATCTTGTTAGTGCTTAATTACAGCCAGCAGGATCAATTATATGCAATCTGCGTTCATTTTTATGTGATTACCTCACCAAATCAGAATCAAGCTGACGTGAGAGCACACAGATGAAATCCGTCTATCTCTATATACTTGGACTCCATCTTGCAAGCTGCACTAATGTTTCTTCATTTGGCTAGAGATACAGTTCACTTGATCCAGGTCTCATCATCATCCCTCTGTTAAAGTGTGTAATTTAATACTTTCTTGTTTAATGTGCAGAGACAGTGCTAGTAAACCATTTCTAGGATGCCTTCCTGAAAAGTGTCAACATTATAAGGGGGAGGAGAGGGATTTCTCCTAAAAACGAAAGAGAGAAATCATATGGTTAACAATGTTCCTGTGGCTCAGTGGTAGAGCATTGAGTTAGCAGCACAAAAGTTTGTGGGTTTAATTCCCACATACTGGATGTGAAACAATGTATAGCCTGAATGCATAGCGTCTGCTTAATGCATAAATGTAAATGTAATGTGGTGGCTGTGGAAATCAGTGCTGCTCGTGTTAATAGTTAAAATTTAAATAAATAAGTAATTACATTAAAGCTGAAAGAAAAATATAATTTAAATGTTAGAAGATTTTTTTTTAAAATAAGTGTAAACTGAAGTACTAAAAGTTATTACAACTGACATAAAAATATAATAAAATTAAATAAACATAAAAAAATGACAAAGGCGCATAACAAAATTACAAAAACGTTGCTATTATTATTATTATTATTATTAAGCGCAATTTGAGCTAAAGGACCATTATTGTACTGGATTTTAATGCTTATTTGAGATATATTATTGTTACATAATTCTGACGAAGAGTTTCTCAAATATAAATCTTTCCTTATTGAAGAAGACAAGAGTTGTACTATGTTGAATTTTCAGCATTAAAGCACTATAGAGGGACTGCAGTAAAAAAAAAAGGTAACATCTAAATTAACCACTGATTTAGAGACTCAATTTGAACACTAAATCAACTTAAACACATAAATTCATACCAACAAAACTAATTTTATGGGTTAACTCGGGTATAAATAGTGCTTTAAGGTAACAATTGTGTGTTACCACTTTTTACAGCGTGTGTGTGTGTGTGTGTGTTTGTTTGTTTGTTTGTTTGTTTTTGATAATAAGAGAACCTGGCCTAGTTTACCTTTAAATAGCCTAATGCAATGTATAATTACTATTATAATTATTATTACTGGTGGTAGTGGTAGTATAATACTATTAGTGGTATTTATAGGCCCCTAACCCTAAATAATTCACTTTTAATTACCATTAAATGTTTGTGCTACTGAAATCATGCAGCTTATTTAGGAGTAATGTGCTATAAGATAGTTCTCACTTGTATAACAATTATTTTTGGTGTTGCCAGCAGCATCAAAACTACACGCTTCACCTTTAAGATTTTTTTTTTCTTCCAAACACTCGCCAAGGCTGATTTCAATTCCTCTAAAAGAATGAAAAATGACTTTGGCCGCATGTTTTCATAAAGAAGTTCTTAACTGCCGCAGGCTGATCTAATTACAGTCTTGCCTCCAGCTATATGGTTTGATCTAAGTGTGCTTTTAACAGTGACTGCGTCCTCTCTGCATGTACTTATGCAAATCCCAGCAGAGCGTATACTCGCGCAGACAGCTGAGATAAACATGTCTGGAACAGATCTCCTGCCCCAAGCCCCTGTCCTCCTGACCGCCTGAGACAGAAGCACAGTTATGTGTGATTATCAAACAAAATTAGCCCCGTTTAATCATTCATAACGCCGCTCTGTGCGATCTCTGTTTGTGCAAGGGTGCTATGAATTAAACACAGCCTTCAAAGACTCATTAAGCACCATTTAGAGACAGAGAATCTGCTAAAAACAAATATGACTTAAACTGCAGGATTAAAGCTGACACCCAGGGGCGTTGCACGACTGCCGTGAATTGCAGCTTTAATATTTAATATTTACAGTTTAATATTGGCTGTATCTATTGCTGTGTGCAATGGTGACTTATTGCTCAGGGTTGTACAGCAAACATTTCATATGACTGTGGATGTGGAAACAAACATGCAAACTGAAGAATCAACAACGAATGGTGTTATTCAAAGCTGACGATGCCTTGTGTTTTCTTATGAGACTGACTCACCTCAATAATAACAATAAAAACACTTTACAAACATTTGAGTGCCAAACCCATGCCAGCAGTAAAATTTGAAAAAAGCTTGGCTTCTGTGAGGGCAACATAACTACCACAGCTATCCTGTATTAAAGCTAAAGAAAATGCACAAGTACATTGAACATTTAAGATGAGAATCAAATATAGTGACTGCTGGTCCACTTGTGTTATTAGGCAAAACACAGAAGCCTTGAAACTGACTTAGCTCGATCTAAAGTATGATTTAAAAATTAATTAATATTTAGGTTTAGAAACGTTATTGTGTGTTGCAATTTGTAATGTTTCCTAAATGTTGATTTAGTTTAGTTTTTATTTATTTTAGAACATAAAGTTAAAGTTACACATTGTTTTACAATTCTTTTATTTCAAGTAAAAAACTATTTAATGGTTTTAGTTAACTGTAATAACCTAGAAATAGTTGACACTGTGGACGATGAAAATAATGTGAACCAAGGGGGAATTTACATGACACTATTTTCAACTGAAAAACTTTTTATGTGTTTTAATCATTCACTTACACAATGTTTTGGGGCCTGAACTTGCTGCCTTTTACAAATTTAAAAAAAAAAAAAAAAAAAAAAAACCTCACCCTTGTGAAATTTTTTTTTACTAAAATGTATTAGAAATACATGTATTTCAAGTATACTAAAAATGCATTTACTTATGTTTGTACTTAATAAAATTACCCTACAATTTTCCATTTGGTATATTTTAAAGGTTATTCTTAAAGTCTGCTGAATTGGATCAACTTATACTTAATGCACTTTAATTGTGCTAAAGTATTATCGAAGTCCAACTAAAGATATACTGATATTTGATTTTGCTAATGTGGAACTATTGCAGGTATACTTTAAATAACTTGCAGTTAAAGACTGATATTATTCATAGATCATACAATCCTCATTTTAGGCTTAAAATTAAGAAAAGTCAATTGTGTACAAGTAGTAATCCAAACAAAGTTTAATTAAAATGTTTATAACAGTAAGTCTTGAGCAATATGTCAGTAAATATGTTAATAGACATACTTAGTATGAATAAATGTATTTTAAATACATGACTTTTTTACTAGGGTATGCGCATGCATGTGTTCACATAGTATTTTTTTACAGAGAGACATCACCAACTGTACAGTGGTTTAAGTAATTTTTTGTGGATCCATGTGAACAGAGATCACTTTGACATGATTTTCAGAATTGTGTGCGAAAAACGCAAAGGAAAATCTTTTATGTTTTTAGGACACTGTAGTCATGTAAACATACCCTTATAGCAATTTAGTTGAGGAAAATAAAGCCTTTGCTGCTAGCCTTGCAAATCTTTGAAAGTTAACAGTAATTTGATGTAATAATCACAACAAAGTATGGAAACTGTTAAATCATAAAAAATAAAAATAAAAATAAACTAATGATAAAAAATGCCCACGTCAAGACACAAGTGAATTAAATTGTGTCCTGTTAAAAAAAAAACACTCTCAAAAGTGGTTGTTTTAGCAGATCAAAAAGAAGCATCACTTAACTTGGTTTAAGGGTTAGGGTTAGGGTTAGGGTTAGCTTTATAAAGAAGAAATATATAGGCTGCATTTTCTACGAGATGTAACTTGTGTCTGGAGGCTGGGCAGTCTGAACCTAACCAGAGGGTTTGACCTTTACTTCAGCAATCTATGTTGAATATGCACCATCAAAGTGACTCATGCATAGCCCTACTACAGCTCTGCTGTGGCACCATGTTGCACCTTTTGAAAATGAAAAGGCTAGGTCACTTAGACCTGCAGGACACAAGGTTAGCATACTTGTGTCGTGCAGCAATCATTAAAATCTCTTCGCCATGTTCTTCAGCCCACAGACAAGGCCATGAATGCCACTGTACAGTTATATCTCACCCACCCATCTAAATTTATTCCAATATTAGGGCTCTTCATAGAAGCTCTTCAATAGAGGAGGCTTAAAACACTGAAAAGCAGCACATGAACATTACTGTATATTGTTTGTTTCTATGTGATTATTCATCAGGGTTTTTATACATCAGTAGTGTGTAATTCCTGTTCCATTAGTGCCACAAGATGGAAAGGAAAAATAATGTTTCCAGTTGTCTTTCCCAAAGATCTCCCTTATCTTTCAAGGGTTCCTTTTCAATGTATCAGATTTTAAATTGAATTGGCCACATCAACAGGAAGTTAATTTGGACTAACAGGATGAGGATGAAATGAAACAAACATTTAATATTTTTAAATGCACTCAATTTGTCAATTTTGTCAATCCAAATGAATTCAGTGCGCTATTCAAAGTTTGTCTTGTCAAACACACCTTGGTTGAACCAGTGTTGAACCAGTGTTGAACCAGTGTTGTGGTGCTGGGCTGGTCAGGATGCTCAGACAAACAATGTGAAAATCAATGTTAAAGCACCACAAAGCTTTCACTTCTTGGGGAAATCAATATAAAATAAATAAATAAAAATAATAATCTGATTTGTATCTTATTTACCAACCTTATTTTGCAACATGGAAGTTAGCTGTTACTTTAGCAAATGGTAAATTTCTTTGCAGCACACAAATGGACGCACTTGCTCTTATGTTAAAAATAAGGTGGATAAACTTCATATTAAACTACAATGTGGGAAAAATGTAAAACATACAGTACATATATTACCTTTACAATAAAATAAAACTTGACTATTGTCCACTATTTTCTACCATACTGCAAACAGTATGTTTATATTTAGGCATTTGGTAGATGCTTTTATCTAAATCGGCTAACGCTGCATTCAAGGTACACTTTTTTTTTTCAGTCATTGCTTTCCTGGGAATCAAACCTATGAAATTGGCGTTGCTTGCACCATCCTGTGCTGTCTGAGCTACAGGAAGGCATTCATACATAGTCTTTTCCGAGGCATTAACTCTTTTTCACACCATAGATGAGTTACTTCTTACCGCAAGTAGCGTGTATTCACTTAATTCAAATGGGGTGATTTCCAGCATTAAGATCCCAGCCCTAAGGGAGGTGTGCACACGTGATGTGTTCCCCACAGAATTGAGATTGTCTGTGCACCGGCAGAAATGAGACACTTCAAGCTTTGCACGCTGCTTAATTTGATCTACTTGAGATTGCGACTTCCTACACTTGGTGTAATTAACGTCTGATGTGACTAATTAAGTTGACGGTGAGAAAAGAGGGGTAAAAATGGAAGAGAGTCTTAAGCCCCAGTCTTGGTCCGTGTTCTGAGCTGAAGATGGCGAGGATTGTAAATATTGTCCCCGTTGACTGATTACACCGAACTGCTTGTCGTGGGGTCTTTATTAGGATGCTAATGAGAACCGCTGATGACAGTCTGCCTGAAACTGTTGAGCTTTATGAATCTCAGAATCTCAAAAAGCCATAAATGAAACACATTACGCTGTGCTCCATTCAAGTAGAATTTCCAACTGCCTACTTGGAAAAGTGCAATGAACTCCTCTTCAAATTGGATGCTTGTGCTGAAATGTACAATTACATTTAGCTGAAATGTGGGTGTGCGATATCGCAGGAACATTGGAGCCAAGGGAGATCTTTGCAGTTGATGATAAATGTTCATTTTTTTAGCAAATACAATGAATCAGTGAGACAAAGCAACCACAATACAGCCTGTTTAGCAAGCATTCACAGTGACAGGTGTGTAAACAGATGATTCTCTGCATTAATAATCGTACACCTGCAAAATTTAGTTGCAGCATGACAGGAGACTCGCACACAGTACCATTCTCATGTTTCATCCTGCATCATCTTCAGGGTCATGGATATCCCACATCTGATCTTAAATGGCATATGCCACTATTTATTAGCTTTGAATGCTACATCTTTGACATACCAACCAATAAAGCTAAACACACACAAATTATTCTTCCATTACAGACAAAATGCCAAGGACGTGACAAATATCTGCTTGTGTATTCTTTCTGAACGCTTGTAATAGCTTTTCAGACAAGTAAAGTCATGTAAAGTGTCTTTAATTAAAGCTAATGTAATTGATGCAAACCAATAAAACACATCCTGCTGCTGACTCTGAATCAAGGGAGGGAAGCCTTCATGAGACTTGAGTGTTATGTGGCTTAACACTTCATTTTATCACTGGCCACGTTTATATCAAGCACCAGCAGTTTTTTGGAATTAATTGCCGACCCAGGTTGGCCAAATTTAGATACAAATTTAGATTCCAAAAAAAGAGGGACAAAAAGCTGATTGCATTGCAAATAATAAAATAAATCTGACAATTTAACAATCGATCAATCAATCAAAAAAAAAAGTGTAAAAAGTAAAAACTCAATAAATAAAAGCCTAAGCAACTTGTAAAAGAAAAAAGAAAAAGAAAATGTTTCATTTGAAAATAACAATAGCATACCTGCATGAACATAAATCTCGACAACTAAATACTCAAAAAAAAAAAAATAATTGTATTGCTAGCTCATTACATTTAAGATTTAAGTATTTCAGTTGCATATACAATCATCTATTGGGATTACACAGATTTAACAAACTAATAAACTTACTGTGATGCACATTTGTCAGTCATACATAAATGAAAAAGGTAAGAAACATTTTAGTAATAGTACTAATAATTTCTGTAATAGTACTAATAAACTTAAATACACATTAACCAAGTTTATACTGTATACTACATTATTGTTCGTATTATATTTGTTATTTCTTTATCTGCATTATTTATATAAGAAATTCAACATCTTTCAATCTCTTTTTAACTAACTGAATATGTACTTGTTCCACAGCTAGCCGCATCTTTGCCATATTAATTATTTTTTAACTGAGTATATTTGTTTTAACAATGAACTGGTTTATGCTCATTCTAAGCAATTCGAATAATGCATTTTGATGAGATGATTATTTTAATAAAATCAAATAAATAGTTAATAATAGCTACACTATGCCATGTTTTTTTATGTATGACAAATATGCATCACAATAAGTTCATTATTTTATGTTAAAATTAACACATGGATTTAAAAAAATACAAATAAATTACGCAATTCAAATACAAAATTCTTCAATTTAGACCTAAAGTTGTATTTCACGGAGCTTTTTAGTTATAGTTTCGGGTCATCGCTTGATATCCAAAGCAAAATGCGAGTCCTGAAGCAAAACCAGTTGCGAACTACTGGTATAAATCAAGTAGCACATTATTCTCATCCGATAGGATCAGTGTACCGCGGTACCCCCACAGTAAACAAGCATATTGAACGGCCTCCTTTTACCCTTCGTGAAACTGCAAGATAGCAAACAGCCACACAGCATACAGAGGACAAGAACACACGACTGCCTGAGCGAGGGAGGAGCTCTGTGTTTCTGGATGAATAACAACCTCAAGACGTCAGATGCCTTGTCACACACTGTCTCGCATTTCTCCTGCATTTTTCTCTCCCTTTCTCGACGTGCATTTTTTTGCATCTCCTGTTTTTGTCTTCGAAAACAGGCAGCACTGGCTGACAGAAACACTTACAGCACACTGGAAATATGTGACAGAAACCCGGAGAATGCTCACAGAACACATATTTGGCATGACTTCAATAAATCGTGTTCTTTTGTGCTAACACCCCGTTACTTCCCTTCTCCTCTCTTACGGCCGTGTTGCACTCACCTCATTAGGTGTGCCTGGAGAGGAGGTGAGACGGTTACTGTGACAACCGGAGAGACAGCGAGACAAGGAAAGCTGAGCGTGTCTGCACTAGACTCTGAGAGTGTGATGTGTCAGGTGTGTGACTTGGACAAGAACTGTATCCTGTTCATATTAAGAGAATAAAGCAAAGCAAAGGTGCAACACAAATGTCAGCTCCATAATAAATGCTGTCTCAGCCATCATTCTTAGTGTTTTTGTAGCAACACATACATTTCAAAGAATTGCTGTAACAAAAAATGAAAATTCTGTCATTATTTAGCCTCATGCTGTTATAAAACCATATTCTTTATTTAGTTTTCTTGGAACATTTTAGGGAGAAAATAAAACAAAAGAACTCAGAACTGCAGTTTATAGAGACTACAGCTGCCAAGGTCAAGAAGAACAAACAACACCATACAAATTATTCATATAACTCTTGTGTTATGTTCCAAGATTCTCAAAGCCAAATGTGAGAAACACATCTTTATTATACTCACAAACAGGGCTTGAATTATTTTTTTTTTTAATACAAATAAATAAATCTGTTCACTCTGGGCAAAATCGATATTTTAACATTTCTGTTCCTGCATTCATCTGCATTATTATCATTACAAAACCAGTTTGCCAAGAAAAAAAAGGGTTAATAACGTTATATAAAAAAATAAAATAAAATAATTTATTTGCCTATAATAATAATAATAATAATAATAATAATAAACTTTAAATACATGTTGAGTAAAAGTCGTGTATAGGCTCACATTGCATTTTATTGCAAATTTCTAAATTAAACGATAAAAATTTTAACCGGTTAATGGCCATTTCAAATGTTCGATTCTGTTCGCAACTGTACATTTTGATTTTGTTTCTGTTTTCTGTTCCTGTCAAAATTTCATTCATTCTGGTTTTTGTTTTCGTTCCTTGAACCAGTTCAGAACCCTGCTCACAACTGGCATTGTGTTTCTGATGCCAAAACACTATTGGAGCTTATTTGTGTTGTCACCAAACGTGAAGTCGCTGAATGAAATGAAATATGCAAACACTAGCCACGAAGAAGTTCATTTAAATTGGAAGTACTTAATTTCTGTAACAGATATTGTTTTCTGTATTCAGTAATGTCTGTATTGACAAAAACAATAACTATTTTTAAAAAGCTTTAAAATATCTGGCACGTAGCAGCAATATTAACTCATTAAGTAGTTGTGCCACTCAAAAAACTATGGGCATATTTTTTAAGCTGGATGAAAAATCCAGTCTGATTTAAGCACGAGTGACACTTTTATCATTGATACAAAGAGCAGTATGCGGCATTTATTTCAGAACATGCTTAAACTGCATGTGACACCTTTATTCCTACAGTATGTGTGTGTGTGTGTGTGTGTGTGTGTGTTTGTTGATGGCTCTTGGCTATGACAGAGAGAGATATCTCCATGACCCAATGAAAAAGGTCAGGCATATCCTGGGGGAAAACAGAAGGACAGTCTGAGTATTTCAACGGAGGACACAAACATAGATGCTGCCCCCTACAGCGTGGATGACCTTCACACTGTGATGAGAATTCAGGGTCCTTTAAATCCATGGTTGCTTGCTTCTTTTTAACTGGCTCTACATAAACTTCTATATAACACATACTGTATATATTACCTCTGTGGTAGATAATATTAGAATATATATATATATATATATATATATGTGTGTGTGTGTGTGTGTGTGTGTGTGTGTGTATGTATGTGTGTGTGTGTGTGTGTGTGTAATATTATAAATAATAATGTGATATTTGAAAATCTATGAAAAAATCGAGGCATATCATGTATATTTGTGAATCAGAATCCCACAAAAAAGACATTACACTGCAAAGAATATCTTTAATATCAGTATAAATCTAAACATCCTTAAAACAAGATATATTTAGTTGAGAATCTACTTGTAAGCCTTGTAAATTCCCTTTCTTGTTTTAAGCTTAAACATCACAACATTTTTAGATGTATGCACAAAACAAGACAAAATAACTTCTCAATGTGTCAAAAAAAGGTTCATATTAGAAATTATAATTAAACATTTCGGACCACATATTTGTCATGACTTCCGTATTTAGGTGCAGAGCAAAACATAACAGAGCAACATTTTTAGTGTGAGGTTGGGCTCAGTGGGGGAGGGCTGTCTAAATTTCATTGAAATCCTCCACTAAAAATGTCCTTTTCAAGATTAATTACCGTCAAAGCAAGTAACAGTCAGCAGAGACAGGCAGCGAGGCTTAGAGGTAGACAGAAATGGGTGAGAGGGTACATTGAAGGCGAGATTATTGTGAAGATAAAAACCTGTGCACTGTGTACACACAAGACCACCACCCCAGCGATTGCTGGCTCACAGCAGCACGCGAGGCTGAGATCGGCACCGGTCCATATGGTGCAGATCCTGTAACGTACGCACAGCTGTGCCCGTACGTAACTGGCAGACATTAGACAGAGGTCTCTCCAGATTGAATGAGATGTAATCAGATTAAGTAGCAGCTGCCACAGACGGCCCTTGTTGCTGTGTTTTATGAGCCTTCCTGTACATGTGTACACACGCTCTGAGCTGCCAGACAAACGTATACGCAATGCTCTCTTGATGTTCTAAAGTTCCATTAACATACATTACACGCTGCCAATGGAAGGGTGAAATGCGGTCAGTGGCAATGGATGAGCTCTCTGACAGTATTTATATGCTATCTCCTCTGCCAGCACTAATCTTGCATGTACTGGAAGTGTTAGTAGGCTCAGCTGATGGGCGTAAGGCTCTAACAGTTTCCCATAAATGCTGAGGGAAAGACAATAAGGCACTGGGTTATGCTTTGATTATTCCACAGCAAATGAGCCTGGCCCCTGTTCGAAGCATGGCCATAAATAAGCCAAATTCACAGTGAGTGACACCCAATTCTGTACATGACGCGTTCACAGTTATAGCCTCCACGATATTCATTTTTCTGCCTGCCTTTATCATCTTGTGCATGGTCAAGCATCCTAGACTTTCTAAGAATCCTCCACTGACCTTGGACTTGTATGGACTAGGTTGACAGATGCACTGTTGGCTTTGTATACTTCACTTAACCTGCAGAGGACTGCAAGGAGATGCATCATTTTTACATTCTTTGGGTACAAACACAGGACCCTTCTCACCTCCTTGCACATCCATTTTTGTATTCTGTTGTTTTAATAGTCAGTTTTCTTCTTTTTCTTCAAGTACTTCTTAACGCAATGTCACAACTCCACCAATAGATGCAGTGAATTCCAGGTGATGGATTCAAACTATTAGAAAGGCTTGACATTTATGGACAACTGAACTATACTTTCAACTTAAAGCAACCTACTTAAAGTTTCCGCTGAGTGACAATCTCAATAATGGCAATGTGTGCAAGAATATAGAGGAAACAGGACAAATGAATGGATGAATGAGCATTGGTTGACCACTGAGAAATGTTATGGGTCAAACAAAGTTTAAACGAGCCAATAGAGAAACTTGACGGGTCTAGTTGTGCTTTCGAAAATCAACCTGTCCAACATTGGGATGTAGAAATTAACTCACAGGGGTTTTCAGCTCTCAAAGCTAACATTTCTGCAAAGTTGAGCTCCAAACACACCTGAACAAGCTAAACAAGATCTTCAGGATTACTAGAAAGTTTTAGGCAGGTGATCAAGGTTGAAGCTCTGCAGGACAATAGACTTCGAGGGCTAGGGTTGATAAATCCTGTAAACCTCATCAACCTGGCTGACTATTAATCTGATGACATAACGTTCATCCAGTCATCCTAAAATTAGCACTAAAAGGCATGTAAGTGGGCAGTTGCCCTCTTAGAGGTCACACATTCAGGACACATTTTGTCCACATCTGAGTTCATTCAGCAACCAGATGGAAGCTTCTGATTTGTCATAGTATGTAAGGTTACTTTTTTTCTTTGCAATGTGGCCAAGAGAAAAAAAATCAACATATGACTATCATAAAAAAAAAAGTGGTTAGGCAACCTTCTAAAAATGGGTTGATGTGGCAATATTGTTCTTACGCCCATGGTCAACTCTTCCTAACTCACACGTCCCAACTCGCAACAATAATGCCAACTGCACACAAGTAAATGTGTTGTAACTGATTGCAAATAAATGAACATGGTCTCTGTAAGTCAGTGGGTAACATTCATATGCAAGTACTGGGTGACGTCAGGACAGAGAGTTTCCCCTACAGCACAGAGACTGTCACACAGTTTATAATGCTAATAGAAGAGTTAACAGCTGTGTTAGCCTGCTAGGATAGATATTCCCTCATCATCACTGGAGTGAAATACACTCCTGCATTATGCAAGAGATAAAAATGAGTGTGGAAGACTGTCTCTGATCATCGATGGCAAATCGGGGAATCAGATGGCAGGGAGAAGCAGGCGAAGCTTTCATCCTCGATTGAAGTCACTTTGCGCAAGGGATCGCTCCCTTTGTAGCGACACTCTGTTGTTTGATATCAGAGAAGCGCCAGCAGCGTGCAGGGAGGTTGGGGGTGGTTGTTCCAACAAACGGTGTGGCATATGGTTCCTTCCATTTTGGCAATGACAAGTGACAAGTTAACAGAGCAGTCGGCTGTGGGTATACACAAGAAGGAGGGGTAGGAAACCGTCGACAGGAGGGTGTGCGACGCTAACTGCTCTCATTTGTTCGTGCCCCCGGGCACTACAGTTCTCCTTTATGTAGATGAATTAGTAACAGAGTCCTCTGTTCAGAAATGATGTATAAATACATTAGAAAAAACGGCAATAGCTTAGCGGTGCCACAGCTCAGAACGCAATGTCAACAGTTGCCTCAGGGTAACTGCTCCCATTTTTTATTAAATTACAATTGAAGGATGAAAAACACAGCTAAATGGGGCTTCTTCTTTCTGCTGTTAATTGACATCTTCCCACGGGACCTCTGTCGCCCCCTGAGACCTGTATTCCTGAGTAGGAGCTCTATAAACAGACTCAGGCTTAGTAAAGATCCCCAATCGCCGTAATTACTCATCTTTTTTACTTTCTTCCATCAAACTCTGAAGTCTGTAAACTGATTCTAATCCAAGATGTCTCTAGAAGTTAAGAAGGTTATCATGATTGTTGAAACCGTAACTGCTTATCACTATGTAAATGCTAAATTTAAAATATTCCCTATGACGCTTTCTCAAATCCCAGATCAATTAAAACCATCCTGTTTGAGGTATTGTTTCTCAAGGAAAACCACTAAAAGACCTTATGAAATTGCTTGATAAGCACACTTATTTTCCTTATGATTGGTTGGGACATATTGAAGGTCTTGTCCCTTTTTAAAACAGCCAGTACTTCAGATTTCTATTACAGCCCCGCAAAACCTCACTTGACAGAGGTGCCGATGTAAGGAAGTAATCTACAATTCCTTCAAAACCAATGGATTTTTTTTGTTATTAGGGGCTGCAGGCACAAAAAGATGGTTCAGTGTAGTTACTTAATGACTGTTTTTCTTTTAACAATATGCAGTTACATGCTATGTGTTTTGTCAGCAGTATTCTTTAAATATTGATGTATTAAATAAGTATTCTATAAATATAGACCAATTATGTCACCTCTAACATGAGCAATAACAAGAGTAAGCAACCTTTTCCAAGAACTGTTTTAAATGTCTAAATTGATCATTGAAATTATTTCATCAGTAAAAGTATTAAAATATTTGTTGATGAAAATACTGATGGAAAAGAACATAATTCTTAAGAGGAATAAGAACTGGAATAAAATGGTTAAATTCATGTTCCCCATGTATAGATGGACTAAAATCCACAATAATCCAATTTGGTTTTCATATGGTCATGGGTTCCTGGATCAGCACCATGGACAAGGACACAGCCAGCTGAGTATCTTGCATACAGTATGCTATTAAACCTTTTTCCAGCATGTTTGACTAATAATTACAAAATAGCTGGTAGAAATGCAAAGACAATATTACCTACATATGTCTAAATCTGTTAAATAATCTTTCAACCACCAAAAATAGTATACTTGAAACAGCTTTCAACAGATAACAATCATCAACTTTCAAAATACAGCTTACAACAATGCAATAAAGTTCAGTTGTTAATTATTGTATATTATTATTGACAGGTTTATTAAAATAAGACTGTGTTGTAACAATACATTGGCTCGAGATATTCATTCTAACAGACATTCTCAACTGAAGCACAGCACAGTGTGGAGAAATTACTAGGGTAATGGTACTGATGGGAAATTAGCATCATCTTACAGACTTCAACCCTATTTGCACCATACTGAAACATCACAGATGAACACTGAGTTCAGATGCAATTCAAAGATAAAAGCTTCTCCCCACCTCACCCATAAATTAGGCCCGATTGTTTCTCCAGGGAAGAGGTTTTGAGAGCTCTGGCGGGAGTGTGTGTGTGTAGGGGTAGAAGGGGGTGGGGTGCTAAAGAGAAAAGGAGTGAGAGAGAGATAAAGAGGGAGGGAGATGCGACCATTGTAATTTCTGCACAGCGTGCTTTCCATACTGATTGCTGACACATTGTACCAGGCGATGTGGCTAATGGGGGGTCTATTTTTAGCACTTCAAAAATAAAACGATAAAAAGAGAGAGAGAAAGAAATCTCATTCACAATCATGCCCACAACACTGAAGTACTGAGGGAGGAAGCAAATGTTACGGGCAGCCAAGCAACTAATAGGGTTGAACCCCGGCACTCGCAATAATAAGACCGCTTATTAGATCCCAATTAGGCATTAAAAAGCCACACTCGCTACTGTTTATTGATGCAAATCAGGCTGCAAAAGATATTATAATGCCAAATGAAGCCTGAATAGTTACATAAACTAAGCTTGTTGGTTTTTAAGGGCTCATATGATGTTGATAAAAAGAACATCATTTTGTGTATTTGTTGTAATGAAATGTGTTTATGTGGTTTAAGGTTAAAAAACACATTATTTTCCACATACTGTGCATTATTTTTCTCCTCTATGCCCCACCTTTCTGAAATGCATTTTTACAAAGCTCATCGGTCGGAAAACTGAGGCGTGCTCTGATTGGCCAGCCGTCCTGTGTGTTGTGACTGGCCGAATATCTCAAGCGTGTGACGGAAATGTTACACCCTTTACCATACTGTGATGCCATGTCCCTGCGCAACGAGACAAAATCAATAAAACCCATTATAAACGTGGCATTTGTTGCATCCATTGGGGACATAATTACGGATTATAATGGCTTATACTGTCTTTTTACGCATTGCATCATAAGTAAACATAAAACCATGTCTGCATTTGTGATCAGAGGAAGGACAAACAACAAGCACTACTCTATCCTGCTCACCACTGTGGCAAATCCTGTAAATATGTAAACGTACTTACAAACTGCAATCAGAACAGCCAGCATTGTAGTCTACTCTCCCAGGATCAGGAAACAGTCCTCCATAAAATGTGTCGCACACATCTGAATATTTTGGGCTGAACTGTTCTCGAACAGTGTTGTAGATACAACTTAACCACTGATTTCTAGTCGTGTCCTCGGGTCAAACAAAGTATTAACAAGTCTTATTAAAAAGATAAGTCTTAACTTTTATAAAGAATATATCTTTGGGTTTGAGACTTCAGTCTTTGCAACTTTAGGGATCTTATCTATGCACAAACAGCTTGTGACACTCCAAAGAGAAAGGAAAACTTGAAATAGCATCATATGATCCCTTTAACTTGTGTTGCAACATCTAACAATGCAAACAAATTGGTAGAGAATCTTAATTAAATGACTTGTATACATTTTTCAACTGTAATTTTAAGATTAGGTTGTGGACACAGGATCTAAAAATGTAAAGTCAACATGAAATTAAACTTGGCCATATTTGCCTTTTTAATACACCTTCATACTCTAAAGACCGCAGTATACTTTGGCCATCCTTGGCCGCGCACCGTCCGCATTACATCATTTTCATCATCAGAAAGGCTCGCGGACAGCCACTCAAATTGTGTTCTTTTCTCTGCACTAGTGGCAACAAAACAAAAAGCAAAACAATGTCTTCTTCCAAAACACTCCTCCAACCTCTTCGAAACAGGTAGTCCAAAATGTACGCAATAGTTTGAACTAAAAGTTGGCTTCATTAAAGTAAACTGAATAATGCTTTAAAACCCCCTCTCTTGTGAAAGTCAAGCTACAAGTGCCTCTAGAATAAAAAAAATGGTATCCACACAAATTCAGTTATTAAATAGGGACAGTATCACACCTTCATCCATTTATATATTGATTCATACCAAATATAATTATTTACCCCAGAAAGTACCGGAGCAGTTTTGTAAACCCAAGACTCAACCCTTCTGTTGTTGTTGTGGAACACAACTGTGAAACCAAATGATTTAGACGTCTTTAAACACAAGGAGCTGGCGTGACAGCTCTTTGATCTTGATTAATCTGAGAAAGCTTTACCCGGTAAGTATATCAAGCCACTAGATCACTAGGTCAGCAAACAGAGCACCAAGAATTAGGTTATAGCCAACCTTATCATCCCATCACCATGAATAAAGAGCATCTATACTTGAACTCTCAATCCTACACTCAACTAATGACATTTTTACAGAATATTTCAGGTCTTCTGATGTTGAGTGTTGTTGAAATGCAGTCAAAAATGTTGTCACGTTGAAATTTCTAACATGTATCTTGAAGAATTTTTTGCTTGTGTCACTAAGTGCATGGACGATTCCTAAGGCAGAGGATGTCTATATCAGTAATTAATTTTCATTCGTACTAATTTCATACTAATTCTTTTTGTCTCCATATGTTAGCAGGATTAGTGTCACATTTGAGACTGATCTCTAGATGGGGTGTGCAGTAGGTCCTGCTATTGGGCAGCTCACCATTCTTCCTGACACGTCTGAATTTATATAAAACAAACATTTCTTTTAGCTATCATAAACTATAACTATATATATATATATATATATATATATATATATATATATATATATATATATATATATATATATAATAGCAATAAAATAATTATTGTGCTTAATGTTTTTTTTATATAAAATAAATTATGTGTGATAAAACTATTTCTATTTTAACATAAAAAGTGAGTATAAACTTGATAAACTATTTTGACAGGTTGCTGGCAAGTAAGTATATGCACTGTTGGTTTTAGTGCTGTTAAATGAAGTGCAAGTGAGTGAAATGTCAGTTTTGCATTTTGCTCTGAAATGACGTAGGGTAACAGTTTAGAATAGGGAACACTTATTCACTATTAACTACAACTTTTCCCTCAATAAATTCCTAGTAAGGTAGTTGTTAAGTTTAGGTATGGGTAGTATTAGGGATGTAGAATAAGGCATTAATATGTGCTTAATTACTAATAATAAATGACTACTATTCTATAAATATGCAAACTAATAAGCAACTAGTTAAATCTTTCTAAATCTTTAAATGTTTATTTTTTTTAGTTGCTAGCCACCACCAGCGATTTTGATGATTTTCAAGAAAATTTTATGGCCTCCAGTATTTTTTGCTGTATGAATTTTTTCATATGCAATACACCGAAATTAAGATCAGAGCCTCTACTTTAAATTATTATTTTTTAATAAAATCATATATATATATATATATATATATATATATATATCCTGTTCACGTGTGTTTTGTTCAGTAAGTTTTTTATACTCATTCAGAAGATGTGTAATAGCGCCCCCAAGTGTATAACAGTGAAAACACGAAAAGCCGTAGAAACTCGGCAATGGTGGGGAAGCGTTTTCTTTTAAAAGACGAGATAACTCAACAATGGTGGGAAAAGAGTTAAGAGACCCTAAAATAAAGTGTTACCACATAGATTTATGCTTTCAGTTCAAATGGAGATCTTGTACAGCATTACAGTAATAAATCTAAAATGGTGATTTGGGACTTACTTACCCAGAGCATTTTTTATTTTGGTTGTGCCTGTGCACCTGCGTAACACTTATGTGCATCCCTGATAATATTGTTTAAATAAAGCTATGGGGAGCAACTACATTTTGTTCTGCTTAATGCACTAGGGATTTTACAGTCTTGCACTAGTTAGTTCTGCTAGTCGACAAAATTTAATTTGTTGTTGTAAGAGAAGTGCACCCCCGCATGACTAGTTGAGAAGTAAAAGGAATGGCTGCTAAAGGCATTTGATGCAGTCAGCTGGTTAAGACAAAAAATTGGATTTATATGGTAGTATTTATTGCATTTCTTGTCAGTTTGGGGGAGCCAATCATAGAATCAAATAACGTTGTTTTAATTTGAAGTTTCCATTCTGATTTTATCAGCTAGGTCAGGTTTGGCATACAATGCAATCCCCAGAGAGGTGCAATCCGCACATAAACAACCCTCTAAGCTGTGGCGTGGTCCGGCCCTGTGTCCAGATGTGGATGTGCAGCTATACCCATTAGGGGTGGGGTGTATGGGGGGGTTGGCTGGTCCTGTCATTAGAATGGCAGGCTGCCTCTCTTTAATGGGCCAATTGTGTAACCTGATAAAGGGCAATCCATCTGCGGTCCCCGAGTCAACTCTGACATGGTTTCCAGGGAAACGGCACCCACGGGAGTGGGCGGGAGACCTTGAAGGGGGAAATATTCTTCTGCTGCACTGTCTGAAAATAACCAGAGGAGAAGGAGGGGTGGGGAAGAAAATGGAGGAGACGTGGAGGGGAGGACAGAGCAGCCGTGACACATGCACACACCGCTATCTGAGGGGTTAACTTTAATCAGACGTGACAAACGCTTCTCCTGGACTGAGTGACAACGGCATGGCAAAATTGAACACGAGGTCCGCACAGAGAGATGACTAAATTGCAAAAACCTTCGTAATACCTTAATTGCAAATTAATTATTCCAACTCAACCACACAAACTGAATTGGACTGAAATAACCTTGTGATCTAGATGATATATTGTAATCAAAGTATTGATATTATGCCCATATTATGCTCATTCTCAAGTGCATAATTTGTAACATATGTTTCTACCATAATTGCTATGTAATAGATAGGATTCTACCATAATTGGTAGATCAATATTTTAACATGCTATATATATATATATATAAATATATTATTCTCAAACTGTACATTCTGTACACCTCTCTGCTTGAAATTTTTTAGTATCTATCTCTTTAAAGCCCGCATTTCTTGAAAAGCCAAGTCTGCTCTGATTGGTCAGCTACTGACAGAGTGTGTCAGAAATGTAACGCCCCTTTATCATAATTGGGTTTCAGCTCAAGTGACTTCATGAGCAGCTGTAAAAAATATTATATCTAAGGTAATATCTAAGGTAACTATGGTGTCAGTATTGAAAGGTCATACGTTTTGTTGTTGTTGTTGTTTCTTGAAAAACACCATCTAGTAGACTAGACTTTGAAGGTGGGCCAACGCAATCAGTAGGTGGACATTATGCAAATGTGAACATAGTGATGAAGCAAAGTCACAAAAATAATGGCAGGACTACAAATGGCACATTTCAGGCAAGTTTTTTCTGTCAGAGAGTTTAGATCCTTTTGTCATCGACTTGCTTTGTAACTTTGCAGATTGTTTATTTCTGCAAACAGCTATATTAGATACTAAAAGAAAGGTGAAAATAATAAAATAATACAAAAAATAAAAAAGCCCAGTATATGCACTTTAACTGTCACGGCTGTTTAATCTCAATCTGTAAATCTCTGTAGTAAAATTTTAATTCCTTGCTTTTATTGTGATTGTTTTCATGATTATTTAAATTCTTTTTTTTATGTAAAAAACTTACCATTGTGTGTGAAATTTGCTTAACTTGCCTTTCTGTACCTTGTCACTTTCTCATACATACAAAGCACACAAATACATATAAACACAATCTACATATATGTTGAATCAGCATTCTGACAGATCTACATAGCCTTTACCATCTCAACTAGATACAACAGGTAATCTTACTAGACTTTGGTTAATATGAAATCAAAACCTCATTCTGAAACAATTAAAATGATACCTCAGGAAATATTTCTGACTGTGAATTCATGTGTTGGACCTAAGTAAGCAGTTTTATTTATTTATTTGTATTATTATTATTATTATTATTATTATTTTGTTTTAGAAAAAGCTATAATGAGAAATGTCAAATTTTTGCTATGTACAAATATGAAATAAGGAATAAGATAGTTTAAGATCTGATGTGTCATCAAAAAAAAAAAAAAAAAAAACTCAGTGAAGCTGCAAACAGAAGATATAAAAATTATGAAGCCTACCAAAGAGAGTGTAGGAAATATGCAATAGGATCTGCTGAAAGCTATTTCACGTCAGTGATGTCTTGAAATGTTAACAGTGCTACAGTACGTACAGTATTTTTGGAAGACTACATGCCCCATTGACATATGAGTCATTCTCTAATTGTTCTGTACCCTGTGAGTCAAACATTCAGAAACTCATTCTTTATTAGTACTATTCACTTTATATACACATTTTCTCATACAAATACACTACCGTTCAAATTTTGTGGTCTGTGAGATTTTGGTCACATTTTAATTTAGGTACCAATTCTCACCATTAACTATGACTTCTGCCTCAGTAAACTCCTAAGTTGCTGCGTATTAGTAGTGAGATAGTTGTTAAAGGGGTCAAATGATGCAAATTAAAGTTTTCCTTTCTCTTTTGAGTGTTACAAGCTTTTTGTGAATAGATAAGATCCCTAAAGTTGCAAGACTTGTCCACAACTCCTAAAACACCTCTTTTAAACACACATGCACATGTCTACGTCACGATGTGGGAAGATTTGCATAACGCCGCCCAAATGTTCATGCAGAGAAAGAAAGCGTGACTTTGATTCTCGCTGTTGCCGTCTGCGCCATGTTGGGGAGACGCTGTGTGTTTCGTTGTGAAAGCGAAACTACTTTGTTTGGCCTTCCAAATGAGGACACACTAGAAATCAGTGGTTAAGTTGTATTTACAACACTGTTCCAGAACAGTTCAGTCCAAATATTCAGATGTGTGCAATGCTTTTTACAGAGGACAACGACTGTTTCCTGGGAGAGTAGCCTACAATGTCAGTGTTCTGACGGATAATGCTGACTCACAGCTTGTTTGTACGTTTTCATATATAAAGAATTCGCCACTGACGATTCAAACACGAGTTTTGAGCAGTGTAGAGTAACTGTTAGAGCTTGCTGTTCGTCGTTTCTCTGATCACAAATGCAGACATGGTTTTATGTTAACATGGTGCGATGCTACATAACGCGTAAAAAGACAGTGTAAGTCATTATAATCAGTAAATATTCCCACACTGGATTCAACAAATGCCTCGTTTATAATGGGTTTTATTGGTTTTGTCTCGTCGTGCTGGAAGACAGCATCACAGTACGGTAAGGGGCTTAACATTTCCGTCACGCGCTTTGGCCAATCACAATGCACTGGATAGCTGGCAAATCACTGCAAAAGTAACGTAACACATTAACATGGTGTTTGAACGTAAATGAACCACCGTATAATGATAAAAATCCACCTAGTGCTTTTTAAAAAAAAATAATAAGCCCTTTTTTTTGATCAAGCTGTTCACAGATTCTAGCCGTTTTAACACAGACCAGCCCTGAGTAAGCTGGCATCAATCCTCCATTGTTTAACCGCCGGAGCACATGTAGACAAGAATGACTCCTAATCAAGTGACTGAGGTGTTCTGTTTTTGGATGTAATAATGAACATAGCAGTCGTCATTTACTCCTGATATCTTTGCCGCTGAAGATGCAGTGGATTTCTTTTGATTTTAAAAGGAATGCCCCCCTGATCTACCTAAATGTGTCTATGTTTGCACAAATAATTCATGATCCAGCCTCACCTACAGATGAAGTGAGTACTAGATTTTTTTTGTGTGTGTGAATACTTTCCTAATAATATGCTAGTTAGCAAATTCCACGGCTATATGTGGCTTAAGTAAACAGTCTCATGAGTATAGCCCATCACCCCACGGAAGAGAGGGGCGGGGTGAGCAGAGCTCATTAGCATTTAAAGAAACATGCACCTAAGCAGCCATGCTTGGACAGAGCGGGGAGAGCAGCAAGACAAACCCCCCTGGGGTACAGAACAGAACAATAAGCATATATATAATTACAATTCACAATTACGTGAGTTGTAAACAAAATGTGAGCGACTGCTTCCAATGAAGAGACTGTAAAGAAGAAACAAAGTTAGATCGGATTACTGGTTCAGTTGGTGGAGTTGGGGTTGGAGGAGGGAGTTAATTGCAAGCAGCAATGCGATGGAAGAGACGCTGGAGAATGGGAATTTAAATAGACCGCAGGTGATAGGCGTCAAGACTGGATTGGTACACGTCAGAAACAGCTGACTGTCAGCTGATGCAAGCGTGACTAACGTGACCTGACTGAACTAACGCAGGGCTCGATAATTATTATTTTGAAATCTTACTGAGCCCAAACCTCTGAATTGTAGTGTGTAGGCTATGTTTTATATATAGTTTCATATATATTTTGAAATTCTTGTAATGCTTGTATATTAGAACATTTTTGTCAATATTTAACATCAATTTTGATAAACCAGTGGGTAATATAGATGCATATGTATGTATACAGTTTGACTAATGTGTCAGACAACTACATAAACAATTACTCTCTGTAGAAATGTTGGAAACCGCACTGAAGATGCTGGGAGAGATGCTGGTGGCGAGTGGCCTGTTCTCTGTGGTAGTCCTGCTCAGCTGAAGCATAGCAACAGACCTGCCCTCCCTATAAAAATAGGATGGGCCTCAGCGAGACCGCTCGAACACAGAGGTTACAATGCGCACTTCTCTTCATTGATTATGCGCCACAGCCCTGGAGTGAGCCGCTTACAAGACACATCTCTTCATCCCTCTATCTTTCTCTCTCCCCACACGTCATGTTTTCCTGCCATTTTCCCCCTTTCTGCTTGTGTCTCACATTTGGGCCATTTTCTTGCCTACACACATAAATATTTCAAACAGAATTGTCTTCTTTAAACATTATTCTTCCATCTTTTTGGGATGAAATGTTAATATTGTTCTGGCTGATGGAGGTGGTCAGAAAAAAAGGATAAGAAAGAGATCAGCTAAAGGTATAGAGATGAACTATATGTTACGATAATGATATAATAAACTAAATCTCAAGATTTTTCAGCTCTATACTAAGCATGTATAGCAAGCTGAAATGGAGAAAAAGAGAAATGAGCACCCTTCCTGTCTGTAAGGAATGATTTACTGCCTTCATTCAATTGGCAGTAGGGCTTCGCTGACCATTTCTCTGGCAGCCAATCACATCCTCAAACGCAAAGCCCTTCTCTCAACATGTCACTGATGCATGTACTTGATATTTTACTTTTCAACGTAATGTCACCAGAAAACCACAAATGAGATTTGCTCAATATCATAAATGTTTCTCTGAGCAATGAGATTAAATAGAGTGCATGTGGAGAGCTTTTTCCTGCTTTTCAGACTTTTCTCCAAAGAAATATACCCATACATTCACACGCATATTGACTTCCCTCAACTGAATTACATTTTTGGAAGAAAAAGCCTGTGCAAAACTCAACGGTTGTTGCCTGGGTGTTGCAGTGGTATGCTAAGGTGTACGGAGTGGTTTTAGCATGTTGCTAGAGCTTTGGTTGCTGAGGTGTTGCCAGGTGGATGCTAAGGTGTTTTGAGTGGTTGTATACACTGAAAATAGTAAAACGACAGCATCTTTTACAGTATTTAAAAAACATTTTTATATTGGGCTAAGTAGAAATCATGGTTTAAACCTGTTTTGTTCAGTTTGGCTAAAAGCAAATATCACTGCACAACCAGCCAACCAAACAAAAAAATTAAAATAAAATAAAATAAAATAAAATAAAATAAAATAAAATAAAATAAAATAAAATAAAATAAAATAAAATAAAATAAAATAAAATAAAATAAAATAAAATAAAATAAAATAAAATAAAATAAAATAAAAATGAAAATAAAATAAAATAAAATTTGTTTTGTCCAGAGTGTAATTTTCTTTTTCAGTGTACTTCAACAGAGCCATGTCTCTATGAAGTAAATGTCTAATATAGTAACTAATCTAATCAAAATAAAATAAAATAAAATAAAATAAAATAAAATAAAATAAAATAAAATAAAATAAAATAAAATAAAATAAAATTTGTTTTGTCCAGAGTGTAATTTTCTTTTTCAGTGTACTTCAACAGAGCCATGTCTCTATGACATTCTGGTTTCTGCTGTAAATATGGTATTTTTCTGTATTCTGTAGCTCTGTGTCTCGTCTAGACTTTCACAAAGTATGTCAACAACTCAAACTGCGGTTTCCAACAGATTTTCAAAGTCTGCAATAAAAAGTCAGGGATTTCAATATAAACTCAAAGATTGCTAAACAAACTATCTGAGCTATGGTATTCACATAAATTTCTTGCTTCTAATGTAAATTAAAAACTGTAATGTTCAGGTCAATTTGTATTTCTCCCAAAAGATGTTGGAGCTGTGAAAAACCTCACCAAGTCTGGTTGCTAGGTTTCCTCTGAGCATGCAGATGTCATACCTGTTTTCATGTGAACTCTCCTTTAATTGCTCCATGAAAGCTCTTGATGAACGATAATAATCTTGATAATGATCTGTCCACCTCTACAAAAATGTTATGTGATCTCTCGTTATTTTAGTTGTATGCGCTTATTAATGGGTTTTCTCTTCACTTATATTTCGGTGATATTTTCTAAGAGCTCAGATTATGGATTAGGTGGGATTATGCAAAGGAGTCTGCACATGCACGCTTATCATGCTTATTTCTTTGTCCTCTCAATGATATTCATGCAAATTCCCGCAGTGCCATATCTTTGCTCACAGCTGCCAACTGGAACTAAAGGATTATGCAAGCAGCTTCAACAAGCAAATAGATTTCACCCACTTCAGAAGAATCACTAGTTATGTTGCTCTCCATCTGTCTGTGAGCCATGGTGTGGGGGGGGGGGTTATTTTAAAAGTGTTTGGGTGTCTTGGGTAAAGTGACTGCGCTATTAATGAACAATAAGGTAAATTATTTCAATGGCTCTAACAGCTAGTTTTTGTCATAGAGGAAATAACATTCAGTAATAATCAGATAAAGACCACTGGAGTAATCATATTTGTATTCACAGGTATTTATATGTTTAGATAAACACTTAAAGGGTTTATTGTCCTGACAGCATCTACAACAAAACCGCTTTAGAGATGTGAAAACTTTTACAAATCCTCAGAACCACAATTTCAAGAATGTTTCATGTAAAAGTGTACAAATTTGTCACTAAAACTGTTTATATTTAAAAGATATTTACATCAGTACATTAATGTGTTTCAGTCTATAAACAGTCAGTATGATGTCTGTACTTAAAATACATTTTTATGTAGGAGCCAAATACCTTATTGTGAAAACAGATACAGAAAAGGCAAGAAAGGGTCATCTACTGTTCAGGCAGACTCATGCAGAGTGGATTTGACCTAATAACCCAGCAATTATCAGGAATTAGCTCTAATAGCTATCAGCACAGAGCTATGAAGAGAACACTGGGAGTTTTTTTAAAGCCACACTAATGGCATGTCTAGACGTGGATGGTGATTTACTATATATGTACACACTGTTTCTTCTGTGCATTTAAATACACCAATGTAATATATATATATATAGTACAGACCAAAAGTTTGGAAACATTACTATTTTTAATGTTTTTGAAAGAAGTTTCTTCTGCTCATCAAGCCTGCATTTATTTGATCAAAAATACAGAAATTTTTTTTTACCTTATTTTTTTAATATTGTGATATATTATTACAATTAAAAATAATTGTTTTTAAATTTATTATACTTTAAATTATCATTTATGTGATGCAAAGCTGAATTTTTAGGATCATTATCACATGATCCTTTAGAAATCATTCTAATATGATGATTCATTATCAAAGTTGGAAACAGTTCTGCTGCTTAACATTTTTTTAGAACATGTGATACTTTTTTAGGATACTTTGATGAATAAAAAGTAAAAAAAAAAAAAAAGAAGCTATGTTTTTAAAATATAAATATTTTGTAATAACAATATACACTACTGGTCAGTAATTTGGGGTCAGTATTTTTTTTTCTTTCTTTTTCTTTAAATAAAATCAATACTTTTATTCAGCAAGGATGTGTTAAATTGATAAAAAGTGATAGTAAAGAAAATATATTATTAGAATATATATTATTAGAATTTTTTTATTATTTTGAATAAATGCTGTTCTTTTTAACCTTTTATTGATCAAATATATTAGACAGCAGAACTGTTTCCAACACTCATAATAAATCAGAATATTAGAATGATTTCTAAATGATCATGTGATAGACTGGATGTTACATTTGACACTGAAGGCTGGAGTAATCACAGGAATAAATTATTTTTTATCACAGGAATAAATTATTTTTTAAAAGTATATTCAAATAGAAAACTATTATTTTAAGTTGTAATAATATTTCACAATATTACTGTTTTTTCTGTATTTTTGATCAAATAAATGCAGGCTTGATGAGCAGAAGAAACTTCTTTCAAAAACATTAAAAATAGTAATGTTTCCAAACTTTTGGTCTGTACTGTATATATATATATATATATATATATTTGAAGGGTAACTAACTTTACATTCCTAAAATAAAAAGTCACACTAAATGACTATAAATAAATGACTGAGCAGTGTAACGCTGTCACTGGGGTGGAACCTTTACAAAAGGTACATATTTTTACCTAAAGGATCCAGTTTGGTACCATAAAGGAACATTTTATTACTGAAAGTGTACCTATTAGAAGTGTAATTTTGTACAGCTTTTGTGCCTTTATTTCTGAAAGTGCATAGAGAGTATCACACCATCACCATTAAAAAATATCAAAAGGGGTGATGATTACCCATCATACATGATCGTACATGATCTCCTTTGGGCACAATAGCAGTAGCACTTGTGGAAAAAAAGGATTTGCATAACAATTCTTAAATGATAAAGTATGACTTTAAATCTGGATTCTAATTTGATTTGTGATAATGCTAGCAGATGTTAAATGGCAGAACTGGTAACAACTGATTCATCAGATGTTGTTTATTTTTAGTATTATAATTTTTTCTCAACTATAACAGGTTACAGTTATAATAGTTTTTTAATTAAATTACATAATTCCATTGCATGTAACTAGTTACTCCCCAACACTGTCTGTACCATGGACCATGGTACCTCATAGTATGATTTTGTAACCCTAACTATGAGGTCGGGAGGGGGACATTCTAACAGTCTAATTAATTGCATCACTTTTAATTACACCAGACATTCCAGCGGTTACCCTTTCCCAAAATAGTTCTCAAATGCCTTCAAAAAAAAAGCAATGAAAGTTGTGACAGAGAACAAACATAACCCGCCTTACCCTAACAAGTTGTTCATGGAATTATTTGGCTTAAGACAACTAGTATGGAATCAACAGCCATCTGTAATACTCATGTGAGTGTTTTTATGTCCCTGAGGAATAAGTATTAATTAGCAGTTATTTAGAAAAGGAGGGTGCAGAGGCAGCATCGCCATGGGACAATTCCATATGAGACACACATATTAGCCAGAGGCCTGGTTGATTCAGATGCTGGGGTAGTTTACTCCCAAACCAGTCAGGAAAGCAGTCTAGTCCCATCCGCACCCCATTTCCCATGTGTAAAGACTGTTTGATCAAGACTTTTTATATCAGGACAAACTGTTATATCTGGCACCCTGCAAAAATGTTCAACTTTCTTAAACCATCACCCTCCAGGTTTTGAGTAAAGTCAATTTGGCTAGAAAATAATAGATTAACCGCATATATTGTTATTATGTTAGTGAATAGTTATAACTTGCTGACTGTACTGCATAATGCAGGGATAATTTCTTTGTCCTTTAGAAAACAATGCTTAAACATTGGAAAAAAAGGGAATTTATGTTGACTGAATAATTGTTAAAATAATTTAAATGGAAAAATAAAAATAAAGGAAGGCATTTTCTTTTACAAAATCTTAAATAACAATATATGCTTCAAAGATAAAAACAAAAAAATATTATATTTAGACATAATAGATATTATGTGAGAACAATATCAACTGTCACCATTAAACTACTTCAAACAGATGAAAATCCAGATGTTGTAACAATATATTAACTATATTATAATATAATAAAGTTCATCAACATAATGATTAAGCTTTTTTTACAGTGTAACAATAACATTTCTCAATGAAAACAATGCTTCAGTGCTACAAGATATAAAATATATATAAATATCTAAAATCATCTGATACCTTTAAATAAATTAAAATTTAAAAATAAACAGACCTGTGGAAAAATGTTCACATTCAGAAGCATAATTTCAGAGATAATCACGTTGTCGTTATTATTACGATTAATAATAATAATTTTAAAAAGCCACCATTAACTGTTGATACAGCTTTTAAATACCATTTTAGATAATATGTGTGATTGTGATGTGTTGAGCAGCCATGAGAGTGTGAGACGCTGAATGTTGATTCTAGCTTTGAGAAACAGACAACAATTACATTTGCCCTGGGAGGATGGAGAAACCTGACCATGTTGCCATGGCAACACAAGTACAGCAGAAAGTAATGGGAAAATCGATTCCAAATTTTTTCCTCTCTCTCTCTCTCTCTCTCTCTCTCTCTCTCTCTCCCTCTCTCTCCCTCTCTCTCTCTCTCTCTCTCTCCCTCTCTCTCTCTCTCTCTCTCTCTCTCTCCCTCTCTCTCTCCCTCTCTCTCTCTCTCTCTCTCTCTCTCTCTCTCTCCCTCTCTCTCTCTCTCCCTCTCTCTCTCTCTCTCTCTCTCTCTCTCTCTCTCTCCCTCTCTCTCTCTCTCTCTCTCTCCCTCTCTCTCTCTCTCTCTCTCTCTCTCTCTCTCTCTCTCTCTCATTTCAGCACAACCAGCAATAGAATTCCTCTTCATTCTGATGTATTCTGAATACCATAATTGATCGTTTTAAATACAACAGACACATATCAAATTCCAAGAAGCAGCTGCATGGAACAAGTAAGAGAGTGATGTAGTTTGTTAAAGGCTTGCATTTGATAAAATAAAACAGAGTGAATTGCTCCTCTCCTTTTCTTACATCAACACAAACACACACACAAACAGAGCTGAATTCATGTGATAAGCAAATGCTGCCATTGTAATTGGTAATTGGTTGTAATTAACCACTCAACACAAACTGGGGGTTGGGGGGGGGGGGGGTTGAAGATTTTTTTTTTGAAAATGAGTTTTGAAGATTTTTTGTCACTGTGTAAAAGCAATTTTTACAAGGTATTACATTGCTGTTTATTTGTATTATTATCTAAAATAACTGTTTTATACAAAAATATTTTATCATGAGATTGAATCAACATTTGACTGATTACATTATACCAACAAAGTTCATTTCTGTTGGTCAGATCAGGTATCTGCCTTTTTTTTCTACAAACCCCATTCCCAAAAGTTGGGTCACTGTACAAATTGTGAGTAAAAAAGGATTTATGTACAAGGAATGATTTCTGAATAATTTACAAATCTTATAAACTTATATTTTATTCATAATATAATATAGATATCAAATGTTGAAATTGAGACATTTTGAAATGTCATGCCAAATATTGGCTCATTTTGATTTCATAAGAGCTACACATTCCAAAAAAGTTGGGACAGGTAGCAATAAGAGGCCGGAAAAAGTTAAATGTACATATAAGGAACAGCTGGAGGACCAATTTGCAACTTATTAGGTCAATTGGGAACATGATTGGGAATAAAAAGAGCCTCTCAGAGTGGCAGTGTCTCTCAGAAGTCAAGATGGGCAGAGGATCACCAATTCCCCCAACGCTGCGGCGAAAAATAGTGGAGCAATATCAGAAAGGAGTTTCTCAGAGAAAAATTGTAAGTTTGAAGTTATCATCATCTACAGTGCATAATATCATCTGAAGATTCAGAGAATCTGGAACAATCTCTGTGCGTAAAGGTCAAGGCCGGAAAACCATACTGTATGCCGTGATCTTCGGGCCCTTAGATGACACTACATCACATACAGGAATGATACTGTAATGGAAATCACAACATGGGCTCAGGAATACTTCCAGAAAACATTGTCGGTGAACACAATCAACCGTGCCACCATCAATGCTGAAAGGTAGATCCAAGTTCTAGAACAACATATGCTCCCATCTAGACGTTGTCTCTTTCAGGGAAGATCTTGCATTTTCCAACATGACAATACCAGACCACATACTGCATCAATTACAACATCATGGCTGCGTAGAAGAAGGATCCGGGTAATGAAATGGCCAGCCTGCAGTCCATAGAAAACATTTGGCACAGCATAAAGAGAACGATGTGACAAAGAAGACCTAAGACAGTTGAGCAACTAGAAACCTGTATTAGACAAGAATGAGAACACATTCCTATTCCTAAACTTGAGCAACTTGTTTCCTCAGTCCCCAGACGTTTGCAGACTGTTATAAAAAGAAGAGGGGATGCCAGACGGTGGTAAACATGGCCTTGTCCCAACTGTTTTTAGATGTGTTGATGCCATCAAATTTAAAATCAACTTATTTTTCCCTTAAAATGATACATTTTCTCAGTATGTTGTATTCTGAATAAAATATTGAAATTTGAAACTTCCACATCATTTCATTCTGTTTTTATTCACAATTTGAACAGGGTCCCAACTTTTTTGGAATTGGACTTGTACATCACATGATGCTTTGTGCGAATTATGGGAGTAACTTCTACTACACTGTAAAAAATAAGCAAAAAATAAGCCGCTCCATGAACACAATAATAATGATTTACATAAATTACAAATATGATGAACACTGAGGTGAGTTTATTCTACTTCAACCATCCATCATTAAAAGGAAATTTAAAAGTGTAAAAACATTAACAAATCACTTTCAGCTTACTATGAATTACAATTATGCCTGCAATAATATCATGCATGTGCTAAATATCACTGGGGTAATATGTGTATATTATGTAACATAGGTTGACTTAATCAAACATTTTATTAATGATTAACAATGAGTGATAATTTTTTTTAATGATTTCCATCCTTTTAAAAGATATCCAATATTGTATTTGCCTGCTTTAGAAACGTTCCAGTAAAGTATTTCTATAGGGATTAGAAGTGAAAAGGGGAGACAATTACATTTTAAAGCATCTACGTGAAAACAAGCCTGAAAAGAAGCGTGAAGATTTGGATTTGGGTTGAAAACGATTCTCAGTGCATTCCAGTTAATTATGCTTGGGATATATTATAAATTAAATCGGGAGAGCAGGTCACAGATGCGCAGTATATGTTGTCTTTTTTCAAATATAGTTACAGTAGAATACAAAGATAAAATGGAAATAATGAGGAGGGTAAAAAATGCAGAGGATTGAGAAGAACATGTACCTCTTTTGGTTATACTATGTCACATTAAAATACCAATGAATGAAAAAGTTCAGCTCATTCAGTCAAACTGATGGATAAGGATTATTTGTAGTGCAAATTTAAGATTTAAAAATGATTTATTTCATTCTTTTTGAGTGGAATGTCCCCAAACTGGAAGTGCCTTCCATAATTTAAAAAGCAATGGGCTCAAAAAAAGATAGATAAACAGATCCTTAAAAGAATAGTTTTCCAAAAATGAAAGTTCTGCCATCATTTACTCACCCTCATGTTAATCCAACTTGAATTAATTTAATTCTACTGTAGAACACAAAAAATATATATTTAGAAAAATGTCTCTTATAATGAAATTCAATGCTTTCCGATGGATTTCACTGCATGGACAAAAACATATTTGTGTGTGTGTGCGTGTGTGTGTAATATATATATATATTTTCTTTCCAGAATATCTAACACCGACAAAGTCATTTGTAATTTTACAGTGACTTTGTGTCATGTTGTTTAAAATTAGGCAGTATTCAGTGTGTATTAAGCTATTATTCCAATCTGAACTATGATTTAACATGCTGGTTGTTAAGAGGGATCTTCAGAAACGAAATGGCTCAAGACTGATGGTTAACATGGTAAACATGGAAGAAGAAGACGGAAGGTCAAACAAGACAGCTGAGAGTTATGGCTGAGGGATGCCTCCACCGCACACAGACAGCAGTGCAGGGACTGATTATTCTCATCCGTACAGAGAATTCATTAGAGAGAAAGATTTTAAATGCATTTTAATTCATGGGGTGTAAGGTTGTAAATATTTGCTCTTACAATGATTCAATTGAATTATTATTCTCTATTAAAGGGGTCATGAATTTAGAAATCTGAATTCCCTTGATCTTTTGACATAAAAATGGCACTGTATACAAAAACATCCTGTAAGTTTTAGAACTCCAAAAATCCTTTTTAGTGCAAAAACAGCTTTTATTGAAACCAAGCTACCATAATGGCTCCGTTTCATATTACCGAGGACATGTACAGGACAGTAGGACATGATAGTGGAAGACTGTCCCTACAGAAGATCAACGCCTACTTCTACATAACTGCCTCTTCAGCCCACCCATGATTCACACCTATAGCAGGAGGTGAGTAACACAACACAGGATTACTTGTGCAATAAAATGATAGATTCCTTTAAAGTTTAAAAGGCGTAGTGCAATGCAAAGCTGTGGAAAAACAGTCTATGATCCTAAAACCCTGCTGAACCTAAAACACTGATCCTCACGATTCAAAAATAAGCCATACAGTACAAACAAACAATGACCATATCTACGACATTAACAAATCAACAGCAACAAACAAATCCTTTTTTCTGAGAAGCTTTGAGTGCCTTTTCATGCTTTTAGACGTCAGCAGACCATTCAATTCAAAGATGAGACAGGAAGCGGCACTCAGACCTCCAGAAGTACCTCTGCACCTGTACATATGGACTATCTCCACCACGGCCCAAAACACCTGCCAGCATCCTCCTCCAGCAATGGGGCGAGACAGACCCTATTCCAGGGCACCTGGGGGAAAAACCAGGCCAAATCTACAGGCGTTTATAAACTGAAATTAATTGGTCGTTCCGTCCGTAATTAGCTCATGCCACACTTATTACTAATCTGTCATTTGGAACGCTGCCATTTTATGCCCTGGCCATGGTCCAGTGCGTCTGCATGGAGTTATCCATAAGCTCGGGAAAAGTCCCGTTCTGGGGAGCGAAGCCAAGTGGCAGCATAGCATCCGACGGTAACGAAGCCATCAGCGCTTATTAAAGATTAAGTCTTGCTTAGTCCCCAGTGGCCTGAGCAGACAGTTCGGTAATCATATTCATCCTAAACAGCCTAATCGCTACCATATTGCGCTTATTTATCAGTAAACAGTGAATTAAGAGGGATTAACGGTATCCACGGTTATCTCCTTCGCAATTGTAGGATTTTTTACATATTGTGTGCATTTCCACATAAACTTTTCAAGGAATCAAAAAACGTATTTATTTCAGTAAGGTGATAACAAGAAAGTATTTTTGTATTATATTCTTTTAACTGTATTGTTGCTAATTTTATACAAACAAACAAATACATAAACAAATACTCTGATGTGTCACATGCAAATTTAAATTAATTTTTCCACAACTGATATTTATGGTTGGGTTTAAACAAAACCTTTGGTAATTAATATTAATCAAAATACATGTACAAAATACAAAATACTATCATCAATGCTGAAAACAGGGGTTTTTTTTTTAAATAAGATAATTTGATGAATATACACAATTTATCTGAAATAGAAAGCTTTTGTAACTTTATCCATTACTGGGTCATTTTTTTTCAGAAGAAATTACAGAATATTACTTTTATTCAGCAAGGAGGCATTCAGTTGATCAAAAGTGACAGTAAAGACATTTATAATGTTACAAAATTCTGTTTCTGTTTCAGCTAAACGCTTTTAAACTCTCTATTTATCAAAGAAAAATCAGCGTATTAGAATGATTTCTGAAGGATCATGTGACACTGAATACCGGAATCATGATACTGAAAATTCAGTGTTACCATCAGATGAATAAATTGCATGTTTAAATAATGTTTTTTTTTTTTTCTTCTGTATTTTGAGACCAAATAAATGAAGCAGAAGAGACTTCTCTTAAATACATTTTAAAAATCATTTCAATCTAAAACGTTGCATGTCCTAATGCAAAACCTGCAGAGAATGATAGTTCCAGTTATATCAACATCAAAAATAATTTTCAAGTACCTGACTGGTAGTCTTGCATAATGTAATTTCATTAAGATTGCAAATTTTAAGAATCCAATTAAACAAAAGCGAAGAAGTCAAGTTTAAGAGAGAAACTTTGTTGTTAGATCACAAATAGTATGATTAAGTACTTTTTAGCTTTTTACAACTTAATTTCACTACAAACCAAATTAGCTTTAACAGTAAAATTTTGGCTTTTCACTAAAACTAAAAACATTCACGAGACAATAATGGGTTATTTAATATAAGACAGGAATATTTTCTTTGAAAACATTAAAGATTGTTGAAATTGTCTTTTTAAAACGTAATATTTTATCCTATAAAGGAAAAATCACATTCAATTGTTTTCATTTTTGTGTTTTGTTTTTTTTTTGACCAATGATTTATTTATTTATTTTAAGTGTACGTATGTGCAATGCCAAAGTTCGGTAATATAAAAACCAACACCCTAACCATTTCTTTAGGTACACCGCACACTTAAAGGAGACATCAGAAAACCGATACCTCTCTCTCTCTCTCTCTCTCTCTTTGTATTCCCTAAACGTTCACCAGCACTCATGCTGCAAATGCACAAATGCATCCTTCAGCTTATGCTCCCATAATTCTCAGTGGCAGCTGTGTGATTAATGTACATAGCTATTGATTTTTTTAGGTCCTTTTTTACCTCCTCTACACTATATCCTTCTTTTTTTCCCCTCTTTCTCTCTCTTTCTCTGACGTATTTTGTGTGATGAAAGCAAGGGTTGCGAAGCAGAATTGTAAGTTTTTTTTTTTTTAAAGCAATACACATACAGCTCACATCACAGTTACTGCTGCAGATACATTTTATCTGGATGACACAATGATATCACAAATTAGATTACTAATGATCCGCTCTTCTAGTGAACTGGCCTTTGTTGTAATCAGTCAAAAAACAGCAGTTCTGGGCTGATGTGATGCTTGAGAGATGACCTGTTCTGTTCTTCAGCTGTGACCCAATTTTCTTACAACATATACAATATCTGACTGAATGACTTACAGTAGAAATGGATATAAAAGTGTGCAATTTCTGTCTTATTTATTTATTTATTTATTTATTTATTTATTCAGACACCAGAAATAGGTAGACCCATCCAAAGCTCACATTATCACTTGAGTCAGAAATCAAAACAATAGGTTGAAAATGGGCTGCCACATTGTTTATTTCAGGATTGCACTTGGAATAATTTAAGTAAATAGATTTTTTTAAGGAAGTCGAAATGTAGTGAACATTAAACACCACAATAGCAATTGGCAGAACAAAACTATTTAAACCAAATCAACATCAAAATCAGCAAATAGAACTTAAATTTGACAAATTATATTACTGCAAAAAGGGGTCATATTATACATGTTTTGTTGTTTATTTTTTTCTGAGGTTGTATAATGACAGTAGCTCAGGTTGAAAAAAAAATCAGATTTTTTTCAGACACCTTCAACATTTCTCACATTATCAGAGTTTATTTGCTATAGTGTCGAAAATGGTAATGAAATATATGACAAGCATTAAACTGTGTCAGAACAAATTCATCTTGATAATGCCATCCTTCTGTTAGGCTACATTTAGGCTACAAATCAGTTAGGTTGAATCATTTGACAGTTGTCCTCTGTTAAATTTAAGTTCACATTTAGATAATACCAATTTAGGTCAACCAATTAGCAAGCAATGCTACATTTTGTTCAGTCTGTAGTTTAAAAAGCATTAGCAATTAATGAAAAAAACACTTCTGCAAAAATATTTAATTTTAATAATATTTATTTATTTTTAGCCAGAGCTACTGTTATGACTTAGAAATATACAGTATGGTAGTTAAGAGGATTAAAGCCATGAGAAACCTTTACTCCATTTCTCCTACAGCAATGAGAGAGGTTTCAGGGGAGCTGTCCAGCATAGAACATTTGCTATACACACAAAGAGAAGGTAGAGCAGAGAAACAGAGAGAGAGAGAGAGGCTTACATTTATCTTTCTCCTCTAGCTTCAGCCTGTAAGCCTGGTGCTTCACCATCTCCAACTTAATCTGCAGGCTAGAGAAAGATGAAAGGAGTGTGGGTTTGTTCTAATGAGAATGGCTCCCAGCAGCAGCGGCAGTCACTGACACTGTCTCTGGCCCCAGCCGCACTCACTCAAACATGGCGCTGGCTTTTCAACATGTCTGACCGCCCCTCTGCTCTTTAGATTTTCTATAGGCAGCGGCAGTTGCACAGAGGAGTCCATGGCATTGATATTCCTCCCTCCACTCTTGTGCTTAGTATTTATACCAGTTTTATGCTTTTACAGGTCAGATTCTGATATATGAATGTAGGAACTGATCTGAAATTAAATTTTACTATGATTTTTGTTCCAGTTATATTCATATTACCAGTGTTTACAGCTACAAAGTGAAGGTTATGAAATAGCCTTCGTGGTTGACATAATGTTGGTTTAAATATAAGGACTGAGCAATAGTGGAAATAATCATTTATTATTTAATGGTGTTTGCTGAGGCACTATTATTGCTCATACTTACAGCTAAGGATTTGAACATACTTCCAAATCTAGGTTTTTAACTTTTGTGCTAAAATCATGAATATCATTTCAGATTGAGTGGTTTGTTGAGTAGAGATGTGCTGTCACAATAGATTTCGTATTTCTAAATAAGTGATCAGCAGTGCTGGGTACTAACTGATTACGTTTAATCTGGATTACATAATCAGATTCCAAAAATTAAGTTCTTGTAATTCCATTAAATTCCAGTTTTTTTACAACTCAATCAGAGTACAATTACTTTTCTATTGATTTCATGATTGCATATTATTCACACAATAGCAATAAATTATTCAGAGTTTATTGATTCTCCCCAATTCTTCTTTTTCATCTTTTAAAAACACATTAATTTGTATTTGAATTATCATTCAGAGTGTTATTTAATCATCTATTAATATGTCTTTGGAAGGCTTTTGTCTTTCAAACACATTAAAATACATAAATTCATGTGTTTTTCTTATTTACAAGTAATACAGAGATTCCCAAACATTTATGTATTTATTTGTTTATTTATTTATTTAGTTATGTCAGCCAGACATCGTTCACCTAATAAATTTACTAATTAAAATAAATATTGAGATTTAAGTTAATAGTTAACACATTTGTATGCCACGGTTCCATAAAGTCGGTTAATGGTCATAAGACATGCAGGCAAATGAGTAAAATATTTACTTAAACTGTTTAAAATATGATTTATTTTAAATCAGTTTTGGGAAACAATTATGGTAAAATCCATAGATAATGACTAAAGTTATGGTATTAAGAAACCCTCTAGCAACCACTAAGAACACCATAGTAACCACTTAGCAATGCCCTAGCAACCTTCCACAATACCTTAGCAACCAAACAGCAATACACTAAACATTATGTATGCATAAGCACCATTCACCTTATATATATATATATATATATATATTCAAATAAATATCGTAAAAGTAATTTCTTATAAATGTAAGTGATATATTAAAACTCCCATTCAGACGGCATAGTATGTTGAATGACCTCAAAGCCAACCAACCCACTGGCTAAAACACTGACACACTGAAGTACCATGGCTGAAATGATTCATACATTATCCAGTTAGCATCTTAATCGTCAATCCACAACGGCACCTTAAAAGATTAACTCATCAACGCATTTGCAAATGCAAACTCTCAATATTTACGGCAACGACCCATTAGAAACAGACCATTAAGTAAGTAAAGTGCATGTGGTTGTGATTTCCCCTCTAACCGCGCTGGAAGGGAAAGTGAATTGAGCTTAATGGTTTGACAAATGTCAGTGAATGTCAGCCATGAGAGAGGGACACTTCTGTAGCCATGAAGTAAACTGTAATGAGAAAAGCCAAAGGCAAAGTGCTGTAAAAAATGATAGCGGGACCAAAGTTTAGCACAAATTCAACAAGCTGCGCACAGTATGGTTATTAGAGGAGCTGTCAGTTTCTAAACGATCTGAGTAACAGGGGTCGGAGTCAAAAACGTTTCTTTCATGTGTGTAGCCGATATGACAAGCCTTTAAATGGGAGGGGCTAAAATATTACAGGACTTGATGTCATCAAAAAGGGATGAAAATTCTGTTATTAATTACTTTTTCTCATGCCGTTCCAAACTTGTAAGACCTCCATTCATCTTCGGAACACAAACAAAGGTATTTTTGATCCATCAGCACTCAATCCAAGAGCTCCCTGAACCTCAATAGACAGCAAGGGTCCTACCACAATCAAGGCACAGAAACTTATTAAGGACGTCGTTAAAATGCATGGTCCACGTGACATCAGTGGTTCAAGTATAATTTTACGAAGCTACAAGAATACTTTCTGTATGCACAAAAAACTAAAATAACGACCTAATTCAACAATTTCTTCTCTTCCGAGGCATAACATAAATAAAAAATAAAATAAAAATAATTAAATAAATAAATGGGATCATAACTGAGAACTTCGTGCCCAAATTTGTCCACAAATGAAAAATTAAGGGCTGCTATACGAATGATGCTTGGGGGTTAAGGCACACTACTACTGCTACACTTTTTATGACCACAGCTTTCTTTTTTTGGTTGACTGTAAACAGGGAATGTGTATAATGAAAGTAAATCTGATTCATTTTAATTTCAGTTGACTTCATCCCTTCAGTCACTAAAACAAGATCAAATGGGTGAACCAATAGATAAAAGGTCTGCATGCAGACAAGATGACAAAAGAAATCTGGCCACCATCAATATTCAGTAGTGAAATCCCTGAAATACATACAAAAACATTAGGACCGGTTCCGTGCTCTGGACACTCACAGAGAAAGAGACACTCACAAACGCACACACATGGGCCCTTTCACCTGCACAGCCTTTCATCTCTTTATTACAGCTGTCAATTGTTTATCAAAAGCCGGGAGAGGACGGATCCACAGCCATGAATTTGAAAGCGCACACAGAAAGGTCCGTTTTAAAATGCATGACAGGTTAATGGTAAGTTAGAGTATCATTAGGCCCCGTTCATTCACATTTAAAACAGGCCCTCGCTTCAAATGACTAGGGAGCAGTCTTTATTTTGAGAGGTAATTCATATTGTAATTATATTTTCAATCACAGTTCATTAATTAAGACAAGTCCCACTCTGTAATCATGCATTTCATCTTCTCTGTGATTTGCGGGACAATCTCCAGTGTTAGCCAGAATTATAGGACCGGAATAGCTCGCGTGTCCGCTCCGAACACTGATTTATGCTAAGCAGACAAGAGAAAAGAGATCGAATGCTTCATGCTAACAGCACAATAGTTCTGCTCTGATGTACAGTATTTTACGTGGCAATCCTGATCTACAATTTCAAACGGATTTTCAAAACAGCAATTTCAAAACAGCCAACAATTTTGCAACAAAAGTGTCAGTATATACTTAAGGAAATTAATTTTTCCCCCAGTGAAGCAGGACAAAGTAGTTGTATTTCAGAATACTCCTGTGATCAATGTATTTTCACTGATTGACATAGTTTGAGGTTGAGAAATGCCTGTAAATTCTTAAAAAAAAAATGTAAAGCTCAAAATCTGAAGAAACACATCCAGTTACATCTGGGATATAACATTTAAAAAGCTGCTAGGACAAGAAAACTAAATATCTTTCACTGCAGTTTTGGAGCAATGGGGTGACCAGTAAAATGCCTTGCTTGCACTGTGTTCGTCTATGAAAATGCATTTTCTTCCATATGTTTTCCATGTAAAAAAATAAAATAAAAAAAAGTTATGTTGGAATTGATTGTACCCACCAAGAACTCAATGGATTTCAAACTCATGTCCCCTTTTGGGACATGGAGGCAGACCCAAGAGTAATCTTGACATATCCTAAGTCTATATTTACTTGCATTAAATTAATATTGGAAATATTTTATAAAGGATTCTATAGCTAAAGCTATAGCCTAAAACAATGTCTCAGTAACTACCGGTTAACAGCCACTTCAAGTAAATACCTGCATTTGATGCAACAACACAACAGTGTCCCAGAGATTCAACGGTATCCCAGATAATTGTGTGCTGACTGTTCATTTGTTTGTTGTTGGTATTTTATGAAATACATGTGGTAATTTTGCAACATGTATTTGAACAACTAATCTAATCCCCAAAGAGCCAATCTTCATGCTGACCACACCACCAACAACAATTATTTGCAAAATCTGGTTGGTTTAGAAAAGAATCAAATGCAGGCGAATGCATGCACAAAAATCTCAAAGCCCACTTCTCTGCAAGAGTGAACAATTCTCCAGCTTCATATGCCAGAGAGCTTTCAGCCACACGTCTGTGGTCCTTCATCATTAAATATTTAGCAAGGGATGAGCATTGGATAGATCTAATGCTTCTGACATTTTGCACACAGGTTGATATTGGAATGTTTGTGACTGCATCAGATAAAATGTATCATCTTTATAAATGACACAACAGACCATGTAATTGCAGAACCATTCATAAAGGTATGACGAATATCATGCATAGTATTTCATATTTCACCAACCACACTGGCCTATTACTACCAGAGTGTTACCATGGAAATGTCGTCAGGTAGTCATAAGTGGTGATGTACACTGATTGGTGAGAGAATGGATTTTTCAAAGCTCAATAAAAGCTCTGGTACAAGACGTTTACCATCTGTCACGTCCAGATTCTTTGAATCTATGGACTTCAAATAACTAGTGAATGTACAGTGCTTGATCACCTTTACAGTAGCTTTTGCATGTCTATAGCCACAAACCACACCTGAATGTTCCCTAAATTCTTACATTACTGACAAATCCAGCCAGAGGGTACTAATCGATCACAAACAAACATATACCCTAATGAAAAGTGACCCATTTTGGTTAAGCAAGACACAAATTTAATGCTAGAGAGTGAATGGCGAATAAAAAGGGGGAATAAAAATAAGGCAAAAAAAGGCTTTCATAAGTCTTGCAAGTTTATCAAAAGCAATGCGAGTGATCAGCCCTACCTGAGACAAGCGAGACTGTGTCTTTCTCCCATGATACAACACTGACATACTCCTCTACTGAGGCCGGGATAATGCACTTGAAGACCGCCGTATTCCCTCGCATGACTCTCTGGTCAGCCACCCGCACCGTGTATGGCTCCCGGAATACTGCACTCGAGAGAAAACAGAACTGAAATTACTAACTGAAAGAGTGACTTCTAAGAAAGTATACTCTAACTATATTCTGTTAGAAAGCTAGATGGATACATAGATTCAAATATATTAATATGTATACTAATACTGTATAATATATTAGTAAATAAATTAGTAACTGTGCAATATAAATAATAAAATAAAACTTAAATTTGTGCTATTAATATTTTTATTATTATTTTGCTGGTTGCTTCGGGTGACTGAAATGTACAAAAAGAGATAGCAAAAGAAAGAGAGAGAAAATACACAATGGCCCACAAAAAATGACCCAAATTCCAGCATTGTCTTCTTCACACATGACTGACCTAAGCAAAAAAAAAAACATTAATATTTCAGTGTTTTTCATCTGTCTATATCAGAGCTATCACAGAAGCACAACTATGAGCACTTGTAATATATCATTCTGAGCTGTAGGTAATTTGAAAAAAATCAAAGCTTAGTTTATATGTTCAAATCTAGATTAGTTCTTGATTTTCATTGATTTCTTTGTGTGTGTGTGTGTGTGTGTGTGTGTACCTATTATTTCCTACATTATGGGGACCAAATACATTACCCACACAAGGATAGTAATCCCAGGAATGTTTAACATTTTCCCCATTAGGAAAACAATTTCTAAATGATAACAGTTTTTATCTAAAAATGCAGAGAGTTATCTGTACTAGTGTAGGTTCTGGGATAGGGTAAGGGGATAGAAAATATAGTTTGTACAGCATAAAAATCATAACTATGGAATGTCCCTGTAAAACACGGAAACCAGTGTGTTTCTTTTTACCATTTTTAAGGGGGGGCTGTACAAGAATTAAATAATCATTATGCCATAATAAAAACAAATATTAAAAAAAAATACAAATTATTCCTCACTATAGGTTTCAAGTATTTATTTTTGTTTTATTCTGTTTAGCTGACTGACCGGCCTTGATGTGTAGATCTTGACTCCTGATCTTTCCTGATGGGTTTTCCGCTGTGCAGTAGTATGTATTGTCATTGATTAGGTTACTAAAGCTGGATGGCAGGAAGCCGTAGATCTGCAGCGTGCCATTGGGGTGCACATGGCGGATGCCTGGGACATCGTAGATCTCCTCCCCAGTGGCGAGGTACCAGCGCAGCGTGGCGGGGGGCACGGCCGCGGCAGGACACGGCACCAGTGCCCCTGTGGTGCTGGAGAACACTACCTCTTGCAGAGATGCATTGACAAAATATAAGCTGGAACGTAGATCTTCACCGAAAACTGGAAAGGAAAAGACAAGGACAAGAGTGAGTTCATTTATATGGACGAAGAAGCATTAACGAGTAAAATTAATGTTGGATGTAAAAGTGAAATGTCATTTTTTGATGTTATAGTTTTCTGTTACAGCTTACTATGGAGATATAACTATAAATAAGTCAAGTTTAAAATAAACTGTGATCTACTTTACATTACATTTATTTGAAGTTAATTTGATATATATAGCTGTTTGTTTATTTGAATATTTATATATACAGTACACATGAGCACAAATGCTAACAGTACATAGAAACAGTATTAAAGCTCAGCACTAAGACACACAAGAGAAAATGTGGCATTGCATCATGAAGCTAATCACAACCAAAGAAAAGTTCAAGTTGAATGACTTCCAGCTAATTTTCGGTTTTGCTAATTTTCTCTGTGCTAAATCTCCTCAATGCTGTGCCACAGGCCCTATCTGAGCACCAATCTCCGTTTGGCAGTAAATGGCTCACCAGTGACAGCTGGCAGTGTTTTCCCTCGGGACGAAACATTTTAGCACTTCATAAATTTCTAACAAGGTTTCAAATTGCAGCAGTTTCAACCTTTTCTGAGGATCAGAGGATTCACTCACAAAGCAGAAGGTACACACAGAATATGACATTTATTCATAAACACACGTGCGCCCACATGCTCAGATATAACACTCCAGTTGTTGGCACGCTTGATGAGCAAACACAGACAAGCAAACAAACAAAACCTGCGAACAAGCGCTCATAATGGTGATAATCTTTACTGTGGCAATCTGAGGCATATGGTATCATTCATCAAGTGGCACGCTGAAGCAACCATCTGTTAAAATATCTTGTTTTGCCAGCGAGAGGCTTGGCGGATCGTTTATTCTGATATTAAAGAGTGTGAAAATATTCTGGCCTTTATGCAATAGGAATTTGCTCACTCACTCTTTTGTAAACCAAAGCAATCATTGTTGGTCTTCATTCCAAGAGGACTGATAAAGACTTTATGCTACCTAAATCAAGTGATTCAGCACATTCTGCTCTAATCATCTGGCACTTGATGAATTCATGTGGGTATGTTGTTTAATAGATGAGCGTTCTGTAAATGTGGCTTCTCGTAATGAAATAAAGACCTGCTGATGTAAAAGAAATTTAAATTCCATGCATGTCCATTACAAATGAATAAATCCTAATTAAGATATTCAGTTTGCAGAAAGTAAACCATGTTTCTTCCACTTGGACACCAGCAGGAAGGATTGACAGTCAAGGACGAAGGGCCCAAACCCCAGTGCCACCCTGGTGGCTTCAGGAAAACTAAACTGCCTATTTTATCCATTGGCACTCTAGTTTTTAGGGTTACAGCAATGAACAGGTTCCTCAGACCAGTGGTTCTCAATTACATCACTTCAGTTCTATTTGTTCTATTCCACCATAAGTTTTTTTTTTTTGTCTTATAAGTTATAGACCCAAATAAACACCATATCCCCATTAAAGGTATTACATTAAAATGCGCTATTTAGTTCAAAACCAATTGAAAATTATTTTAATTCATGACATCTCATGATTGGTGGATGTGTTTGTTCTGAAAGGTAACCTGCTTAAACGTTTGGGGTTTATTTTTCTTTACAAATTAAGCAGACAAAATTAAGTCCAAAAGCAGAAGTCCTGTCAAATCATTCTTGAAAGTGCTCCACATTTAAACAAGAAAACAGCACTTTAATACTCAGCAACCCAGAGGAAAAATTCATAATTGTCATAATTTTTCATGAAATGAAGCGTAAAGACGAAAAAGTGACACTGTTTAATAATGTATTATGTGCATTCATAATTAACCAAGGTTTTTTCTCTCTTTGGAAGAAAAACCTCACTCTATTCAATATTAAACTGCTCCTCTCATCTGAAGGTCTGTACATCAAATACATCTACAGTACTCTTCCTTTTCTTTGGACCAGGAGAGTGATTGGGATGGCAGTTGACTCTAATGCACTGGCCTTTCTTTGCCTGTAGGCCTTTAATGTCATGTCACCTGAGGCGTGGGCTGCACCTGATGGAAAGTGGCTAACACCAAGCCAAGGTGACTTTAGTGGGGCATTTCAGAAACACGCACACAACTTTCATGAATTTTTTTACCCACATAGCTATCAGGGTACTTAATCTTATTAATTGCAAATTACATTTGGCTGTGAAAATACCCTCAAAGGATTGTTTAAATCTATTTTTGTGTTAAATGAGAAAGTAGTAAGTAGACATTACAAATGGTAGCTTTAGAAAGAAATGTTTTATTTGATACAGCATACAAATGTCTTTATGAGTCTTTCATTCGATTCGTTCAAACAGCTGATACATTCAGGAATTCAGTAAATGGCTCTCTTTATGAATGGTTCTTTGAATCATTGATTCACACGATTAGTTCAAAACGCAGATTCATTCAGAAACTAAACACCACTGTGTTGCCTGGAGACGCACAACAATGGCCCTGTCCCAAATGGCACCCTGAATCCTTGCGGTCTTCCTCTGAGTCCGCACTTTCGTGACATAATACTGCTTTAACTGTCGGGTAGAAGTCTACTGTGGAACTCGCCCCAGTGCGGGCTCGGCAAAAGTGTGGATCAAGGGCGCATAATGGCTATAAAGGGATTGCTCGCGAGCACCCTTCTGAATGCTAAAATGACAAATGGGACACCCTACGGTCTCATGGACTTAATGGAAATTCGTACGCGGCAGCCATTGTTACGCCAGAAGTTGCCAACAGCTGACTTTAATTTATGAGCGAATTATTTGAATTTATTTGAATTATTCACTCAACTAAACCACTGATTAATTCAAACACAAAATACAACTACAGTGTAAGACTGCAGTGTTGATGTGAAATAGCAGCACTTTTGCTAGTGTAAAATTCTACATTCATGTATTTATTCATAGCAATCAGGATATTGGGGTGGAGGATTTCCTTAATTACAGTTTTGGAAAATTAGTTCAGTTTTAGATTATGTTCTGTGCTTCATACGCATATTGGTACAGGGACAAAGTAGAAGTGGGAATCAAAGAACCTAAGATATTTTTTTTTCTCTGTTTTTTGGCCATACTGACAGCATGCTAAAGAGGGCTGGCTTTGAGAGCACCAGGAGATGAGCTTAACGCCAGAGGCAAAAACTGCCAGTCAGAATCTAGAGGCCTCAAAGAGAATATCCACTCCTTGTTTAAGTCCAAATACACTGAAATTGTCAAATCTACTAACATTTGTGAATGGAAATGTCCACACTCATGATTTTACACTTCTAGCATCTAGGCTTGCAATATTTAAATTTAAAGTAATATTAATGTAATGCTAATAGTTTTTAGAAATCACCAAGCTAAAAAGGGTTATGGATAGTATAGACTTTTGTGATAAGATGAATTGAGTAAAATAACTGGCTATAAATATTTCTAACAACAATAATATTTTTCATAATATAACTTTTACTAATCTTTTTATCATGGCACAGTGTTTGATTAAAGCATGCAGTCATTGTATAGATGGTGGCCACATCAGAATCATCATCGTGTTTTAGCTTACCAGGTCATAATCACACTGTCAGCTTTTTTATTTTATTATTAAAAATCAAGCACAAACTACGCAAAAAATAGCAGACCTTCAGACACACTCAGTGTCCAGATTTGCTCATTCATTTTCATTTACACATTTAAGTGGACTATATTAGTGGCATAATATAGGTAATATTGAATAAGTACATTAATATTGAATACAGTTCTATTCTCCATCTGCACCCGATACCAAAATGCTAAATTCATGAACTGTTCCTCATATTTCAGTTATGGTGGTTTGATTTGAGGAACACTCGTCATATGACTCAACAAAAAGTTTTAAAAGCAAAACAAAATGCTTTACAAACAGCTCTCTTTTTCTCATTTGTACAGTAGCATTAGAAAGTCATTCGTTAATCAGTACATCCTAAATGATCCTAGATAACCATAGTTGTTTTATGTGCCATAAAACTATTTAAATTATTTTTTAGATATTTCCTTGTTGATGGATCTAACATATTTAGATACTTCTTAGTAGCTTGTAGTAGAACTAACTACAACAAAGAGCTATTCTATAGTTCAACTACTTTAAACTATAAATAGCTTAGCTTGGCAAACACTGCATTAGCTAGGGTCAGAAAATTATTACAATTTTATATGAATCATGCGTCCTGTGGTATGCAATATAAATTACTAAATCATAAAATATTGATAAGACGGAAAGAAAAAAACAAGTATACATTCATTTAAAGAACATTACAGGAAGAACAATAGTCACTTACTCAAATTTAGGGTGACTAGTCAATTACACACAACAGCATTTATCATCTTCAACTGTCTAATCAGCCATACCAAACCGTTTTCAGGACCACTGATGCATTTGATCTGAACAAAGGTGTGATCAATGCTGATTAGGCAAACACTAACGCCACAAATAAACGAACAAATCAATACCTGTCGAGTACCATTCCAACCTGCCAATAAGAAAGTTTTGTGATTTTGATTATGTACTAGCTAGTCTCCATCAAACACCTGTTCAAAAATCAAAATTTGTCACATATTAGGCTCGGCGCACACTACAAGACAATAGCCTTTCACTAAGTGTGAATGTGAAGACTCATAGTTTGGTGTTGTCAGTGCTTTTTTGTGCAGCTAATCACACACAAAGTAGGTCAATCATAAGTCCTGGTTTTTTTTTTTCCACACTACAATACCTCACACAGCCAGTTTCATGTCTACAATCAATGCTCCACATGCATGCTCTGTATAAAACTTCACAGATAGTTGTATTTTCTGTCTGAGCCAATGTTGAGCTGCTGGTTTTGCCAGGTCTGTGTGTCCTGTCAGTGCTGAGCAGGATCATGGGATATCTGCTTCACAATGACAGGCTCTGTCAGGGGCCTGGGGTAATTAAGGCTGTACTCAGCACACCGCCTGGGGGGCTTTGGGTTTTTGGGGCAGAAGGGGGAGATAGGATGAGACAAGGTGCTGAAGGGAAAGGCTGGGGAGGGGCGACGTGGACCCAGGACAAGGTAGGGGTGAGCGGGACAGGGTTTTTGCCACTGTGAGTATGCACTTCTCTCCTACAACCCACACAGGCTTTAGCACTCGCAGCACTTGCCAAATGACTGTCTCCCAATTTGCTTTCATGAATATTAAGCAGGACATGACAGACGAGAAAAGGCCTGCCGTCTGCTCGCCTGTGATATGTGCAGACAGATCGGCTCTCTGATGTCGGCGAAGGGTAAAGCACGCCGAGTGTGGCCCTGCGGTGTGCCTCTGATTCCCGTTGTCATGTTTTAAACGAACGTGAACGGCTCGTTAAGAGCCGACTTGGCAGAAGGCAGAGATTGGAAAACGAAAGTGCTGTTGACTGAATTTGCCCAGCTGATGGCACGAACAAGGCTGTTAGTCAGGCAACTTCAATCTAAGCACTTCCATATTCAAAAACCGCTAAATCTATTAAGACAAGACACTTAGCCAAGTAAAGCAAGATAATATTTATCAATGAAAGTGTTAGTTAGGATCTCTGGAGCTGCAGCTGAAGGCTACTGGCTGGCATCACTTAATTCCATAATTAACAGTTATCAAATTCATTTAACCTACACACTACAATACACACCCAATCCATTTCTAGCCATTCTTAGTGCATGAACAGAAGACAAGTATAATTAATTCTAATAAGCACTGTATATCAAGATGCTAAAACAATTAGCTACTTTAGCAAACTTTATAATAGATTAGATGTGATACTTGGCAAAGAAAACCACAGATGTTTTCATTTAGCAACAGTTTCCATTCAATACTTTATGTACTGCACCTGTATAAACAGTACAAGAATAAAGTCCAGTCTACATGCCAATAAAGCAGGTTCGATGTTTTTTATCAGCTGTATTTTCATGACACGATACAGCATTAAATGGCATTCAATCATGAAAACTCATGGAAAATTTTATCATGGTGATGGATATGACCATGCTAATGTATTTGGTCTTGGAGGAATAGATCTGCTACGCTGCTGCTGAATTGCTGCTGCAGTTGGTTATTGCTGTTGTTGTAAATTATTGCTGCTGCTGCAAGTAAGTACAGGAAGTTGCTACTGCCAATGCATACTGCGATACAGTGCTGTGAGTGTTTAAGACATACTGCTGCTGCACAAATAGCATATAAAATAAGTGAAAGTGAAAAAAGTGACGTGACATTCAGCCAAGTATGGTGACCCATACTCAGAATTCGTGCTCTGCATTTAACCCATCCGAAGTGCACACACACAGAGCAGTGAACACACACACACACACACACTGTGAACACACACCCAGAGCAGTGGGCAGCCATTTATGTTGCGGCGCCTGGGGAGCAGTTGGGGGTTCGGTGCCTTGCTCAAGGGCACCTAAGTCATGTTATTGAAGGTGGAGAGAGAACTGTACATGCACTCCCCCCACCCACAATACCTGCAGGCCCGAGACTCGAACTCACAACCTTTCGATTGCCAGTCCAACTCTCGAACCATTAGGCCACGACTTCCCTATATATAACCCATAGCAGATCTATACAGGTGGAGCTGGGGAAGGTGGAGGGTTTTAGAGAAACCCTGCAGGAATCTCAAGTGAATGCTAGCCAGATATATAAATGCAAGGCAGTAATCTCATTGACTGCATATGCAGCATGAACCAATCAGCTTGTGCCAAGTCGTTTAACTCTCTGAAAATTATCAGTTACATTCACAACTCATCAGCCTGCACCATCTAGAGTTTCATGACTGAACTTTATATTTACAAGAGAAGGTTTTACTGTTGTGAAATATAGATTTGAGAGCACTAGCGGAATTGAATAAACACAATACACACGTCATCATTGTCTCTAGTGAGTCCAGACAATGATCAAACAGTTTGTCATCATCTAAGCTCTTTGATGACATACATCACAGAAACGTGATGTTGGTGCCATCTCATATTAAATCATCTTTAGTGACCAGCTGAGCTTCGAAGACTAAATTGAAATGACAACTCGGTCACCCAGGTTTGCACTGCAAAACAACAGGAAAATCAGGTCCTTCCTTCTTAACTGAGCATGCTGCATACCTCCTTGTTCAGGAATCTAGTGACATTTATAGTTGGACAATTGCAATGTTCTTTTGGCCATCAGACTTCTGATGAGCCGAAGTCAGCCCATCTTACACCTCTCTTCACTGGCTACCGGTTGCTGTTCACATCAAGTTCAAAACGTGGATGCTTACAGAACAGCCATGGGCCCTCTTACCTTCACTAACTCTTACAACTCTACATCCAGGAGCCTGTGGTCCGTCAGTGAGCTGCACTTTATGGTACCATTACAGAAAGACAAATAACCTTTCCAAACATTCATGTGCACTGTTCTCCGATGTTGGAATGATCTTCTGAACCCTCCCTGAACAGCCAAATCTCCTACAATATTCAGGAAATGGCTAAAAACGAATCTTTTCCATGGCCACTTCACAGTGTCAAAAAAAAAAAAATTCTCTGCTTTTACTATTTCTTATTTCTCTCTGTGTGAAAATTTGCATTAGTACTTCACATGTTATTGCCTGCTTAGGATGAATAGCTTTTTGTTGCATTTGTCATTTATAAGTCAGTGGATAAAAGTGCCTGCTAAATGAATACATTAAATGTAGATATAAATCTGTGCATTAGGCCTAATGCTGTAAATTCAGCCAAAGAGGAGTTTATATTAAAGCCGGCATGTTTTCTAAATGTGAGTTATAGATCTTATTGAGAACAATTAATTTATGCATGTGTGTCTACGTTTCCTTTTTGTTTTTAATGTAATGTTTTAATTAAAATTATAGACTTCTCTGCCACTGCAAGCTCATCTGGCTCCACTTTTGAGTGTAACACATACATCTCAAAAACAAATCAACAACCGATGCATTGAACCAAGTCCCCATCCTATTTTTTCTTTTCTGATAATCAGACATGAATGTATATCACAATACAATTACAATATAATTTTGTCGCTATTTCCATTGCAACATGACAGCAACACAGGCAATAATTTGGTGCTAACTGCAATGCATCGTCTACAAACATTTCAGCAAATTACATTGTAATTACACGTACAAAAATTTACTGAGGCAAAGACCACGTATAGTGATAATGGTAATATACTGTATATACAGTATATGGTAAATGGTACAATGGTAAATGTCCAAAAAGCCGAGGTATGTCAGAAGAAGAAAAAACATAGCATTGTCATGGTATCATGAGCAGAGTACTTTATTACTTTCTGTTACTTTTCTGTACCAATGATTAACTGAATTATCTAAATGGTAGCTGTACTCTATCTGGTTAATGTTAGCAGGTTAGCTTGATTTTCAGCTCTGTTTGCTAAAAGTAAAGTATTATGAAAATGTGTCTTATCATTGAAATCTGACTTCTAATCTTGGCGCTTCCTAAATAAGAGTCTGTTATTGAACAGCGGCAGAGCGAATAAAAATTAGGGGATAAAAGCTCTTCAGTGGGAAGTCAAAACTCCTCTGTCAAATTACAGAGAAGCCTCTATCTAACGGCTCAAAGGAAAGTCTATGAGACCGGTGTCCAGAGAGGCCGTCCTGCCTTGACGGTTCATAATGATGTAGAGCATCTTTACAAACAAGCATCCTGCCTTCATTAGAGCCAGCGAGAGGTTCAACAAGAACCCTCATTGTGGTCAGCGCATCTGACGGATAGTGGCTTTTTTTCCCTCTTTGGCACATAAAACTGTTCTGGGTTCAGTAAAAGACTTCCTCTGTGTTGTCTTACTCATGGTGCAGGTGTCTGTTTCAATAGCATCTGTTGACTATTTGAGCTCACAAAGGCTAATGCCCAGCTCGGTTAGCTGTGTGCACTTGCGGCACAACGATGCCAAACATCACAGTCCACATCTCAGTACACCTGGTCATTACTGAGGTCCAATGTAAGACAATATGTAATTATCTCTACAAATAATATGCTATATAGTGATTAATGACACCATTGTGAATAAATTAGCATCTTTGCTAAAATGCTAATTTGCTGACAAAGATTTATTGAAAAGATCTGGGCCCGTATTCACAAAACATTTTAATTCTAAAAGTAGCTCATGACTTGCTGATTTAGGAGAAAATCTTCAAAATAATGGGTTGTGTCAGTCCTAAATTTAGGACTCCTAAATTTTTGTTCTAAAGTATTTTAGCACTAAAACTAGCTCCTAAATCTGTGAAAGACCAAATCACAACTATCCTACAATGGCTGTTGCCAACAATTTTAGAAACATTTTACCATAATGACCTTTTAAAAATGTATCCCCTTTGGTTTCGGAGGTTATCAAATTTTCCTTTGATTACTGTATATCCTTGATTTGGGCAAGAAGTAGTCTCAGATGCATATGGCACATGAAAGTGGAAACACTTCAGGAGTTTCAAAGTCTTTTGATTGGTTGAGTTATATAAGAGTCTCGGGAGACGTGTGTCACATTCTTTAACGTTCCACCTGGAAACAAAGATGCCATTGCGCTAAACCCCCTCACGAAAGAAAAAGCCGTTGTGTTTACAACTGTGACAACGATCACTTCTCCGGACCAACTAAACACTGGATTCTCAAAAGTATGTGAAATATTTTAAGTTCACAGCATGGAATCTTTAAAATATGTCCGAGAGTTTTACACACCGGCGACATTTTCATGCCCCAAAACGTGATGATGAACAAAACAAACTATTATTGGTTGTTTGACATGTCGGTCAGACAGCCTCATGGGCGGGCCTTGGCCAATGCTGCCATGGATTCCAGAAGGTCTGGCTACACAAGACTAGGCAAGAAGTAACATCTGTTCCTGAGTCCAGTTTGGTTTTCTTTTGTGTTGACATGTCTTACTATGGGCCATGGTTATTCCACTCTGTTAATTAAAAGGCTGTTTATATGCATATCCGCTAATTCTTCGAGAGAAGCACACATGTAAGAGGCTGACAAATAAAAGCTGTCAACATTTTTTCTTTTAAATCTTTATTTGAATATTGCAACATAATATTGCAGTCTACAATATTTCTATGAACAAATCTCTGACAGAGACCCCTCCCATATCAGCCAATCACTGTGTGCATAATTAGTAAGCATGCTGACATCATCCATAGCAACGAGGTCAACCCTGCCCTTACTTTTCTCTATTCCTTAGTTAACGTTTGTCTCAGCAGCTTTGTGAATAGGTTTTAAGAGGAAACTCTTAGCTAAGAACTTTTACCTTTATTTAGGAGATCTCTTTGTGGTAAGATGGTGATGTTTTGTGAAGACAGGCCCTGGATTCTACACCAGATCCAGTTTGTCTCAAAGTATAACATGTGAAAACAGATTGCAATATGTAGCACTAAATGTTTCAAACTGTTTTGTGCTACACTGTTTTCTTATGCCTTAATAAATTGCATGTTTAATATTCTTAGTGTTCTGTTATCATGTCGTAAATAAAAATTAAGAAAAGAAAAATTTGAATGACTTTTACTGTAAGAATGCCTTAAAACTTTTCAGTCCAATCAAATAATTTGTCAATAAAATTCTGTTTAAAAATTGTTAATATAACTTACAGTTAATTTGTCACACTTTAATCGTAGGTCAAGCTAAGAACATTGCATTGTGGAATACAGTATAATACAGCATGGTCTGTTGCATATTTCACAAATGTAAATGTAAAACATCTTGTTTAAATCAAAGCCATGTTATATAGTTCAGACTGGTTCACTATTATTATTATTCATTTGTTAACATTAGTTGACATAAACTAACAATAAAAACATACTTCTATAGCATTTATTAATCTTAGTTGATTCCAACATTTATTAATACAATATTAAAATGAAAAGTTAATCCATTATCAAGTATCAATTAATGTTAGTTAATGGACCTGAGCTATCATAGATTAACAATGAACAGTTGTATTTTTTAGAAGGTTAACAAAGATTAAACAATACTGTAACAAATGCAGTTCTCATTGTTAGTTAATGTTAATTCATGCATTAAATATAGCTTACTATAATTATTGTAAAGTGTTTTTTTATTTGAAGAATTAAGCACAGTTTCCCACACATTTACATAATCATTAAATAAAAAAATAAAAAAACTATGATGCAACAATGCCCAATAATAATTGGATTTTGATTTAAAAAAATGAAAATCAACCTAAACCTATAATTAAATCCAGTACAAAAATAGTTATATTGATACAATCGTATTATCAGTTTATTACAATCCTATTATTATCATCATATACATTGTTATTATAACACACACACACACACACACACACACACACACATATATATATATATATATTAAAATTATATTTCTTTCTTTTCTTTCCCTTTTCATTTTAACAGTTAAATGGATTTTCCCCCTTCTTTTTCAGTATCAGAGTGGTACATGTCCATCTGTAGGCTACAGCACTGTAGTGTTTTCTGAAAGGAAGGACACAGTGTACCCCTCCCCAGCCCTCTTCTCTGCAGTGTGTTTCTCTTCCCATTTCAGGTTGTCACATTTCTATTTATTTGTTTATTTGATTTTATTTTTGTGACAGGAGACCGCTGCTCACACAAACCAGCCAGCCAGCCAACCGAGCAGACACAAATATATTCAGAGCATTTAGTACCCTGGATTAATCGAATTATAATTTAATCATCTGATCAAACAGCAATTAGCATAATCACTTGTGGGGAACAGCTGATAGAGGGGAGAGAGCAACACATAATAAACCTCAGGCAACTGCCGCTCTAATGAGACATTTAACTGCTAAAACACACATCAAAAAGCAACATCTTCATGCTTTCTGGAGCTGAGACAGCTGTTATGAACTGATGGACCGTCATGTGTTTTAAATTCAGTGATTTAACATGGAAATCATTCTGAAAGGTGTATTCACTTATTTCAAAAACAATAAATAACGTCTATCCATTGTGCAAGCTATGAAAAAAGAATTATGTGACATAAAAAGGTATAATAACAATATGCAAAAATGAATGGTAACGTACTTACCAGAAAACTATTATCAAATAAATTAATTAAAATGATTAAAAAGCTTCTGACACTGTTTCAAAGAGATCCGATATAATTTCTTATAATTTTACAGCTGGAACACAAACTACAGTAAATATTTTTGTCAGAAACTTTTGTAAAATCTTAGAGAAAGACAAGTGGAAATCATATCAAGTCTTGTCTTGCTAATTCTGATATGGTTGCTAGCATTTTTACAGTGCAGTGATGAAGATGCTACAGGGGTATTTTCATTCTCTTAAGAGAATCCAACATAAATAATATTGGAATGAATAATAACAAGACAGTACCATGGCTGGGTCAAATGCATGTACACATCCTATATCAAATGCACATGTGCACAAGTCCATTCAATGAATAGCAGACAAAAGTGACAGTGCCCTGAAAGGGGACAGCTAAAAATATCAACAGTCAACTCGGTCATATCTTACAGTCTATGCCATGTTTAAAAATATATCACAATGTTAAGAAAGCAAGCTCTGGTCATTTGTCACCCTGTCACTATCTCTCACCTAGGTCAGAGATACATCAGCCTACTGTACATACATCTCTCTGGGTCATTTTAAAAATAACAAGACAGGGGCGCAGAGAAAGCACATGAATAGAGAGATTCATACTGGAGGTAAAAGTCATATGATGCTATTTTACAGATGGCATTGATGACAGAGCAATCCATTTGGTTGATGATATTAGGCAGATTTCATTTACAAATCTTGGAACGATTAAGCCTTAAAAAGGAGGATTTATTATTATTATTATTATTATTATCATCATCATCGTCATCATTATTACAAAATCCTTGTCCATTAGAAAAAGGAATCACCTATATTTTTTATTTTAAATACAAACTTATGCAATATAACCCTTATAATTTTATGATTTATATTGCGTGTGTTAAATAATAACAATAATTTATGATTTAAAGAGTGTTTTGAGAGCGTAGGCTAAAATAGGTGTTGATAAAAACATAAAAATGTAGATTGAAAATAGATAACTATTTAAAATGCAATTAATAATTTCCAAAGAAATCAATGTTAGGTTTTCACTGTAAAAACAAGCAAAAATACTTTAGTGACAGGCTTTTTCTAGACTTTTATAGATGAGAAACTTGCATTTTGCAGCCACATGTAAATATACTAGATAGTTAATTAAATTTAAATAAGAAACCTTGATGATTCCCTTAAATTTGCATTCATCAGAATCAAAATATTGTTTTAGCTATTTAAATTCATCTACAGCAGCATGAATAAAAATAACAATATATTATTTGAATAATAAAAATAATTAAGTAATAATAAAAAGTTCATAAATAGTAAATTAAACCACAGTTCATGCATAACGAATAAAACTGATATCATAATGTGACAGGACTATTATTTCTCCATGCCGTCCTCAAAATGACCTCTAAACATGTTTGTCCTCTGAAGAACAACCACGCCAATGGATTTCTCAGTCAGCAAATTTGGTCAATTTTAGCAATAGAGCTCATTGAAATAAAATTGTCCTATTGTATTTAGTGGTGGAGTTGTATTGACATCAACAACACTTTAAATTACAATCCATACCATTCATCTTAAAGTGTTAAAAACATTCTACAGCCCTTAAGTAAACACATTAAAACGGTGTAATTTAATATTATTCAAAGACAACCGGCGATATCAGTGATTAACATTAAAGTCAGTAAGTGGTTTGACTCATTCAAAGTCTCGTCTTGATGAAAATGTCCTGTTTAACCACAGAAGCTGAAGTATCTGATGCATGAATTGCATTAGTAAACAACTGAACAAAATGAGCAAAAAAAATCCTGTGTGCATTTGGGGAGGGGTGTTAAGGATGCTTACTCAGAATCTTTAAATAGGTAACAGAGGATTGCAGGGCACAGGTCTTACAGGACTGTCTAACAAACTTGAACAGATGGGCCTCTAATCAGCAAACTGCCTTAATTGCCCCCAATAGATGAACTCCCACCAAACACACAGTTCCACACAGCCAAATTTACTCCAATCATTCCTCACATTTCTCCTTAGACTCTTGAAGAAATCCCAGTTAAACATGAAATGAAGTCATTATTCTGATTATTTGTATAATTCTGTTAGTATAACAGTTACCGTCAGGACTGTATAGTCTCTGATAACAACAGCATGTTTTCATGCAGGATTTAGACGGATGAGATCATAATCTGTTATGCCTGCATGTGTTTTTGTGGACAACAAGTGACAGATTATCATTTTCAAGTAACAGATCTAAGGCGGTTACATTTCTTGTCCCACTCTTGTCTCCATTTATACTCAGATCTGTTTTGCTGTAAATCAAGGTGCCAAACATTCCCATTCCTGCTGATATTCTGTTATTAGCTATAGTTATAGCGATTGCATTTCTTTGCACAACATGGCTGTCGTGCACATGCTGCAGTTGTAGAGGATCTTTTTTATTTATTACAGAAAAAAACAATATATGTTAGATAATGCTGCACATATGAATAAAAGCACAATCTCTTAAAAAGTTAGAAATATTTTTTAAATCATAAAGACTGACATTAACAGGATTTTTTTTTTTCAATCTAATTTTGATGTATTTATTATTGAAAAGATTGATCTTTAATAAAATAACAATAGATAAATGCTAAGCAAACCTATAAGATTCCTCTTCAATCTGTGCCCTTTAATGTACGTCAGGGGTCACTCATTCACACAACGGCCTTATTTGATATGCGACTATGGCTCTAATAATAGACGTTTCCATAGTGACAGGCCAAGCAGCATGTAATAAACCTTCCAGACTAAAGGCTCGAATTTTCTAGAATACAGTTGCTTTCTGAGATGAGAAAGTGGCCACTTATAAAGGGAAGGTTGTTTATTCTTAGTTCAGACAAAAGGACACAGAACCGAGCTTACTTAGATAGTTATATTTGTAGCTGTTCCACAATGAATAAATTAACATATTAAGATGTCAGCATCTAATTTCAAATGAAGAATTACATTTTTAAAGACTGCACACTCATCAGATATGTGCTGATTTCATAAGAATACATGAACGGTAAAAAAAGAAGAAAAAAAAGAAAGCCAAAGCACATCCAGCAGGAGCAGGAAAGCTAGCGAGCGTCTCATTTCACTGTCTGCTCTGCTGGGCGCTGTTGACTGATGAGTTCTTACTGCTCTTTTATGAGTTTCAGCTGAGGAAGGGTGGCGCAATTTCAATTCAAAGTTATTACAGAATACATCTCAATATTTTTTATTTCATATTTGCCCCGAAGTGAGAAATGCCTCGGAGAGCTTCGTGTTTGGAGCTCAAACAGCAAGAGTAGGGGTGTATTTATCTCCCTTCTCTGAAGAGGAGGATTATTTCTGTTGTTTTCTGAGGGTGAGCTTTCGTAACATCCTCACTGCTTCAAAATGACTGCCATTCAAAGCTTCACATTGAGGACTCGTGCCAGCGTTTGTCAAATAGCCATTTTACATCAAATCCTCAAACCTTTTTTTTCAAAAGCACGGGTCTCTGTTCCTTTCTTTGCATCATGCAGTAACCTTCCCTCGACAATGTCTGTCTATCTGCATTTTTTCTAAGAAATAAGTCTATTTTCCCGTCTCGCTTCATTCTGTTTTTCCCTCCATGGCTCCCTCCTTACGTACACACCCTTCCATGTTTGCACCTACTGACCAGTTTAGCCGAATCACAGCTTTTTACTCTGGTGTGAAGGTGCAGAATTAAAAACAGGTAAGAAAGATAGGAAAATCATGCTTAAGGCACAATTGGCTTAAAAAAAATATAAAGACGGCTTTAAATTTCTTGCTGCACACACATGCATCCACGCAGGCGCAGTCCCTTAAGTACACACACATACACACAGTTATTAAGGCGTTGTGTGGTAATTTTCAGCTACTGCCCTGCATTTTTCTTATGAATCTTTTTTTTTTTCTTAAGGATTTTTGCATTACTGTTTCATTTTTATATGCTTCATATTAAAAAGTCTCACATTAGATATGCAATTTTGAAGAATGGTCAGCAAGATATTTAAAACAAACACAATCTTAAAAAATAGAGTAACAATATGATATGTTTTGTAAATACAGCTGTATGATTTGTGTTTTATCATATGAAAGGGATTAAATGAAATAAAGCAAATGGCTATTTTTTTTTCCACTGCTATCCACCCACTGTGAGGCTCAAGTGCACAACAGGGATGTGTTACAAAAATAACTGGATGTAATAACTTCATTTGACGCGCCCATCTTAAAATGTGTAAATATCCACAGCGTTAATTATCTGCCATCAAACGATTGTGCTTATTTAACAAACCAATTCAATACAATGCCCCAGATTATTAAAAAAATTATTTAAAAAAAAATAAAGCCTTTATCAAATAAACAAATTCTTGCCGTCCATAATTAAATTAAACTAAGTTGATTTAAAACAGTTATACGGATGGGGGAGGGCGCAGCACACATAACCAATATTAAATACGTCAGTCATTGTGGATAAAAAGGAAATGAATAAATAAGACCTTTAAAATAGGATGTGCAACATTACTGAAAACGAAAAGCGCATGGATGAGTAGCTTCTACAACACTCAGTGAGATAAACAAGAAGTCACATTCATTAACATTTCCCCATGCGTAAAACAACCGACAAGAAACCTGTGCAATACCTGCCGGAGGCCCCTCTGTGTGCACAGGAATCATTATAGGGAGCTTTTGCAGTACGCAGTGCTTATATAGCGCTGGCATCATCAAAGCCATTAATGTGACTAATAAGGTTTTTTTATATTTTTATTTTTTAGAAATGATTAGAGGAGGAAAAACCTCTCAGCCTAGGTGAGCACCCGTGGCACCAATCAAAACCCTGAAATGAATTTGCATACAGTACACCCTTTCCAGAATGTCCTGATGAGAGTAAATGAAGTTTGAAATTACAGGAGAGAAGAAGAAAAAATCAAGACTAACCATTCAGGATGCTCTGGAGAAAGATGAATGCCAATATCCACATGCCCCGCTGCGTTCAATCCCCAAGCTAGATTTTCCTCTTTTCACTCCGCACACTTTGTCCACTGCTTTCTCCTGATCTCCCACTCAGAATGCCAACGGTAAGGTTAAAACAAAAGCCAGTCCAGATTTCCCGTGCCAGCGACTTGAATGGATCTCCACCGTGCGTATTATGTGTGCGCTTTTGCGCCAGGTCGTTGCGCATGAAGGATGTGCGGGTGTTCTAGTGTGATTGTCTTGGTTAAAGCTCGGATGCTCTCCGGATGCTGCTGTGCTTCAGGGGGGGATGCTGGATACTGGATGCAGGTGCGATGCTGATTCAGGAGCGTCTTTCAACAGAGCAAGTGGTGATGCGAAGGAGAAAGAAAACTTTCAAAGCAAAAGCAACGGCGCCGTTCAAGTGTGTCATTTAAACCAAGGGCAACCAAGTATTTTTGAAAAAAAGGGAAGAAAGGGAACTAAACAGGGGAGAGTAAATCATAGATGTTTAATCAGAAATGGGAATGGAAAGAAAGTCCGGAGAAGCTGAAGCGGCAGGAACAAAGGTGAGATCCCAGAATCAGACCATCTTCTTGAGCACCTCTCGCCGTCCAGCAGGCTGCAAGCAGGCGCATCTTCCTCCTGCGTGGCGCTTTAATCGCATTGGTTCGTGTGCTGCTAACCCTCTCTGCCTCTGAGCATTAGAGAATAACCCTCTCTCTCTCCCCTGCCTCCACAGCCCGGCTCACTGCTCACTGCCTTAAAGGAGCCGAGACACTCCTCTGAAGGATGAGGGGGACACACCTATTTCAGGTGCGCACTTAGTATGACAGACGGGGAGAAAGTCCAGCGCGCTGTCTTCTCTCGAGAATCTTTGTTAGCAGTATGTCAAAGACATTCTCCAAGCATTTTTAGGTTAGTTCAAATTAAACTTCTTAACCAAAGTGTACTTTTTTTCGCGATGAATTCCGTGTGTATTAGGTTTGAGGAGCGTTCCGAGTCCACTGAATACATTTTTTAATAACTTAATAATAACTTAACTTTAATAACTTGCCTTTTATTCAGAGGTGTATAAAACGTTATGTCCGTCTAAATTCAGAATATACCACAAATAGCTTTTTTGGTTTAGCATACGTGAAAGAAACTCGTCTCTGCTGGTCGTCGAGCCATTTATTAACCATATATGTTCATATGACGTTACTGCATATAGTCAGTATTCTTATCTTTTTTTTAAACCGATCACTCTTTTCGTTAAACAATTAAAGCAGTAGAACTGTTGGTTTTTACAAGTACGAATATGTTCATAATGACTTTATGATGTATTTAAAAAATATCATGACATCACAGTAAGGGACTAAACATGATGTCTTAAATATCAAACTCTTTCTAATTGTGGAAATGTCACAGCATCATTTTGAACAGAATGTGCAGGGGCAAAGAGAAATTTTAAATTTAAATTTTAAATTTTAAATTTAAATTTTTAAATTAAATAAATAATAAAGTGAAGTCAAGTGACATACAGCCAAGTATGGTGACCCATACTCAGAATTCGTGCTCTGCTTTTAACCCATACAAAGTGCACACACACAGAGCAGTGATAACACACACACACTGTGAACACACACCCAGAGCAGTGGGCAGCCATTTATGCTGCGGCGCCCGGGGAGCGGTTGGGGGTTCAGTGCCTTGCTCAAGGGCACCTAAGTCGTGGTATTGAAGGTGGAGAGAGAACTGTACATGCACTCCCCCCATCTACAATTCCTGCCGGCCCGAGACTTGAACTCACAACCTTTCGATTGTGAGTCCAACTCTCTAACTATTAGGCCATGACTTCCCACAAAATGAATAAATGAATAAAACGTCATTTTAAGGAGGGTGAATAACTTATAGACCTATGCATTGGTATCTGTTCAATTGTTATTTATAGCAGACTGATAAAAAAAAATAATAATACCTTGGTTGGAAAACAATGCAATTATGGTACACATGATCTAAAACAACACCTCACCTCTCTTCTATAAGAAGCACACCTGTAACAACAACGCTCCATGACAAAGAGGATCTCTTGTTCTCCTGAGATACCAATTCCCTAAACTCTGCTGTTTGGAAATCATGTTCTTCTGATGTGTTTTAAAATTATTTGTGCTATGCAACATCACAACACCATTGCAACAACGCCACCATTCAACTGGACAGAATAATGAATGTGTTGCGTTCTCAGTGCAACACAATTTTCTTTTATGATCATATGCATGTTGGAGATCATCTAAATTAAAAATCTTCTTCAAGATACTACTGAACCAATTGTTGGACATTGTTATACAATGGTATTTGCATAAAATATTTTTCATTAGATTATCTGTTAAATCTGGAGATTTATCCAGATTAACACAAGAACACAGGAACATGAGAAGAGTCGCGATACAAAGAGAAAAATCAGAAGTTATATCGTCAACAGAATTTTTAAAGGGGACCATGCATTTTCTAGCACACATATAAATAAAAGAAAAACAAGACATATAATGATATCATTAAAGGAGAATAAAATTTATGTAAAGAACAAAGTTCAGTGAAAGTGCAATTTTCTGGTCCAGTCTCCCTAAAATTCTATGCATGACTGGGCAGTCTTTCCAATGGCTGTATATCAAGAAGTGGATGAATCCAAGTACTTAACTCTATAGGGTTTAGTTGGTGTAACATTGGCTTAACTTTTTCACCTGTCATTGACATTTTTTGAGTTTAGATACCCCTCCCCTGTAAGATAGCTTGAGACTGTGTAAATAGCATAACAAAACACTGTTATTTTCTGTACTCAAAATAACAGGTAAAGGTCAAATCCAACCCTAATTAAGATTTTTCATGCTTATTTATTATATGGAAATTACAATCATATCAGAGATATATATATATATTGAATTACTTCATTTATTATATAAAAACACTGTAACAGAACTTAACATAAACATATTTATACAGTTCTCCTTCAGGTCTTCTAATTATACTGTCATTTAATTCCAACCAGATATGACTTGAATGATTTTTCCCTCCTCTGTAGGATACATTGAAGAAAACAGCCGCCTTTATGTGAAGTACATTTAGGACAAGGCCATCTGGATAACTTACTGTGTGAAAAGCGCTATTGACTGCTATTGATATGATGCTGCTATCATGTTATAAATCAGAGTACAATATATCCTCAGTATACATAAAGGTAACATTCAATCACAATGCAAGCAATGACGTGCACTCGTCATTGCTTGCATTGTGATTGAATGACAAGTGCAAATAGTGATACATGCAAAATAGTAGGATTTTCAAAATAGTAGTGTAAATAGTAGTTACATTCTATTTGCACTGTTAGATGCTATATATACATTTTTTATCTAATATATCTATTTATAAGTAATGTGAACAAATTAAGAAGTCATAGAAACGAATTTTTAATTTGTGGCATAGTATATTGTATTTATATTTCCTGCATGTTATGTGTGGTGCTTATTTTCAGTGTAACACATTTTCATATTAATGCACTCTTCCCAAACTTTTGTTTAGGGCACCATTTATACCCCAAATTTTCAACTAACTATTTTGCAAACCTATATTATGTGTTCAGGCTCAAAACCTAATATTCACCCAATCCCAATTCCTAGTCACTCAAGTTGTATTAAATCAAATGATGTCCAGATTTCAGATTTTGTTTTAGTAAAGAATTGTAATCAAATCAAACCAAATATTTCCACCAAAAAAAAAAACAATAAATAAATAAATAAAACAGTATCCTGACTTGTGTTTCAGGTTTTACAGTAGTATTGAGAGCTACTTTCACTCAAATTACAATATTCCACTCTTCTGTCATAATCAACCTTTTCAATGTACACATACTTGACAGTCATTGAGTCAGTCCTGGTAAGACGGCCCTTTTGTTTTGACAACTCTGCTGAGGCCTAGTGTTCCCTTACAACCAAACACACACCGAACACACACCGTGTGTCTATCGGCAGCCAAAATGTCAGCCCACTGACTTCTAGACATCCTGCAGAGGATCGGGTTCCACTTTCACTACACTGCCCATTAGCCAGGAATAGATCCGTCTAGAGCAACGCCATATGATCTCTTTTGTTACCTTAAACAATAGAGGCAATAAAGACATGAGGCACGTGTGGAGAACCAAATATAACAAAGTGTAAAGTTATCCACAGGCTGTATCATCACTAATGCACTATTCACAAATACAACCCGAATTCCGGAAAAGTTGGGACGTTTTTTAAATTTTAATAAAATGAAAACTAAAAGACTTTCAAATCACATGAGCCAATATTTTATTCACAATAGAACATAGATAACATAGCAAATGTTTCAACTGAGAAAGTTTACAATTTTATGCACAAAATGAGCTCATTTCAATTTTGATTTCTGCTACAGGTCTCAAAATAGTTGGGACGGGGCATGTTTACCATGGTGTAGCATCTCCTTTTCTTTTCAAAACAGTTTGAAGACGTCTGGGCATTGAGGCTATGAGTTGCTGGAGTTTTGCTGTTGGAATTTGGTCCCATTCTTGCCTTATATAGATTTCCAGCTGCTGAAGAGTTCGTGGTCGTCTTTGACGTATTTTTTGTTTAATGATGCGACAAATGTTCTCTATAGGTGAAAGATCTGGACTGCAGGCAGGCCAGGTTAGCACCCGGACTCTTCTACGACGAAGCCATGCTGTTGTTATAGCTGCAGTATGTGGTTTTGCATTGTCCTGCTGAAATAAACAAGGCCTTCCCTGAAATAGACGTTGTTTGGAGGGAAGCATATGTTGCTCTAAAACCTTTATAAACCTTTCAGCATTCACAGAGCCTTCCAAAACATGCAAGCTGCCCATACCGTATGCACTTATGCACCCCCATACCATCAGAGATGCTGGCTTTTGAACTGAACGCTGATAACATGCTGGAAGGTCTCCCTCCTCTTTAGCCCGGAGGACACGGCGTCCGTGATTTCCAACAAAAATGTCAAATTTGGACTCGTCTGACCATAAAACACTATTCCACTTTGAAATAGTCCATTTTAAATGAGCCTTTGCCCACAGGACACGACGGCGCTTCTGGACCATGTTCACATATGGCTTCCTTTTTGCATGATAGAGCTTTAGTTGGCATCTGCTGATGGAACGGCAGATTGTGTTTACCGACAGTGGTTTCTGAAAGTATTCCTGGGCCCATTTAGTAATGTCATTGACACAATCATGCCGATGAGTGATGCAGTGTCGTCTGAGAGCCCGAAGACCACGGGCATCCAATAAAGGTCTCCGGCCTTGTCCCTTACGCACAGAGATTTCTCCAGTTTCTCTGAATTTTTTGATGATGTTATGCACTGTAGATGATGAGATTTGCAAAGCCTTTGCAATTTGACGTTGAGGAACATTGTTTTTAAAGTTTTCCACAATTTTTTTACGCAGTCTTTCACAGATTGGAGAGCCTCTGCCCATCTCTACTTCTGAGAGACTCTGCTTCTCTAAGACAAAGCTTTTATAGCTAATCATGTTACAGACCTGATATCATTTAACTTAATTAATCACTAGATGTTCTCCCAGCTGAATCTTTTCAAAAATGCTTGCTTTTTTAGCCATTTGTTGCCCCCGTGCCAACTTTTTTGAGACCTGTAGCAGGCATTAAATTTTAAATGAGGTAATTAAGTGGATAAAAGTGTAAAATTTCTCAATTTAAACATTTGCTACGTTATCTATGTTCTATTGTGAATAAAATATTGGCTCATGTGATTTGAAATTCCTTTAGTTTCCATTTTATTAAAATTTAAAAAACGTCCCAACTTTTCCGGAATTCGGGTTGTACATTCAAATACAGATTGCTCAGCATAAAATATAAGCAATGTCCATGTTGATGAGTGGGGCGGGGCCGAGAGCCATAGGAACGGAGCGAGGCCGGTGGAGTGATTAGGAAATGAGTGTCACCTGCTCCACTCACCGGTTTCGAGTCCCACGGAGGAGATCGGAAGGATACAAAAAAGGAGCGATTAAATCTATGTCTTTTGTTATTAAAGATTTATTTGAATGTCCGCCGGTTCTCGCATCCTTCTTCCTGAGATCATGAAGTTTTTATATTGTTACACTGGTGCTGAAACCCGGAAGGAAGGAGGGATGTGCTGCCGAAGATCCCTCGCTGCTGTGGTGAATCCACGGTGCCATCGAGCAGGGCGTAGCAGTCTGGTGCCATGGACGCTCGAGGCGGTGGACTGGAGTGAGTTGCCAGGGACAGACGAACTCACTGCTGGCCTCCCGCGATGTGGAGGGGCGGCTGCTGTCTGTGAGGAAGTGGAGGAGTCGGCGCCGTTCGCCAAGCGGAGGAGCAGTCGCCATCTACCGGGTGGCGGAGGAGTGTCGTGCCGTCCACCGAGGGCCATTCAGTGCTGCCGCCAGGCACCGCGGAAGAGTTCACACAGCTGGTGGAGGGCCGAACGGCAGTGTGTTTGGGAACCGGAATTTTTTCTTTTTTCTTTTCTCCTCTCTCATCTCTGTCACTCCTCATCCTTCAATCTCCTTTTCTCTTGCCTCATCTGTCCTACCCCCAGGTTCCCGCAGGTCACTGTGAGTGGTCCCCCCAGAGGAAGGGGAGGGGGGAGTAGAGCGCAGTCTTGTGGGTACCACCAGGCCTCCGATGGGGGTATGTGAAGAGTGTGGCAGGGCCAAGAGCTGTGGGAATGGAGCGAGGTTGGTGGAGGGATTTGGAAATGAGCGACACCTGCTCCACTCACCGGTCTCGAGTCCCACGGAGGAGATCGGAAGGATACAAAAGAGGAGTGACGAAAGTGAAGGACGAGAGAGGACCAGGCTTGGGTTTTATTTTGTGTTTGGTTTTGTTTGTGCGGGGCTGTCGCGCTGTTTTTGTTTATTTTTATCATTGAAGCTTTGTGTGAAAATCCGCCGGTTCCCGCCTCCTTCTTCCTGTGAATATGGAGTTTTTTTATTGTTACAGTCCATAAATATAGTGTCAGAATTGGCTGGGTCTTCTTAGGGGCTTATCAGACCCCACAGTAGTTCAAGAATATGACCATGACTTGTCATTGAATTCACAGATGGCATGTACAAATACACATACAATACCAGTCAAAAGTTTTTAAACAGTAAGGTTTTAAAAGTTTTTTTTTTTTCAAGAAGTCTCTTCTGCTCACCAAGCCTGCATTTATTTGATCCAAAGTACAGCAAAAACAGTCAAATTTTGAATATTTACTATTTGAATATATTTTAAAATGTAATTTATATTATATATTAATATATAGATACATTATTTATTCAACACTCATGTTGTTCCAAACGTGTATAGTTACTTTTTTCTATGCAACAGAGAATTTTTATACAACACAATCTTTCCATACAATAATAGCTTATTGCAACCCTATTTTCACGCGTCTCTTGAGCAGGGTACGAGGAGACAAGAAATTCTTCAAATAACACAGTCTTTTTTGCTCAAAACACATAGGTAATGCTGAAAACACAGAATGATATTCAAGACCGGACACCAAAGACAGAGTCGGGCTTTCTGGGATGGTACTCAAATGGTTCAGTTCATACTTAGAAGGGAGAGGTTATTATGTGAGTAAGCTTGTATATGCTCCCAGTAAGTCAAATAATGAGAAAGAACCAAATTGCCTATCACAGCTATACCTATTTTTGTGTTAAATGAGAAAGTATCAAGTAGATAGTATACATTGTAGCTTTAGAAAGAAATATTTTATTTGATTCAAAATAAAATTTAGTACACATAAACATTTACAGTAGGCTACAATGGCCTAACATAAATTATGGAACATAAAAGAAGATAATTTGAAAAACATCTCATAAAAAAACTAAACCCCGCTGTGTTTCTAGGAGACACACAACAATACTGCTTTGAGCAAAAATACATAATATCGTGTTATATAACACAATATCAACTTTTTATTAACTGAAAAAAAAAACACCTTTTGGGGGCATTTTTTGGGCACTATTTACTCTCTATAAATAATTGCATTTATGGATGTGTTGCCCTGGGCCAGTGCATTAACTTTTCAGGGTTTTGCACTGTCACTTTGTTTTATGTTTTTGTTTCTTGTGTCTAGTGTCAGCACATGGCCTTGTTAGTTATTTTCTCGGCCATGTGCTCCTTTAGCCCCTCCTCCTTGTTTCCTCTTTACCACACCCTCCTGTTAGCCTAATTGGTCTAGTTGTGCTCACCTGTCCCTCATGTATTTTCCTCCCTATTTATAGTGCACCTTACCCTTTTGTGTTTGCTGGTCTGTGGTCATTCTCACTCCCCTCTGTCTCTGCAAGTGGATTAATATCGGTCCGTGTCTCCCTGTCTTGTTCCCTTGTTTTGTCTAGTCCTTGGAAGTCGTGGCCTAATGGTTAGGGAGTCGGACTCCCAATCGAAAGGTTGTGAGTTCGAGTCCCGGGCCGGCAGGAATTGTGGGTGGGGGGAGTGCATGTACAGTTCTCTCTCCACCTTCAATACCACGACTTAGGTGCCCTTGAGCAAGGCATCGAACCCCCAACTGCTCCCCGGGCGCCGCAGCATAAATGGCTGCCCACTGCTCCGGGTGTGTGCTCACAGTGTGTGTGTGTGTGTTCACTGCTCTGTGTGTGTGCATTTCGGATGGGTTAAATGCAGAGCACAAATTCTGAGTATGGGTCACCATACTTGGCTGAATGTTACTTCACTTCACTTCACTTCACTTGTAATTCCATGTTCTTGTCTTGCTCCTTGTTTTAGTAATTTGTTTGTTCTTGGCTTTTGCTTTTATTTGTAATTTTATTTAGTTTTTCTAGTCTTGATTCTTGGTTTAGTTTGATTATTCTGAGTTGGTTAAATTGGTAATTTCTTATTTTTGCTACTTAACCTTTTATTAGTTCATTTAATTTGTGTTTTTGTGGAGCTTTGTCCTGTCTAGTCTTGTTCGAGTTCCTGACCCGTCCCCATGTGTCCTGCCCTGGTTCTACCTTCCTGACATTTGGTCTGTCAGTCAGTGGTCAACAAGCTCCTGAGCTCTATTCTATGGTGCCTTGTGTGGTTTTCTCTATCAGCCTGGTCTTGCTGTCCCCTCTGTTGCCAAAGTATTCTGCCAGTTTTTTCCTGAAGCCTTCCCAGTGGCCTTCCCTAGCTGTTCCTGTTGTGGTATCTTGTGCACTTCACCACCCTCTTGTATCAGTCTCTTGTCTATAAACCCTTGTTCTATCTCACTGCAATTGGGTTCTCCTTCCTAGATCCCTGACATTACGGAACAGCCTAACTCAGGACCCAGCAGATGAGCTTCACTACTCCAGGTTTGGTTTTGTTTTTTCTAGTGAATTTTTGCCCTGGTTTATTAATCCTGTCTTGTCAGATACCCCTGACATGATGTGATCACTGCCAGCACCTGTGGGTCAGTCCCAGGCTTTTTTTTTTTTTTTTTTTACCAAATTTGCTGCAGCTACCCCCGATCTAGTCAAGTTCGTACCAAGTCCTCCCTGGAGGGCAGTTCGTCAGTCCCCGAGGCTGTTCAGGAGTCAGTTCTTGAGTTTCTTCCTGTGGACCAGGAGGGTTTTCAATAGCCCCCAAGGGGCGTCCTCAGTCAATTTTGGAACCTGGTCTACAGGTGGCTAGTTCTGTGGCCTTATCAGAACCTCAAGTCACAGTCACAAGGGTATTCTTCCTAACCTCTTGGCCTATTTGACTTTGTTACTGAAGTTATACCAGAGACCATTCTAGATTTTCATCTCACACCATCAGATGTCTACCCTGTCAGTCGTGTGTCCAGAGATCACTCCGGTCATGTCCACAGAAAACATTCCTGTCAGTTGTGTGTCAAGTCCCCCAGAGATCTCTCCTGTCATGTCCACAGATGTTGTCAAGTGTCCAGAGATCACACCTTCAGAGGTTGTCCCTACCTATTTTGTCCGTCTGGCCATACAAATTGTTCCTGTCTTGTTACGCCTACAGAGTTTGTTCCCGCCAGTTGGGTCATGGCCATAGAGGGTGTTTCTGCCTGTCAAATTATGGCCATATAAAATGTTCCTGTTATGTCCTCGGAGGTAGTCCTTGCCAGTTGGGTCATGGCCATAGTTCCTATAGTCGAGTCCTCAAGTCTTGTTCCTACCAGTCTTGTTCCTTCCTGCCTGTCCTGTCAGACCTACAGTGGTCATTCCTGCCTGTTGGGGCATGGCCTTAGACTGTGTTCCTACCGGTCAAGTAATGGTAATATAAAGTGTTCCTGTCCGTCCTGTTATGTCCTCTGAGGTCGTCTTTGCCCGTTGGATCATGGCCATGGAGATGTGTCAATGTCACCTTTATTTATATAGCGCTTTAAACAAAATACATTGCGTCAAAGCAACTGAACAACATTCATTAGGAAAACAGTGTCAATAATGCAAAAATCATAGTTAAAGGCAGTTCATCATTGGATTCAGTTATGTCATCTCTGTTCAGTTAAATAGTGTCTGTGCATTTATTTGCAATCAAGTCAACGATATCGCTGTAGATGAAGTGTCCCCAACTAAGCAAGCCAGAGGCGACAGCGGCAAGGAACCGAAACTCGATCGGTGACAGAATGGAGAAAAAAACCTTGGGAGAAACCAGGCTCAGTTGGGGGGCCAGTTCTCCTCTGACCAGACGAAACCAGTAGTTCAATTCCAGGCTGCAGCAAAGTCAGATTGTGCAGAAGAATCATCTGTTTCCTGTGGTCTTGTCCTGGTGCTCCTCTGAGACAAGGTCTTTACAGGGGATCTGTATCTGGGGCTCTAGTTGTCCTGGTCTCCGCTGTCTTTCAGGGATGTAGAGGTCCTTTCTAGGTGCTGATCCACCATCTGGTCTGGATACGTACTGGATCCGGGTGACTGCAGTGACCCTCTGATCTGGACACAGACTGGATCTGGTGGCCACGGTGACCTCGGAACAAGAGAGAAACAGACAAATATTAGCGTAGATGCCATTCTTCTAATGATGTAGCAACTACATAGGGTGTTATGGGAAGTGTTTCCGGTTCCGGTTTACCTAATTAATGCAGCCTAAAAATCCTTTAACGGATTTGGATAATAAAAGCATATTAGTATGTTATGTGTATGCCAGGTTAAAGAGATGGGTCTTTAATCTAGATTTAAACTGCAAGAGTGTGTCTGCCTCCCGAACAATGTTAGGTAGGTTATTCCAGAGTTTGGGCGCCAAATAGGAAAAGGATCTGCCGCCTGCAGTTGATTTTGATATTCTAGGTATTATCAAATTGCCTGAGTTTTGAGAACGTAGCGGACGTAGAGGATTATAATGTAAAAGGAGCTCATTCAAATACTGAGGTGCTAAACCATTCAGGGCTTTATAAGTAATAAGCAATATTTTAAAATCTATGCGATGCTTGATAGGGAGCCAGTGCAGTGTTGACAGGACCGGGCTAATATGGTCATACTTCCTGGTTCTAGTAAGAACTCTTGCTGCTGCATTTTGGACTAGCTGTAGTTTGTTTACTAAGCGTGCAGAACAACCACCCAATAAAGCATTACAATAATCTAACCTTGAGGTCATAAATGCATGGATTAACATTTCTGCATTTGACATTGAGAGCATAGGCCGTAATTTAGATATATTTTTGAGATGGAAAAATGCAGTTTTACAAATGCTAGAAATGTGGCTTTCTAAGGAAAGATTGCGATCAAGTAGCACACCTAGGTTCCTAACTGATGACGAAGAATTGACAGAGCAACCATCAAGTCTTAGACAGTGTTCTAGGTTATTACAAGCAGAGTTTTTAGGTCCTATAATTAACACCTCTGTTTTTTCAGAATTTAGCAGTAAGAAATTACTCGTCATCCAGTTTTTTATATCGACTATGCAATCCATTAGTTTTTCAAATTGGTGTGTTTCACCGGGCTGCGAAGAAATATAGAGCTGAGTATCATCAGCATAACAGTGAAAGCTACCACCATGTTTCCTGATGATATCTCCCAAGGGTAACATATAAAGCGTGAAGAGTAGCGGCCCTAGTACTGAGCCTTGAGGTACTCCATACTGCACTTGTGATCGATAGGATACATCTTCATTCACTGCTACGAACTGATGGCGGTCATATAAGTACGATTTAAACCATGCTAATGCACTTCCACTGATGCCAACAAAGTATTCAAGTCTATGCAAAAGAATGTTGTGGTCAATTGTGTCAAACGCAGCACTAAGATCCAATAAAACTAATAGAGAGATACACCCACGATCAGATGATAAGAGCAGATCATTTGTAACTCTAAGAAGAGCAGTCTCAGTACTATGATACGGTCTAAATCCTGACTGGAAATCCTCACATATACCATTTTTCTCTAAGAAGGAATATAATTGTGTGGATACCACCTTTTCTAGTATCTTGGACAGAAAAGGGAGATTCGAGATTGGTCTATAATTAACTAGTTCTTTGGGGTCAAGTTGTGGTTTTTTGATGAGAGGCTTAATAACAGCCAGTTTGAAGGTTTTGGGGACATATCCTAATGACAATGAGGAATTAATAATAGTCAGAAGAGGATCTATGACTTCTGGAAGCACCTCTTTCAGGAGCTTAGATGGTATAGGGTCTAACATACATGTTGTTGGTTTAGATGATTTAACAAGTTTATACAATTCTTCCTCTCCTATGGTAGAGAATGAGTGGAACTGTTCCTCAGGGGGTCTATAGTGCACTGTCTGATGTGATACTGTAGCTGACGGCTGAATGGTTGCAATTTTATCTCTAATAGTATCGATTTTAGAAGTAAAGTAGTTCATAAAGTCATTACTGCTGTGGTGTTGGGAAATGTCAACACTTGTTGAGGCTTTATTTTTCGTTAATTTAGCCACTGTATTGAATAAATACCTGGGGTTATGTTTGTTTTCTTCTAAAAGAGAAGAAAAGTAATCGGATCTAGCAGTTTTTAATGCTTTTCTGTAGAATATGTTACTTTCCCGCCAAGCAATACGAAATACCTCTAGTTTTGTTTTCCTTCAGCTGCGCTCCATTTTTCGGGCTGCTCTCTTTAGGGTGCGAGTATGCTCATTATACCATGGTCTCAAACTGTTTTCCTTAACCTTCCTTAAGCGTAAAGGAGCAACTTTATTTAATGTGCTAGAAAAGAGAGAGTCCATAGTTTCTGTTACATCATCAAGTTGTTCTGAGGTTTTGGATATGCTAAGGAATTTGGTTACATCAGGAAGATAACTTAAAAAGCAGTCTTTTGTGTTAGAAGTGATGGTTCTTCCATACTTGTAACAAGAAGTAGAATTTACAATTTTGGCTATATGAATTTTGCAAAGAACTAAATAATGATCTGAGATATCATCACTTGGCTGAATAATTTCAACAACATCAACATCAATTCCATGTGACAGTATTAAATTTAGAGTATGATTTCGAAAATGAGTAGGTCCTGAAACGTGTTGTCTAACACCAATAGAGTTCAGAATGTCTATAAATGCTAATCCCAATGCATCGTTTTCATTATCAACATGGATATTAAAATCACCAACTATTAAAACTTTATCTGCAGCCAGAACTAACTCGGATGTAAAATCACCAAACTCTTTAATAAAGTCTGTATGGTGCCCTGGTGGCCTGTATACAGTAGCCAGTACAAACATAACAGGGGATTTATCATTAACATTTGTTTCTTTGGATAATGTTATATGAAGTACCATTACTTCAAACGAGTTATACTTGAAGCCTGCCCTCTGAGAAATCCTGAAAACGTTGTTATAAATTGAAGCAACACCTCCACCTTTGTCTTTTAGACGTGGCTCATGTTTATAACAGTAATCTTGGGGGGTGGACTCATTTAAAATAATGTAATCATCAGGTTTTAGCCAGGTTTCTGTCAAACAGAGTACATCTATATTATGATCAGTGATCATATTATTTACAAAAAGTGTTCTGATATTCAATAAGCCAAGCTTTATCATTTGTTTATCCATATTGCTTCTGTTTTTTATTTGTTGAACCTCAATTAAATTGTTAATCTTAACTTGGTTTGGACGTTTTTTGTATTTTCTAGTTGGGGGAACAGACACAGTCTCTATAGTGTGATATCTAGGTGAAAGAGTCTCTATGTGCTGAGAATTAACTGACCTCTGTGACGGGAGGCAGCTAGCAGACGGTCGGTTTAGCCAGTCTGTCTGCTTCGTGACCTGGGCCCCAGTTAGTCAAGTATAAACACTAAGACTATTTGCCATATTTCTAGAGAGAAGAGTGGTGCCACCCCAGGAGGGATGAAGACCATCTCTTTTAAACAGGTCAGGTCTGCCCCAAAAGCTCGTCCAATTGTCTATGAAACCTATGTTATTCTGTGGGCACCACTTAGACATCCAGCCATTGAGTGATGACAATCTGCTATGCATCTCATCACCACGGTAAGCAGGGAGCGGACCAGAGCATATTACAGTGTCTGACATCGTGCTTGCAAGTTCACACACCTCTTTAATGTTATTTTAGTGATCTCCGACTGGCGAAGTCGAACATCATTAGCGCCGGCATGAATAACAATCTTACTGTATTTACGTTTAGCATTAGCCAGCACTTTTAAATTTGCCAAGATGTCAGGCGCTCTGGCTCCCGGTAAACATTTGACTATGGTGGCTGGTGTCTCTATATTCACGTTCTGTACAATAGAATCACCAATAACTAGAGCACTTTCATCAGGTTTCTCAGTGGGTGCATCACTGAGTGGGGAGAACCTGTTTAATGTTTTGATCGGAACAGAAGAGCGGTGTTTTGACCCACGACTACGCTGCCTCACCGTCACCCAGTTGCCCTGCTGCTGGGGCTCTGTTTCCAGAACCGAACAATGTACAGGAATCCCTGAGCTAGACGCATCCAAAGCCATATCTAGAGCCCTAACATTTTTACTGTCCTCAATTAAAGTTTCGATGCGTGTCTCTAATTCTGAAATCTTCTCTGTCAGCCTAACTATTTCCCTGCATTTATCACATGTGAATCCCTCATCAGCGACAGAGATAGATAAACTGTACATGTGGCAAGAGGTGCAAGAAACAATGATAGGAGAAGCCATTACTCACCGTGCTTGATGAAAATTCTTACTGCGGTTGTTTGATGAACTTGTGAAAAACTGGAGCGAGGGAGAGTAGAAAAGAAAACCGCGATAGGTTCGAATGAAAACGCTAATGACAAGCTAACGAGTGCTAACGCTTTGCAGGTGTACTGCACTCACGGATATAAAATAAAAGTGAACGATCAAAGTTAATCTGATAAGATTGATCGATAATATCAGAAATATGGTGTGAATTAAGTTATATTTTACCACTTTAAAAACAGAGAGTGATAGTAAGATAAAGATTCTAGAGAAAAAAATAAAATAAAAACAGCTACACGGAGCTACAATTTGCTACAGAAGGCCAACAGGAAGTAGAGAAAACACTGTCGAACAGCGACACCCCAACACCCCATGTGTTCCCTTTTGTCTTGTCAAGCCCACGGAGGTTGTTCCTGCTAGAAGTTGTGCCCACTGAGATCATACCAGACCAGCTGTCTGCTGCTTCTGATGAGTCCCTTGGAGGATGTTCCTACTAGTTGTCAGCCATCTGAAGACCCCATCCTATCCATTTTGTCCCATCCTTGAAGATTGTTCCTGTTTGTCTTGTTAAGCCCACGGAGGTTGTTCCTGCTAGAAGTTGCACTCACTGAAGTCATATTGGATCCGCTAACTGTTGCTTCTAACGAGTCCATCAGAGTGCGTTCCAGCTGTTTCACCTGTGGAGGCTGTCCCCAAGTATACTACTCTCCCTGTCATGACCTCTGAAGATGTTCCTGTACAGTCTGCCCAAGCCCAGTGGTAACCGCTTATGATGCTGACTTTCACCCCACCATCAGAGTGGACGCCAGGAGGCGTCCATTGGGATGGGGGTAATGTCAGGGTTTTTCACTGTTCTATGTTTCTTGTGTCTCGTGTCAGCACATGGCCTTGTTTTCTCGGCCGTGTGCTCCTTTAGCCCCTCCTGTTAGCCTAATTGGTTTAACGGTGCTCCCCTGTCCCTCATGTATTTTCCTCCCTGTTTATAGTGCACCTTACCCTTGTGTCTGCTGGTCCGTGGTCATTCTCACCCCCTCTGTCTCTGTCTGTGGAAGTGGCTTAATATTGGTCTGTCTCCCTGTCTGGTTGTTCTTGTGCCCTTGTTTTGTCTAGTCCTTGTAATTCCATGTTCTTGTCTTGCTCCTTGTTTTAGTAATTTTGTTTTTTTTCTTGCCTTTTTGCTTTAATTTTAATATTTCGTTTTTCTAGTCTTTATTCTTGGTTTGTTTTATACAGAGTTGGTTAAATTGGCAATTTCTTTTTCTGCGACTTAACCTATTAGGGTTTTTTCCCTCTTCTTGAGTTTAATTTGTGTTTTTGTGGAGCTTTGTGGTGTCTTGTTCCTGACCTGTCCCCATGTGTCCTGCCCTGGTTCTACCTGCCTGGCATTTGGTCTGTCAAAGTGGTTGGTCAAAAAGTTCCTGAGCTCTGTTCTATGGTGCCTTGTGTGGTCTCCTCTCAGCTTAGTCTTGCTGTCCCCTCTGTTGCCAAAGTATTCTGCCAGTTGTTTCCTGAAGCCTTCCCTAGCTGTTCCTGTTTGTTCCCGTTGTGGTTATCTTGTGCAATTCACCACCCTTTTTTATCAGTCTTTTGTCAATAAACCCTTGTTATATCTCGCTGCAGTTGGGTCCTCCTTCCAAGATCCCTGACATAACTGCATTAAAATATTTGAAAACGTTTTTTTTTTTCCCATATTTAATTCATTAAGTTGTGTCAATTCATTAGTGTTCCTGTAGCTGAATTGGTAGAGCACTGCGCTATCAAGTGCAAGGTTGGGGGTTCGATTCACCGGGAACACATAATAGGTAAATATTGATAGCCTGAATGCACTGTAAGTCGCTTTGGATAAAAACGTCTGCTAAATGCATAAATTTAATTAAGTTAAACTGACAGCCCAAATTATTACATATATCACATACAAGAATGTTTAGTTTACCGAATTTTTAATGCAAGCATCAATACAGTTGCAATGGGTTCCCCTTCAGGAACTTGAGGTGTGCCAAAACACGCCTTCAGCAAGACAATGCTCTAAACCATGTTTAATCAGACCAATGGATAAAAGCATGTGCAATGGAACGGGCACCAGCTTTCTGTCATTCAGCAAGCACTCTGAGTGTGTGCGAGTTGTTATTTGTTGTGTCTTATTTGGTGTTTTTTCATTTAAGCTCCAGTATGTCAAAGTTTCAGAAAAAAGTTATATTCGTTCAAGGAAGGCTCTCTTTGAGGAGGGAGCGTAGACCACTGTACTTTACGGTGCTGGCGCAACTTTCGCTGAGGCAGATTGGTGGCTGTGGCGCCTGTGGGCTTCACATATGGATCCAGTGGAGAGAATGTAGACGGGCGAGTCCCTATTTTCTTCCTCAGCCACCAGATCCAGCGCCCACTCTCTGGGATCAGAAGCCTGCACTGCGGTTATTCCCCTCTGGCAGAGGGCTCGACTTTCCACCTGTTTTCCTCCAAGGACGTAGATGTGGAGGGCGTCAATGAGCACGCCAGTTGCACAAGCACCAGATGCACAAGCATAGTATGCCTAATATTATAATGAGCATCATTACTGGGGAGCGTAGCTCACATAGTCAGCTCTCGGGGGGCTGATTGTGCTTTTCCCACTGGAAAACTGGCATTCTCCAAGGAGTGTGTCATTGCCTGTGATCTCATGGTTCCAGTCCCGCTGCTGCTGAGGCATGGCGGCAATTGAGACTGCGGGGAACGCATATGATCTGGAGGACGGGTTGCAGATGGACTCTCCCTATCTCTACCCACAATCCTTAGATCTAGCACTCTCTCTCAAGGTTCGAAAGCCCGCACTACGGTTTCTTCCTCCTCTGAATGGGAGCTTGTTGCTGCAGCTATCTTTCTCTGAAGAGATTGATATTGTTTGTGTAACCGAGAAGCTCAGTTCATTACATCATTTTAATTTTTTATATGAATCTTATTACACCAGACCATGTTTACTTGTCTGGTTGTTTGGCTGCATTTAAATTCTGAGGAATTAAATTAAGAATTTTATCTGACTATAAGAATTGAAATATACAGGGGCTGTTGGGATAAAAATTTTCTCACGTAAGAGCACATGCTTACCTCTCTTCCACCGAGGAGATTGAGGTGGTTAGTAGGGGCTTCTAGGCGGGAGAAGTCCCAACCTACTATGTTCCAGCTCCTCATTCTGGAAGCATCACTTCTTGTACTCCCCAGAATCAGAGTCAGAGTGGCACTCCCAGGCCAAAAGCTTCTAGTGAAAGGTGGATCTGTGGACCATCATTCTCGCTGCATAGTCTTTTAGGATCTCTGTGAACAGACACAAATAAACCCTTGAATCACCATGTGAGCTGTTGAAACTCTACGTTCCAAACACATCAAAAGATTCACCCTCCTAACCATTTTGCGAGTCATAAAGTTGATTAATGGGTAACCAAAGCACCCAATTGTCTCGAGCAGTTCCTGTCCACTGCTGACCAAGCTTCATTCACCCCCATGTACACACAGGAAGATAGTGATTTAGCAAACAAGCTCCAGGCCTGTAAAAACAACAGATCTAAAAACAGTGATAATTTGACTCAATCAACATCTCTGAGACCATTCAAGGACCAGATGTGCAGTGTAACTTGACCAGCTTCATCATAAATCATCAACCCAATAAATAACAGAGATGGATTTACAGCTCTACAAGATCAGTCCCTGGTGACTTTTATGGACCTCTGGAAATTCCTCTTCCCTTTTTCTATGCATCCCAGAGGAAACATGCCCTCTTGTTTACAAAGAAACACAGAAACTTACACAGACAATTTCAAAAGACAATCATTTAAAGTTTTGCCAGTAGGCCAACTTTATCCACAAATAATGTGTTTTGTGCCTTTTTATGCTCCATGTGTTTTATGTAATCAGTGGAGTTTAAACAATGTTTATAACCCCTTTTAGTAGATAAAACAATTCATGTGTATTCAAACTACCCAGTATTTGAGCTTGAATGAAAGCTTGTTTTGTTTGCATGACTTTGGAATGAATGAAATGTCGATATTCAGGACCATACTTGTGTTAGAACACTTTATTGAAATTATTAACATAACCTGCAAAGATATTTCCCCATATGATAAATTGAAGCATCAAGCTAATTTATGCACAAAGAGGAACCTTGCGGGGTGTGGCTAAGCCTGCAACAGCGTCTGATTGGAACAATCGCTTCTGGGAGGACCAAAGTGACCCAAAGGAACTCACTACTTGAACTGCTGGAACTGAACAGCTCGAACCTCTGAGATGCCTACTCCAACATGCGACTAGCATTCCTGTCATTTATAACTCTAAAACAATTTGTTGAAGCTTCATGGCCTACAAACCTTAAGAGTCTACAAGAGCGTAAAGAAACTCTCAGAAGGAATTTGATCGTCTCCACCATAGCAGAGGCAGCCGACTTCTGAAGGTTCTCACGAACCAGGCAAAACCTCCGATCACCAGGAGGGTTTTCCCAAAAGATGTCATCCAAACATCAGATCAGTAACCAATCAAAGGAGCAAGGATTCCCTGACACAATCCACCAAAGAAACCTTGCTCAGCTTTCACCAAAATGCAAGTAAACAAACAAAGCTTCATCTCTTGCTAAACTGGTGCTGATTTGATCTTAAGCAACTAATGATATAAGACCAAGATGGTCTTCGCGCGATTCAGTTGTGCGAAGTACAGCTATAGTAAACAGTCACTTTTGGACATCAACAAACGGTGTTCCAACATAGTTTTAGATCGTCTTTTCGACTTCAGCGAACTCCCGCCGGAGCTACTGAGATCACCGCGGACAAGCGGATCACTCGTACCGACCGGAAGTGCTCGGCGTCGGCGTCGAGACCGTAAACAAAGACGGGGAAAGCGTGGAGGGCTGCATGCTAAGCTAAGGCTAAACCCACATCGACCAGCTCTGCCCATTATCTTCCTTGCCAATGTACGGTCTCTGATGAACAAGATGGACGAACTAAAGATCTGGACCCTCACACAGAAATGGCTTATGGACTGCAATGTTATGTTTTTTACTGAAACATGGCTCTGCAACGATGCCGCAAACAGCGTGGTGCATATGGATGGGCGCTCTTTCTTCAGGGCTGACAGAGTAGCAGCAACCTCTGGTAAAAACAAAGGTGGTGGAGTATGCATTTATGTAAACAAATCATGGTGTAAAGACTCTGTCATTGTTGATACCTACTGCTCTGCTGATCTGGAGTTCATGATTATCAAGTGCAGGCCATTCTATCTACCACGTGAGTTTACTTGCATTGTTGCTGCTGCAGTTTATGTACCTCCGGACGCTAATGCTAACATGGCTATGAAAGAACTTTGTGCTGCTATTAGCAAATTACAAACCCTGCACCCGGATGGAGCCTTTATTGTTGCTGGGGACTTCAACCACTGCACTTTAAGATCTGTTCTCCCTAAATTTCATCAGAATGTCTCCTGCACTACAAGGGGACATAAAACATTGGATCACGTTTATACTAATGTGACTGATGCCTATAAAGTCACACCCCTCCCCCACCTGGGTCAGTCTGATCACCTCTCTTTGTTCCTGCTCCCCAAGTATACCCTGGTCATCAAACGTGTGAAACCTACAATAAGGACTGTTAAAATCTGGCTGGAAGGTGCTGACTCCACTCTCCAACATCAATTTCAGCAAACAGATTGGAGTCAGTTTGCTGCCCCGGCCACCACAAACTCTCAGATCAACATTGACACTTACACCAACTCTGTCTTGGAGCACATCAACAGATGTGTGGGCAGAGTGACCACACACAAAACAATAAAAATTTTCCCCAATCAGAAGCCCTCGATGAACAGAGAGGTTCGCCTCCTGCTCAAAACAAGAGATGCAGCCTTCAGGTCTGGAGACCGAGAGGCTTACAGCTCAGCCAGAGCCAACCTGAGGAAGGGTATCTGCCAGGCCAAACTCACACACAAACAGAGCATTGAAGAACACTTTAAATCTTCAGACCCCCGGCGTATGTGGCAAGGCATACAAACTATCACAGACTACAAACCACCTAACTCTGTGCCCCCCTCCAGCTCTGCCTCCCTCCCAGACGAGCTCAATCACTTTTATGCTCGTTTTGATCAAAATAATAAGGAGATCTCACTCAAAGCTGAGCATCAACCCAGTGAACTCCCTCTCACACTCTCCACCTCAGATGTTTACTCCACTCTGTGTAAGGTGAATGCACGGAAAGCAGCTGGCCCTGACGGAATACCTGGTCGTGTGCTTAAAGCCTGTGCGGAGCAGCTGGCTGAGGTCTTCACGGACATTTTCAATCTGTCCCTGGCCCAAACAACTGTCCCCACTATCTTCAAAACCTCCACCATCGTTCCAGTACCGAAACACTCCACTGCCTCGGTCCCTAACGACTTCCGTCCTGTTGCACTCACCCCCATCATTGCCAAGTGCTTTGAGAAACTGGTTGCATCCCACTTAAATTCCTGTCTCCCTGCTTCACTAGACCCATTCCAATTTACCTATCGCCACAATAGGTCAACTGAGGACGCCATCTCAACGGCACTTCACTCTGCCCTCACCCACCTGGACAGTCAAAACACACATGTGAGAATGCTGTTCATAGACTTCAGTTCTGCATTTAATACAGTAATCCCCTTCAAGCTGATCTCCAAGCTCAGCCAGCTTGGATTCAGCACACCCATCTGCAACTGGATTCTAGACTTTCTGACGAACAGACCTCAGGCTGTTAAGTTAGATAACCTCTCATCCTCCATCATCACCCTGAACACCGGCGTGCCACAGGGCTGTGTACTAAGCCCTCTCCTGTACTCCCTATTCACCCATGACTGCTTTCCTGTTTATGGCTCCAACACCATAATAAAATTTGCAGATGACACCACGGTGATCGGTCTGATCAAGGATGACGATGAGTCAGCCTACAGGGATGAGGTCCAGCACCTGGCTGTGTGGTGTGCCACCAACAACCTGGAACTAAACACCCAGAAGACTGAGGAGATGATTGTGGACTTCAGGCGGACTAGGAGTCATGCACACACACCCATCTACATCAAAGGAGCTGTAGTGGAGCGTGTGTCGAGTTTCAAGTTCCTTGGCATCCACATCTCTGATGACCTCAGCTGGTCCCATAACACCTCCACACTGGTCAAAAAGGCACAGCAGCGCCTTTACTTCTTACGGAGCCTTAAGAAAGTTCACCTGAGTTCCAGGATCCTTGCTGAATTCTACCGCTGTACCATTGAGAGCATACTCACGAACTGCATCTCAGTATGGTACAGCAATTGCTCTGCATCTGACCGCAAAGCACTCCAGTGGGTGGTGAAAACTGCTCAACGGATCACCGGCACCCAGTTAACATCCATCGAGAACATTTATTAGAAGCGCTGTCTGGGCAGGGCAAGAAACATCATCAAGGATGCCTCTCATCCTAACCATGGACTTTTCACCCTCCTTCCATCCGGCAGGCGTTACAGGAGCCTACGCTCTCGCACTAGTAGGCTCAAGAAGAGCTTCTTTCCTGAGGCTGTGACACTTCTGAACGCCACCCCACCAATCTAACCTGCACCTGCTCTTTTACTGCACTGGTCACAGTACTTTACACACATGCATTTGCACTAATCATATTTTGCACAAACTGCACACTGTTCTAGCCATTACTGTAAACTGTCTAAAGCTGTTACTGTACAAAGCACAGTAAACTATTTCTATAAAAACTTAATTGCACTACTGTTATTCTGTATATACTGTAATACATTGTTTAACAATACTTTTACACACTCATCCAACTGTATTTATTATCACTGTTCTCACAATGCTGCTGTTCATAATGTATATATAATCCTACATTGCTCTGTTCATAATGTACATACAATCCCTACATTTGCATTCCTATTTATATTCTGTACATACTCTGCTCAATACTGTATATAGCAACTCCACTGTACATTCTGTATATCATATACAGAAGCTTCACTTACTCTGCACTTTTATGTATATAAAACACTATATTCTTGCACTTCTGGTTAGATGCTAACTGTATTTCATTAGCTCTGTACTTGTACTCTGCATAATGACAATAAAGTTGAATCTAATCTAATCTAATAAGCCAGATCTCTGCTTTTGTGATTTTCTTGGTGCAACCTAAGAACTAATAACTTACTAGATATTTGGGACTCCATGCAAATTCTGTTAACTCTCATTTTCAGTAACTGTGTGTGTGTGTGTTTTCATTAGCATAGTTCCATGCAATCTAGATTAGCAAATAAATTCTTGTTTTATTGTAAGAATCATTGTCATGTGTTGTGCATTCAAAGTTAAACTTTGCCCAGATCTTGTTACCTAGCTCGTAGCTTACATTATAAATTATCACTAGCATGTATTAACTTATGGCCAGGGAATAATACAAACATCCAAATACCTCTTCTGAGGTCTCTAGAACAGCTAGTTCTACAATCTCCTGCTGGGTCGCCATTTCAGGGCACAGACCTAACTGCTCTAAGTGCACCAAAGGCCAGTTTCAAGAGACTGGTTCCCTTAGTAAGTCACATGGCGGTCCCCTAGCATACCTCACTGGGTCCTGCCTCGAGCAGGCTCTGGTTCAATCAGTTTAGTCTTCCTAGGAGATGACGTGGTCTGAGGACTATCATTTTCAATAGGAGACTTCAGCTATGAGAGTCCTGATGCCATGGCTCAGGACCTCGGAGGGCAGGCCCCTCTGGGGAAGAGCGGTGTACACCGCAATAAATGGTGCCTGTCTCTCCCCAGTGCCCTCAGGAGATTGGTCTGCCAACCCGCATGGTGCTTCAGGGCTCAGCAGTTTCTGTCGAGCACTTCACTCAATTACTGCCCAGAAATGTCTCTAGAGCAGCTAGTTTGTCTGTCTCCTGCCAGTTCGCCACTTCAGGGCACAGACCTAGTGACATGATTACACCAGAGGTCAGTCTCAAGAGACTGATTCCCTTAGTAGACTATTTGGCAGCATGGAAACTACTGCCAAATGTGTCTCGGAAGGTCCTGCACACTATAGAGAGAGGCTACAAAATCCAGCATGGTTCTCTTCCGCCTCAGTTCAACAGGGTGATTCCCACTCTGGTGGGCCCTGAGCCGGCTCTGGTAATGGAACAAGATTTAAACACTCTCTTGAGTGTTCAGGTTCTACAGCCAATACTTCATCGTTCCAAAGAAGGATGAAGGGTTGCATTGCAAGTCAGGCCTCCTCTCGCTACAGAGAGTTTCTGAGGCCTACACTCGCCAGGGCTCCATTAGGACAGTCTGTTAGATCAGGCTAGTGTGGGTTGTAAATGCCTCCACTCGCTTTAGAAAGTCATCATGCTGAGGCTTCCTAGAGCTCGGCATTTCTCCATCCATCCCCATCACAGGAAGCTCCTGAGGTTGGTTTTCGGGAGCAAAAAGCCTACCAATATCGGGTTCTTCCCTTTGGACTTGCACTCTCAATTTGCACTTTCACGAAGATCCGCATACTCAACCACATCGACGATTGGTTGATATTAGCTCAGTCTGAGCAGATGGCGGATCGGCATGGAAATGTTGTTCTCACTCACATCAAAGAGGGTTTTAGACTTAATGCCAAGAAAAGTGTGCTTTCTCCAGTACAGGGAACCACTTATCTGGGCACTGTGTGGGATTCGACCACGATGCAGTCATGTCTGTCACCTGCTTGGATCGATCCTCACCCCAGTCATGAGAGTGAGAGAAGGCCGGTCACTCACTGTCAAGCAGTTTCAGAAACTGCTTGGTCTGATGGAATCTGAATCCAATATGACACCTTTTGGCCTTCTGTACATGAGACCCCTACAGGAGTGGCTTAAGACCAAGGGGTTCTCCTCGAGGGGAAACCCACTTTGCATGCTCAAGATCATGTGGTACTGCATTCATGCCTTAAACATGTGGAGGAAACCTTGGTTCTTGTCTCAGGACCCGGTGCTGGGAGCTCCTTATCGGCATGTAATGCTAGCGACGGATGCATTCCTCACATGGAGATGTTGTTCTCACTCACATCAAAGAGGGTTTTAGACTTAATGCCAAGAAAAGTGTGCTTTCTCCAGTACAGGGAACCACTTATCTGGGCACTGTGTGGGATTCGACCACGATGCAGTCATGTCTGTCACCTGCTTGGATCGATCCTCACCCCAGTAATGAGAGTGAGAGAAGGCCGGTCACTCACTGTCAAGCAGTTTCAGAAACTGCTTGGTCTGATGGAATCTGAATCCAATATGACACCTTTTGGCCTTCTGTACATGAGACCCCTACAGGAGTGGCTTAAGACCAAGGGGTTCTCCTCGAGGGGAAACCCACTTTGCATGCTCAAGATCATGTGGTACTGCATTCATGCCTTAAACATGTGGAGGAAACCTTGGTTCTTGTCTCAGGACCCAGTGCTGGGAGCTCCTTATCGGCATGTAATGCTAGCGACGGATGCATTCCTCACTGGTCGGGGAGCGGTAATGAGTGGCTGCTCAGCCTGCGGTATGTGCAGTGGCCACCATCTGACACGGCACATCTACTTCCTAGAGATGCTGGCCGTGTTTCTAGCATTGAAACACTTCCTCCTGGACTTAAGAGATAGGCATGTGTTGGTGCGTACTGGCAACACAGAGGTGTTCTCTTATATCAACCTCCAGGGAGGTCTGCATTCGCACCCCCTTTACAGACTGGCACACAAGATCCTTATGTGGTCCAAGGGCAAATTCTTCTCTGAGAGCAGTTCACATCTCAATATGGGAGCAGACATCCTGTCGAAGCAGGGGCCAAGGCCCGGGGATTGGAGACTTCACCCTGAGGTATTGAAGCAGATATGTAGAGTTTTTGGCCAGTCTTAGGTGGACATGTTTGCGACTCAAGAGACATTTCACTATCCCCTCTGGTTCTCTCTGACTCATCCACCTCTACTGCGGCTGGATGCCATGGTACAGACATGGCTGATCATTCTGTCCCCGTTCTGGCAGGGCCAAGTATGGTTTCTCGACAGGATTTTTCCCCTTGATGGCTCTCCATGGGAGATTCCCATAAGGAGGGATCTGCTCTCTGCTCTGTGGAAGCTGTGGGTGTTGCCTCTGAGGGGGCTCAACTAGTAGCTTTTGGTCTCTCAACCGAGGATATTGAGACCTTCCTCCAATCCAGAGCTCCCGCAAAGACTAATAGCTCGACCCAGTTACCTGCTCAATTGTTACAGTACTGGAGTTCCGGCAGGCCCATTTGTTCACACTGTTGACCCATTCAACCAAGGTCTACGTGGAACATGGTGGCCACACCCCTCTCAGTGGCCAGTGAGTGGGCAAAAAAAACCCTGGTCACATGTTTCCTCCATGGTGCACTGATGCCTCTGGCCAGAGAAGCTTAGTCTAAGTGGTGGATCAGGATGCTATACCATAGCTTCAAGACCTTTGATCTCCCCTCGAGAGCTAACTTCATTCCTAGAACCTGATGCTGGTTCCACCACATGTGCTTTTACAGCTTCCTGGTCTCTACGTCACCTGCCTGTGACATCTCGCCAATCCATTGGTCTGATTACACATATGATTCAGAGTATGGTCACACTGAAGGCGTTTCCATAGCATTTCCACACAGTGTCTCATTCCCTCGGGGAACCATGGTTACATGCGTAACCTGGAGACATTTTGTGTATAGTAATATTCTCTGTACGGCCTCAGAATACACCTTGGAGTGCATATTTGTGTTTTTTTTTGTTTGGGTTTTTTGTGTGTTTGTTGGAAGTTTTAAAGATGTGGTTTTACTGTATGGAAAGAGGTGTGTCAAGATTCATTTTCTTTTTGTCTTCCCCAAAAAACACAGTTTTGAGCCACATGTGGGTAAGTAATGACAGATTTTTCATTTGGGGGTGAATTACTCCTTTAAGTCCTGCAGACGTGCTGTCTCTATCAGAGCGGAGTTGTGCTTGTAGTGGAGAGATGACCTTTGGGACAAGGGCAGATTTACTGAGGCTGACAGGACAGAGACAGTCTGTAACATTATTGAGCTAAAAGTCAGCTCAAAGTCTGTCGTGATAAGATCATTTAATTGAGAAGGGTTTCTAAAATCTGACTTTGTTCTTTCATGAATAGGGAAGAGGCATTTCATTAGAGTAATTGGGAATATTTTTTTCATTTAAAGGTGAAGTGTGTAATTTCTGAACCAAGCAGAACTGCAAGAACAACTAGATTTTTATAGGTAAACATGAAAATGCATAATGCTTGGATGGTAATTGCTGGAGTGTTCTGTGTATGTTATTGCATGTTTTTTTTTTTTACTTTTCATTTAATATTATAGTGTTTTTTTATTTTTATTAGTTTTTGTATATTTTCAATTTTTGTTAAAGTTTTAGTTGACTATTGGCAAACATCAAGTTCAACTAAATGAAAATGATAAATGTTGACAACTAGCTAGAATAAAAAAAAGATTATTTTTTTTTTTAAAGAAGTTATATTAGTACATACAGTATACAGTGTATGTGTGTTTGGATAAACTGTATATACATCTATCTATCTATCTATCTATCTATCTATCTATCTATCTATCTATCTATCTATCTATCTATCTATCTATCTCCTGCTGGGTATCTATTTTTTTTTTTTGGTGTTGGTTTTAGTTTTTTCATTTTAGTTACCCATTATAACCCTGATGGTATAGCAATAATGTTTAATGATTTATTTGTATATATAATGCCTAATCCCAATCCCTTACAATTTATTGTATTCTTGCATAAAACAAGAGCTCTTTCTCAGGGCAGTGGAAGGATGATGAATGGCAGCGAGTCAAATTTTCACCCTCAGCCTCTGTAACACTGCTCTTCACACACATGCCGTCTATTCTTCTCAGGTTCTTCCCTGATGTGACCTGCCACACTAAAACAAGCATCACAGACCCGTGGTAACAACCAAACCCCCCTAGCTCCTCGCCTCAAACTGGCCACTCACTGCACTGCTGTATGACACGATAGCCCCACCCTTCCACTGCAAGTGCTGCTCGCCTGCCATTGGCTGGCTGTAAGGCATGGGATAGAATATATGTGGCCAACCTTGAAGTACTAAACTAGGGCACTGAGAGGGTTAGAATGCTAGAATGAGGGGAGGAGAAAGAGAGAAATGTTGAGGGAGTGGTGGGAAGGCGGGGTTGGGGAGACGAGAACAGAACAGGGCTATGTGCTTTGTGTAATTTTTTTTTTTTTCAGTTTTAGCACACAACACATTTTTGCAAAATTGCAGGGCAATAACTTAATCACTGTGAACACAACACACTATTACACAGATTATTCTTTAAGACATCCAGTACTGCAACATTACACCATTTATTGTTTACTTATTAATTAAAATAGTATATGATAAAAGTTATATAATGCAATGAGCTACAGTGTTGTCACATGTCTTCATGCTGCATGTGAAAGGTGCACATCATGCTGCATCAAAAGATAATAAAGGTAAAAAAAATTAATGGGGCTGAGCAATGGTTGCAATATAGCATAGTGCGATTATCAAATCTAAGGCTGCAACTGAATTAAATAACTGTATAATCTGATGTGCTGTGTGTTTAATCTAGCATGACATTGTGTTATGATCTGGTGTTTTCAGCATCACAGTGCATCTCAGTATACAGTAAATGCTGTGAACTCCATCACTGCGTGTGTTTTAACACTCATTTGTGAATGCAACATGGGTTTCCGTTATTTAACATGTTTCCAACACTGCATACATTTTTAGTAAGTTTCTTAGTAAGACAATTTAACCGGTATTCTACCAAAAAAAAAAACTTTAGGATTTCAAATGTAAAAAATTTGTCAGTTTGACATTTGGAAGTGAACAATATAAAACATGTTAAGTACTGTAAAAAAAAAAAAAAAAAAAAAAAAAAAAGGATATATATATATATATATATATTAATATTTATAATAGCAAATATTATCGAATATTTACATAAAAGAAATTCATGAGCGCTTTGGTTGGAACATTTTTGAGATAGCTCATATTAAGTATTACTGATTTGAACAACGTGACCAAAATAGCTGCCTGAAGGCATTGCCAATATGGCTGCCAATATTAAAGGATAAATCTTTGATCAAATAAAGGTACACTATATGGACAAATTTATTGGAACACCTGGTCATTACACCAACAGACTGCCAAACAGAGCAGCGTGATTCGTCACTTCACAGAACAGGTTTCCACTGCTCCAGAGTCCAGTGGTGGAGTGCTTTACACCTCCCCATCCAATGCTTGACAACGCTTAATATATTTGGTGATGTGAGGCTTGCATGCAGCTGTTCGGCCATGGAAATGCATGAAGTGAAGTTTTTTGTGAGGAGATTAATGGCAGTAGAAGTTTGAACTCTTCAGTTGTGGTCTGTGGAATCAGCAGAGCATTAGGGACTTTTACACTCCATGCTCCTCAGCACTCAGTGACACTGCTTTGTGACTTTACCTGGTCTTCTGCTTTGTGTTTGAGTTGCTGTTGTTTGTAAATGCTTACACTTTCCAATAACAGTTGACTTTGAAATATCTACAAGGGATGACATTTCACAAACTGGCTTATTATAAAAGGTGGCATCCTAGCACAGTACCACACTTGAAGTCAACGAGCTCTTCAAATCAAGTGTTTGTAAATGACCACTGCATGGCTTGATTTCATATACCTGAGGCAATAAGTCTGATTGAAACACATGAATTCAATAATTAAGAGCTGTGTCCCAATATTTTTGTCCATATAGAGCAACTTAATAGACAGGTTTGCTGGTTACAAGTGTGCTTTAATTACTTCCAACCTCCTTCTCTGGTGTGCGAAGCCAGCATATTTCACATTTCAGATTTTGAAAGTAGCTGACAGTGTGGCTGATTGTTGTAATCATTATTGTTTAGTTCATCTTTTTGTGTTTGACAATTAGAATAAATGACCAGCAAGTGTGTCATTCTGAACAACTTTACAATAAATAATCAAATAAAAAAGATGAGTCCAATAAAGCTTGCGAATTTGACTGTTCAGCTTCACAACTCAATCCAATACCAGGTTGCAGTGTTGCCTAGTAACGATGGCACACATCTGACCTTATCTCATGCGGTCATAAAAATGTATGAAGTCCCCCCTATTTTCCTTCCTCGGTTCTCTATTCCCCGCTCTCTATGCACAATCACTCGCACGCAGCCAAGGGCAAAGCACACTATGCATTTTCTTATTCCCTACTACAGCATTGCTATTGTGCATGTGTGAGTGAGAGAGAATGTGTGTGTGTGTGTGTGCAAGCTTTGCCTGGGAGCTCCCTTGTTTCATTACAGCGTTGTTATCTGAACCAGAACACTGTCTCACAACACACACTGGGTAGGAGGGAAGCAGATCACATGGTTTAAATTTAACACTCACACACACACATGTATAAGGGAGAGAGAAAGGGAAATATCTGAAAGGAAGATGGGCTTATAGAAGAGGCTGTACCTTTATTGGATTGGCCTTGACAGTGATAATTTCGGCAGAATCCATTCAGCCTCCGGGGGGAGGACAGACACCAGCGTTCAATAACACCTGACACTTTTTTCCCAACATCCACCACACTGAGGCTATAATGTAATTCTACTGTGTCTGTTGCAGCATTGCACCAATTTCTTTGGAATATGATTTTATCTCTAAAGATTGAGTGAATGTACAACTCTGAAGCTTTAGGGGACACGGAATAATATTTATTGGTGTTTTCAAAGGCAAACATCCGTATTTCTATTGCTCATACTTAAGGGTTGGAGATTTGAGCAAACTTCAGATTTGAAGTATTAAAGTTTTATTTTGTAACTCATTAATTTCTATGCGGTTAATTCATTTGATTATACTAAATTAATTAAACATGATTAATTTGTGATATTTATTTGAAAAGTTATATTCTGTTTACAAGAATTGCGTGCTTCAACAAAAACAATATTTAATCAAATATAATAAATACATTATCTTGTTTTACCATTTTAATGCAGATTACACTTTTTTGTAGTATTTTATTATTTTTATGTAGATTATATTTATTTTATTTGTTTATAAATCATAATTTTATTAATATAATTATTTTATATATTAATAATATTTTTTATATATATTATTAGTAATATATTTTTATACTTTTTGAATGTGGCTTATATCAGTTCAGGTGGTGATCCCAAAATGATGCACATTTGTGAAATAATGTTTATGAAAAATTATGCTTCTGTTTTTCAGATTTAAGAATGAAATGGAGGCAAAGCCTATGAAGTTGCAGTGAAGACTGGTTTCAAATTGCATGCTTAGCATGTCTATGGTGATAGATGTAACAACATTTGAATGGTCATGAATGGAGAAAAGAACTTGTTGCTACAATTAGGACTGTTATATATATATATATATATATATATTTATATTATTGTTTTTTTTTTCATTTTCATTTAGTTTAAGTACTAAAATAACTAGTACTAAATAAAACTAAAACTTAAAACCTAATAAGACATTAATAACAAATAAAATAACAAAAATAACAAAAACCCAACAAAATCATTAAAACTTAAAAAAAAGAAAAAACAAATATAAAATATAATTCAACACACACACACACACACACACATATATATACATATATATATATATATATATATATATATATATATATATATATATATATATATATATAAAATAACAAAAACTATAATAGCATATCATATTCCGCTAGTACACTTGCTTTGTTCCGGACCAAATACAATGTTGATTTTATTTGAATATTTATTCTTTTTTTTTTTTTTTGATTCGCTTTAACACTTCCCTTTTTGCAAGTGGACCAGAAATAGTAAACAAAACCACATGTGTGCTTAGGTCATCCATTAATTGGACAGAAGTTCTTAAGCAGGGAAAAAAATTTTTTTATTCTTATACTGATTTAGTGTTATCAGATACTAACACAATAACTTCTAAGCATCATGTGAAAGAATTTCATACAATGTTGTAATTATGACTTGGAGAAAAAAAATAAAAAAAATAAAAGCATATCACAATGTTAGTTTAAACATTTAACCTATATAAATATGCGCATATCCAATCATTTGTGCAGAGAGTGAAAGCTGAAGCGTGCTTCAGGACAGCAGTGGAAACAAATTAAATATGTCATCATTTTTGCTCATAAAGAAAAGAATAATGCATCGTTCAGAACTGTAAAGGGTCTATTTTTATTTGTGTGCACTCACAAAATAAAACGTTGTCCTATTGTAAAATAAAGAAAACAAATAGGATACGCTTGCCGTCTCGGTATTGACGAAGAGCACTTCACAAAAATGAACCGAAACTAGTATTTTAACTAATATTTTCCAGACATGATGAATATATCTATAGAAAGCTTTAAATGACTATAAAATGAAACAATTCCAATCCAAAACAAATACTCTTTGTTATTATGTAATCCGTAAAGATAAATTTCTTTCTAAAGGCACGTCCAATGATGAGATGACGTGTAAGGATCATCAACTTCATTGCGACACTGACTCATAAAACACTAGTTTATTAGTAAATAATTAAAATATCTCCTTACTATTTTATCCTCAACATAGTCATGGTAATTTTTGTGCCAAGCTTTAGCCTATTTAGCATGCTCATGTCATGTTGCTGTGCAAACTCATCATTTGCATATGTTTTTAAGCATTGTGGTTTAAAAGCAAGTGATTTAAGCCATTGAAATGCAAATAACAGTACTATATGTGCAAGCAGTCTGTTTCTGAGCATGATTTCTGCAGTTGGGTCAGACCGAGGTTGGGTTATATTCACACCTTAAACGAACCATACCAGAATTCATTTGGAAGTAGACCGAGACCATCTCTTCAGCCGGGTCTCGGTGCGGTTGTTTGGTCCGCACACGAGTGTGATTGCTGTATTCACACCTGCTAAAAATGTCAGCACCAAGAGGGGAAATGAGCTTGAGTTCGATTCAATCAAACCTAACAAGACAGGTGTGAATACACCCTTAGATGTTTATATTTTTTACTGTTCTTTGTGATGGGCCCTGGCCTCTAACTGTGTATTTATACTGGCAGGGGTTAACAGGGCCATGCTAACCAGTGGAACCTTAACCCCTTGTTTCTAACACCTCATCATTCAACAGTCTATATTTCCTGTACTCCAACTTCTTCAAGGGTAAATTGTGTTGAGTCACATTAAATTTAGCCAGATCAGAATTGGCACAGAATAAAATAGATTTTTACTGTACACAATGTCATCCACAGCACATCTGTGTCACATGGGGGAAACAAATTTGGGCCACATTTAACTGTGATGTGAAAGTGGCCTACAGTACGTAATATGGTGTCTAAGTGGATTTAGGTTTTAATGGCGATCCCACCCTATCAAAACATTTCTCCTCTATGTCCTCTAGAGAGGCGATCAACACACCTCGCAGTCATATCAAAGAAAGTGTTTGTGATGCTGAATGCAGAGCAGCTCTGGCCCCAGGGGACACCATGAGGCAGCGAGGGTGGCAGCAAGACTTCACTACTCGACCTCCCGCTGTCCTGGGAACAGCTGCGGCACAGTGTGGTGTACGAGCGTCTGTCGGGGCACAGATGGCGAGCAAGGGTGATACCTCAGAGATGGCAAACGGGCGATGCCCCTTAAGAGAGCAAGCTGGCAGGTACAGGGACAGTGAGCTTAACCCTGCCAGCTGAGTGGGTCGTCAGGAAGAGAGCTTCGTGTGCAGTGATGCACACTGCAGCACGAACAGTTACACACTAAAAACAGACTGCATGTGGAAAATCGAGTGAAGGTGATCGCTAATGCCTAGAAGCCAGCAGACAGACAGAAAGAAAGAAAGCTTGTCAGTTATGTTTCAGTTCTCAGTTGTTTCAAAATGAACAAATTAACTTTTCCTGACATTTCCTATGATGTTTCCATGTTTATGTATGAGAAATCTAAAGAAACATAAAAGAGAGTACAGAACTATAAAATTAATGTGGATATCACCATTAAGACAAAATATGATTAATTAAAAAATTTATGTCTGGGTCTGAAACTCCCCAGGAGATGTGCAATATATACCTGTTTCCCACCTATAAATAAGTTTGCCCCCCGCCCAAATATGCGTTCGCTGGCTGGCGCAGAGCCAACCGATCCCATACTATTATATTGTGCTTATTCATGCAAGGTCCAATCAGAGGCATTCAGATGAGTCATAGTGGCTGACTGAATACTCTGGCTAATTCTTTCATAAGAAACAACAAAATTAAGATGTATGAATGAAAGTAAGATATTAACACATTCATTCACATCACATCACAATGATGCTAGACTGAAGTGAAAATGTTCTTTGATAATATAAACAGTCTTTGCTCTCTTTATGTACAATGAAAGTGTTATAGGATAATTAGTAACTTTCAATGTTTTTATTAAATTCACATTAAATACAAAGTCAGTTGTATTAAAAATATTTTATTGTAGGACACCCATATCTGGTACTTAAGTAAAATGATGGATTTTTATGCAAAGTAAATAGATTACACTATTAGGCTACATTACTAGAGAACATTAGGTTACTCATGTAACCCCGGTTCTCTGATAAAATGAGTGAGGTATCTCACTAAGGGAAACGCCTCAGGTGTGACCAACCATGGAAGCACCAGCTACACCATGTCTGTCAGTTGACAGACCAATCACAACAGTGATGCGGGGAATCCTGCCTCGCCTAAATATATATCGCTGCCAGCGGTCCCCTCTTCACTTCATTCTCAGCATATCTCTTCTCTGTGTGAGTAACCTAACATTCTCTTTCAAACATTCGCATGGTATCTCACTATGGGATATAGACAACTCCCGTGTTGCAGATATGCTGTCCAAAGCAGACATGTCAACAACTCGATGATGTAAAAAACACAAGAAAAAACACTGACTATTTTCCAGACAGAACAGGAATATGTGCAAACAAAAAACACCTCCTCGAGGTTTTTGTTTTTTATATTTCTTTTACAGAACGGGGCAGCGATCGCTCTGTGATTTCCAGTCTGTAAAATCAGTCAAAACTGTGTAGTGAAGCCCAGCTTGCTGCTTCACAAATGTCCTCCACTGACAGGCACTTGAATAGTGCCCAAGAGGTCACTATTCCCCTGGTAGAGTGCGCCCTTAGGTCCTCCAGAGGACAGAAACCCAAGATATTACAATAGCTTCCACTATCAAGTCAAGTCACCTTTATTTATATAGCGCTTTTAAGGTGGAACAGGTGGGATAGGAGCTGACGTGAAATAGGTTTACCTTTATGAGGATTAGCCCATGAAATGAAAAGCTGATTACTCCTCCTTAGTGCTTCCGTTCTGTCCACATAGTTAAGTAACGCATGGACAGGTCACAAACAGTGAAGCCGCTCATCCTCTGATAATCAGAATCAGAATCAGAATCAGAATGAGCTTTATTGCCAGGTATGTTCACACATACGAGGAATTTGTTTTCGTGACAGAGCTCCGCAGTGCAACATAACAGCGACAGAACAAAAAACACAATAAGGAAAAAAAAAATACAAAAAAATACAAATAGGTGTGTAAGGATTGACAATATACAAATTGACAATGTATGCCAGGTATATTAAAATGAGCATTTATGTATGTACATGTATATTATGTGGAAAAATTTTAACTGTACGCTAAGTATGTGTGTTGGATAAATAAGTGTATGTGTATATAAATATAAATATAAGTAGTGTAGTGTGTTCCATGTATGTACATGTATATTATGTGCAAAAGATTTACGTGTACGCTAAGTATGTGTGTTGGATAAAAAGTGTAGTGTATATAAATATAAATAGTGTAGTGTGTCCCACAGTTATTATCAGCTGTTCATCAGATGGATTGCCTGAGGGAAGAAACTGTTCCTGTGTCTGGTCGTTCTGGTGCTCAGTGCTCTGTAGCGTCGACCAGATGGCAACAGTTCAAAGAGGGAGTGTGCTGGATGTAAGGGGTCCAGAGTGATTTTAACAGCCCTTTTGCTCACTCTGGATAAGTACAGTTCTTGAATAGATGGGAGGGTTGTACCGATAATTCGCTCAGCAGTCCGGACTACCCTCTGTAGTCTTCTGAGGTCAGATTTAGAAGCTGAGCTGAACCAGACAGTTACTGAAGTGCAGAGGATGGATTCGATGATGGTGGAGTAGAACTGTTTCAGCAGATCCCGTGGCAGGTTAAACTTCCTCAGCTGGCGAAGGAAATACAACCTCTGCTGGGCCTTTTTCACAATGGAGTCAATCTGAATGTCCCACTTCAGGTCCTGAGAGATAGTGGTGCCCAGGAACCTGAATGACTCCACTGCAGTCACAGTGCTGTTCATGATGGTGAGTGGGGGGAGTGCAGGGGGGTTTCTCCTGAGGTCCACGATCATCTCCACTGTTTTGAGCGTGTTAAGCTCCAGGTTGTTGAGACTGCACCAGACAGCCAGCTCTTTAACCTCCTGTCTGTAAGCAGACTTGTCACCGTCCTGAATGAGGCTGATGAGTGTGGTGTCATCTGCAAACTTCAGGAGCTTGACAGAGAGGTCCTTAGATGTGCAATCGTTAGTGTACAGGGAGAAGAGCAGTGGGGAGAGAACACAGCCCTGGGGAGCTCCGGTGCTGATTGTACGGGTGCTGGATGTGTATTTTCCTAGTCTCACTAGCTGCTGCCTGTCTGTCAGGAAGCTGTTGATCCACTGACAGACGGAGGTGGGCACGGAGAGCTGAGTTAGTTTGGGCAAGAGGAGGTTTGGGATGATCGTGGGATGATCGTGTTGAAGGCAGAGCTGAAGTCCACAAACAGGATAATGAAAAAGGCAGTTGATGGAAAGCCAGTAAATCCACCTGTTTGCGAGCAAGAGCTGACTTGCTCACTTTCGGCGCAAACACCAGATTAGTTTTGAGAGTTACTGTCGAGTAATCCATAGCGAACTTCATACTGGAGCTATTAACTGACAAATCGTGAAGCTCACTAACCCACTTCGTGGTTGAAAAAGTCAATAATAAAGCCGCCTTTAATGAAAGGAGCTTCAAATCAGTAAAATCTACAGGTTCAAAAGGAGGTTGAGATAGGACATTAACCTGTTAACCAGACCCCCCATTACGGGACTCACAGCTGTAAGTGCCCTACCTAACTTAAAAATGCAACAGTTCCTTACTTTTACACCGTGTTTTACACACATAATTTTGGTGTCTTTGAAAGAAGACCCTTTGGGCTTTACTTTTCATCATCCAGAGACACTGAATTTTCTATAAATTTTTATTATATATATATATATATATATATATATGAAAATCAGTCCTGGATCTGAAGGGATTTCAAATCTGAAGAAGATACCATGAAAAATTAGATTCCTGCAACCATTTTTCTGATACTATGTCTAGTCCTTTCTAACTAAACCGGGATGTACAGCTGTGGATGTGTTTATGACTCGTTATTACTAAGAATCCTGTATGTACTGCATTTTGATTCTTCATGTTTTGATGTGTACTGCTTACACAAATTTAGCAAATACCATGGCAGAATCAGAGGCTTATACCATGCAAATACCATGGCAGAATCAGAGGCTTAGACACTCTGTATAAATGTCAGGCATAAACCTCTCATAAACCTCTCATAAACCTGCGGCTGTTGACCTATGGTCTTCTTGTCAACTCCCACATGACATGCCAAAATTTCAGCGAGGTAAAACATAACTGTTGAAAAGGCTCTGCCCTTATCCAAAAGTCCCTGCAGAAAGCATAACACATTCTCAACAGAACAAAAAAAGGACTTTGTGTCTTTGAATAGACCATTGCTTAAACACAATCCATTTCCTATCGTAAGCAGAATGCATTGAAGCCACCCTTGCATTTTGAATTGTTTCAGTCATCCTTAATACTCAATACGCAATACTCAAGTTTAACCTCTCACGGGCCAGGCACAAAGAGCCACTTTGTCGGGGGCTGGGCGAAAGATCTGCCCACTCAATTGTGAAACTGAGAGGAGCATGTGCTCCCTTCTCAATTTATGTATGCCACCGCCATTGTGTTGTCTGATCTTATCAAAACGGGGTGGTTCCTTAGGAATTGTACAAAATGTTTTAATGCCAGTAACACTGTTAACAGTTCCAGGAAGTTTATGTGGGGGTTCTGTAGCAGGACAGGCCATTTTCCTTTCGCTACCCTGCCCTCGCACACTGCACCCCAGCCTGTAAGTGAAGCATCCATGGTCACCACCTTTCTCAGAGAAACTGCTCCCAGCATAGTTCCTGATCTGAGAAACAAGCAAACTCCCCAGTGACGGAGAGTGCATATGCAGAGTGATATCACCATCACTTTGCAGCTGAGGTGGCGTTTTGGACACAAGAGCTGTGCCGCAACCCAACACTGAAACTCCATCCTTCGCAGCAGCCCCAGAGAAATAACAGTTGACAGCTGAGGCCATCAGTCCCAGCTGGTGTAAAAATAGTCTGAATGGGACTTTTCTCCATTTCTGAAAAAGGGATAAACAACTGCGAATCGGCAGGATGCACTCTTCTGACAGAAACGCTTGATAAGGACTGAGTTTAGTCTGAGACCCAGGGAGATTATCTCCTGTGTGGGCACCAAGCAGCTTGTCTCATTTATTTTGAACCTCAAGTTCTGTAAATGAGACACAAGTGTTTTTGTATATGTCTCTGTCTGCTCCAGCAAAGGAGTGCAGAGAAGCAGATCATCTAATAAGGTGACACTCTGAGAGCCACTATTTAATTTAATTTAATTTAACCAGGAAATTAAGAATTCTTGCGACTTAAAAGCTCATTAACAAGAGGGTCCTGGCCAAGATAGGCAGTACACTTTAAACAAAATCGTTCTTTTACATTCACAAACATACACAAATCACTCAAAAACCAACTCATTTAAGCATAACTTATCTTTTAATTTATTCCAATCAAATGGAGCAGCATAACTAAATGCCCATATTAAAGTGTCCCATATTAGTATGGACTTTAGGGATGCTTAAAAAAGATAATAGTCATGTGAGTGAAGTCCATAATTCTTTAAACTATTCTCAGTGGAAACAGAGCTGCTTCGACGCATTTGCTGAAAATTCATGGAGCTAATGACAGCCCGAACAGAACTGTCAAAAACTTGTAGGCAAGTGTCCCTGAGGCCATCCTGAGGAATTTTCTTTGTGTCGGGTAGATTCTTTTGTAAAAAAATATGCATCCTTTACATCTACAGTTATATGCCAGTCTTTAGGACAAATAACAGCTGATAAAGCTTTTAATGTTAACATTCTGAACATTTTCTTTCTTAGTTGTTTCTTGAGGTTCCGTAAATCCAGAATGGGTCAGAATGACAAAGTACCGCGAGTAAACCACTGATGCCTGTCCTCCGGTGGCACAAATTGAATTACTCTTTTTCTTAATAAAGCAGATATTTCTTCCTCTGAAATATGAGCTCACTCCCCTTCTGCTGCTGACATTAACACACTGTTGAAAAACTGTAGCTTTACTGTAGTTTTGAGTTGCAATGAAGCTCCAGGCGAAGTTAATGCTTGATCTTCCTTGTTCACAGAATCTGACAACACCCTGAGAGAGGGATCTTCACCACGACACTTCACCCCACGAGCACCAAGTGGAGACTGGCACCATTCACTAGAGCATGTGGGATCAGTGTGTAAAAAAATCACCCTCCGGGGCACTTACCAGCAGTACCGTGTCTGTGTTCTCATTCACCCCATGACATATGGTGGAGAACACGGGCATTGCAGATTAATTGATACACAGACTTGTGAACGCCAGGTTGCTGTAATGATCTCAGTTTTACCTAGGAGAACTGCTCTCTCCCCCAAGGATAAATGAAATAGATCATCCACTGCCTGACTGAGCTCTCGGCCAGCCAACAGCAGCTTACTGAACGACTGGCCGCTCGACAGGAATATACTGACCGGGTTGTGGAACAAATGCAGGTCAGCATGGCAGGGCGCGTGCCCCTCCTGGAATCACCTGTCAATGCTCACCAGTACCTCTTCTGATCAACTGAGCATGATGACATCGAAGCTTACCTCCATACCTTTGAGGTTATCGCGGCCCGAGAGGGGTGGGTTCTGAAGAGTGGGCCCACATCATCGCCTCCTTCCTCACCAGAGAGGCTCAGCATGCCTATTATGCCCTGCAGGCACCCGGGAATTAAAAATATGATGAGCTTAAAGCTGAAATTCTCGCCCGGGTGGGCCTATCTCCCATGTGTGCAGCACAGCAATTCTACCAATGGGCCTATGATGAATGGAAGGCGGTGAGAGCTCAAGCTGCTCAACTCACCCTACTGGCTCACCTGTGGCTCCTCACCGGTTCACCTACTGCTGACCAGGTTGTGGAGAAGGTCATCATCTATTGGCTGTTGCGGGCGCTGCCCCATCCGCTGAGGTCCCTGGTCAGTATGAAGAACCTACAGGACAACGCCAGTCTTGTTGAAGCTGTCAAGCTGGCTGAGGCGACTAACGCCTGTGAGGCAGAGAAGAGAGTGGGCCTGGTGCCCCGCAGGGTGATGGAGCAGCATCCGCTCAAAGGTGCGCTGCCACCAGTCAGCAGACTAGCGGTCCCAGACCTTGTCGATGAGCCAATGCCCACTGATCCCCCAGCACTGACGGCCTGAGCCTGGATGATGGGATGCTTCCTGCACCAAGAAGGACCGTCCCCTGGACCCAGCCGGATGGTAAAGCTAGAAGGGAAACCAGTTCAAGCCTTGTTAGATTCCGGCAATTCAGTCACCGTAGTGCACCCCACCCTGGTAAAACCACGGCCCGAACAGAAGTCAAAGCTGCCACTTACGTGTGTGCATGGAGACACCTGCTATGTGCCAGCCCACATGGTTCGGATTTCAGCGTACCCCGGGGTCTGGGCCGTTGAGGTGGGCATTGTGTGAGACCTCCCCGTACCTCTACTGCTGGGATGGGACTTGTCGGGGAAGTGAAATGGTTCTGTCGTAGTTTCCCCACCTGCCAGCAAAGTTCTTCTTGTCGTCCTCCCCCAGCCCGCTTATTCCACTACCCATCATCGATGTGCCCTTGGAGTGGATTGGGGTGGATCTTGTGGGACCGCTGCTGATGTCTGCCCAGGGATATGAACACTTCCTAGTCATCCTGGATTATGCCACCCGGTACCCAGAAGCCATTCCTTTTCCGGCAAACGACAAGAACATTGCCCGGAGACCCCTTTCATGTCCCGGGTCATGGACGATCTTTGCTCCTCAAGATACAGCAGCTGAAGACTTTGGTCTACCACCCACAGATGGATTGCTTGGTAGAAAGGTTTAATCAGACACTCAAACGGATGATGAGAAGGATGGTGGCCGAAGATGGGCGCGACTGGGACCTCATGATCCCGTATGTGCCCTTTGGAGTCCGGGAGGTAACATAGGCTTCCACAGGCTTCACCCACTTTGAATTGCTGCTTGGGAGACAACCCAGGGGCCTTTTAGACTTCGCTCTGGAAGCTTGTGAGAATCAAACAGACCCATTTCGCAGCCTAGAGAAAGAAGAGAAAGGATAGGCCGAGTCAAGCCCCTGGTGAAGGAGCACCTTGTGACAGCCCAGTAGAACTACTTCACTACTGTACTTAAGTACTAAAAGGCGGTATCTGTACTTTACTAGAGTATTATTTTTTTCTCCTACTTCCACTTTTACTTCAGTACATATTTTCGATGAGTTTAATACTTTTACTCCGATATTTTTTTATGTGCTGCATCGTTACTCATTACAATTATAAAAATGTTACGAATCATTCCATTACAAACAGAACTGTAGATGGCAGGTTTGATGAAGCTGGCACATCATTGAGCGAATCAAGCGATTAAGAAGACTGCGCGTGCTGACTGAACTGCTGTGAAGAGAGAGATGAACACTGAGCCGAGCCAGATAAAGACTCGTTCACGAGTCAAGAACCGGTTGCATCAGTTTTCGAATCACCAGTAGTTCTTTCTGACAGTTCGATTCAATAAACCAGTTGAAGAAAACAGTTCACCGGTTCTTTTGCGCTCAACTTAATTGCGTCATAGGCGTTGACTGCAAGCCTTCGGTTTACCCGCGCTCATAACATTAGCACAGAATCAGTTCAGAATCAATCACCAAAAGAATCAGTTCGGTTCAGACGCTCTGTGTGTCGGTTTGCTTTCACGCTGAATCACACATGCGCAGTATCATCAGCTCCTCGGTTCTCGAATCGGACACGTCTGACAGAAACGGTTCTTGACCACTGATCTATAATATAAGTTATATATATATATAGATCAGTGTTCTTGACTCGTGAACGAGTCAGTCTGTTGTTCGTTATCTGGCTCGGCTCGGTGTTCATCTTCAGTTCTCTCTTCACATCAGTTCAGTCAGTGTACTGTTTGAGTAAATGAATTACTCCGGGATATTGGTTTGTTTGAACTCAGAGGGAGTGTCAGCCACATTAAACAAGTTAACAGCTTAAGTCTTTTGTGGATTAATGCAAATTGGAGACGCGAACCGTTTAAAATGATTCAGTTCGATTTGGTGAACTGTTTCAAAAAGATCCGGTTACATCGAGTGATTCGTTCGCGAACCGGATATCACAAACTGCTTTGTTTTGAACTCTCTCACAACAGACACGAAAGAGAAGACAATGCTGAATAAAGTCGTTGTTTTTGCTATTTTTTGGACCAAAATGTATTTTCGATACTTCAAAATTCGGGTTTGAAACAACATGAGGGTAAGTTATTAATGACATAATGTTGCAAATTGGGCGAACTAACCCTTTAATCTGTTTTTTGTTTACAAAAAGTTACAGTCAAAGGAATTGTGATTGTCCTTTAGGTTAATCATTTGAAATAGTAAAAACAATGTTCAAACTTTTGACTACTTTCTTTAATAACTACATAACACAATACTTGTACTTTTACTTTCAGTACTTGAGTAGTAAATTTTCAAATAGACTACTTGCAATACTTAAGTACAAAAAATGTTGAATACTTTAGTACTTTTACTTAAGTGTGGTGCTTAAAGAGCACTTCAACTTCTACTCAAGTCATTTTTTTGATAGAGCACTTGTACTTTTACTCAAGTCTGGGTCTCTAGTACTTTATACATCTCTGCCCAGCGCACCCAGCAATGACTGTACGACTAGCCTTCACAAGCCAGGGAGTTCCAGCCCGGGGAAAGGGTGGTAGTTTTGGTCTCGACAGCTGAGTGTAAGTTCCTGATGACCTGGCAGGGGCCCTACATCATAGTGAAATGAGTGGGACTGGTTACGTACTGTGTGCAGCGACCGGGACGGTAATGATCTGATCAAATCTACCATGTAAACTTGCAGAAGAAGTGGGTTCCCTGGCCCGAGCAACTCACCGCACTTGCCCACACCATCTCCAAAGCCAGACAACACCCTCCATTTCTGTAATGACTTCAAGAAATTCAATCAAGTCTCTGCCTTTGACAGGTATCCCATGCCGCAGGTGGATGAGCTCCTGGACCAGCTAGGCAAGGCTCAATACATCAGCCCATTGGACCTCACCAAAGGATATTGGCAGGTGCCCCTCTCCCTAAGCTACCGGGAGAAAATAGCTTTCAGCACTCCCAATGGCCACTGGCATTACTGGGGTGCTACCCTTTGGACTGCACGGGACACAGGCCACCTTCCAGCGGTTGATTAACATCTTGATCCAGCCCCACCAAACCTATGCTGTTGCTTACCTGGATGATGTCATCATACACTCGGAGTGCTGGAAGATGCAGTTGACAGAGCTCTTGCTGGCTGGCCTAACTGCCAACCCCAACAAGTGCCACCTCAGCCTCACTGAAGCAAAGTGCCTGGGTTACAAAATTGGAAGAGGGCTCATCATGCCCCAGGAAAAGAAGATTTAGGTGGTGAAGAAGTTCCCACGTTCCACATCTCCTCTATAGCCTGCCCACCGTCAGAGCTTACCAGGAAAGGCCAGCTGGAGAAAATAGTTTGGACTCCTGAGACAGAAATCCAGGCCCTCAAGATGGCCCTGATGTCCTCTTCAGTCCTGCATGCCCCAGACCTAGGCTGCCCCTTCACCCTGTATACCAACGCCTCCGGCACCGGCTTAGTACGACCATATTAGCCCAGTTCTGTCAACACTGCACTGGCTCCCTATCAAACATTGTATAGATTTTAAAATCTTACTTATTATTATAAAGCCCTAAATGGTTTAGCACCTCAGTATTTGAACGAGTTATTGTTACATTATAGGCATCCATGTCCGCTTCCTTCTCAAATCTCTGGCAATTTGATAATACCTGGAATATCAAAATGAACTGCGAGCGGCAGATCCTTTTCCTATTTAGCGCCTAAACTCTAGAATAATCTACCTAACATTTTTTGGGAGGCAGACACACTCTTGAAGTTTAAATCTAGATTAAAGACATATCTCTTTAACCTAGCTTACACATAACACACTAATACGCTTCTAATATCCAAATCCATTATTAGGCTGCATTAATTAGGTAAACTGGAACCGGGAACATTTCCCATAACACCCGATGTACTTGCTACATCATTAGAAGAATGGCATCTATGCTAATATTAGTTTGTTTCTCTCTTATTCCGAGGTCACCATAGCCACCAGATCCAGTCTGTATCCAGATCAGAGGGTCACTGCAGTCCCCCGGATCCAGTATGTATCCAGCCCAGATGGTGGATCAGCACCTAGAAAGACCTAGACCTCTACAGCCCTGAAAGACAGCGAAGACCAGGGCAACTAAATGAGACACAGATATAGATCCCCTGTAAAGACCTTGTCTCAGAAGACCACCAGGACAAGACCACAGGAAACAGATGATTCTTCTGCACAATCTGACTTTGCTGCAGCCAAGAATTGAACAGCTGGTTTCGTCTGGCTAGACGAGAACTGGCCCTCCGACTGAGCCTGGTTTCTCCCAAGGTTTTTTCTCCATTCTGTCACTGATGGAGTTTTGGTTCCTTGCCGTAGTTAGGTGAGTATCCTGGGTCCAGATCAGCGTCGCCCCCCTGGAAATGCCACTCCCACACTGATCACACAGTCACAACACCTGAGTGCGATGAGTGGCGCACCTGGAGCTTTTTCCCGCCAGGGGAAGTTCAAAGGGAAGGCAAACGAAGCTCCAGGCAAAGTTAATGCTTGTTCTCCCTTGTTCACAGAGTCCACCAGCACCCCGGAATTAGGGATCTTAACCATGACACTTCACCCCACGAGCACCGAGTGGAGACGGGCACCATTCACCAGAGCATGTGTGATCAGTGTATAAATAAATCCCCTTTCGGGGAACTTACCAGCAGTGCCGTGTCTGTGCTCTCATTCAACCCGCGACGATATACATATCAGTCTGGCAAGTAAACTAAAAAATTTACTAGACAATGGCGATTCAATATATAACATGCCTATGTATTTTTTTTAGCAGCTGTCATACTTGCACCAGACCTCAAAAGTAATCTGGGCCCAGGCCTTGTCAGCCCCCCTACTTCTGCGACCCATGAACACACCTCACCAGAAACACGGCATGTCGCAATCTGATAATGAATGCAGGTGAGAGCCGATAAGCGTTGTTTGAAGAGCCAACATTTTCATTTGTAAAGAGCACGTCAGTTAGCGCAGGCTTTGCTTTTTACAGTCACTGGACTCACTGCTTGGGATGGAGATGAAGATTGCTGAAAAAAGGTTTGGATTTGGGTCTGCTTCTTGCAGTCACGTGGATTTAAAAGATTTGGATTAAAGTGCACTAATAAAATTGTTTAATCCCGTAATTATGTTGCATTTCTGGTGTATTTTATAGTCCTATTAATTTGTCAGTCACAGCATCCCTGCTAACGCAATGTAACAGTTACATAATGTATTGGTACTTTTCAGTAATTTCATGACTTAACAATTGACAACGTAACTACGACGTTGTATGTCCATGATTTCATTACCATCAAATTACCAATTTACAACATCGTCAACACGTTCTATTAACATTGTAAGATTACCAAGGACATTCCAGATACGTAATATATTCTTAATACATACACTAGGTGCATCTCAATAAATTAGAATGTCGTGGAAACGTTCATTTATTTCAGTAATTCAACTCAAATTGTGAAACTCGTGTATTAAATACACCTGCACACAGGTTTAAGTAGTTAGAAGTCTTTGGTTCTTTTAATTGTGATGATTTTGGCTCACATTTAACAAAAAACCACCAATGCACTGTCTCAATAAATTAGAATATGGTGACATGCCAATCAGCTAATCAACTCAAGACAACTGCAAAGGTTTCCTGAGTCCTCAAAATGGTCTCTCAGTTTGGTTCACTGGGCTACACAATCATGGGGAAGACTGCTGATCTGACAGTTGTCCAAAAGACAATCATTGACACCCTTCACAAGGAGGGTAAGCCACAAACATTCATTGCCAAAGAAGCTGGCTGTTCATAGAGTGCTGTATTCAAGCTTGTTAACAGAAAGCTGAGTGGAAGGAAAAAGTGTGGAAGAAAAAGATGCACAACCAACTGAGAGAACCACAGCCTTATGAGGATTGTCAAGCAAAATCATTTCAAGAATTTGAGTGAACTTCACAAGGAATGGACTGAGGGTGGGGTCAAGGCATCAAGAGCCACCACACACAGACATGTCAAGGAATTTGCTGAACCACAGACAACATCAGAGGCATCTTACCTGGGCTAAGGAGAAGAAGAACTGGACTGTTGCCCAGTGGTCCAAAGTCCTCTTTTCAGATGAGAGCAAGTTCTGTATTTCATTTGGAAACCAAGGTCCTAGAATCTGGAAGAAGGGTGGAGAAGCTCATAGCCCAAGTGGCTTGAAGTCCAGTGTTAAGTTTCCACAGTCTGTGATGATTTGGGGTGCAATGTCTTCTGCTGGTGTTGGTCCATTGTGTTTTTTGAAAACCAAAGTCACTGCACCCATTTACCAAGAAATTTTGGAGTACTTTCTGAAGATGCTGATTTAATTTTCCAGCAGGATTTAGCACCTGCCCACACTGCCAAAAGCACAAAAAGTTGGTTAAATGACCATAGTGTTGGTTTGCTTGACTGGCTAGCAAACTCACCAGACCTGAACTGGTATTGTCAAGAGGATAATGAGAAACAAGAAACCAAAAAATGCAGATGAGCTGAAGGCCACTGTCAAAGAAACCTGGCCTTCCATACCACCTCAGCAGTGCCACAAACTTATCACCTCCATGCCACGCTGAATTGAGGCAGTAATTAAAGCAAAAAGAGCCCCTACCAAGTATTGAGTACATGTACAGTAAATTAACATACTTTCCAGAAGGCCAACAATTCACTAAAAATTATTCTTGGTCTTATGAAGTATTCTAATTTGTTGAGATAGTGAATTAGTGGGGTTTTGTTAAATGTGAGCCAAGATCATCACAATTAAAAGAACCAAAGACTTCTAACTACTTCAGTCTGTGTGCATTGAATTTATCTAATACACAATTTTCACAATTTAAGTTGAATTACTGAAATAAATGAACTTTTCCACTATAATCTAATTTATTGAAATGCACCTGTACATCACCACGACATAACTTTGGTCAACAGATTACGTCGCAATTACATAACCTTTACGTATTTTTGTTAGCTGGGATATCAGATAAAACACCTTTTGTGTCCCATGATAAACAAAGTAAACATTGCATAACAAGTAAAGGTTAAACGATTGCAGAAATGTTATTTATTTTAAGGGTTTAAAGTGAAGTCTTGTTTAACATTATGTAGGCCTATTCTTGGAAACGAGCCAGCAGCAGAAACCACACAGAACAGAATAAAATGCTATAATTTCATATTAAGTAAACGAGTTAACAATTTAATAATTCAATTGAAAACAAGGTCATTAATATGACAACTAAAACAACAATAAGAATTTCATTTCAATATTGATTTCAATATTCTAATCATAATGATTCATTTTTAGCTGTCATCAATACATCAGTTTAAATGCTAAAAATACATAAGTATTTGTACGTTTAGATGCTGAAAATACGTCAGTATTGTACATTTTAGTGCCTGTAAAGACGTTAAGTAAATGTACGTTTTATGGAATCACATTTTAAGTATGTAATACGTAACCAACTATACAACCACTATAGTATTTTTGGTAGTCCTGTTTAGGGTGAGTACAGTACAGTAGTTTCTAGCCTTGCGTCCTTTATGAATGGCATGGCATTAGCTTTGGAATAATGGCAGTGTGCACGCTGAATGCCAGATGAGTGGCTGTGATAACACTCTTGGAGGTAAATACGTTTTATTTGTTGTGTTAGATGTAACACTTTTTAAATGCAGGATATTTGGTATAATCATGTGCCTTCAAATATTTTGTTCAGACAGCGATGATGGTTTGTGCCAGCTTTGGAAAACAGCTGTCATGGCTGTTGTTAGGTATGTGACAATTCTTTTATGTAATACTTTTTAAAAGTGTGATATTTTGTATAATTAAGTGCATTTACATTTTTGTGCAGACGGGAATGATGGTTTGTGCCAGAGTTGGAAAACTGTTTTCTTAGCTGGTACTAGGTATGTGATATACATGGTTGAATTGTACGTTTGTTTTATATTGTCCTGTATTTAAATGTATTGAAATGTGTATTTTTGTATTTATGTTATTTGATGTGTGGTGTTTAAAAACTTATTTTGAATGTTCTAGCACAATAATGAGGGTGTCTTTCTGGCTCTTTTTTTAGGAGCTGGCATGTGTCACTATTTTGAACTACTATTTAAGTCCAATGTAAAGTATTGCACATTTGCACATAATATACTGAGGTGTGTTTATCCCGTCTGATATCAACTTGCTACCACCTAAGCCTATTTATGTTTAAGAACTTTTGTCGAGATGATGATAAACGAGGGTTACATGGATGATTTGAGTAGAGAAATCTATTGCTTGTCATAGATAGGCTTAACATGCATACAAATTAGCACGAGATCACGTTATTATTTTCTAGTCAACTGGATGTGTTGTCCTGTTGCTCATAGACTCCTCTTTAAAAACATAACTAGTGAGAATTTAGCAGTTACTAATGATAAATCTTTAAACATGCTTTTAGCAAAAACATTGCCTGATTCAATTTAGCAGTTACACAAGTAATAAACACTGGAGACATGAAACAACATAAAACGAGTTGTAAATTTTCAGATGACTGTGATGAATTAACCAATTAGTACATGCAAAACAGAGAGAAGTTAGAAAAAGTAAAAAGTATAAGGGGAGAGGATAGAGAAATCTTCAGACTCAACATTTAATATACGGTAGGCCTATAATATATTTACATCTTGTTAGTTCTGTTTAAAGAGGTTTTTTAAAGTGATTTTAATATGTTTTATATAAGTTTTAATAAAGTACACTGCACTGTCGCAGGAAATGCACTTGCAATTGGAACTGAATCTCTGCTTTAATAACCCAAAGATTATGCAGCATCAACTGCAAACTAAATGGTCCAGGCTGGGACAGGATGGAAATGAAGCTTGTGGACAGGTCATTACCACACCCCCCATCCCCCCCTCCTTCTCCCCCTTAATCCCAGATTGTCCAACTCCTCTTCCCTGCCTGTAATTACACAATATCCAATATCACCATGCAAGATGCCAACAGATGCACCGCGTCTAAGACAAGCATTATAGACTTAGAGATGCTTCAGTAATTCGGTCAGCTCAAAGCGTGGAGATTATTCTATTGAGGAACGTGTTCAGGTCTTAGGTCGAGCGGAAGAAATGTACAACAGGTGGTCAGTTTCAGGGAAGACACAGCATGAGAAGAGAGCATATGCTGTTAATAACCCTAATTAAATATTAGGTTTTAATATAAAATATGAGACACCTCACTGTAACTATTAAAGATAAATACACGTATCGTCTGTGGTCACAAGTTTTAACTGGAATGCTTTTTTAATTAGTTTATTTTTAAAATTATTTTACATTAAGTTTATTTTTACAGTAAATATTTTAATATTTTTTATTATTTTTCAAACGATTATGATGACTAAATTCTACCAAATATAAAATGCTACACAACCCACCATCTCTGCACACAAAGGTGTTTGAAGGTAATGTTAAAATAGCAGTGGTTCTGTGAAAGATGGGTGTTGTCTTATAAGGAGGCCGGTGTATTTAGCTCTGACAGTTTTTTTGGTCTTGCCTCTCAAGTCTCGTTCCAATCAGGGTTCGGCGAAGATTACGAAGCAATTTTCCAGTAAAGGAGATTTGGAGAGTAAACTGTTAGCCAGCTCACTCCGATAATCTCCCTCATTACCGCACAGTTAGTTAGGCGGGGGTTCGGTGGGGGAGCGGTAAACTATGCCCTCATCTGATTATCAATGGTACTGCAAGACGATAGGCTAAATGTAAGGATATTTATGGATAGCCTAGACACACAGAATGAAAACCAACCAAATATATTTTATTTTATTTTAGACATATTGATTTTACTGTATGCATATATATATATATATATATATATATATATATATATACAAAAGTCGAATTAATTATTTTCAACAACTTTTAAACTATTGGTTTATTTATTCAAGCTTTTGAGACGCAACTCCAGCGCCTCTGACCCTCGTTAAACGCTGGAATGTTTGGATATGCTCGTCATATCCGTCATATGCTCCTTGAGGAAGTTATGAATTTAACACATTACACACATACTTCATATCCCGGAGGCGTCTGTCTGGTTCACATACTCTCTGCCGAAGATTATTCACATAACTAATAATGAGAATGGAACTATCAGTGAAAGAGTTCTGCACTTTGAAGCGAAGCTGAGTGTTGTCGGTCTGGTCAACGTAAAGTTTGGCGAGATGCTGCTCTACGGGCTTCTGCTACTTTCTCTTTCCTTCTGGACGTCTCATGCAGTGTTTAAAATACCTTTAAAAATGTTTGCGGGGAAATTCAACGCGTCCGTGCAGCTGGACCTCAGGGCTTTGAGAAAGAATCAAAGCGCAGTGGAGAGTGGACTTTCCCTGGCATCGGATCCAGCTGGGATTGTCAACTTCCTAGATATGATCAATAATTTAAAAGGAGACTCTGGTAGGGGATATTACATGGAGATGGTTATTGGGACCCCGGGACAAACGGTATGTCATTTTATTAAAAAATTGTTTTCAATATTTTGTTACCTCTTCTCTAGCATTTTTCCTTTTGTAGGCCTAACGTTACATGAAGTGACATGTTTTGTAACGGTACATTTATTCATTTTGTAACTGTCTCCAGTTAATGTTACATCGGAACTTTTAAATAGGCATATTTAAACCAGTTTCTGCATTGTACAGTGGCCTTACAAGTATCGGGACATTTAAGTCGCACGAACAAGTGAATGTCGTTGCATTAGCTTAGATAAACATCAAATCAGCCATTGTTTGTTTTAAAGAGAGATAGCAGAACCACGCACGCACGCACGCACAAAAAAAAAAGTTTCACAACAACATGTGTGCTACATTTTAGATAGACTGTTCTGTTTGTCAGACACTAGTGAAGAATGTCTATTGTTGTGATGATGAACTGCAACTTTAGTTACTCTGCAAGAAACACCTGTGCGAATTTGAGCAGATATGACCACTAATTACCTCTCATTCGTCCAATAAAATAAAATAACAAGTTAGAGATTGAGTTAATAGTTAAGTTCCTATAATTCTGAGAAAATGTGTTATATTTTATATAATGAAAATGACATTTTGACATCCGTAAGTGTGGTTTAAGCATTCACATACATTTAGGGCCACTACGTTTCAACAGTTTTCAAATGGTTTGCCCTTTACGGTCTTGTTAAAAACTCAGCTGATTTCTGATCAGCTGTTAAACATCAGAGTAGATGGGTACTGTAGGCTAAGGCTGATCTCAAAGCAGCGTTTCAGTTTTTAAGAGCATATAAGTTCAAGAAGCATGTGACGTGAAAGTCTCTATGAGATGCCTTGGGCGCAGGATGGAGCCCAAAGAGCCTTTGATCTTTGTGCTGAGAATATGTAAGAGCCAACTCACATGGGTTCACATGACAGCGGGCCCCTCAATGAGAGCAGCTGACTCAGATCAGGGCCTAAAGCAGATCCGTGTGTCCACTTGTATCTACAGACTTTATGGTCAGTTGGGATTGCTGTTATTAATTTCTTTTTCTTATCAAAAACCCTGGTAGAACACTTGAAGTTAATCTCACAATCTATTAGTTGAACTGTACCACACCATCCCATTTATTTCCACAAAATAGTTAAAAATGCAGTCTAACCTGGCTAACAAATTCTAGGATAAAAGAAAAAATATTCAGCCTACACAGTCTCTCCTCTTGATTGCTGGATAACAGCAGGGAAAGCACAAAACTGGCCATACTACCGAGAGATCATTGTTACATTTCTTATCTTCCTCTTTACTAGTTGTAGCAGAAGGTATGTTGAAAGAAACCGTTTGACTTTGTATGAGTTACACAAGGCATGTTTGTGCATTCAAAACTATGAACAGTACAGAATTACATGTACAACGGGCTTCTTTTCTAATTCAAATAACTTCTGATTTAGGCCTAGCCCACTTCCAGTTTTAGCTGAAGTCAGATAAAAATAATTTTGAGGTTGATAACAGTGATTATGATAGCTTGTACCAATTATTAATTCATAAAAATCATTAGGCCTACACTTTGCACAACATGATATTTTACAAAATGATCTAACCAGTTCACCTTGTCTGCACGTTATAGTTATTTAGTTTCAGTTCTTTCAGTTTCCTAATGCAAAAAATGAAGATTTAACCAAAGCAAACACCACTACCTAAATTCTGTTTACAAATTGATGCATTAAAATTTCATTGTGAGGTAGAAGCATTTTAAACCCCTGCTATAACTGTAATTGCATTCCTCGCTTTAGAAAATCGAGCTTGAATTTTAGTGATCATAATTCATCATGTGGCCTGTCTCTCTGGAAATATTATAATGAAATCTGCAGTGTCATTGAACATCATGTTTATTCTCTCAACTCATCACAATTGAATGAGTAAGGTGAACTGTGAGAGGCCAGGATCTTCCCGCATCCTCTGCGAATATGTAATTAAGGGTACTCATGTTAATTGAGGCGCTCTTTCTAAACGAGCCACTAATTGCGGAATCTGTCGTATGTGCGGAGGCGTCGGACTGGAGTGGCTCACATCTGCTAATTGGTACAAACAGGTAGCAGATGCGTTCCCAGTGACAGAGCGCCTGCCAATTAGCTAAGCCACCTCGATAGGGGTGATTAGAGCCCCCTTCACCAGTAGAGGAGCCATGGGAGCGCAGTTGAGAAGTACATGGAGCGACAAGCAGGGAAGGGGCCAGATTCTTAGAACCAAAGGAAGTATGTGTGTTCCAGGGGCCCTGTTGTGGACAGACTTCATGTTTACTGGAAGCAGGCATGGCTGGAGTTTCGTACCAGACAGGAAGTGGTAGGAAAGTGTCCTTATTGTATCCTCCAAACTTAGTAGTGGCAAGGCAAGCATTACTGTTGGTTTAATTTCTTAAAAAAATAACTACAACAGCAATGATAATTTGCGCTGTAGGATTTTTAATTGAATAACCAGAAACACTTTCTGCCTTTCCCCACTGAAGACTGTGATTGTAGTCGTGTGGGAAACAGCGGTTCAACTTTGTGCTGTTTGTCTGAAAATTTGTGCTTAATAATTGTCTTGAGTTAAAGCCGGCAAGAAATGAGGAATTACACAAAATAACTGGCAATGTATTTGGAAAAGTCTCAAGTTCAACAACATAAGAAGATTATTCCTATTTAAATTCTTTCACACCCTGCAAAAACAAGGTCTATGCTTGGAATAAATATTCTGTTAAAGCTTTGGAATAACCATTCATTCTATTTCTGCAATACTTTACAAAGCAGACATGTTATTAACCACTGCTTGTTCTAATCAGTTTACTTATTAATGTGAATAACCATGATTTGTAATGTTTAACCTTTGTGAAAAAAGACGCTTGCTTAAATGTATTGAAAGTGCTCTTGTATAGTGTACTTCAAATCTTAAAATATAAAAAAACTTAAAATTAATTAATTAAATAAAAGGCCACTTAAATGTTTCTTAACTAACTACATTTTTGCACTTTCAAAAGTAAAAGTTTACTTTAAAGTGCAGTTTAAATCATTAGGCTTTTGCTGTCCTAAGTATGCTTATTTTAATGTGTTGATTAACATAAAGCACATGTAAAGTACTGCATTGTATTTAACTGTAGTGTGTTATTTGATACATTTAAAGTTAATGTAAGCTATTTAAAATGTTCAAATGTGTTACAAATATATTCAAATACATGACATACAAGTTTCAATTAAGTTGACCTTAAAATATGTTTTAGTTTAACATCAATTATCATCAGTATCCTTTTGGCAGTACACTTTATCCATTTCAAAGACAGCATAAGTAATTCTGTAAATAATGATATAATTTATTTTAAAAATTAATAATAATAATAAAAATAAGATATTGCATTTATTAACTAATGTATAAAGTAATTGCATTTAATATAAATGTAAATTATAATAAATAACATGGAATTAATGGTCCAATAACATTGCATTTATTATATTAAGTACAGCATTTGCATTAAAAGTATTCTAAAATATACTCCAAGGTAAGTGTTTGCCTTCTCCTGGATAAATAGCTGATCATTATCATTAGTGGCGTGTGGATAATGTGCAAATTTCCTGTATGCATAACTGTTGCATTTACTATTACACCAGAGCACTAGGTACTGTATGGGATACAGTATGTGGAATGCCTTGTGCTTGACTTGACCTGACACATCCTTGTAATGATGAATAAACAGATAATATAAACCATGATTTCCTTTTTGACTCATTATCTATGATTATGAAGTGTTACAATTCTATAGATATTTAGTGTAAAGTAGAATTAAAAGTCTTTCTCACTTTTTCTCCTCTTGAAAAGAGATATAAAATCATTACTTAATAACAATTCAAGATGTTCCATAATGTTTTATTCAAATACGGCATTAAAAAGTGTTCCTAAGAGTTTAAGTGATTTTAAATGAAGCTGTTAGGATCAGTGCAGTGGAGCAGATCTGTGTGTCTATTATGATGGCGTTAACGATGAGAAATGCCCATAATGGCCTCTTTGGCAACTGGGTGAGATGGCACAGCTCTGTTATCTCATTAGTTCCCCCTCGTTGAACCAGCGCTCCAACAACATTATTCCAACTGCTGTGACCGTCTGGCAAACAGAAACATATGCATGGAGAGACTAAATTGGAGGGCTCTGTGCCAGCAGGGTTTGATGGTATTTAGGTGGTTGAGATTTAGGTATAAAAATATAACTTAAAACAATATCATAGTTGTTTGCACATAATTTTGGGTGCTCTGAAAATTTCACACATTTTTAAAAAGGTGGCTTTAGAAGTGCATGTATTGTTGTTTTATTTCCATTTAATTGAACATACACAAAATAGCCAAAACAATATGTGGAAACATACAGTATTTTTAATTAATGGATTTGGTTATTTCAGTTACTTCTATTAAGTCAGTTTTTAATGCTACAACATAAAATGACATTTAAGAGATCTGGGTGCTTTCAGCGGTATTGCAGCAGCTTGGAAAGGGCATTTTTTTGTTCCAGCATGACAATACCTCTGTGCACATGAGCCTGGAAGAACCTGACTGGACAGCAAAGAAGCATTGACCTGAACCCCTTTTAATACATTCAGGATCAAATGAAATGGGACCAAATCACAGCATGTTTTAACATCTAGTGAAACACCCAGATGACTATAAGCTATTATTGCTATTGATAAATCTGATAAAATTTAAATGCTACAGGATGTGACATAAGCGTACTTACATGGAGATAACACCTACAGGAATTACATTGCTAATGTGTAACTAAAAAAAATGTATCCTCCACCTAATAAAGCAGTGCAAATCATTTTGACAGTTGGTATAGGAGCTAGACATTTCTGCTTTTAAAGCTCCAGCATTTGCCATTTTGACTTCCATTAAAAGTACATAACTGTAAATGTTATTTATTTATTGTAGCTTAGGAATGTTGTTTATTTTCTGTAGTAATCAACAGCATGTCACAGATGATCATAAGCTGTATTAATGCAGAGTATTCCTATGAAACTATTTCCAACTAATCTAATGCCATAAAAAGTGACCCAATCATGGTGTTTTCACATATAGTTTGATTAAAGGAACCAAACCCATTTCACTTAAAGTGAACCAGAAAGGGAACCAGCCGAAAGTAACCTCAGTCCTTTTGGTGTTCACAATATAGTGGACTCAAAAGAGAACCCAGTTCTTTTCTCGGTCCTCTTCATTACTGAAGTGATTTCAGACCAATTCTTGTTCACACCTTCGGAGGCGGTCTGAGTACGGTTAACTTTTGGGTGATTTTAGGGGGGTATGAGATCACTCTCATATATGAGCTGAACTGCTCCGAGAGCATTTGCAGGGCTCAAACGATAAATAATTCAAACGATTCAAATATTATGTTGTCATTTATGAAATCTACGGCTAACTGTGCATTAAATTATTTAATGCATCTTTCACTAAGTATTCTTGTCATGACAACCACCTGACATGCTGGGGAGATCTTGAATTTTGCCCACTTTAAATCAGACACAAAAATGAAGTAGTGCAGTAAGATCACATAGATTTGAATGCATGAATTATTGATTTGAATTAATTATCGAGTGATTGATAGAGAGATGAAAGTTATGTGAACTGTCTCATTCTGCAAAAACCAAGCTGTGAATTTTGTTACTAAAAAACATCAGTTTTACCACCTAGCAGCTGAGAAATCTAATGTATCGATTCAGTATCGAATCTACCATATTAATAGCAGCATTCACAATTTAAGTGTCCAAGCTAAATTAACTTTATACATTATATTCCCTTTTAATTTTAACTTTGACAGAAATGCGTTGTTAAAGCTCTGCAAAGATCTTGACCGATGACATGATCAGGGATTGCCAGCTCTTCCTCACCCCCTTCCCCGTCTACTTCATCTTCCAAATTTTCCAGTAGGTCAGACTCCATAATTTCACTGCTGCACAGAAAGCTGGAGTCTGGGTTCTTATGAAGTTATGGTGTGAACAAGGAAGGGTCTGAGATCACTTAAGTGCTGCAGAGGTCCAAAAAAAAGAACCGCATTCTCTTTTGAGTCCACTATATTTTGATAGCCCACTTTTGAACACCAAAGGGACTGAGGTCGCTTTCAGCTGGTTTGCTTTCTGGTTCACTTTTAGTTAAACGAACTATATTTTAAAAAACCCTTATTCCTTAATAACCCTTAAAGTCATATTGTTTTCTGTCTTTGCAGTTTAACATCCTGGTTGATACTGGAAGCAGCAACTTTGCTGTAGCTGCAGCAGAACATCCCTACATCACACACTACTATAACAGAGCACTGTAAGATCAAATCCCTACATCACGCACTACTATAACAGAGCACTGTGAGATCACATCCTTACATCACGCACTACTATAACAGAGCACTGTAAGATCACATCCCTACATCACGCACTACTATAACAGAGCACTGTGAGATCACATCCCTACATCACGCACTACTATAACAGAGCACTGTAAGATCACATCCCTACATCACGCACTACTATAACAGAGCACTGTGAGATCACATCCCTACATCACACACTACTATAACAGAGCACTGTGAGATCACATCCCTACATCACACACTACTATAACAGAGCACTGTAAGATCACATCCCTACATCACACACTACTATAACAGAGCACTGTAAGATCACATCCCTACATTACGCACTACTATAACAGAGCACTGTGAGATCACATCCCTACATCACGCACTACTATAACAGAGCACTATGAGATCACATCCCTACATCACACACTACTATAACAGAGCACTGTGAGATCACATCCCTACATCACACACTACTATGACAGAGCACTGTAAGATCACATCCCTACATCACACACTACTATAACAGAGCACTGTAAGATCACATCCCTACATCACGCACTGTAAGATCACATCCCTACATCACGCACTACTATAACAGAGCACTGTGAGATCACATCCCTACATCACGCACTACTATAACAGAGCACTGTAAGATCACATCCCTACATCACGCACTACTATAACAGAGCACTGTGAGATCACATCCCTACATCACGCACTACTATAACAGAGCACTGTGAGATCACATCCCTACATCACGCACTACTATAACAGAGCACTGTGAGATCACATCCCTACATCACACACTACTATAACAGAGCACTGTAAGATCACATCCCTACATCATGCACTACTATAACAGAGCACTGTGAGATCACATCCCTACATCACACTCTACTATAACAGAGCACTGTAAGATCACATCCCTACATCACGCACTACTATAACAGAGCACTGTGAGATCACATCCCTACATCACCCACTACTATAACAGAGCACTGTGAGATCACATCCCTACATCACGCACTACTATAAGAGAGCACTGTAAGATTACATCCCTACATCACACACTACTATAACAGAGCACTGTAAGATCACATCCCTACATCACACACACACACTACTATAACAGAGCACTGCAAGATCACATCCCTGCATCATGCACTACTATAACAGAGCACTGCAAGATCACATTCCTGCATCATGCACACACTACTATAACAGCACTGTAAGATCAATTCCCTACATTACACAAACTACAATAACAGAGAACTGTAAGATCAGTTCCCTACATTGCACACACTACAATAAGAGCACTGTAAGATCAATTCCCTACATTACACAAACTACTATAACAGAGCACTGTAAGATCACATCCCTACATCATGCACTACTATAACAAAGCACTGTAAGATCACATCCCTACATCAAGCACTACTATAACAGAGCACTGTAAGATCACATCCCTACATCACGCACTACTATTAAAGAGCACTGTAATATCACATCCCTACATCACACACACACTACTATAACAGAGCACTGTAAGATCAATTCCCTACATTACACACACTACAATCACAGAGAACTGTAAGATCTGTTCCCTACATTACACACACTACAATAAGAGCACTGTAAGATCAATTCCCTACATTACACAAACTACTATAACAGAGCACTGTAAGATCACATCCCTGCATCATGCACTACTATAACAGAGCATTGCAAGATCCCATTCCTGCATCATGCACTACTACAAGAGAGCACTAAGATCACATCCCTACATCATACACACTACTATAACGGAGCACTGTAAGATCACATAACTACATCTTGCACTACTATAACAGAGCACTGTAAGATCAATTCCCTACATTACACAAACTACAATAACCGAGCACTGTAAGATCAGTTCCCTACTTTACACACACTACAATAAGAGCACTGTACGATCAATTCCCTACATTACACAAACTACTATAACAGAGCACTGTAAGATCAAATCTCTGCAACATGCACTACTATAATAGAGCACATAAGGTCAAATCCCTACAATACACACTACTATAACAGAGCACTGTAAGATCAATTCCCTACATTACACAAACTACTATAACAGAGCACTGTAAGATCACATCCCTGCATCATGCACTACTATAACAAAGCACTGTATGATCACATCCCTACATCATACACACTACTATAACAGAGCACTGCAAGATCAATTCCCTACACTACACAGACTACTATAACAGAGCACTCTAATATCACATCCCTACATCACGCACTTCTATAACACTGTAAGATCACATCCCTGCATTGCACACTACTATAAAAGAGCACTGTAAGATCACATCCCTACATTATATCTTTAGTTACAACATACCCTACTGTAACAGAGTATTGTAAGATAAAATCCTTAAATCCGACCGCTAAAACAAAGCATTCTAAGATCACATCCTTACATCTCATTTTACTACAAAAAAGCACTCTAACATCAAAACACACATCACCACTACATCACATTCTTTCATAACAGAGCATCCAGAAAAAATTACATTCACTATATTCCAGTTTTTTAATGTGTGTCAGTGAGTGATGTTTGTAAGTTCAGCAGTCCATTAGTAATGGATCAATGTCATGATGATTTGTTCAGTTCCAGTACACATCAGAGCTCCGGCAGGGGAGTTGCAGTAAAATACACACAGGGAGAATGGGAGGGAGAACTGGGAACTGACCGCATCACCATTCCTCAAGGGCCCAGTGGTACAATCACTATCAACATAGCCACAATCCTCACATCAGAAGGCTTCTTTCTGCCTGGAATCAACTGGCAGGGAATTCTTGGATTTGCATATCCTTTACTAGCTCGAGTAAGTGATATGTTACATAGGTGTGTTATTGAGAAAAGGTGTGTTATTTTAGAGATGGGTGCTACTGTTTGATTTAGCTCAGCCATAGCTTTCACATGTTCAATTTTGGTGTCATAAAGGTGTGGCTTAGATCCTCAAACAGCAGTGTTATTATCTTCAAAAGTCAATGTATATTTGCTATTACTAAGAACCGTGTTTCAAAAAGTAGTGGATAACTTACTATGTACCATGGAAAATGATTAGTGCAATGGTACATTTCTAATATATTATTGTACAATAGTATCCAACTTTTTTTCTTTCTTTTCTTTTAGGGAATTTTTTAAACATTTATGAAAGCATATTTTTACTCACTATCTGATCCTTGTCTTTCCATATATTTTTTTTTTTGTGTTTTCATTTTTGTCAATTAATATATAATAAACACTCAATACAAATATTGGTTTGTACTATGTTTAGGCGTAATTATTATATTATTTAAATATACATATTTAAAAATTGGTTTCAATTTCCTTAAGATGAGTTTTATATATTTCTCCTCTCAGCCTGACCCATCAGTAGAGCCCTTCTTCAACTCTGTCGTGAAACAGACCGGCATTCCAGATGTCTTTTCTCTTCAGATGTGTGGAGCAGGAGTCTCTGCCAGCACTACAGCTGACCCGGCAGGCGGCAGCCTGGTGTGTACCAAACCAGAAATAGTCTTGAACCGACCTACTAAAATATACAGTCAAAATTAGTTAAAAATTAATCCAACTAACTGCTATAGTGGGTACATCAATCTAATCATGCTAACATAAACTATTATATATGTATTAAATACAGGTCCTCTAACTTATATAGGTAATACTTTTCATGGCAGATGTTTGAAAGCTTGGTACCAAAAATTAAGTATTTGTATTAATAATTCAGTCAAAAACATTTATTTGCAAAGTCAATTTAAATGATTATATCTAAAATAATAATAATAAGTGTTAAGATGTTTTTTTTTTCAGACAAACAAACAAACAAACAGAAAAAAAAACAGAAAACTATGGTGCTTGCTTTTAGTTTGTTTACATGGTGTGGAGGTTTATTAGAAATAGATTATTATTATTATAGAGGATTCCACAATATTAGACTGAATAGATCATTTATTCAAACAATGGTGCAACACACTCTGTGAACAATTCTACAGAGAACAGAGACAGAATAGTGACTTTTTTTTCCTTTTCCTTTTTTATCAATAACTGGTTCTTCCTGGAATATAATGTACGTACATTCATAATATACACACACAAACACACACACAGTGCTGGACTAATTACTTACACATTTAAGTAAGTTACTGATTCCAAATTACATGACAAAAATTTTAGTTAGTAACGTTATCCATGACATTAGACATTTTAGGTAACAATCAGACTTCTTTTAATTACTTTTAGAAAACTTTTGACCTATCTTGTTTTCACATTGTTTAAATAATATAATCTTGTACCATACTGATATAAAAATACAAAGAGAAAGAAAATATATTCCATTATTAACAACATGAAGTGGATTAAACATTATGTCAACACAATGTTTCTTGAATTGGAGCTCAAGAGTTTGAAAAGTAATTAAATAATAAAAAGATAAATTAAAACAAATCACTTTAAAATAACATCAATCAAAACTAAAACACTTATTAAAAACATGAAAGATTTTATTTGTTTACTTGCAAGTCATATGACCATTAACCGATGTCAGAGAACTGCAAACATGCAAATATGATGCTTAATTATTAAAATATTAAAATATTAATTTTAAAATATGAGGGGTATTTCAAGTAAATATATTAGGTGAAGGGTTCAGATGACAAAAAAGTAATGAATGAAAAAAATGAAAAAGAATGCCTGCATTACATGTAAATAATGAATAATGTAAATTGTGGATTTTAATGTGTTTAAAAGACAAAAGCCTTCCACCCACACACACACACACACAGTAATTGTAAGATCTATTTCAGTTCCTAAATCGTATTTAAAAACAAAACTCTAGTTAGAAGTCAAGGTATATGAATGGATATTGTCTGTAATTTGAAGCAAAGTGGCTAGACCCATATTCTACAAAATCTGAGGCTCTGATCAAAATTGGCCCCTGGTGAAAGATTAGACGCGGGAGTCTCATGTTATTAACAGGCAAACTGGAATTTAACCATATGAGTTGCTGCCGTAGGTAGCGTTCAGGCTTCCAGCTTTCATAAATCAGATCAGTTTAACACCTCTCAAGGACAGATGAGATTGGGTTTCTCAGCACTTCTCAAGAAACATAATAGCTCAGCGCGTCTCTGCGTCTCGCACCTCTGCTGCCTCCTATAGGACAGTGTGTCTCGTTAGTGAGAAGCTAATTAAGCCAAAGAGAGTCCCCTGCTGCTGGCACATTCTGTTAGCAATACGGGAGCGCTGGAAGAAGAGGCGGCCACGTGTCCCGCAGAGAGGAGCAGATGGGAAGCACGGTGGGGAGGCGCGTGTCCTGTGTCCACAACTGAACAATGTCCAAAGCCTTTTGGAAATATTTGACTAGCCTCTTAATTGGATGCTATTTGCAGAAGTCAGAAGCTCCAGAAAGTCAATTTTATTTGTATTTAATATTTTTATTCATTTTTCCTTGATCTGATATTCTTAGACATACGCTAAAGAAAAATAGGTAGTTAAAAAAATCTGATTGATTAATTAATGATCAAATTAATAATAAAAAATATATTTCTTTAATTTTCACATTTTACGACTTTTATATTCAATTACGACGACAACAATAAAACAGATAAATAAACACTAGATACAGCTAATAAAAGTAGAAAACTGTGTTTATCTAGACAAATGGATCATTGAATTAAATAATTATTCAATCAATCAGTTTCACAAGAGTGCCATAGATTTATTTTTTAAAGCAAGACAATACCGACAAAAACCAATGGTCAACAATATGGTCCAAACAAGATTTTGGTACATTATGCTTCCAAAACTTGTCATCTTTCAGACTAGTAGAAAATTGGTAAATATACCTAAATATATAAAAAAAAAAACTTTAATGTCAACAATTTAAAAGAAACATTTATTCAATGTTAAAATTTGTTCTCAAAACGTACATGTATGCAAACTTGCATATTTTTAATACCTTATTTGCATTTTCCAATATAACATTTCAGAAAACTTGTAATATTAAATGAACTAAAAATTTATATTTTAATGAACTGTGACTAATTGACAGGAAACTTTTAGTTAACATTGTTAACCTGTATTGTCTTGCCTTAATTTAAATTCAATGCTAATATCTTGGAAGATTTTGAATATATGCAAAGGAAAGATATGCCTTTAGATCACATGCTTTGATGTCTTTGTGTTGTGTTTCAGATCATGGGAGGAGTTGAGCCAACCTTGTACCGCGGTTCAGTTTGGTACACACCAATCCTGGAAGAATGGTACTATCAAGTGGAAGTCTTGAAGCTTGAAGTTGGAGCCCAAAATTTAAACCTAGACTGCAAAGAGGTACATGATACAGTGTAGCTAAAAAAAATGCTCTTTTACATTTATTATGAATAAAGACTATTCAACCAGAAAATCTAGTCCATTCTTTTAGATATTGATGGAGTTAAAAACAATATGATTATTTGACCTTGTGAGGACAGTAAAGAGTCGTGACTGTAATTGCTCCTAGGGTGAACTGAAAGTGTACCTTTAAAGTCTGCCAGTGGAGTAATTCCAGCATTCAATAAGATATATGGCAGAGAATATCACTACTAAGAATGCAGTAATCTTGTTTATGAAATCCTGAGAGGAGTGGAGCAGGTATTGCTTTTTGTTTGATGGAGACCTTGACTAATCTTTCTTTCCCTTTGGTTGTTTCGTTCAGTACAACTCCGATAAAGCCATTGTGGATAGTGGGACGACTTTACTGCGACTTCCTGGAAACGTGTTCAGTGCTGTGGTGGAGGCAATTATGCAGACATCACTGGTATGACGACCTTCCATTTTGGCAAATGACTTGCCTCACATAAGCAATCTTGTGCATGTTTAAGGGCCTCAGTCTTCAAAATGACTCCGTAGTTACAATTGATTGTGTGTAACCCTGTTCTCTCCTGCTCTGCCAGATTGAGGATTTCTCAGCGGGATTTTTTGAGGGCACCAAGCTTGCATGTTGGATGAGAGGTGAATCACCATGGAGGCTTTTTCCGAAAATCTCAATCTACCTCAGAGCAACAAACACCAGCCAGTCCTTTCGCATCACCATTCTTCCACAGGTTAGGACTAAGGCCTAAAGTATACTTTGGGTTTTATGCATACACGAGTCCGCATATAGTGCATTTTGTCACCAGATTATCTGCACATCCTGTACGTGTACTGTCTGATTTTTGTAACCTTACTTTGAAAATGCAGATCACACATGTGCATTACATTTGTTTGTTTGTAATAATAATCAGTTGTTCCACAAGTTGGAAACACTGTTATTTCACAGTAGAAAACCAAACAAAAGCGTCAGAACAATAACAACATACTGGAGACTTTTAAGTGCACCTATTATGCCATTTCCAATATTGCCTTTAATGCAGTGTGCAATGTAACTGTATGTGAATGTAAATGATCTGCAAAGTTATAAAGCTGAAAGTGCTTATAAGTGAAATAAGTAAGGGGTAATGTACATACCTCCGCTTCGTGTTGGGGTCCTGATCACCACATAACATTTCACCACAAAAATAAGTCAAAAAAACTATTAAGACGAAAATTTTTTAAAACCTTACCAGTCTGTTAGTTCTCATATAATCCATTGCAGCGTACAAAAACAATTGTAACTAAATGGCAGCAACTGCTTTTGTATGAAACCAGAGCAAGTCCCTAATACCAGGATGACATAATAATTGTAAACCATTTTGAATCAAGTTTTAATATTTTATTAGCTAAACAAATGCAAAGCTTCCACCAAATTAAAAATTGTTCAAACAAGAGTACAGCGCCAACTGCTGTAACCTGGATGAGCCTGTGTTATTAGCTTTTACCGGTTGTTATCAAGGGATAACATACCTCAAAATGACACGACTGACCAATCAGAATCAAGTATTCCACAGAGCCGTGTAATAAATAAAGTTATTGTCTTCCAAAATAAAGATTTGACTCTGTAGAGCCTAGATGAGTCGTTAGTCATTTGAATCTCACTTCTGTGACGGCTACACATCACCGGGTAATGCATTTGCATAATGCGCGTCTATGATCTACGTTGGCCAGCCGCAAACACATAATTCTACTTATGACTGCTTCTCTAATCTCTGGGAGTTCTATGCGGGATTCTTGATGTTGAAAGATGGATTAGTATCCTGTTTATTTGAACCAGCTGCTCCACTGAATCACAACCTGTAAGTACTGTATGATAAATAATAGATGTTTATATTTTCTATAGAGCATTCAAAATACAGAACTATTTAAATGGGCATATCGTTACTGACACTGCTGTAGACTAGAGGTCCCCAACCACTGGGTCGCGACCTACTACAGGGTCGTCAATTCACCTTTATTTATAAAGTGTTTAAACAAAACAGATTGTGTCAAAGCAACTGAATAACATTAATTAGGAAAACTGTGTCAATAATGCAAAAATTCAGTGATGTCATTCAGCTCAGTTCAGTTTAAAAAGTCAACGATATCGCTGTAGATGAAGTGTCCCCAACTAAGCAAGCCAGAGGTGACAGCAGCAAGGAACCAAAACTTTATTGGTGACAGAATGAAGAAAAGTTATTGGAAGAAACCAGGCTCAGTTGGGGGGGCCAGTTCTCCTCTGACCAGACGAAACCAGTAGTTCAATTCCAGGCTGCAGCAAAGTCAGATTGTGCAGAAGAATCATCTGTTTCCTGTGGTCTTGTCCTGGTGCTCCTCTGAGACAAGGTCTTTACAGGGGATCTGTATCTGGGGCTCTAGTTGTCCTGGTCTCCGCTGTCTTTCAGGGCTGTAGAGGTCTTTTCTAGGTGCTGATCCACCATCTGGTCTGGATACGTACTGGATCTGGGTGACTGCAGTGACCCTCTGATCTGGATACAGACTGGATCTGGTGGCTACGGTGACCTTGGGTTGTGGAAGAATTGCTACCGGCTCACAAGAATGTTCTGGGAAAAATGTCTTTAGATATGACACTGTTATTTATTGCGTGTTAATGATTGTTCTTATTATTCAGTATTTTCATTGTATGGGATTGATATGGAGTAGCACTTTGATAATTTAATGTAAAATAAGTAAATGCTCTAACTGGTCACATACAAAAAATAAGAGTTTTATTAATTAAAGTTACTAAAATTTACTAAAAACTTAAATTTTATTTAAATTTGTTAGTTTCAATGGTAATATTTGTAATTTTCATTTAGTTGATGTAGTAAATTAAACCAAACTAAAACTGAAATAAAATAAAAATAAACCTAAATTAAACTTTCTTTTCCAAGCAGGTTCGGTTTTGGCGTATTTGTCATTCATTGTCTCTATTGGGATCTAAGAAATTGTAGCTCTCTTTTGAACAGTTTGTTTTTTTCACAATATTGAACTCTTTTGTACATTAGGCTCTAAATTAATATTTTTTTTGATGTGATTTTACACAATTTATTAAAATGATCAGAAACCAGGATTGTACGTACCTGCTCTTTCCTTGACACCAAATTTGGTCTCCACAGCTGTACGTCCAGCCAGTCACCGATATTGATGGCACATTTGACTGTTTCCGTTTTGGAATCTCCCCTTCAGCAAATGCCCTGGTCATTGGAGCCACTGTGATGGAGGGCTTCTATGTCATCTTTGACCGTGCACAAAAGAGGGTGGGGTTTGCCGTTAGCACTTGTGCAGGTAGGTTGGTTCAAGGGTGTGTAGCTTAATATTTCAAATAATAATTTTTAAATAGTTTCTGATAGAAATAGTCACCACTGTACAACAGTGTATGCGTCAAGTTACACCATGCTCTGCCTGAATACTTGATTTTGATTGGCTGGCAGGTATGCATTAAAACAGTTTAATGTACTGGTAGTTTAAAGTAATTTTTATCACCATTTTTTTATTAATACGCTGCTTCAGTTAATGCGCACACACACACACACACACACACACACACAGAGGGTGGGGTGGGGGTTTGGGTGGAGTCAGAGATCACTCTCTCTGCACACACACAAACTTGTCAATGCTTCCCTGCAACTTACTGTATAATCATAAAATAACCAAGACACTAGATCGCTACATATTCCTCAGCAACAAGGTGTTAAATAGCTTTTTTTGACACAGCTTTAAATTGTTTTACACCGCAAATGCAGGTAACACACACACACACACACACACACACAGCTGTCATCTCTCTCTCTGTCAATCAATAATTAATTCAAAGATTATAATTAATTCAAATAACTGTGATCTTACCACACTAATTTATCTCTAAGTGTGATTTGAAGTGGGCAGAATGCTAGCGTAAACAAGCCTTAACTGACAAAAATAATCAATTTTTACCCTTCCCTTCAAATATTTGTGGTACGAACATCGATAACAGGTTTAACTTGTCAATGCTGGCAAATTACCAAGGTATAAGCGGGATAATGCACGGCTAGCTGTGCATTAAATGATTTTAATGAACTTCACGGAGACGCACTTCGCTTCGCGTCGGGTTGTTCTTGGCCTCTAAGTTGTGCATTAAAATTGTTTAATGCACAGCTAGCCTTGCATTATCCCTTACATATGTCAAAGACAAAGTGCAATTCAAAATAGAGCCTGATTATTGAACTATTTCTAATTTAACATTAGTTACGGCAACATGCATTGTCCTTATATATTTACGTAAATATAACCAGGATGAATTTACAAAAATCAAGTACTTGAGTAAAAGTACAGTAAATACACTATCAAAACATTAAAATTTGTACTACACACTAACTTAAAGACATTGACATTTTAGTTTATTCTTCAATGTTTTGTTAGTTTAGGTGTGCAAACAAGTGTGTAAAAATATGCTTACCGTATTTTCCGGACTATAAACTCCAAACTATTTTTTTCATAGTTTGGCTGGTCCTGCGACTTATAGTCAGGTGCGACTTATTTATCAAAATTAATTTGACATGAAGCGAGAGAAATGAACTAAGAGACATGAACCAAGAGAAAACATTACCATCTACAGCCGCGAGGGGGCGCTCTATACTGCTCAGTGCTCCTTTAGTCTACCACTGAGCTAGAGTCCTGCATGAGTCATTAGTTAACAGACGTAAAAGATCAGCCAGCTGTTTTTTTATTAAAAAATAGTTTTCTTTTTCGTTTATATATATATATATATATATATATAGTGTATATACAGAATCTGAATTAAAATGTGTTTGCCTATTTCAAAATTTGTGTCATAAGCATACAGCTCAACTAACGCGATCGTTATAAAGGTGTTTAAACAACAATACACTTCCACTTGCATGCATTTGACAATCGGAATATCAGATATTTCATTCCATAGCTAACACATTTGTGAATATGGGCCTAATCTAGGCTATCCAGGGTTGTTGTTGTTTTTTTAATTGCATCTGAAAATGACTTTGTGCAGCTCATTCACATGTGTGCTCTTGCGCAAATCCGCCTCTCGCGATGCTCAGCTGTGAACGATTTAAAAATGGGTGCGTTCGACTTGAAGCACAACCTCAGACGGTGGTATGATTCGCTCTTTTGTTGTTCTGTTTTCTTTCAGGATCAAAAATAAAACAAATGAAAGCGTTTATCTGTATTTCCGACTGATGAGAACTATGCATATACATTCATAAATCAGTCAATTTTGTATTTTATTATGAGATATTTTATTCTAATATGATCAGTGACTCAAGCACTGATGGACCAAAGAGCACGTATTTCGACATTTGCAGTAAAAACGTGAAATATAAATTCTCAGAAAATGCATTTAATACCAATATATTGAAACGTCTGTTTATATATTCCATTAATGAAGGAGTCCAGACATTGGAAAAATGTCAGTCCACATGCGTTTTATATTTAATATGAGGGAAATAGACATGCATGCATGCGTGACACAAAAAATATACTTTTAGGTAGCAAAATATGTTTTAGTAATTCTGTCAATTACACTAAGGTTATTACATTGTCTGCTATATATTTGCTTATTATTTATTAAATACGGGCAATTGATTGATAAAACATTAATTAAAATTAAGATAAAATGTATAAAAACGAATATCTTTTAAAAAGAGTTTTCCATAAATAACTTCTGTATGACCTGGCAATAAAATTCGAAAAAAGTGTGTCTAATGTGATTGGCTTAACTGATTTGATTTCGGGTGCGGGTCGGGTATCGGTTCTATTTTAAGCGGGTCGGGTCAGGTGCAGATTTTAATTAGTGCTGCTGTCGGAAAACGGGTCAGATGCGGTTTTTAGAACGCCCTCTCGCGGCTGTAGACGGTAATGCTTTCTCTTGGTTCTTGGTTCTAAATGAATGCAACTTATAGTCCAGTGCGACTTATATATGTTTTTTTCCTCATCATGACGTATTTTTGGACTGATGCGACTTATACTCGGGTGCGACTTATAGTACGGAAAATACGGTATATGATATTTTTTTTTAAAAACTACATACTGCTAGTTTTTCTAGCAATAATATATATATTTTTTTTTTCTAAAATAGGCAAACCCTTACATACTGTGACCAACAAATGCATCTATATTGAAGCATTTCAGTGGTCTTAAACTGCCCTATTTACAGCAGATTTAGTTCACAAATAACTTGACAGCCATGACCTAAATATGATTTATTTACAATAATCAACAAAAAATTTGGTGAACGAACAAATAAACAGGTTTATTACAAGCCCGATTCCAAAAAAGTTGGGACATTGTACAAATTGTGAGTAAAAAAGGAATGGAATAATTTTCAAATCTCAAACTTATTTTATTCACAGTAGAATATAGATAACATATCAAATGTTGAAGATGAGACATTTTGAAATGTCATGCCTAATATCGGCTCATTTTGGATTTCATGAGAGCTACACATTCCAAAAAAGTTGGGATAGGTAGCAATAAGAGGCTGGAAAAGTTAAATTACATATAAGGAACAGCTGGAGGACCACTTTGCAACTTATTAGGTCAATTGGGAACATGATTGGGTATAAAAAGAGCCTCTCAGAGTGGCAGTGTTTCTCAGAAGTCAAGATGGGCAGAGGATCACCAATTCCCCCAATGCTGCGGCGAAAAATAGTGGAGCAATATCAGAAAGGAGTTTCTCAGAGAAAAATGGCAAAGAGTTTGATGTTATCATCATCTACAATGCATAATATCATTCAAAGATTCAGAGAATCTGGAACAATCTCTGTGCGTAAGGGTCAAGGCCAGAAAACCAAACTGGATGCTGTGATCTTCGGGCCCTTAGACAGCACTGCATCACATACAGGAATGCTACTGTAATGGAAATCAAAACATGGGCTCAGGAATACTTCCAGAAAACATTGTCGGTGAACACAATCCACCGTGCCATTCGCCATTGCCGGCTAAAACTCTATAGGTAAAAAAAGAAGTCATATCTAAACATGATCCAGAAGCGCAGGCGTTTTCTCTGGGCCAAGGCTCATTTAAAATGAACTGTGGCAAAGTGGAAAACTGTTCTGTGGTCAGACGAATCAAAATTTGAAGTTCTTTTTGGAAAACTGGGACACCACGTCATCCGGACTAAAGAGGACAAGAACAACCCAAGTTGTTATCAGCCCTCAGTTCAGAAGCCTGCATCTCTGATGGTATGGGGTTGCATGAGTGCGTGTGGCATGGGCAGTTTACACATCTGGAAAGGCACCATCAATGCTAAAAGGTATCCAAGTTCTAGAACAACATATGCTTCCATCCAGATGTCGTCTCTTTCAGGGAAGACCTTGCATTTTCCAACATGACAATACCAGACCACATACTGCACCAATTACAACATCATGGCAGCATAGAAGGAAAAAATGTGGCGCATTATAAAGAGGAAAATGCGACAAATAAGACCTAAGACAGTTGAGCAACTAGAAGCCTGTATTAGACAAGAATGGGACAACATTCCTATTCCTAAACTTGAGCAACTTGTTTCCTCAGTCCCCAGACGTTTGCAGACTGTTATAAAAAGAAGAGGGGATGCCAGACAGTGGTAAACATGGGCCTTGTCCCAACTTGGTGTTGATGCCATGAAATTTAAAATCAACTTATTTTTCCCTTAAAATGATAAATTTTCTCAGTTTAAACATTTGATATGTCATCTATGTTGTATTCTGAATAAAATATTGAAATGTGAAACTTCCACATCATTGCATTCTGTTTTTATTTACGATTTGTACAGTGTCCCAACTTTTTTGGAATCGGGTTTGTTCAGAAGGAGTTGTGATTTCTTGCTTTCAAAATAATGAGGAACAACATTTTTATGAAATGTAGTGGCCTAAAAATTTTGATACTATGCTTTGGAATATAATGAAGTTTGCCAAAATAAAAAGGCTCTAAGAAAGTAGAGGTACTTGAAAAATGTCCTTAAATATAGTATTAGTAAAAAAAAAAAGAAATATTATTCTGTCCACCATTGCTTAATTTGGCCCTCAGGTATTTTAAGTGTGAGTAGTCTGGGATCTAAGTAAATACCTCTTCTGTCTTTCCAACAGAAAGCGGTGGTGTGCCATTTGCAGAGATCGCCGGGCCGTTCCTAGCTGAAGGCGTAGCGTCAGACTGCACAAGTGGCATGCCTCTCAGGGAACCAGTGATGTGGGTGATCGCGTACACTCTGATGGGCATATGTGCCTTGGTTCTGATCACACTCCTCATCTTGCTCATGCTGCCTTGCCAACGGCACAGAGACGGTGAGATTACAGACGAATCCTCACTGGTGCGGCATCGCATCAAGTGACGTCAGGCATCAACTGAAGACGAGGTGGCACCAACTCAGCAAAACAGGGCTGAAGGAAATCAGAGCAGGTAACACATTGAGCTCTGGGTGAGATTACATACATTCCTGTTTGTCTGGGTGGAAGATGCTGGGATTTGGACATTTGTTGACACTTGTGCACTGAACCTTTTAAGGAAGAGGATAAAACTACTGAAGGATGAAGGAATCATGATTATACATGTGATTCTTATTAAAAAGAAGAAAAAAGAAATCATACATAAATGTGCCAAAATATGAGTATCAATATAGCATTGGAGTAAATGATGATGTTGATGCTGCAGTGTTTCTCCAAAGTATGCTGCTCTTTTTATTCTTAGTCTTCAATATAGTTGAGTTAATAAAACTACTGGAAATCAGCAATGGTCTCTAAATGAGGGTCATGGTTCAATGAAGTAAGTTGATTTACTGTTATTATCTAGAGGTTGAGGTTTCCTTTTAGATTTCCCTTTTAGCAGTGCATTAAAAGGAATAATTCAGCCAAAAAATTAAAATTGTCATTAAATTCTGCCTGTAATTTGAAAATGTTTAACAGAGCAGTTTTCTGCTGAGACCTGTACTTAGGAATTTCACAGAAAATCAACAATGCACAATAAAATAATACACCTAGTTTCACATTTCACTGGGCAAAGGCGGCAGGAGAGTTCTTTGTACAGACTTTCTTGATCCTTTCATTTAAAGTTCACTCCCAATGTCTGTATGCCACACATGAGTGAATTCATTGGGTTGGCATTCACTACCCATGTGTACGAACAAATCTGTGCATAAAATCTGCATACAAACAAATCATGATTCACCAAAAATGTGAGGTTTCTCTGAAAAACAATGCAGGCATATATACAGTTGGCTAATGAGAGGTCTGTAAACTGGGTTTATGTAAAAGTTTTTTTTTTATTGTTTAAACTGGTTTTGAGGACTGCACACTTGACATTGCTTAAGGATCTGTGAGAGTGTGTCTGTAAAGAGGCATATGTTTAAGGAAAAGGAAAGGCCCTTTTATAGCTATGGTTTGGGTGTGGTTTATGCAAATAACTGTATGCCTGCAGCCACTCGTATCTTGAATATTCCAAATCCACTAATATTAGAAAAAAAGATGGTAATTTATTTGCATATGCATGTGTTGTGAATTGAGTGGAAAGTTTTCGTGACAAGTTCAAATGTGCATATAAATATGAATAAGCTATGCAATTATTAGTGATTGGGACCTATTGTTTCTCTCCTCCATGTTTGATAGCCTTTTAAATGTGCTTGTGTGATTGGTACATGATATCATTCATCAGATCAGATCATAATCATGAAGATTTAAAAAGTTAAGAAAACACTTTTCTGTTTTTAAGGATGTGCCTTCTTGTGTAATGTCTTCCTTTTAAAAATTAAAAATAAAATTCAATTTAGCTCTAGATGAGATTTGTCCCCTCAGATCAGACTGAAGATTTTTCTTTAATTTCTAATTTCTCTAATGTGGGTTTTAAAGAAGACCGGAAAAAGTGTGAGGAGAGAATCTTAATCTAAATATCCTGCACATTTGCAGTTCGTATTTGTATTCCCAGGTATGCATCTTTGACCTATTTTTATGCTTTTGTTTTGTGTAATTGATTTTGGATTGATATTTTATTTCTTAATTCTTTAATTTACATGTGTAGCCCTACCTAGTGAATAAACTATTGAACTTGATTTGTTCTGGAATCTTGATTCAATTATTTCTAGTAGATTCAAAGGCTTTTCAAAGTTAAAGGGGTAATATGATGTTGCTAAAAAAGAACATTGTTTTGTGTATTTGGTGTAATGAAATGTGTTTATGCGGTTTAAGGTATAATAATTAAACACATATTTTACACAATGTGGAAAATAATGTGTTTAATTATGAAACCATGAACACATTTCATTATTTTTGCTCCTCTATGTCCCACCTTTCTGAAATGTGTAGGTTCACTAAGCTCATCGTTCTGAAAAGCGAGGTATTTGATGATTGGCCAGCTATTCAGTGCATTGTGATTGGCTGAGTACCTCAAGCGTTTGACGGAAATGTTACGCCCCTTAACATACTGTGATGCTGTTTCCCGGCACAAGACAAAAACAATAAAACCCATTATAAACGACCCATTTGTTGCATCCAGTAGGGACATAATTACTGATTATAATGACTTATACTGTCTTTTTACATTTCGCGCAAACACAAAACCATGTCTGCATTTGTGATCGGAGAAATGACAAACAAGCAGCGCTACTCTACACTGCTCAAAACTCACGTTTGAATCATCAGTGGTAAATTCTTTATTTGAAAACATACTTACAGGCTGTGAGTCAGAAGTGCCAGACTGAAAGTTGGAATTGCCCCACTTTATAGAAACAGACACCGGCATTGTAGGATACTCTCCCAGGAAACAATCCTTGTCTTCTGCAAAATGCGCTGCACACGTCTGAATATTTGGGTTGAACTGTTCCGGAACAGTGTTGTAAATACAACTTAACACCTGATTTCTAGTTGTGTCTCTTTTGAAAGGCAAAACAAAGTAGTTTCGCTTTCACAACGAAACACTCAGCAGATCACAGATTTTAACAGATTTACAGATGTTCTTTATGCACTTAAGAGCTTGTAACACTCTAAAGAGAAAGGAAAAATTTTAATCGCATCACATTTCAAATTATTCAATATTTCTAAACCCTAGATTAATGCAGTCCTAGGTTATTTTGTTTAATGTTTCACACTGTTCATACCTGCGGTTAAGTTATTCTGGGGTAGCCTAATAAAAATCTGATGCTTTACACTAAGGGCCAGTTTGACTAAACAGGGAAAATTAGCACAAGAGCGCTATTTTAAAACCATGCTGATGGGCGTGGATATTTCTGCGGCTGATTTACTAACAATGTGCAAATTAAACAACACAGACGCCTTTCTCATTTACATATCGACCAATGCAAAATACCAAGCACAGTGCAAATTAACGTAGTCGCAAATAAAGAAATAAAGAAGCCACAGTATGCTGAAAAGAACCGGAGTCAAAAAAAATGAAGGTTTGCTAGTTTTGATGGACCTGGTATTACGTGACAAACAATATGTTCTTCTGGGATTCAAAATAATACTTGTGGGGAAAAACCCTCTCCCTTCTACCATGAGCTCTCGGTTCTCTGTGGTGCCTCCTCCTAGCAAAAAAAATTGCAGCCATTTCAAGTGCAAAATAGTTTAAGACAAGCTTTTTTCCCCGTTAAGTAGTGGCGCAAATGCCAGTAATTTGATGAGCGCAAACTTTAGTAAAGCGCATTACGTGATTCATTTGAATATTCTCCTCCCGTAAATTTTGTGTCTGAAAGAGAAACGCCTACGCTAAACAACCGAATTGGATAAACAAAGCATGACCATTATAAATAATGGCTCATGGTTCTGTATTAATTAAAAATACCCATGTGGCTACTTCATTTGGGACCTTCAAATTTTGTCTTTTTAGCTTTTATCTTATTGACTTAGCAAGTTGTACAAGCTGATGGAAGTTAACCACCGAAAAAGGTCTGACTGGCTTGTTTGTGACTGTGTTTCTGAGTAATATGGTCTGTTTTGAATGAAATGTTTTTTTGCAGTAGTTTACTAACTTTAGAGGTACAACCTGAATTCCGGAAAAGTTGGGACGTTTTTTAAATTTTAATAAAATGAAAACTAAAGGAATTTCAAATCACATGAGCCAATATTTTATTCACAATAGAACATAGATAACGTAGCAAATGTTTAAACTGAGAAATTTTACACTTTTATCCACTTAATTAGCTCATTTAAAATTTAATGCCTGCTACAGGTCTCAAAAAAGTTGGCACGGGGGCAACAAATGGCTAAAAAAGCAAGCAGTTTTGAAAAGATTCAGCTGGGAGAACATCTAGTGATTAATTAAGTTAATTGAAATCAGGTCTGTAACATGATTAGCTATAAAAGCTTTGTCTTAGAGAAACAGAGTCTCTCAGAAGTAAAGATGGGCAGAGGCTCTCCAATCTGTGAAAGACTGCGTAAAAAAATTGTGGAAAACTTTAAAAACAATGTTCCTCAACGTCAAATTGCAAAGGCTTTGCAAATCTCATCATCTACAGTGCATAACATCATCAAAAGATTCAGAGAAACTGGAGAAATCTCTGTGCGTAAGGGACAAGGCCGGAGACCTTTATTGGATGCCCGTGGTCTTCGGGCTCTCAGACGACACTGCATCACTCATCGGCATGATTGTGTCAATGACATTACTAAATGGGCCCAGGAATACTTTCAGAAACCACTGTCGGTAAACACAATCCGCCGTGCCATCAGCAGATGCCAACTAAAGCTCTATCATGCAAAAAGGAAGCCATATGTGAACATGGTCCAGAAGCGCCGTCGTATCCTGTGGGCCAAGGCTCATTTAAAATGGACTATTTCAAAGTGGAATAGTGTTTTATGGTCAGACGAGTCCAAATTTGACATTCTTGATGGAAATCACGGACGCCGCGTCCTCCAGGCTAAAGAGGAGGGAGACCTTCCAGCATGTTATCAGCGTTCAGTTCAAAAGCCAGCATCTCTGATGGTATGGGGGTGCATAAGTGCATATGGTATGGGCAGCTTGCATGTTTTGGAAGGCTCTGTGAATGCTGAAAGGTATATAAAGGTTTTAGAGCAACATATGCTTCCCTCCAAACAACGTCTATTTCAGGGAAGGCCTTGTTTATTTCAGCAGGACAATGCAAAACCACATACTGCAGCTATAACAACAGCATGGCTTCGTCGTAGAAGAGTCCGGGTGCTAACCTGGCCTGCCTGCAGTCCAGATCTTTCACCTTTAGAGAACATTTGGTGCATCATTAAACAAAAAATACGTCAAAGACGACCACGAACTCTTCAGCAGCTGAAAATCTATATAAGGCAAGAATGGGACCAAATTCCAACAGCAAAACTCCAGCAACTCATAGCCTCAATGCCCAGACGTCTTCAAACTGTTTTGAAAAGAAAAGGAGATGCTACACCATGGTAAACATGCCCCGTCCCAACTATTTTGAGACCTGTAGCAGAAATCAAAATTGAAATGAGCTCATTTTGTGCATAAAATTGTAAACTTTCTCAGTTTAAACATTTGCTATGTTATCTATGTTCTATTGTGAATAAAATATTGGCCCATGTGATTTGAAAGTCTTTTAGTTTTCATTTTATTCAAATTTAAAAAACGTCCCAACTTTTCCGGAATTCGGGTTGTATATCTGTATTCTCGTATATTATAAATTGCTTGAAATAAAGCATTGGCTAAATAATTTGTAATGCCAGCTTGTAAAAATTGTGTGTTACGAGTGGTTCTCTTTCAACATCTCGTATTCGAAATCCACCTATGGGAAGGGCATCCGTACCTGACCTCTGCAGAAGCATCCAATTGCACCAAGTCTGGCTAGACAGACAGAAGCGCGCAGCCAATGCCAGGTAAGGCCCCACCCCTTACCTAAGGGCATATAATGGCTACGACGCTGCTATTCTCCAGTTGACATTCGCTACTCTGCACTGACACAGTTCGGTTGGATTACGCTGCTCACTTTCGTGTCTTCAGGAAGATATATCGCCAGATCAGCCTCCGCCAGACGTGACAGTCGTCTTTTCAGCTTTTCGCTGTGTTCTGCATTCTGAGCCGCCCGCGCTCTCGCCTTTTCCACCTGCTCCTCCCTTTCACGGCTGCCCGCTACGGATTTTTCCGAGTTCTTCGCTGGTATGTCACTGTCTAAACCTTCCTCTTCTCCTGGGAAAAGCCTATCACGGGCCTGCCGGGCCGCGTGTGGTGTGCTTATTGCCGCTAAGGATCTTCACCCTTTCAGTGTGGTTTGTTTGGGCCTTAAACACGCTCAAGAAGCCCTGGAGAATCCGGAAAATTGCAGCCATTGCCTTATGCTGCCCAAGAAGCTGTTACAACGCCGTCTTAAAGTTGCAGCGACCCAGTGCTCTGAGCTTGGCTTTTCTGACTCGGACGGGGGACATGGTGACGACGGCGCGCTACCGGGGGACTCCCGGGGCGCCGCCTCACTTATTTGGGCTGACCAGCCTAATCCCGCATTCCCCGAAGAGGACATCTTCGCGGGCAACCTCATGCTCGTCGACGAACCGGCCGGTTCCGGCGATGAGGATGATGCGGCCCTTCTTGGGATCTCAGAGGACGAGGAGGCCATCCCGCCCTCTGGCGTTCCCCAGGCTAGTGTCCATGCAGCCCTGCCTCAGTCCATCCTCCTGGAGGTTTGTGAGCGAGCGGCCGCTCGCCTCAACATTGAGTGGCCTGCTCCGCAGAGCGCCACCGACCAGGAGAGGGATATCTACAACGGGAAAGTGTTGGGACCTCCTCCCGGTCCGAGGAAAAAACTCTTCCCCGTCCTTCCAGCGTGCGCTAAGCACATGAGGCACAATTGGAGCGACCCGCTCGACTTCAAACACGGTCTCACGGGCCTTGAAGTGAAGGATATGGCAGCTCATGGTATGGGTGACCCCCCCGCTATCGAGCCTTCCATCGCCAGGCACCTTAACCCCGCTCAGGGCGGGCTGCTCACTCCCCCTAAGCCGGTCTTGCCCAACCAAATGGACCGTTTTTCTGCCTCAGTTCACCAGGCCGCATACAAGTCCTCGGCCTTGGCTGTTAGGGCCCTGAACGTCTCTTCCCTCCTCTCCGCTTACCAGGCGGAGATTTTGGACGAACTAGGGCAACAGCTGGAAAAGGGAACTCCTTCCCTGCCCTTGTGGAAGGAGATCCTTACGGTGAACGAAATCGTCCTCCGTAATGCTCGGCAGGCCGTCCAAGCCTGCGGGCGCTCTATGGCGCATTCAGTGGTGGGAGAGCGCGCGCTCTGGCTTAACCTGTCGGGCCTTCCTGACAGTGAGAAGCAGCGCATCGCGGGCGCGTCGGTAGAGCCCGGCCGGGCTCTATTCGGCCCCGCCGTTGCATTGATGCAACAACGATGTGACGACAAAAAGGAGGAGGATGAGGCCTTCAAGCTATGCCTCCCTAGGAAGTCGGCCCCTCGCCAGGCACCCCCTGCGCATTTGAATAACACACCTGCCATGGGACGACATTTCCACCAGAGCAAGGAAAGGCCCAGCAACAAACCCCCTCCACGGCAGAATAACCCACCACCTGCTAGCACTGGGGAAAATCGACTCCCGCCGCAGCCGCGGCTGGAAGACCATCTAACCCTGCCCCCACCGACTCGAAGCGTAAGCGGCCTGCCTGATGTCTGGCTGATGGGGGCATTGAGTCCACGTTCACGGGCCACGAGCCCTTCGGACTCTCTTCCTGTCCCGGAACCCCCGTACAAGAGACGCAGGGTCGTCCCGCGGATGGAGCGGTTCCCCTCCTCTCGAGGCTGCCCAGCCCATGTGTTTTATAAACGTTGTGTGTTCCCCCTCACATTCAGGGGGTCTGTTGTGAGGAAATGTGCAGAAGCAGTGTCACCACACCGCACACACTCTGAAAGAGGAAATAACTTCCCTCCAAAACAAGGAAAAGATTCAGGTGTTGCCCCCCAGTCTGATGAATCAGGGTTTTTATTCTCGTTATTTTCTGGTTCCAAAGAAGGACGGCTCTCTCCGCCCTATCTTGGACCTTCGTGTGTTGAACAAACATTTAAGGAAATACAATTTCAGGATGTTAACTCATGGCTCGCTCTCCCGCGCCATAAAACAGAATGACTGTTTCACATTGCTCGACCTGAAAGATGCTTTCTTCCATATAAGCATTTATCTGCTACACAGGAAGTTTCTTTGTTTCGCCTACCTGGGCACATGTTACGAATTCACAGTTCTGCCATTTGGGCTCAGTCTAAGCCCCCGGTGTTTCTGTCTGTGTGCGGAGGCGGGCTTGGCACCCATGAGAATGTCAGGTCTGAGGATTCTGACATACATAGATGATTTGCTCATCATAACCGAATCGAAGGAGAAAGTGTTGCAGGACACCTACCGTGTGCTCACGCACATCACATCTCTCGGGTTCAGAGTGAATGTGAACAAGAGCAATTTCACATTCAGTCAGAATGCCATTTTCCTGGGCTTGGAGTTGAACTCAGTCTCCACGCACAGGGAACCCCTCTGGGGATGGTTATGATGCGGAAAGCTGTGACGACAGATGCATCCTTGACAGGCTGGGGTGCCACCCAGGAGGGCAGAACGGTGAACGGTCTGTGGCCGAGCAGACTACGTTCAGCGCACATAAATTATTTAGAGCTTCTGACTGTATGGAAGGCTCTGAATCATTTTCTGCGTCGCCTGCAGGGACATCATGTGCTCGTACGCTGCGACAATACCACAGCAGTGGCTTATATCAACCGTCAGGGCGGCGTGTGCTCGTCGAAACTTCACGCTCTACCTTACAAGCTTTTGGTGTGGAGCAGACAGGTTTTCCTATCATTACGCACGACTCATGTTGCGGGCATTCTAAACAGAGGCGCAGATCTTCTATCAAGGGGAAACCCAATCTACGGAGATTGGCGTCTTCACCCGCAGATAGTGGATATGCTATGGATGAGATTCGGACAGGCAACCGTAGATCTATTCGCCTCTCGCAAAAACTACCATTGTCCTATGTTCTTCTCGCTAAAGGACGTGGACGCGCCCCTTGGGGTAGATGCACTGGCCCACCCATGGCCCAGAGTGCTGCTGTATGCTTTTCCTCCCCTGTGCCTAATAATTCCCACACTGGCCAGGGTGAGAGAGCAGTGCCTGTCTCTCATTCTGATAGCACCCAGGTGGCCCAAAGCACCATGGCTGGCAGAAATAATCCCTCTGTTATATACCGAGCCGTTGCGGCTAATCCGGCCTTCATGCCGAGGTGCTTCCCTGCATTCACTTCGGAGGTGTTGGAGCTGTCTGCTTTTCACCCTCCACCTTTTTCCTCCCCGGAGGATGAGAAGCTAAATGCTCTGTGTCCCGTCCGTGCTTTACAGACTTATATGACCAGGACCAGTGCTTTCCGGAAGAGCGACCAGCTCTTTATTTCATGGGCACCCCCTCATGGAGGGAATCCCATATCTAAGCAACGCCTCTAACATTGGCTTGTGAACGCTATAGCTTTGGCTTATGAATCCAAGGGAGTGCAGCCCCCAGGGGACATCAGAGCTCATTCCATGAGGGGCATAGCCGCCTCTTGGGCTTTGTTTAGGGGAGTGTCACTGCAGGACATCTGCTCCGCTGCCAGTTGGGCTTCTCCTCATACTTTTGTGCATTATTACCGGCTGGATGTCACCAGCATCTCGGTAGCACATTCGGTTTTAGGGGTGGGGTCTTCTTAGCCCTTCCCTGCAACCACGTTGGAATTAACGAATAGGAGGGAATGGGCCGGCTGGTCACGTACATTCCTGTCACCAAGCATGCATTTCCATTCCTTTCTGGGTGTATTTATATGCACTTTGGTGTTGCTAGTTACTATCGAGTGTGTACTACATACAAGTTTCATGTGCTGCATGTGCACAGCAGTCATGTGTTTGCGTCAGTAATGCAGTTTCATGATTATGGGACATGTCAGGCACCACCTCCCTGGGGCGACCGTCCTTCTCTGGCTTCAGAACCTCACTGTGAGTGTATTGGGCAATTGGGGAGCTGTCCATGTTTCTCCCATAGGTGGATCTCGAACACGAGATGATGAAAGAGAACAATAGGTTACCGTCATAACCCCGGTTCTCTGAAACATCGAGTGGAGAGATCCACCAGCTTTGCCCCGCTTGCCGCACGAGAAGCGAATATACTTACTGGAGAATAGCAGCGTCGTAGCCATTATATGCCCTTAGGTAAGGGGTGGGGCCTTACCTGGCATTGGCTGCGCGCTTCTGTCTGTCTAGCCAGACTTGGTGCAATTGGATGCTTCTGCAGAGGTCAGGTACGGATGCCCTTCCCATAGGTGGATCTCTCCACTCGATGTTTCAGAGAACCGGGGTTACGACAGTAACCTATTGTTTTTAGGGTGTTCTGGGTGGTTGCTGATGGGGTGCCAAACAGTGGGGACATTTTCTGGAGCCAAATGCGGTTGCAAATATGTTATACTGCAAGAACAATATTGAATAATGTAGAGAAGTGTAAATATGCTATGAACTCTTGTTCATATATGATACATACTATAATACTCTCTGAAATCAGCTGGGATATATCAAGAGAACTACACACACACAGGCTTTTTGTGAGTAATGCAACAGCCTCTCCGCTGCTGTTTTAAGTAGGTTTGCCTCATGAAGCCACTAATGAACCTAAAGCAGCTCTAATCATCCTGCAGCTCAACTCCAGGCCTTTCACTGACTCGTTCACTCTTGATAACTTCATTAACTGCACCGACACATTGATTAATGAAGCACAGATTGTACAGTATGTGTCTAACAGTCTCATGGGACACTGTAGTAGGCAGATGTGTACAGTAGAGTCAGTGTGCTGCTATCAGGAATAAAAATTTGCTTAAATTTTATTCCTGATAGCAGCATACTGTCTCTACTGTAAAAATTTGCCGCTTGCCAGCAAAACATGGAAAGCCGGAAAATGTTGTCAATGGCGGGAAACGCATTGTCTGATAAATAACAGAAAATTTAATATACATATCAGTGTGTATATATATATATATATATATATATAAATATATACACATACACTGTATATAATTCAGTGTTTGTTAAAATGTCCTTTCCTCAGGAATGACCTGATGTAACTTTATACCCGATTTACTGTACATCATATTCCTATGATAATATTAATATTCAAAATAAGTTAAAAATGCTACAGTAAAAACCTGTTAATTGTGTTAGGTTCCCATATTCTTGTTACAGTTTTACTGTACAATATTGTAATAAGTTTGTTAAAAAATAAATGTATGAATTACCTTATATATATATATTATATTATATTATATATATATTAAAAATACCAAAAGTTTTACATTAAATTATTTTTAACCACCTTATAATTTGTGGTGAATATACATTTGAATAGGTTTCATATAAATGTTTTGTTATACATGTTACATAAAATGATGCGTTTTGTGTTAAGGAAAAAAAAATTGTTCATTTGTGTTACGGCAGTCCAGTGTTTAATCATTTGCTATAGACTTATTGTGTTTAAATCAAATGTTAAATAAAACACATGATTTACTAACAAAAGTTGTCTTAAACTGAAATGATAGACAAAATGAGAACCAAATGGTTTAAAACCTGATTTATTGTGCATCAAATATGCCATGAAAACAACAACGATTTACAGTATGAGCAATATCTGTACTGTACATAAAGTACAACTTACAAAATGAACCAAACAAAGATCACTTCTGCATGTGATTTTTATTCATGTTTTAATTTCCTCTTTGTTTTTAATACATACAATTCCAAGCTTGTGTTATTTTTTTAAAACAGTTCAGCAGATTGTTCAGGTGTTCACCAAGAGTATTAAGCTATAGTGATCATTGTAAAGGACTACATTTATTTATTTAATTCAATTATATACAGGCTAATAGTGCAACACGTATTAAAGATATAGATTCAGAATTTCATTTACTTTCTTTGGTGTGGTAAGCATGATGTATCAGACCCAGGCCTGCCAGCCGGGGAAGAGGCGGCTGAGGTTTTTGGGGTCCATTGCCTGCTGAATGAGGAGGTTTACCTGGCCACCCACACTGAGCACCGTCCCCTCCTCGACACCCTTCAGCTTCTCCTGCAGTCTGATTAACACTCGCTCCGCCACTTTATTAAAGCTCTGACTGTCACTGCAGAAACACATCAACACATCAGAGAAGTCATCTCTATGCTCTTAAGCAATCTTTGCTCCTTTGAAGAAATCTGTATTGCAGAACGATGTTTGACACATGGCCTTGCAATGGAGAATGGTAATAAATGTCATAAATATGTACATAAGCTTAATACATTTCCATTTTCATTTAAAGCCTTTCCTCAAATGAGTGTGTGTACTCTATACTTTTACTAAAATGGAGACTATACTGCCATACAAAGGCAAAATACTGTAACTACACCTGTACTTTTGACATTTAAAAGGCTGTTTTACTTAATTTATTGGGTTTGAATTTTCACACTGGCTCAGAATCAGATATAACAATGCATAGATAATTATTATAACTTAGCATAACTGGTTACAGTGATTCATGAGCTCATACAATACATTACAAGGTATAATTAATGCATTAAAACTACTTTTATGCACAGACACTATTTAACTGAACAGAGATGACATAACTGAATCCAATGATGAACTGCCTTTAACTCTCATTTTTGCATTATTGACACTGTTTTCCTAATGAATGTTGTTCAGCTGCTTTGACGCAATGTATTTTGTTTAAAGCGCTATATAAATAAAGGTGACATTTAATGATGCATTATATTTTATGGTAAAGGTCTCTCAATCATCATGCATTGCACCGCATTATACAATGTTTTGTTGCCCACAATAAAAACTATGGCGCTTTTATCATAAAATAAATCATTTAAATACCATCTTTCTATGACATATTATAGGGAGATATAGTGATGAATGATACTTGCATGCATTTTATTAAGTAGACTGTTATACAGTTTAAAGTTTTCATTGATTTGCACTACAAGCTATCAAATTTCTTCTTTCTTTATGGCCATATAAATATAAGGAACTGCACCAAATTGAATATTATGTGGGGATTTAAATAAAAGTGTTTTTCTCCCCATGGTCTCCTGTATCATACTATAAGATCAAGAAAAGAAAAAAAAAATACAAGAAAAATATAGTTTTACTTTTGTTACATTATAAAAAAATAAACCCTTTCATTCCAAACATTTGATTTTTCTGACAAATATTTTATATATCATGCTTTACATCATTTTATACAGCATGCAACCAGTTTTAATAACGGTCTTTTCATAACTGAAGATGATACTATTAACAAATTGGCGTTTTTACTTTCCCAAAGTTGCTTAAAGCATGGGGAATGTTTCTGTGCACAGAGCTCATGAATACGTAATGAGGCTCAGTTTATGATTAGTTTTCTGTTGCCGAACAACATTCTACAACAGAAGTTGTTTCACATTATACACCTTTGTCACCTCAATTCAGAACAGGGATTAATGTTCAAGGGGTAAATGTGAAGTCACAAGTAAAACTTGCATAAACCATGTTGATACCAAAGTTGATATCTGTTAATTCTCAAGTGCCAAATTATTTCAGAGAAAATAAACAGGACGTGTTCATGTAGTTTAAACAGAACAGAACACAGGGGACTTATGTGTTTACCCCACATGTTGAGCTCCAGACTGAAGGAGAGTGTTTACAGATGTGGTACCTGGCCTTGCGGTGGGCATCAATCTCGTCTCCTCCTGGCGTGGGGTTGAGTGTGGCGTGGAGCTCTGCATTCTCGTCGTGCTGCTGCAGGTAGAAGGCCTTCAGAGGGTTCATGGTCCAATCAAACAGAGGGTCATACAGCAACACCTGCACACAAAAAACAAAAGCAGCATTAATTTACTGACAAATGACACCTGTCCGGTATGAGAAGTGAAGAATTAATTCATGTTTACCTCAACAATGGTCAACAGAGCTTCCTGAGAACTCCTCATAACTTCCATCGTTTTCTCACAACATCTACATGATATAATATTATAAGAAAAAGCCAAATACTTGCAATTATAATGTCACAAAACATTTTGGGGTTTTCACACTTGAGTCATTTCAGTAGCCTGTTGCACAAAGCTACTGTAGATGAACAAGCTCCGAATTTCAGAGTAGGTTTAGAGTTGCCAAAGCCAAACAAATCCAACCTGGTTTAGATCAGGTTCAGTGAGCTCAGAAACATTCTGTCAACTCAGGGATCATACACACTTTCACCAATACATTTCCATGACTTTTTAGCAGTGGTGTAATGTAACAAAGTAAAAAATACTTCATTACAGTACTTTTTTGGGAGTATCTGTACTTTACCGTATTTTTCGGACTATTTAAGTCGCACCTAGGTATAAGTCGCATCAGTCCAAAAATTCCTCATGACGAGGAAAAAAACATATATAAGTCGCACTGTACTATAAATGGCATTTATTTAGAACTAAGAGAAAACATTACAGTCTACAGCCGCGAGAGGGCTGACTACAGGAAACAGGTTTGACGAATCAGTGGTGTGGCGCCTGCAAGTTAAGACTCCTAAAAAAAATCACCTTTGCTTTTACAAACAAGCACACGCCACACACAACCATGGATTATTTCATTTCCCACTCAAGTTGAGTCAGGGGTCTGCGATACAGCACTTCGTCTGCAATAATATGGTAAGTGTTGTTGTAATGATATGCAATCTTACGTTATCAAGTAGACTATATCACCAAATCAAACACAGAGTGCATGCACATTGATTTATTAGTCTATTAAAACTCAACATTCCAGGCATTCTAAATTGTAGACAGCAAAAATGCTTCTGTATGATTCTTATATTTATATAATTTCATGTAGGCCTAGTTAACTTAATCTATATCACACAAAGAGTACAGTTTTTTATCCAGATATCAGCCTGAACACATTTAATAATAATTTTATACAAGTTCAGTAAAGCGATAAGACTTACATGTCTTTAATCTAGATTAAAGACCCATCTCTTTAACCTGGTTTACACATAACATACTAATATGCTTTTAATATCCAAATCCGTTAAAGGATTTTTAGGCTGCATTAGGTAAACCAGAACCGGAAACACTTCCCATAACACCCGATGTACTTGCTACATCATTAGAAGAATGGCATCTACGCTAATATTTGTCTGTTTCTCTCTTATTCCGAGGTCAACGTAGCCACCAGATCCAGTCTGTGTCCAGATCAGAGGGTCACTGCAGTCACCCGGATCCAGTACGTATCCAGACCAGATGGTGGATCAGCACCTAGAAAGGACCTCTACATCCCTGAAAGACAGCGGAGACCAGGACAACTAGAGCCACAGATACAGATCCCCTCTAAAGACCTTGTCTCAGAGGAGCACCAGGAAAAGACCACAGGAAACAGATGATTCTTCTGCACAGTCTGACTTTGCTGCAGTCTGGAATTGAACTACTGGCTTCGTCTGGTCAGAGGAGAACTGGCCCCCCAACTGAGCCTGGTTTCTCTCAAGGTTTTTTTCTCCATTCTGTCACCGATGGAGTTTCGGTTCCTTGCCGCTGTCGCCTCTGGCTTGCTTAGTTGGGGGCACTTCATCTACAGCGATATCGTTGACTTGATTGCAAATAAATGCACAGACACTATTTAAACTGAACAGAGATGACATCACTGAATTCAATGATGAACTGCCTTTAACTATCATTTTGCAATATTGACACACTGTTTTCCTAATGAATGTTGTTCAGTTGCTTTGACGCAATGTATTTTGTTTAAAGCGCTATATAAATAAAGGTGACTTGACTTTCTCTATAGCAGTGTGCGACAGCTGGAGATGTGAAGCTACTTTGAAAGAAAGTCAAAGAGAGAAGGCTCATCACTCACCCTGTTTTCAAATGACTGATTTAATCTGACAGTTTGGGTGGATTTATTTACTCATCTAACCTACATGCTATATTGAATAAATGTTTACTGGAATTTCCCCCATTTTAAAGTCAAAAGTTGCGGAAAAGAGTAAAACTATGCGAGTTATCCGATTAAAACACAATTCTATTATACAAATATTTTTTTAATAAATTCCCATGATTTTTCTAAAACCTTCTGGGTTTATTTATAAATAAATATGGATAAATATCGGCCGATAATTAATGCACATCTCGTCAGTAAAGCTGGTTCTCTAATCAGCGGTAAATTCCATAGAGCAGCTGTTACTACACAGAGCCATTGTTAACTGACAAGCTGCGCAAATTCATGTTCATTATCAGCGTGTCAGTCAGTTAACAACCGCTCTGTGTAGTTACAGCATTAATTATCGGCCGATATTTATTGTGCACCCCTAAGTGAAATCTTACAGACTGAAATCTTCTTTGTGGGATAGGCAACAGGGGTATAAATAAACATCAATAAACTCAAGTGTGAAAAAACCCAGGGTCGCCTCCTGAAGACATACCTCCTGAAGACGCCCTCCACCCCTGTAATGCCCATCACATCCACAATGTCTCGAGACAGTCTGAAGGGAACCGTCTCAGGGGTGGGTAAGATTTTACCCTGCTCAAACGCAACACCTGTGTAGAAAGATGATGAAAGTGAAAATATCAAGAGAGCGAAGCACTTCTGCAGCATTAGATTTTTGTGTACACATACCCAGGTCTATGTGGACCAGTTCTGCAGTCTGCTCATCGATAAGAATGTTCTGAATGTGCCGATCACCCAGACCAACGATGTAACCAACTGTCAGACACAAACGTAACTATTTTAACACAAATTCTAATTAACTGCCCATGAAATTCATGAAAAAATCTGAGGCAAGATGCAACTCTTTTCTTTTCTTATGGTTAAATAATAGTATTCTGTGCGTGTACCAATGGAAGAGGTGGCCACACTGCGGGTGTACGCTAGCCGTCTCTCCAGCCACACTGCAGGGTCCAGAAAGCGCTCCATGCAGAAGTATCGGAATACTGGCCGGAAGTTCTGACACACCTCAGTGAAAGCCTGCAGTTTGCCATCAAATTCCAGCCGTTGAGCCTCCTAAACCATTACACGAGAACATAATGAGGCAAAATGCTTCATAATCTTAGAGACAATCTCTAATACTCAAGTAACATTTATTTATAGGGGTGTTACGATTAACTGCGACCTGGTTAAAAATTGATTCAAATATGTGACAATTAAAATTGGTTGAGATGCAAAACAAATCACGATTCAATTAGGAGTAGGAGTTAATATGAATGTATGTCTGGGGGAACTTGCTGTCTTTTAGATGGTATTTTTTTCTTTTCATCTTTCCTCTGTATAATGCATATTAAAGTTCATAAGTACAGCACTGCTTTGTTTACATAAGAAACCAAGGAAACGCTTTAAGTGCCACCTGCTGGTAGAGAGTGAATCCGCGTCTCATTCAGCTCGCCTGCTGTTTCGAGTAACCCCAGAGTGCAGTCTGGACGATGGGGCGGGGTGACACGTTGGGGCGGAGCGACACGTGTCGCCCTGCCCATATTTGTTTCCCCCGCCTTTGACATTTTGCTCCGAGCCAGCAGGGGGCAGTTTGCGTTGAAATAAACAGAACGGTGGCAACTGCAGCAGCAGAGTAATAACGCTATTCCACGTTGATTGCATGAGGTGAGTAAAAGTGGTTGTGTAAATATTTTATAATATTAAATGCGATGTTCGATCACTTATTTATCCATGGTACGTTCAATTTGATTAATTATTGTTAATAATTGTTATAAATTGCTCATTTTATTGTTCTTTGTGGATTTTAACAGTACACTCTGTACATGGCTTTAGTTCTTAGGTTTGATTTTACAGAGGTATGCCATTACATTTGTCAAGTTATTTGAACAGACATGCGTGATTATTGTGTGTATATTATTATTATTATTTTTCAGGATGACATGATCAGGAGGTGGTGTTCTGTTCTCCTGGACAGCTTCACTCCGCAAATGTATGTAGCTGTTTGAATGTTGCTACATGAAACATTACTCTGTACTATATCTAGCAATATACCTACCTCTTGACATTTGTTCTTTTAGAGCTCAACCACTGAGGGGAGGAACTTCACCATTCAAAAGACAGTGTCTTCAGGCAGAGTTATTTGTGCACATACATTCATTAAGAACTAATCATTACATGTGTGTACATGCAGAGGTATTTTAGTTATTACAGCTACATAGTTGTTCAGATATGAAATTGGGATTATGTACAAGTACTATATTGGTCAACACTGTGGATTATTTCATATATAGCTATCAGTTAACATCAGCATCAAAGACATTTAAAAAATTTCAGCTTAATTCATTTTCAGACAGCAGCGAGTGTTTTAAATAACTTCTGTTTGCGATCTAATGCAGATTTTGTTCACCATATAAGACAGAAATATTTATATTCAATGTAAAAGATCTTCATGTGGATCATGCATACAAATATCTCACTGGATTATTACAATAAATGGCAAAATGAAAGTGTGGAAATGTAAACTAATATAGCCTACTGACACACTACAGCAAAATAAATAAATAATTGGCTTAAAACTATTTTTTTCAATGTGAAAATACTAACATGCCTAATACTTCTGCACAGTACTGTATATATTAACATTTTATTAGTGGTATTATAAAAGAATGAGTATGCAGTTGTGACAACAATCTATAGAGTTTGTTTAAAGCAAGGTTGTCTGTAGTCAGTGTTTATATAATGTTTAATAACATTTATATACTTTTATAAATAAACCTATGTCTGTTTTTGATTCAACAGCTTCCCCTGGAAATCCTCAGTGAAGTTATTTTGTCAGCGGGTGACTCTGCATATTTGACTCTTTCTCTGGTTTGCAGATGGTTAAGTGATGTGCTCACTCAAGAAGTTTTCCGGAAAGCGGGCATACTTTGCCTGGCTAGACAGTAAGATTTCCCCCTGTTTAATGCTCATTCTCCAATTGAACTTTGTAGTATGAGGCTGTTAAACTTTTTTTATTATTATTATTATCTTTCCTGTATTTTGTCTTTACACTATAAGTTGTGGCCAACTGGAAGAATTGTCCTCCTGTCTACCAGAACGAGTTCAGACGGATGTACAGCATCAGGGAATGCTTGCAGTGCAGAGCCCTTTTCAAGTTTAACCCACCAGGGTACAGGGAAGAGGCCAGCGTGGTGATCTTCTGGGCTTTTGTTTACACAGGATTTTGTTCCAAGGACTGTTTTTTTTTTTTTTTTGCGGCATGAAACACATTTGTATGTTCATTGAAGGGAATTAGAGAATGAACTGAGATCAACTGGTTTTGATGTATTAATTGATGTCATTTAAAGTTAAACTTTGCAGTGTATAATGTTTTAATAAAAAAGCTATGGCAAACACGTGCATGACAACAGGTTTCAGTCATTTACATCAGTCTATCATTCTTTAAAATTTCTCATATTTGATGGTAACATCATTTGCTATGCATTGCTCATAATGAATTCTTAATTTAGTTGTGACAATTCGGTGTAATTTTTCAATTACCAATGATTTTGATAAACAATGAAGTGTTTAAAGGGGTGATTAAATGTATTATGTTTTTATATAGAAGCGGGTTACTAAATAAATTCAGGATTAATGAGGTTTTCAGTAGTGCAGTTCAGAAAACAAATAACAGAAAGTGACGAGTGTTTTGGGGCAAGTTCTTTAGAACCTGTATAGTTCCTTCCTTGCAAAAAGTAACCATGGATTTATTGTAGTAAAAATATTTGTTGTCATATTAATTACCATGTGCTGTAATTATAAAAACACCACAGTTTAACTATAGTTTTTGTAGCAGAACCATGGTAAATTTTCGTAGGGGCTAAGGGAATGTTCAGTATATTTTTGGTGACGTTCAGAGACTGGTGACAATTTGTTACACACACATGTATATATAGTTTGAATATATAAATCAAGGTACTCCATGACTATCTACATAACCATACTTCGCATTATATTGCCGTGTCATTTTCAAAAACCAGCGACTAATGCCGAGGTAGCGCCTACAGCCGTTGAGGGAGTAATTGTAAATTAGACCATTTATTTCTGTTCTGTTCGTCGTAATATAAAACTCTTTGTATTTATACGGGATGTTGTGGAAACGCAACAATAAATGCAAAAACACAACATTTGTATTCGCTTTTTAATTTATATTAAAAGTGTATTCATCTGAGTGTCTACTTCCGCATTCCAATCCTGCTCACAGCGTCATAATTCTCTATACCAATAAGCTGTAAAATCGTCACTCATCTGTACACCAATAAGCTCATCTTAATCATAAACCAATAACCGCTGAGGGCGACACGTGTCGCCCCGCCCCAACGTGTCGTCCCGCCCCATCGTCCAGACTGCACTCTGGGCTACTACGCTGTTTCTGTTTCATGCAGATATTTTTTTATGTATAGTTATTTTTGATTTGGGGCTTGTTTTAAAATTTCCATTTAGTTTTGTTATTTACATTTACATAATATAAAAATTTTGTCATTTAGCAGACGCTTTTATCCAATGCGACTTACAAATGAGGGCAATGGAAGCAATCAAAACCAACAAAAGAGCAATGATATACAAGTGCTATATTAGTATATTATAATGGTGTTATATTTCAATTTCACAAAGAAACGTGCAGCATTTTGTCTAAGCAATAATAAAAGGACACATTTAATTTATAACTTGTCTTAAATCTCATTTTGTAAAAAAATAAAAATAATAATGAGCAGTGTTATGGGTACTTTGTAACGCGTTAGAGTACTCTAATTACTTTTTTCCTGAAATGTGTAACTTAACGCGTTAGTTTCGTGCGTAAGTAATCAGTAACTTCGTTATTTTTTAAAAAAAGTAATCCGTTATTTTAAGGAAAGGAAAATCCCGACTGCAGCCTGCTTTTTGTCAGACAGTAGACCTAGGTCTACTGTGCCACCTGCGGATGTATCAGCGGAGCCGAAGCTCTGTGATCGTAAAGTCAATGGCTGTGATACGTCTGTGCCCTGCGCCTGACCCTGTGTGTGTGGGGGTTTTTTTTTGCAAACTCGCGGCAAGATGGCAGAGAGGACAGCGTTTGGTTTATGGACTGTGTTAAAGCGAATTTAGACTTGTGACTGTGAGTGACACTTTAATAATAATCAGTTCGGCTATTAAGCGATTTGTCATTTGCCTGTGTGGCAGTGAAGGATTTAATTTGGTTTGTTATCATTTTTGTTTGACAGGCAGCTGTTAATTTCTTTTAGATCGTTGGCTGGCTGGTTGTTCATCATTTCTAAATGGATTTAAATCTGCAAGCCTGTTTAGTGTTGTGTTTACAAGTAAGCATACTTGTACTTTGATAACTGCATTATTTAAATCAGGAGTTATCTTGTGGTGCTCATAATATACAGTAGCCTACTAGGCTACCCGGGCTGGGTAGGTGCGAATTTTGATTAATAATATGTTCTGTGATCATAAATAAATAAAACGCCATGTGGAATAGCCTATTGCTGACTGTCTTTCCTGTTATTGTTATCCTGCAGTGTTAATTTAGTCGGATGACTGACGTTATTCATTGTCGGGAGTCACGACTTCTAGGTGCCTTTAAAGGGGCTGGGGGCTGTGTCTGTCATGTGTGAGCCGCTGCAAACGGCTTTTAATTTTTGGTAACGCATGAGTACTCTAACGCGTTACTTTTATGAATAGGTAACGCTGTATCATAACTGATTACTTTTAATTGATGGTAACGTTGTAACCTTCCAAAGTAACTTTCCAAAGTAACTATACCCAACACTGATAATGAGTAAAAACAAAATTGTGAATCGAACCTTGAAATCTAAATAAGTGAATCGCATCGTGAGTTTAGTGAATCGTTACATCATTTTGTTTGTTTTGTTTGTTACAGCATTTTGTTTGAAGCAGCTTCATATTAATAAGCAGATAACAGTGTTAAAGTTTGCAAAATTAATTAAGAAACAAGCTGTAAAGCAGCTCTACAGTAGACAATAGTGTCATTAATCAGCTAATTTAGTTGAACATTGATTTAATTCAGTTCAATAAAAGTTCTTCGACTATAAACTAGTATTCTTCTACTCTTCCAAAACAGTTTGGGACTATTAATAGTATACTGCCTGTGAGAATGAACTGAGCTGATAAAATTCAGTACCATCATTTTCTTGCGACAGGACATGTTGGACCAGTCCTGTGGGCGGAAGCGTTTGTGCGCCCCCTTCTGTAGGTCGACCAGGAACTCCCCAATGGGCACAGTGCCAGAACACCACTCCAAAACACCACTGCGCTGGGAAAATGGCACCACCTGGTACAAACACACGGTGCTGATAAAGGCATGTTTACATATATTATAGCAGTGGTCTAAAATAAAATGCTTACTGGACACTTGACCTAGTAAGCAGACATACATTGTCAACATACTTAAAAAAAAAATGAACTAGTAATATTTAACAATTTAACAAGTAACTTCATGTAAACATCTGCTGGATACTGGTGGTACATATTTTAGTTCATAAAAACAGATGTGCTAGGATAGTGTATTAACGGTGTCTTTACCTTGTAACGGCGGATGTTGAGTTTCCTTTTGCGAGTTTCTGCGTTGCGCTGCAGGAGGGTGGAGCACATGTGAAAGACCTGCTGCATGACTGCGTCCTGCCTCAGATCATCCTGACCCTGTGTCACAACACACAAACTCACTTCAGATTAAATCATTAAAGACTTACCAACAAACTGACATACATTTCAAACAAGTCTGACTAAGATGTGGCAGAAATTAAGCAAAACAAAGCATGAAAAGCAGACCTTGACTAGCTGTCTCCTGCTCTTGCCGTCTGAACCCACACAGTCGATTATCTTGGGTAGGTTGACACCTCCGGCCAAGTGAAAGTGAGGTTTGAATGACCTGATAGTCACAAGGTCTTCATATCTGCCTGATGGATCCACCTGAAAGAAATGCCAACATATATAACAAGCTTAAGTAAGGCTACGTTTACACGAAAATTATGTAGTCAAAAACTGGAAAGTGTTTCCCTTACGTTTTTAAAATGTTTCACGTATACATGACAATGTAAAACGATTTCAAAACGATTCGCGTTTACACACATCCGCAAAATGGCCAAAAATGCTGTATTAAGTATTCCAGACCAGTAGTTCGCGCGGTCACCTTTTTAGTAAACAGTACCTGTAGGGAAGTGACGATTATATGCTGTATATGATGCGTTAGTTGTAATATTGATGAAGTAAATCCACACTTTGCTGAAGAAACGTTAGCAATCTCTTGAGCAGCAACAACAGTAACGTACTTCGCCATTGTTGTGTATGTTTGTTTGTGCTTGCCTTTTAAATCGACACGTACTACGCATGTCTACATACCTAACATGTACTACGCACGCGCATGACGTCACCGTTTTAAAAGATTCCCGTATTGGCCATTTTCAAAAACTTGCACTTTGAAACCCAGATTTTGTTTTTTATATATCTGTTTTCAGTCCCCAAAACATTGTTGTTGTATAAACAAAAACGCACAAAAAGTTGTCGTGTAAATGGCCTCTAAGACCACATCACAAAGTGCACAGGCTTCTCTGACAAAAAAAGAGGGACATTTTTCACCTTGATGTCCATGGTGGGAATGATGACATCATCGAGGTCTTTGATTTGCATAATGGGTTGTTCAGGTGGAATAGGTATGGCTTCTGCAAAAACAGTATATCAGTCAGTACATAATCTGACATTTCCATACCCATTTCTTTAAACAGCTGACATTGTAAAGCACAATACAGTAAACATTGATAGGAAACATAATTATTAATAAAGCCAATTAGCTGGTGCTTTTATCCAACTTGACTTAACGTACAAGTATTACAAATTCAGCGAGTGTAAAACAGATCTTAAGACACCTTATAAAAGAAAGTGCCTCATATGAGGTTAAATAATGAATCCACTGCAGGATATTATATATTTGATTTATTTCATGAGAAAAAATAAGATACATAAAAATATATATAAAAATGTAAATTTAAATAAAAATGCCAAGTTATCAGTTATGAGTTATCAATAAACACAGGATTTGTTGATTTATTGATTCAAATTATTAGGAAACCAAGTTCCTTAGTCATAAACAGAATAGACAGGAAACAACTATAAAAACTTGTACTCACTCTTTTCAGTTTTATGGCGACTGGCGTCCATGTATGCCAAAGTGATGTAGGCATTGCAAAGCATCTCAATGTCTTTAACCATCTTGGCTCTCGTTTTACGAACCACGTCAATAATCTTACGAGCGACAATAGCCCGTTCCTACATATGAACACATTTACACAAGGTTAATCTTTTAGTTAAAAAAGGACACAATGCTACCTTAAAATGTCTGGATTTCTACATAGCATTTAGACATCAACCCTATATGAAAAACTCCAAGAGCAATGCAGAAATGACTTCTCAAAACAAATGATTAGTTGTAAACGACAAAATATAAATATCATTAATCAAGTTCTTGGATTTCAAACCTAAAACTATGCCATTGTATTTTTGGTAGAAATTATACTTTAATTTAGATTTATTTCACAGCTAGGTTTCGGAGTTCTCATACCAGGTCCAGAGGTGAAGGTTGGCGGGCCGTGCTCTTGGACGATCGACTGCGAGAGAAACTCTCATCCTTGTTGGCGTTGACCAGTGCCAAGATGATGAAGAGAGTGTGGTGGGGGTGGTCAAGAGATGACTGACAGATCAGCTGATGACAGAACACATTTTAGTTGTGAGTGTGTATTTCAGATTGCACTTGTGAGGTTAAATTCACAGGAGATGAACGTTACCTCATTTAGAACGTGATAGAATCCCACGTCCTGTGAGGTCACAGAGCTGGACACTTTGGTGCCCATTCGAGCCGCTAACTGATACATCAGGGGCAGGAACTTATATGATGGGATTTTCTTTACACCACGCTAATATAAACACAGAATTGAAAGTTGTGTGACACACAAAAGTGCACAGTGCAATCCATAGGTGACAAGTCCTTATTTAGAGTCTCAGTCTCAGCCTAACTAAAATATGTGATTATGCAATTTGTATGTAATCTTTCATTGAAAACATAATTGCTATAACATCTTTTCTGTGATGACGTGTATCGGGTAATACGTTTATTGGGCAATAACACTAGGACTGAAGCAACTTGTACTATTTTTTATTTTTTATTTTTTTTCAAATGATACATCAGGCTTTGTACTGATCTCTCAGTCATCATTGTATTATTATTTCTTATATGTTTTTTCCCACCACAATAAAAATCATAAAATTAAGTGTTGAAATATCTTCCTACAAAGACAATATTTTTGGGTAGATATAGAGTGATATTTAAATGCATATTTTATGTAAATGATCGGTTGACCCTTAAAAAACTAATTTAAATAACAAGCTATTAGAATTTCATATTATTTTTGGCCATTTTAATACCAGCAACTGCATCAAATTGCATATTTTATTCGGTTTGTAGTGTTTTCTTTTTTTCTCCTTGGGCATAAGCTCCATATTCTCTAATATGAGTCACAAAAGCCTGATAAATCAAATAAGATACTCAAAATAAGCACATGTGCATTTTTCTTTAACAATAAATTAAAATTTTCTGATTATCATTTCATATGTCAGGCTTTACAGGGTTAAGAAGTAACAAAATAGTAAGAAACTACAACACAATTACTTTTTTAGTACATGGCAGATGCTGTTATACCTTCATCATATCATTTACAGCTTTGACATCAGCATTCTCCAGCCAGAGGGAGGCCAGTCTGAAGACCCAGGTGTCATGTTCCTCTCCCAGCTCCAGGCACTGAATGTAGTTCTCCACAGCTTTGAGGAGGAAGCGGTTGCGGTCAGTCTGCAGGTTAGCCAGCGCCTTGACGTCCAGCTCTAGTTCCCTCTGAACTTTCACTGTGTATCTGCACATGAACAAAAGAAACATGTATTTTTCATCATATATTATGTATACATCATATTGTCTTCAGTAACCAGTGAGCAAAAGATTCCTAAGACATGCTGACCTGTTGTTGCTGACCTTCCTCTCCCGCATTAGGTCAACTTCCTCTTTGGCCTTTTCCAGAAGAGCTTGCTTGTTCTCAAACTCCGATGACTTCATGTAGTTTTCGATGCTTTGATACTGTGCATCAGAGAACCGGGCAAGCGAAAAGAAAGCCTGGGTCTTCTGGCTCTGAAGTTTAGCATTTGAATCGCCACAGTGGTCCTCAATGACCTTCACAGCCTGTCCAACAACAAAAGACCATTAACCCAAACACGAAGACCATGCCTCGTTGATATAGGGCTGCATTTTTCATTATAAAAATTTTAATTCCTGAAATTGTATAAAAATCCAGGTTTGCTGTGTTTGTTTGTAGGACTGCTTAATTTGACCAAAATTGTTAGATTATATATTAATATGGATATCAATTGTTTTTGTTGTACTTATTATTAAATAAAATATAAAATACATATCTATTAATATTATTAATAATTATTATATTAAATTGAAATGAAAAAAATAAGAAATATTACAAAATTAATGATGGTTTTTATTTACACACACACACACACACACACACACATATATATGCAGTCGTGGCCAAAAGTTTTGAGAATTACATAAATATTAGTTTTCAAAAAGTTTGCTGCTAAACTGCTTTTAGATCTTTGTTTCAGTTGTTTCTGTGATGTACTGAAATATAATTACAAGCACTTCATACGTTTCAAAGGCTTTTATCGACAATTACATGACATTTATGCAAAGAGTCAGTATTTGCAGTGTTGGCCCTTCTTTTTCAGGACCTCTGCAATTCGACTGGGCATGCTCTCAATCAACTTCTGGGCCAAATCCTGACTGATAGCAACCCATTACTTCATAATCACTTCTTGGAGTTTGTCCAAAATTTCACCCAAAATTTTAATTCTGGTCCCCGAGCCACTTAGTTATCACTTTTGCCTTATGGCACGGTGCTCCATCGTGCTGGAAAATGTTCGGCTTCACCAAACTGTTGTTGGATTGTTGGAAGAAGTTGCTGTTGGAGGGTGTTTTGGTACCATTATTCATGGCTGTGTTTTTGGGCAGAATTGTGAGTGAGCCCACTCCCTTGGATGAGAAGCAACCCCACACATGAATGGTGTCAGGATGCTTTACTGTTGGCATGACACAGGACTGATGGTAGCGCTCACCTTTTCTTCTCTGGACAAGCCTTTTTCCAGATGCCCCAAACAATCGGAAAGGGGCTTCATCTGAGAATATGACTTTGCCCCAGTCCTCAGCAGTCCATTCACTATACTTTCTGCAGAAGATCAATCTGTCCCTGATGTTTTTTTTTTGGCGAGAAGTGGCTTCTTTGCTGCCCTTCTTGACACCAGGCCATCTTCCAAAAGTCTTGGCCTCACTGTGCGTGCAGATGCGCTCACACCGGCCTGCTGCCATTCCTGAGCAAGCTCTGCACTGGTGGCACTCCGATCCCGCAGCTGAATCCTCTTTTGGAGACGATCCTGGCGCTTGCTGGACTTTCTTGGACGCCCTGAAGCCTTCTTTTCAAGAATTGAACCTCTTTCCTTGAAGTTCTTGATGATCCTATAAATTGTTGATTTAGGTGCAATCTAAGTAGCCACAATATCCTTGCCTGTGAAGCCATTTTTATGCAACGCAATGATGGCTGCACGCGTTTCTTTGCAGGTCACCACGGTTAACAATGGAAGAACAATGATTTCAACCATCACCCTCCTTTTAACATGTCAAGTCTGCCATTCTAACCCAATCAGCCTGACATAATGATCTCCAGCCTTGTGCTCGTCAACATTCTCACCTGAGTTAACAAGACGATTACTGAAATGATCTCAGCAGGTCCTTTAATGACAGCAATGAAATGCAGTGGAAAGGTTTTTTGGGATTAAGTTAATTTTCATGGCAAAGAAGGACTATGCAATTCATCTGATCACTGTTCATAACATTCTGGAGTATATGCAAATTGCTATTATAAAAACTTAAGCAGCAACTTTTCCAATTTCCAATATTTATGTAATTCTCAAAACTTTTGGCCACGACTGTATATATAAAAATCGCATGGGTCAGAATTTTTATGCCAAAAGTCATTAAAGATATTTAGTAAATTTCTTACCATAAATATATAAAAACGTAAAATTTTATTAGTATTATGCATTGCTAAGAACTTTGTTTGGACAACTTTAAAAGCGATTTCTCAAATTTTTTTTGTACCCTCAGATTCCAGATTATCAAATAGTTTTATCTCAGCAAAATATTGTCCTATTCTAAAAAACCGTACATCAAAGGAAAGCTTATTTATTCAGCTCATGTATAAATCTCAATTTCAAAAAAAAATTACCTTATGACTAGTTTTGTGTTCAAGGGTCACATACAACTTAATAGGGGTCCCTTAAATGTTCACTTTTGTTGATAAATAAATCACAGCTTTTTGGATTATTATACTTATATTATATATATTCTATATATTATAGATATTCAACATATTAGCCATATCAACCAATTGTAGAGCAGCCCTATTTTGATATTTGCCACTGTACAGAATTATGATGATATTCATGCAGAAAAGGCTTTATAACATGATAATTGCAATGACATTAAATAGGGAAACTTCAGAAATAAAGACTAATTATACGTCAATTAAATCCTTTTATTTCCTTGTATAATGCCTTACCCTCTCCAAATATTTCTCCAGTATGACAGCAGGGCTCTCCAGACAGGATTCAGCCAGCCAGCTTCCACACAGTCTCAAGCACTCTGAATACACTGGCACCACAGCAGGGTTCACACACACCTGCTCACATGAAGAGTTGTTCAGCAGATACGCACCTGTGAAATGCTACCTTAACTAAACTTCCACTCACCAGATCCTCTAGTTCATGGATCATCTGTTTGAGCAGCCCCAGAGCCAGCCCGTGCTCCTTCTTCACCCAGAACACCTGTGCCTCCTCCAGCTGCCAGGCCCATGAGCTGCTGCTGCCACCAACACCTACCAGACGCTGCCGCTTCATGTGGAAAACTGCTCGCTCTGCCAGCTAGAAGAATGTATGCGGAAAATAAACAAGTCAGTCAAACATAAATAATGATTGACTTACGATGTTTCTCTTTGCCCATGTACTAGTATTTATGTGAAGCATTTGTATAGTTTGTATTCTTTTTAGCTTATGTATAGGTAAACATTTATATATAGTATATTTATAGTCAAGATCTGTCAGTAAGTTCTGTTTTACTTCATTGTTGTATGTCTGTATTGAGACATGACATTTCGTTCCACTGTATGTTCACACATGTAGCAGAATGACAATAAAGCTCAACTTGACTTGAAATAGCAAAAAGGGGGTTTTATTTCATGACATATTCCACAAAAACCTCTTTTAAGCTAAGCAAGTTTGTTAGGTCTTAAAGCAGTCATGAAATGGAAAATAAGAATGTCCTTGATATTTACACCTATACGAGGTTATTCTAAAATAAAAACATACTGCAAGTTTTATACCTTCAACCTAACTCCGCAGTTTTGTTTTCCAGCTTTATGAAATGCAGGATTTGAAATCGCCCCATTTGTGGCATCACAATGGCATAATTAAAGGGATAATTCACCCAAAAATGGAAATTGTCATCATTTACACACCCTCTACTTGTTCCAAACCTGTAAGAGTTTCTTTCTTCTGCTGAACACAAGAGGATATTTTGAAGAATGTGTGTATTCAAACAGTTTATGGCAGCCATTGACTACCATAGTATTTGTTTTTTCAAACTACTGTCATACATCCCAGACTAAGTATTATCATACATTCCAGACTAAGTATCATATTGATCACAAGTGCAGTATGGAATACCTCAAGGCTCAATACTAGGGCCGCTACTCTTCACGCTTTATATGCTACCCTTGAGAGATATCATCAGGAAACATAGTGTTAGCTTTCACTGTTATGCTGATGATACTCAACTGTATATTTCTTCGCGGCCCGGTGAAACACATGAATTTGAAAAACTAATGGAATGCATAGTCGATATAAAAAAACTGTATGACGAGTAATTTCTTACTGCTAAATTCTGAAAAAACAGAGGTGTTAATTATAGGACCTAAAAATTCTGCATGTAATAACTTAGAACACTGTCTAAGACTTGATGGTTGCTCTGTCAATTCTTCGTCATCTGTTAGGAACCTAGGTGTGCTATTTGATCTCAATCTTTCCTTAGAAAGCCACTTTTCTAGCATTTGTAAAACTGCATTTTTCCATCTCAAAAATATATCTAAATTACGGCCCATGCTCTCAATGTCAAATGCAGAAATGTTAATCCATGCATTTATGAACTCAAGGTTAGATTATTGTAATGCTTTATTGGGTGGTTGTTCTGCACGCTTAGTAAACAAACTACAGCTAGTCCAAAATGCAGCAGCAAGAGTTCTTACTTGAACCAGGAAGTATGACCATATTAGCCTGGTCCTGTCAACACTGCACTGGCTCCCTATCAAACATCGTATAGATTTTAAAATATTGCTTATTACTTATAAAGCCCTGAATGGTTTAGCACCTCAGTATTTGAATGAGCTCCTTTTACATTATAATCCTCTACGTCCGCTACGTTCTCAAATCTCAGGCAATTTGACAATACCTAGAATATCAAAATCAACTGCGGGCGGCAGATCCTTTTCCTATTTAACATTGTTCGGGTGGCAGACACATTCTTGCAGTTTAAATCTAGATTAAAGACCCATCTTTTTAAACTTGCTTACACATAACATACTAATATGCTTTTAATATCCAAATCCGTTAAAGGATTTTTAGGGTGCATTAATTAGGTAAACCGGAAACCGGGAACACTTTCCATAACACCCAATGTACTTGCTACATCATTAGAGGAATGGCATCTACGCTAATATTAGTCTGTTTCTCTCTTATTCCGAGGTCACCGTGGCCACCAGATCCAGTCTGTATCCAGATCAGAAGGTCACTGCAGTCACCCAGATCCAGTACGTATCCAGACCAGATGGTGCATCAGCACCTAGAAAGGACCTCTACATCCCTGAAAGACAACGGAGACCAGGACAACTAGAGCCCCAGATACAGATCCCCTGTAAAGAACTTGTCTCAGATGACCACCAGGACAAGACCACAGGAAACAGATGACAGTATTTAAACTGAACAGAGATGACATCACTGAATTCAATGATGAACTGCCTTTATCATTTTGCATTATTGACACACTGTTTTACTAATGAATGTTGTTCAGTTGCTTTGACGCAATGTATTTTGTTTAAAGCGCTATATAAATAAAGGTGACTTGACTTGACTAAGTCGATGGTTACAATCAGCTGTATGGTTACCAAAATTCTCCCAAAATTCTTCTTTTGGATTCAACAGCTGAAAGAAATGTAAACAGGTTTGGAATGACTCGAGGATGAGAAACCGATGATCGAATTTTCATTTTTGGACGAGCTATCATGTGCAGAAGTGGGTACTTGTAAATTATACTTTTAAGAGTAGATTTAAAGGCGGGGAGTTTTACATTAACTCGAGTACATTTCAAACGAAATCCCTTTACTCTTTGATACAATTCATTTACTTAATTATAATGCAATGCATAGTTCATTCCAAGCATGTGGTCTCTTTTTTCTGGGGCAGTGATGCCCCATTTGTGAATGAATCACTCTTTTGAACTGACTCCGTTTGCAAAACAGTCTGAATTGGTTCACAGATCAGTTTGAATGATTTGTTCAGTTCCCTGTATGCACTGAATCGTCTGAAGCAGTTCCTCACTCGTAATGGAAAATTTAAGAATAAGAATATAAGAACTTTGAATGAAGTAGCCAGGAACCTACAGTCAACTGAAACCAATTCTGCAAATGCATCCTATTGTTAACCCATCAAGGGAGATCTTAATTAGTTGAACACCAGCGTGTGATGTCTGTGAATGATTTCACGGGTATGTATTTGATTTTATTTTATACAGATAATACCATTTACAACCAAACCAATTATAACGATAAAAGTAGATCTGTCAGTGTGCATTGATTTGTTGTTTATGTTCACTCTTTCTTCTCCATGCCAGTCGCTCCCTTAGATGCATTTGAGCACAAAACTCTGCAGATGTATTTTTGATATTGTCTAATAATCCAAACCTAGCTGTATACACTATACACACAAAGGAAATGGCATGCAATTTATATTATGGCTACAGATGATATATTGGTATGGATGGTTTGGTTAATTTTAAACTGACTCTGGTTCAAGCATATATGACTCTTATTACAGTGGCAATGGCCAGCTCAAACATTTTTTGAAAGAGGTAATGCCCTTAAAATAAAGTGTTTGTGACAGAGTTTAAATCTTTTTTACGAAAACTCAAAACAAAATGCTTTGCTAACTGCCTAATATAAAGATCTAAATAGGTGAAGAAAAAAAAACATTCTGGTTGTCAAACTTCGTGGAACATGTTCAAATGTTAAATGAACAACATCAATGACAAATGTTCATAGTAAAGAAAATTCATCATGCTAAAAGCCAAAAACTTACATAAGCAAACAAGACATAAAAGACACGCATGCAAACATAGAGAGACCTGTGTGTTGCCAGCAGAACGAGCCAGCTTGCACAGCTCCATCAGGTGGGAGGAATAGGCAGAAATCAGGCAGTTCTTCTGGTCTGGATCTGTCTCTGAAGAAATCAATGTTTCCTGTATCGAGGAGCGCAGGGCTAAGATGGGCTCGACCAGGCTGAAATCACTGTCAGTTAAGAGATCTGAGTGCTGTTGCCACTTCCTGTACACTTCATTAAGGCTGGTGTCAGTTACAGGCCTGTCAAGAACAGAAACATAATATTAATGTAGTGACCAGCTGTGAATAATGACCTTAATCGTGACCAGCTGTGAATAATGTGTGTAACACGTTGATAGAATTGACCCGGAGGTAATATAGCCTCAGTTGATGATGTCATCGGCGCGTGCTTGCAACACGGGGCTATAAATAGATAATCCACAGGTGCATCAACATTTACATTTACATTTAATCATTTAGCAGACGCTTTTATCCAAAGCGACTTACAAATGAGAACAATAGAAGCAGTCAGGTCAACAAGAGAACAACAACAGTATACAAGTGCCATGACAAGTCTCAGTTAGTCTAGTATAGAACGCAAAGGTAGGTTTTTTTTTTTTTTTTTTAATTAAAAGACAAGAAAAGGAAAAGTGCCAGTGTTAGTTGGTTAAGTGCAGGCGAAAAAGATGAGTCTTTAGCTGTTTCTTGAAAATGAGTAAAGACTCAGCTGTACGAATTGAGATTGGGAGGTCATTCCACCAGCTGGGCACAGTCCAGGAAAAGGTCCGTGAGAGTGATTTTGAACTTCTTTGGGATGGTACCACAAGGCGTCGATCACTTGCAGATCGCAAACTTCTGGAGGGCACATAAGATTTAACCAATGAGTTTAGGTAAGTTGGTGCCGTGCCAGTGGTCGTCTTGTAGGCTAGCATCAGTACCTTGAATTTGATGCGAGCAGCTACTGGTAGCCAGTGTAACCTGATGAGGAGAGGAGTAACGTGAGCTTTTTTTGGCTCATTGAAGACAACCCTCGCTGCTGCATTCTGGATCAATTGCAGAGGCTTGACAGTACGTGCAGGAAGGCCCGCCAGGAGAGCATTACAATAGTCCAGTCTGGAGAGAACAAGAGCTTGGACAAGAAGTTGGGTTGCTTGCTCTGACAGGAAGGGTCTAATCTTCCTAATGTTGTATAAAGCAAACCTGCAGGACCGGGTAGTTGTAGCAATGTGGTCTGTGAAGCTTAACTGATGATCCATCACAACTCCTAGGTTTCTAGCTGTCCTCGAAGGAGTAATGGTTGATGAGCCCAGCTGTATAGAGAAGTTGTGATGAAGCAATGGGTTAGCTGGAATCACCAGGAGTTCTGTCTTCGTAAGGTTAAGCTGAAGGTGATGGTCATTCATCCAGCTAGAGATGTCACTCAGACAGGATGAAATGCGAGCAGCTACCGTCGGGTCATCTGGTTGGAATGAGAGGTAGAGTTGGGTGTCATCAGCGTAGCAGTGATAAGAAAAGCCATGCTTCTGAATGACAGATCCTAATGATGTCATGTAGATTGAGAAAAGAAGTGGTCCAAGTACTGAGCCTTGAGGAACCCCAGTAGCAAGGTGGTGTGACTTTGAAACATCACCCCTCCAAGACACACTGAAGGATCTGTCAGAGAGGTAGGACTTAACCCACAGGAGTGCTGTTCCAGAGATGCCCATCTTTCTGAGGGTGGACAGGAGAATCTGGTGATTAACAGTGTCAAAAGCAGCAGAAAGGTCCAGTAAGATGAGTACCGAGGATTTTGAAGCTGCTCTTGCTAGTCGCAGGGCTTCAGTAACCGAGAGCAGAGCAGTCTCAGTTGATTGGCCACTTTTGAAGCCAGATTGGTTGCCGTCCAGGAGGTTGTTCTGTAGAAGGAACATAGAAAACTGGTTGAACACAGCTCGCTCAAGTGTCTTTGCAATGAATGGTAGGGATACCGGTCTGTAGTTTAAGAAGAGCTGGATTTAGAGATGGTTTCTTGAGCAGTGGGCTTACCCGAGCCTGCTTGAATGCTGAGGGAAATGTTCTAGAGTGAAGAGAGGAGTTGATAACGTGAGTAAGCGAAGGTATGACTGAAGAAGAGATTGCTTGAAGGAGGTGAGTGGGGATCGGATCAAGTGGACAAGTAGTAGGATGATTGGACAGGAGAAGTTTGGAGACGTCCATCTCTGAGAGTGGGGAGAAGGAGGAGAAAGAGTGTGCGTCGGTCATTGTGAAGTTGTCCTCAGTCTGCGGTGTGGAGAATTGGGCGCTGATGGATCTTGTCTTATTTGTGAAGAAAACTGCAAAGTCGTCCGCTGTAAGAGTCGATGGAGGAGGTGGTGGCGGCGGATTAAGAAGAGAAGAGAAAGTCTTGAAGAGTGTCCGAGCATCACAACAGCTGTTAATTTTGTTGTGGTAGTAGGATGTTTTAGCCGTGAAGACATTTGCAGAGAAGGAAGAGAGGAGAGACTGATACACTGAGGTCTGTAGAGTTTCTTGATTTCTGCCATTTCCTCTCTGCAGCCCTGAGTTTAGAGCGATGCTCACGGAGAACCTCAGACAGCCAGGGGGCAGATGGGGCAGTGCGTGCTGGTCTAGACAACAGTGGGCAAAAGTTGTCCAAGCAAGATGTTAAAGTGGAGCAAAGAGTGTCCGTAGCGCTGTTCGTGTCCAGAGCAGAGAACTGAGGGAGTGCAGGAAGCGAGGAAGAAACCACAGAAGATAGGCGAGATGGAGAGAGTGAGCTTAGGTTCCGTCGAAAGGTGACCTGCGTTGGAGTGAGAGGCACTCCAGGAGTAAGTGCTAGGTTAGCAGTAATGAGGAAGTGGTCTGAGGTGTGCAGTGGAGCAACTGAAGAATTGTCCACAGAGCAACAGCGCGTGTAGATGAGGTCCAGTTGGTTGCCTGATTTGTGAGTCGCTGTAGTAGACAGTAGCTTGAGATCAAATGAGGAGAGCAGAGTTTTGAAGTCAGCAGCCTGGGGTTTATCTAGCTGGATGTTGAAGTCACCAAGCAGTACCAGAGGAGTACCATCTTCAGGAAAGTTTGATAGCAGCACATCCAACTCCTCCAAGAAGTTTCCCAATTGACCTGGGGGACGATAAATGACCACAAAGTGGATTTTAACAGGGTGGGTTACAGTAATGGCATGTGATTCAAATGAACCAGTACCTGTAGGTGATGGCTGAAGATCAAATTTCCATTCTTTTGATATAAGGAGACCCGTCCCTCCACCCCTCCCAGTGGTACGAGGAGTGTGGGAACAAGTGAAATTAGTGGAGAGGGCTGCAGGGGTGGCAGTATCTTCAGGTTTGATCCAAGTCTCTGTCACTGCCATGAGGTTGAGACCGTAATGAGTAGCAAGAGAAGAAATGAAGTCTGCTTTGTTAACTGCAGACGGGCAGTTCCAGAGACCAACTGGAATAGAGAGCGTAGTAGTAGAGGTCAGAGGGACAGGCCGTAGGTTTGTCAGACAGGCCTTCCTGCGACGTCCATAGCGTGCTCTCCGAGTGTTAGTAGTGATAGTAGAGATCTGAAAGCACATAGTGACTACAAGTGTAAGATATTTGAGAACAAGGTATACAAAAAGTAACGAAAGAGGAGAAAAGCAATACTCAAGTGCCCTGTCGGTGTCCTTGCTCGGTGGAGTCGCGTAGGTAGAGTCGATTGTCTTTACACTCGTCCGTCTTCACACAAGGAGGGCTCACACGAGGGCTGCCGCGACCGCTGCCGCGGTGAAACTTAGCGCTTTTGTATTAGCCTGATTACCTGTGATTGAAGTCAGCTGGCCACGCCTCACTATTTAGCAGATTGAAACCAGGCAGTCCCGCGATAGGCAAACACAAAACCAAGCGCCACTTTCAGCACGTATTAACCAGGGTAAGACACACACAATTTAAACCAAAAACTTTCCTAGCAATGACGATCACACACTAGTCTGATGAGAAAACCAGGCAAAACACTCACAAGCTGCTGTCCTTCTCTGTAGCTCGACTGTTTCTTCTGACAAGTGCTTTCTAAACAGCTAATTAAGTACTTTCACTGGCTTTGGCCACGCCTCACTATTTAGCAGATCGAAACCAGGCAGTCCCGCGATAGGCAAACGCAAAACCAAGCGCCACTTTCAGCACGTATTAACCAGGGTAAGACACACAATTTAAACCAAAAACTTTCCTAGCAATGACGATCACACACTAGTCTGATGAGAAAACAAGGCAAAACACTCACAAGCTGCTGTCCTTCTCTGTAGCTCGACTGTTTCTTCTGACAAGTGCTTTCTAAACAGCTAATTAAGTACTTTCACTGGCTTTGGCCACGCCTCACTATTTAGCAGATCGAAACCAGGCAGTCCCGCGATAGGCAAACGCAAAACCAAGCGCCACTTTCAGCACGTATTAACCAGGGTAAGACACACAATTTAAACCAAAAACTTTCCTAGCAATGACGATCACACACTAGTCTGATGAGAAAACAAGGCAAAACACTCACAAGCTGCTGTCCTTCTCTGTAGCTCGACTGTTTCTTCTGGTCATCTGCATCAACAGGTCTTTTGTCTGCAGATCATTCTGTGCATGTGTGCGTCAGGAAAAAATTTTTTCGTACAGTTCTTTGTTTGGATGAGCCAACGAAACGGTTAGTGTTGTGTTCCTCCATGCTCCCTTCCTATGTCCGAGTTGGATACACATGATTACTGTTTTGTTTGTTTGGGGGAAAAGCACGCGGTTCTGGCTTTAGAGACAGGCAAGTGCGAGCATTGTGAACTGTTCTCAGTGAAGATGCTTCGCTCTCATCTGAACTATTTCCAGACCGCACCCACTTTTTCATCGAGGGGCTCTCGTGGGGATCTGCGTGGCGAGCGAGCAACGTGCCCGTCCCTTTCGCTTGCTGAGTCACCCGATCCACGCATCCCTTCTCCTGATCTCGAAGCGCGCTCCGGTGCTTCTTCAGTTTACGAGGAGGATGATATATCTCTTGGGTCTTCGGACCACGAGCAGCCCGCCTCCAAGCGTTCCTCTTGCGAGAAAAAATGTGTCAAGAAGCTGCTCGAGGTGGTTACTCACGCGGTGGACAGGTTGCAGCTTGACTGGCCACGCGAACAAGAGACTCCCAAAAGTAGTAAGCTAGATTCTGTCCGGTGGTAGGGGAGAGAGACCACAACAGCAGTCTCTTCCCTTTTTCGAGGACCTCCATGATGAGCTGTCAAGGTCATGGAGCAAACCATATACTTCTTGCATCTTTGTGCCCTCGACGTTGACTTTTTCAACTATCGTGGATGCAAAGTCGCGGGGGTATTCGGAGATGCCTCGGGTTGAAGAGACGCTTGCGAGCTATCTTTCGCCCGGATCGACATCCTCGATAAAGAAACCTACTCTGTACTCTCCCCATTAACCTTTGTAGAGTAACATCGTCACTAGTGGGTAAAGGTTATCAAGCTGCAGGTCAAGCTGGTGCTGCGCTGCACACTATGGCAGTGTTACAAGCATACCAGGCTGACCTGTTGAAGGACTTGAGTGTGGGCAGTACAATCGACGAGGAATCGTTCGCTGAGCTTCGTCGAGCCACAGATTTGTCTCTCCGTGTGACCAAGCAAATGGCCCGTGCCATCAGCCGTTCTATGTCAGCTTTAGTCAGCACGGAGAGGCATCTGTGGCTTAATTTGACGGGGATTAAAGAGAAAGATCGTTTGTTTCTTTTAGACTCTCCTATCTCTCCATCTGGCCTATTTGGTGATTCGGTTTATATGTTTGTCAACAGGTTTAAGGAAGTAAAAAAACATGAAGCAGCATTCGTTCAGTTCCTTCTTCGCAGCACTCAAGGGGAGGGGCCATCAGCCACCCAGCCTCGCCCTGGTCCTTCAAAAGCCAGGGAGGTTAAAAAGCAGAGCGTGGCGGACCGTGCTCCCCCTCGTAGGGATTGGGGACAGGTTCGCTGTGTTCAGCAACCTCCCAAGCCAGACCTCAGGACTATCATTAACAAGGAGAGAAAGTCCTGATGGTCTGGCACCCGATCTGGTGGGGGTAGTCCCTCACGGGATGGGGCGTGCTCGAGAGCTTTCCGCCCCACCCCGTTACTCTCACAAAACCCCTCCATCCCCGCCACCTCTCGAGCTTCGGGGGACAGTGGTTTCCAGCGAGATATTAGATGTTCCAGTGTTTCCTGCCGTCATTCAGGACATGGAACTTCTAAAATCCCCTCAAAAGGAAGTGTTAAAATTGGTACCAATCTCAGAGAGCCTGGCAGCGTGGAAACTTCTGCCAGGCATTTCTGTGTGGGTAATAAGCACAGTACACATAGGATACAGGATCCAATTTATTTGTCGTACTCCACGTTTCAACGTCGTGGTCTCCACTTCCGTGAAACAGGAGCTGATGAAGGTACTGTCACAAGAGCTACTCTTCTGAGCAAAGAGGCCATAGAACATGTTCCTCTTCCAAGGAGAGTCGGCTATTACAGCAGATACTTCCTGGTTCCCAAAAAGGGTGGGGGAGTGCGTCCAATCTTAGATCTTCGAGGCTTAAACCATACAAAGCACTCAAGTTCAAGATGTTAACCATCAAGACGGTCGTGTCGCAAATCCGACATCATGATTGGTCCATCACGATTGATCTAAAGGACGCATATTTTCACATATAAATTTTGGCACAACACAGGAAATTCCTGAGGTTCGCTTTCGGGGCGAAGCGTACCAATTTCGGGTTCTTCCATTCGGCCTAGCCTTATCACCCCGCATGTACACAAAATGCATGGATGCAGCGCTGGCTCCATTATGACTCCAGTGCATTCGCATTTTGAATTACATCGACGATTGGTTAATACTAGCACAATCACAAGAGATGGCGCTACAACACAGAGACATCAGATGGTCTTAGATAGCCATCCAGCTCAAGGGGAATGGGAGGGTCATCAGCTCAATTGGCACATCAATTGCCTCGACCTGATGGCCGTATTTCTGGTTCTGAAATATTTTCTCCATCAACTGAGGGGCTGTCATTTCCTAGTACGGGTGGACAACACAGCAACAATCTCATATATAAATCACCAGGGGGGTCTGCGCTCACGCAACCTGAACAGAATAGTGAGGCAGATTTTTCTTTGGGCCCAGGACAAGTTCCTGTCACTCAGGGCAGTTTACATTCCAGGGCATTTGAATGTGGGAGCAGATTTACTGTCCAGACAGACACTACAGATGAGGCAATGGAAACTCCACCCAGAAGTAGTGCAACAGATTTGGAGAAAATCCAAATGGGTCTGCATGCGATGGCACAAAATGCGCCTGTATGCGTTTCCTCCAGTTTCTCTGCTCCTGGGAGGTCTAGCCAGAGTTCGCCAACAAGGGTCTTGCCACGTTGATAGTGCCACGTTGGCCGAACAGAGTGTGGTTCTCGGAGATAATATCTCTCCTCAATGGCTCGCCATGGGCAATTCCGGAGTGGAGGGACCTTCTGTCTCAGGCAGAGGGCACGATATTCCATCACAGGCCCGACCTGTGGAATCTTCATGTTTGGCCCCTGATGGGTACCAATTGAGAAACCCAGGGCTTTCGCCGGATGTTATTGATACCATTCTTAGTGCTAGGGCTTCCTCCACCAGACAGAGTTATGGGGTGTTTTTGAAAGGTGGTGTGTTGTACACAATGTAGATCCAGTCAACTGCCAGATTGCTTCAGTTCTGGACTTTATGTGGCCGCTGTTTCGGCTTTCCACGCCTTGATTGACGGGATGCCACTCGGGAGACACCCTCTGCTCTCTCGCTTCCTTCATGGGGCCAGACGACTGAGGCCTACAGTAAAAACCAAGATGCCTTCTTGGGACTTAGCTATAGTTCTCGAGGGTCTTGTTGAAACCCCATTTGAACCTTTAGAATCAGCGTCTGATAAACTTCTGACTCTAAAAATGTTTTTTCCCATGGCAATAACATCTTTAAAGAGAATTGGGGATATGCAGGCTCTATCTCACCATCATGCTTAGACTTTGCCCCGGTAATGGTGAAAGTGATTTTGTATCCTCATCCTGATTACCTGCCTAAGGTTCCGTTTTCGGCTGTACATCCGGTCATTTTAGAGGCCTTCTGCCCTCTGCCGTTCACAACGCCGGAGCAGGAGAAAGCTTATAGACTGTGTCCAGTCCATGCTCTTCAGACTTCCATCCACCGCACTAGCCAGTGGCATAAATCAGAGCAACTGTTCGTCTGTGTTATGGTGGTGGTAACAGAGGAGCAGCTGCCACAAAGCAGTCATGTCTCATTGGGTCAGGGATGTTATTGCTCTTGCTTATGAGGTGTGTGGTCAACCTTTGCCTATAGGTCTTAGGACTCACTCCACCAGGGGGGTCGCCTCCTCTAGTGCTTTAGCAAGGGGTGCCCCCTTACAACAGGTTTGTGATGCGGCAGGTTGGTCTTCTCCGCACACATTCATAAGATTTTATAGTTTAGATGCTCATGCTACTCCGGGCTCTCATGTCCTTGAGTCAACATCACAAGCTAATGTCTGAGGCCTTCTTGTGGTTTTGTGAGCACACCTGCACAACCGTAGAGGTCCAGACATTTTCAAGCACGGCGATGTGGGTATTCTCATTCCCAATGCGCTGAACAGCGCAGCATTGACTGTAGCTTTCGAAAGTGAAAGTTCCCAGTTACTTAACTGTAACCTTGTTCCCTGAGAAAGTGGAACGAGATGCTGTGCTGCGTTGCCGTGCTGAAGATGTCCCAGGACTGCTCTTCAGACAAAATATCCTGTTGATGCACCTGTGGCTTATCTATTTATAGCCCCATGTTGCGGGCGCACCCCGATGACGTTATCAACCGAGGCTATATTACCTCCGGGTCAATTCTATCGACGTGTTACACACATTATTTACAGCTGGTCACGATTAAGGCGTTTGCCAATGCACAAACAGACGCTAATTTGTTTTGCACCAATGCAAATGGCTCCATCTTAACTTACTGTCCTACTGACTGAGCCCCAATCAAACAGATCACTCAAATTTCCAAATCAGAGACTTTTGCCGATTCCCAAGTCAAGGATAAAATGTTGGGGTGACTGTGCTTCTTCTGTAGCTGCCCCCAGACTTTGGAGATATTTGCCCATCTCGATTAGACTGGCATCATCTTTGTCTGTTTTTAAATCTAACTTTTCTGTTTGATAAAGCATTTAATACTTGAAGCATTTTCTATTGTATATTACCGTTTTTATTATGTTGAAGCACTTTTTCTTTTATGGTAGTCTTTTCCAATTTTAATTATTTCTGTCTTATTGTTTAATTCTAGCTGTTTGTGGTTTTAGTTATTGTAAAGCACATTGGTTTTTAATCGTGCTATATAAATAAATTGTCATTGTCAAATATTTAATAAGTGACTATCAGTGAGAATGATGCTGCTTGTACCCTGTATAGTGTAGTTACAATTTTTACAAGCAGGGGCAATTATAACCAGCGAAGAATTGGCCCTGACTTAATACAGAAACAAGCCCAACAAAGATTGTACTTCCTTCGCCAGCTGAGGAAGTTTAACCTGCCACAGGAGCTGCTGAAACAGTTCTACTCAGCCATCGAGTCTGTCCTGTGTACTTTAATAACTGTCTGGTTTGGTTCAGCTACAAAATAAGACATCAGAAGACTACAGAGAATGGTTCGAACTGTTGAAAGGATTATTGGTGCTCCCCTGCCCACCCAGAACTGTATATATCCAGAGTGAGGAAAAGGGCTCAGAAAATCACTCTGGATCCCTCACATCCAAGTTACCCCCTTTTTGAACTTTTGCCATCTGGCTGGTGCTTCAGAGCCTCAAATACCAGGACAGTCAGGCACAAAAACAGTTTCTTCCCCCAGGCAATCTACCTCATGAACAGTTACATTTTCCCCACTTACGCAATAAAAATGTGCAATATCCTTATATTTATTTGTTAACCCTCCATCCTAGTACATCATCCCTGCATCTTACCCAATCCTATTCCATTACCTTCCATTACTTTTTGTCTGTGTGTTGTTGTTTCTTTGTACTGGAAGCTTATGTCACTAAAAACAAATTCCTTGTATGTGCAAGCATACTTGGCAATAAAGCTCTTTCTGATTCTGAATTATTAACAATAACACTTTTAAATTCTTAAATTTCTTGAGTTTTTTATTTGGTAATTAGGAAATAGAGCTTTTGCTTCTATGAATTTAAACTTAAAATGTGGAATCTGACCTGGAGAAAAGCTCCTCGACACTCTGAAGTTCACTAATTCTCTGCAGGTTACAGAGAGCAGGATAGAGCGAAGACACAGCCTCCAGACTACCACGACACAGCTCCTCGACCTCATGACCTCTGACAAAACACAAACACATACAAATCAGATAGAGGACCATCTACATCTGTAAATGTAACTTATGGCTGTTCACACCATGAACTATAACTATTAAGATAACTATTAGCATCCATCCCAAAACACACAATAACATTCTTTTTAAAAGTGTGCGTCAATTAAGTTGTCTCAAGCTCAGTCAGGAGGACTCTAATTGGCTGTCAATGTATTTATCATTCATCAGCTGGAAGAAAAATCAAATGATATTGTTCCTTTTATTATTACAGTTGTGGGGTGGGCTTTGGTATTCTCATAGAATTAGAACAATTATTAAAACATTATAGTTAAAGTTATTGTTTTTGGTATGAACGGGCCTTAACACAGGGGTGAGTAGTCTAGATACCTGGCGTAGTTGAGGGTTTGCTCAAATAGGGAGAATTCTCTATCTCTCAAAGCTTGGACGGCATTGAACAAGGACTCATTGATGCCAGGCTTCAGTTTCTCATTTCTGAAAATGAAAATAAAAATAAAACGATAATAAAAAATAATATATAACAATAATATTACATATTATTACATACAATATCTTACATTTCTATATTTAATTATACATTCATTTTAGTGGCACAGTAGACTATATATACAGTGCCCTCCATAAGTATTGGAACAGTAAAGTCAAAATTATTCTGTTTGCTGTGGTGTCAAGAAATCTGTAAACATGATTAAGAGATGAATATGAGACAACTACAGAATGTCACATTTTATTATTGGGTGATTCAACACAAAAATGTTTTACCAACTAAGAAGATCAGCACTTTTAGAGTTTCGTCTCCCTATCTGATGTGAGCAAAATGTCTTTCTAAGTGTTCAGCTATCCTGTTGCATTAATTCTTCAGATATTAAAAGCAGGGAATGTGTCTTATCAGTTATATCCATTGCTTTTGCATTCTAAATGCATTCGATGATGACACACACAAACCAGGATAAAGACGAGGAAGCCGACTCTGAAAGAAAAGTCATGCAATTTGGATGATAAAAGAAAAGAGGAAGTCAATTAGAACTATAGGAAAAACAAAGAGCATGGAGAAATCAAAAACGACCTGATCAGCTGAAAAAACAACAGTAGTTGATGACAGGCAAATCATAAAAGCTGTGAAAATGAACCCTAAAATACATGTCTGTAAAATCACCAACAACCTCCAGAAAGCTGGGGTGATGCTCTGTCAATCTACAGTTCACAGGATAAATTGACACAGAATTACAGAAGATACACTGCAAGATGCGAACCTCTGATCAGCACCAAAAATAGAAAGGCAAGATTCTTCACAAATGTGAGACAGAAGAGTTTTGGAACTGAGTTTGTGGACCGATGAGACAAAGATTAACCTTTATCTAAGTGATTGGAAAGCAAAAGTGTGGAGAAAAAATGGAAATGCAAATTATCCTAAGCATACAACCTCATATGTAAAGCTTGGTGGAGGTGGTGTCATGGCATGGGCATGCATGAGTCTCTAGAACAGGACCTCTTCATTTTAACCCTTGTGCATTGTTCAAATTCACTACCCTTTCGTTATGTTCGGGATGAAAACATCCACTCAATTAAACTGCTGTAAAAATGTGTCAGATTCATATTCTTTCTCAATTCTTTTGCATAAATCTGTTAATCAACTTCAGTCCTGATCAAAACTACCAAATGTTTTTTAAAAAATCCAAGATTTTAACTCTTTAACTGCCAAGTTCATAAATGATGTCACTGATTTGGGGGAAAAAACACACAAAATGACTTATTTTCAATATAAAAGTAATTGGGGTGGATTATTTTGTACTTTTTATAACAGTCTTGGGCATGTTAAAGATTAGTAGCAACATTGGCTTTGATGCATTTTTATTTTTTTTGTGCAGCATTAGATTTAAATTTTTTCTCCCTAATTTGTTGTTGGTGGCTGTTTTTGCCCCGCTGACTTCCATTATAACAACATTTATTGATTGCAAAGCTATGAAACCATATAATCATGCATTCTTGTTTGTTTGTAGTTTTCCCTTTTGGGAAGAGGTAAAATTTGTTATTTTTACAGTTGATCACTAGGTGGGACCATTAACCCTTTAAATAGGCCTGTGCAAAAAAAGGCTTAGTTTCTGGCTGGTATATGGAGTTATATGGAGTATAACAGCAAATTATAGTGTTTGTGTGTGTGTGAGATTCTTGATTGTTGGTGGTTTTCCCTGTTGGGAAGAGGTAACATTTGTTATTTTTACAGTTGATCACTAGGTGGGACCATAAACCCTTTAGATAGGCCTGTGCAAAAAAAGCTTAGTTTCTGATTTGTATATGAAGCGATATGGAGTATAACAGCATATTATATTGTGTGTGTATGTGTGTGTGTGTGTGTGTGTGTGTGTGAGAAAGAGAGAGAGAGAGAGAGAGAGAGAGAGAGAATACATTATGTTCATAAATTTGATGCAAAGTAGATTTTCTTACAGGATTTTAAGGTTTTAAACTGGCTTTACTATCAAGAAAAGACGAGCATTTCACACAAAGACCATTCGTACTTTTCACCATCAAAAGGCAGCAGGTGCATAAACAAACTTCTTTTTTATTGTTTACTCCATCTAGTTCTGAGAGCATGAGGTGCATATTTTTTCAGATACATCAAGGTAAGTGCACAAAGGTCTCTCTCACACCCTCTCTTTCTCTCTCTCTCTCTCTCTCTCTCACACACACACACACACACACACACACACACACACACTATAATTTGCTTTATACTCCATATAACTCCATATACAAGCCAGAAACTAAACCTTTTTTTGCACAGGCCTATCTAAAGGGTTAATGGTCCCACCTAGTGATCAACTGTAAAAATAACAAATTTTACCTCTTCCCAAAAGGGAAAACCACAAACAATCAAAAATGCATGATTATATGGTGTCATGGCTTTGCAATCAAAAAATGTCGTTATAATGGAAGTCAATGAGGCAAAAACAGCCACTAACAACAAATGAGGGAGAAAAAATTAAAATCTAATGCTGCACAAAAACTAACAATGCATCAAAGCCAATCTTGTTACTGATCTTTGACATATCCAGGACTGGGATAAAAGGTAAAAAAATATACAGTCCACAATCACTTTTTAAATTGAAAATATGTAATTTTGTGTGTTTTTTTCATTTATGAACTTGGTAAATAAAGAGTTAAAATCTTGGATTTGTTTTTAAACATTTGGTAGTTTTGATCAGGACTGAGGTTTATTAATAGATTTATGCAAAAAAAATTAAAGAAATATTTATCTGATACATTTTTACAGCAGTTTAATTTAGTGGATGTTTTCATCCACGAACATAACGAAAGGGTAGTGAATTTTGCCCAGAGTGTACCGTTGAGTTTTTGAAAAATTTCAAAGCATTTTCCCAAAATATGGGTCAAAATAAGATTTGTCACCAAAATCATTCCATTAGCTCAAACACAGAGAAAGTTGTGGCCAAAATAAGACTCAACTTTACCCCCTAGTGGACGAAAATGTCCCCAACAACGCATAAGGGTTAATGATGACTTAGGGCCTTATCATACACCCGGCGCAATGCGACGCAAGGCGCAGCGCGTGTTTGCTAGTTTCAGTCCGGCGCCGTTCGCATTTTCCCGTCCAGCGCCACGTCGTTTAATTAGCAAATGCATTTGCGCCCATTTATACGTTACGCCCATTACTGAAAGTGACGTGACATTCAGCCAAGTATGGTGACCCATACTCAGAATTTGTGCTCTGCGTTTAACCCATCCGAAATGCACACACACAGAGCAGTGAACACACACACACACACTGTGAGCACACACCCGGAGCAGTGAGCAGCCATTTATGCTGCGGCGCCCGGGGAGCAGTTGGGGGTTCGATGCCTTGCTCAAGGGCACCTAAGTCGTGGTATTGAAGGTGGAGAGAGAACTGCACATGCACTCCCCCCACCCACAATTCCTGCCGGCCCGGGACTCGAACTCACAACCTTTCGATTGGGAGTCCGACTCTCTAACCATTAGGCCACGACTTCCCAACTCATTAAGCAATGTCCGTTTTTCTGTCGTCAAATTAGCAAAAATAGCAAAAACATCCCAACATACACTTTGCGTTTAGATCGTTAAAATATGGCCCTTAATGTATGACGGCAGTAGCAGAATTAATTTGGATGATACCAAATCATCTTGGCTACCAATATTTAAGAAAATGGCACCAAACTCATTAGAAAGCACTTCATATTGGATCAGGACAATGACCCAAAACACCCTGCCTGTTCAGTCAAGGACTTTATCAGGGCAAAGAAATGTAAAGTCTTAGACTGCCCAAATCAATCTCCAGATTTAAATTAGATTCAACATTAACAACAACATTCAACATTTCACCAGCTGAAGAGGATACTAAAGACAGAAACTCCACAAAACAAGCAACAGTTGGAATTGGCTGCATTAAAGGCTGGGGAAAAGCATTTCATAGCAGAAGACCAAGAGTCTGGTGATGTCTATGGGTTGCAGACTCACTGCTCTGATTGCATGCGAGGGATCTGCAACTAAATATTAGCTTTTAATCTTTTACATCTGCCTTAAATTAAACTGTTCAATACTTATGCTCACATCAAATAGTGGGATGAACTCTAAAAGTGCTGTCCTTTTTATTTGGTGTTGAAAGACCTAACAATAAGATAAGACATTTTGTAGGTTTGTTGCATATTCATCTTTTAATCATGTTTGCAAATGTCCTGACTCCACAGCAGAGAAAGCTATTTTGTCTTTACTGTTCCAATACTTATGGAGGGCACTGTATACCATGGTATAAAAGGTACAATAGAATCTCAACTGACTGACATGTTTTCAACTAATGCAAACTTCTACTAATGCATAATAATGCTTAAGAGTGTAAATACAAACCCACACCTCTCAGGCAGGTCACAGTCCCACTGTGTGTTTCTCCACGCAGCCTGAAAGCGTAGCTCTCGTAGTTCAGGACCCCACTCCACCCCTTCTTTCTCCAGCCCATGAAGATACGTGTTTAGAATACTACACAAACCAAAGTTCTGCAGACCCTGAGAAAGACACAAACTAACCACTATTTACCAGAGATCACAATTTTAAATTGCAACCATTCTCATAATTTTGCAGAAAATGAACCTCCACTATGCCGGTCTGCCGTGTGACCTCTGGGAGGTTGGAGTGGAGGTCGTATGAAACCAAAGCCTTGTCCCACATGGCCTCATGTTCATATGTTCGGATTCTGGAGACCACCAAGAAAAAAAAAAAATTTCTACAACAACATTTCTACATTTAGATATTAATTAGTATGAAAGCAAAATAAGAACCTGTTAGCTAAAATTAATTAACTAACGTTAAACAGTGAGCAACGCATTTGTTTCATTAATCTTTGCTAATATTAATGAACACAAATGCAACTTTTAATACTTAGCACGTTAGCTCAGGTCCATTAAATAATGTTAACGGATACAACTACCAGTTGTTCACCCAAAAATCGTTCCAAACCTGCATGAATTTCCTTCTTCTGTTGAACACACAAAAAAATATTTTTTGAAGAATGTTGGTAATCAAACAGTTGCTGGTAACCATTTACTACCAAAAAATAAATAAAAAATACTATAGAAGTCAACGGCTAATAACAACTCTTTGGTTACCAACATTCTTAAAAATATATTTGATTAAATGTGGTCTACTGAGCTCAAGTAATTGGAATCAGATTGTTGTAGTACTCAGAAGCACCATCGGCATCCACTTCTGAGGAGATTTCAACATGTCTGCATTAAAAGCAGCAGTAGCCTAACAGCATGTCTGTAGCTGCTTGGCTATTAGGCTTTAAGTTCATCTGTAAGTTATTATATTTTGATTAAAAGAAACTAACTTTGTTGCACTGATACATAATTCATAATAAGATCAGGAATGTGTATTAAAGTAAATAGGGTCAACACTGCTTTATGATGACTTAAGCACATAATCATTCACGAAACAAAAGCATGAATTTGGGTAAGTTGCTTGTAGAGATGTTTTTGTGTTAAGATGTGTGAATCCTAAAGAGGGTTTTTAAGAAGGTGAGCTTTTCAGACAAAGGTAATGACATGCTCAGTCTGAGCCCGATCGAGGATATTACAGAAGAGGATCGCGCAGAACCTGTGCAAGCACGTCTCTTACATGACATTTCAGATTGGTGTGTTTTTAGTTTGTTGCGGTCTCATACTTTTAGATACGCTGTCATTTGTAAAATCTACTGCTTATGTTAGCTTTTAATATATGGTTTTATCCTGATCAAAGCTTTAATACAGCACGTTGATCTGCCAGCCGCGGGTCATGTGTTTGCATAATGAGGCATTTAAAAGTTAATGACCAAACGTCTCATTATAAAAGTTCACAATGTTGCTGCAGATAACATGTAACATGCATGACATTAAATATTTTTAATCAGATTAGACTTTGAATATTTATCAATCAAACCACTTTCTCTGTCTGTCCGTCGGCCTCCAATATCCGTCATGTTTGTAATTTTTTAACACTTTTTATGCGTGTTTGTAGTGTAGGGCAATATATTAGCCGTTAAGAGTGTGCATCGATCTGCACTTCCAATTCTACTCTCAAGTAGTAGACCATCCAGGAATCTTTGACAACATACTATTTTCAACATACTACGATTTGGGACAGACTAATTCTATTTTCGAAAACTATTTAGAATAGATAGTATGCAAATTGGGACGCAGCCAATATCTCCATTTGCACGGAACATTCAGCGTCATAACTTTGCAGATACTGTTTATGCTCAAACTAAAGATAGAAAAGTTAAATCACAATCAATCACCCCTTTAATTCATATATCTATGAAAGTTTTGTAAATGAGGCCTGTTGTGCATTCAGTAGAGACATATTTACGTTTATTAAAATACATGGATTTACTTCAAGATCATTATGATTGGAAGGTCTCACCTAGTCAGAGGACTGATTAACTTGCCTCCTCCACATCCATACAGGCTGTCAGGTTCTCCAATGCATCTGTACACTTCAATCAGAAGATCCTGAGACAGGAAAATTCAATCCATGTACTGTACTTAGTCTTACTTAATATCGCCAGTATTTTACTGCATTATGATCAATGAAGTACTGTAGAGTGTCTGAGTGGTGCAGAGTGTAAGTAGAAGAGTAGGGATGTTCATTTTGGTTATTTTTCCTAACCCACAACAGACAAGATTATTTAAAATTAGAATTTAATTAAATTAGAAAGGTTAAGTTTCTTTGACCCATTAAAAATACTAACATTTGTTTTCCGGGGATTCATTTTACAAGCACATTAATTTTTTTATTCTAATAGCAGCACACCAAAGAACATGAGGATTCACATGGTCATCATATCACATCACACACCTGAAGTGCTTCTGAGAGGGAAGAAAAACATAATAAAGCTGTATATATCACAAATAAATAAGCCTATACTAGAAATATATTTGTACTTAAATAATAAATTAAGAAAATGAACAAAAAACTGTGCAACAAGTAGCCTAGTATGCAGAATTTCACTTAATTTTTCGCGAAAGGAAACCAGACGGCAGAAAGCAGCATCCTATTTTTTTCTTTAGGCTTATTTTACAAAAACCCAGAGATTTGTTTTTATTGTGAATGTACACAAAAAAGGTAAACCATTTACAAAATTGGTTTGTTTCCATTGTTTGAAGGAAAAAAAAGTGACTGCACCGGCGCCACGTGTGCGCACAGTTAAGCATTGCTACCTTGACAATGTAGTCTGTTCATTATCGAAATAAAATACAGTCAAACATATGGGAACAAAAACCCAGCTCAGTTTAAATATGCAGTGAAATCTGTGATGTTAAGTGTTATTCACTGTACCGCCGTGATTTTATGAAAAACTGTTTGTTTTAATGTGGATATTGGAATGCGACGAGTGAATTACATGAATAATACTTTGCCATTCAAATACATCGGGAATATGGAAACATTTGATTTTGTGTGGAATGAGAGATGCAACGTTGGTTTCAGTTTTGTTAAATTAAATTGTTATTAATTTTAGCTTAAATTTATTTGTTTTGGCTTGACATTTATATTGCTAGGTTCTTATATTTTTTAAATACTGTTAATTGAAAGGATTTGTTGTGGAGTGAGGGGAACTAAAATAGCCTAGCTATGTTTACAGTGTTTATTATAATGTTTGTAAACATTTCACCTCGGCATATATAGCAAGACTATATTTCTGAATGAAATGATAAAATGCGACTAGCCTATAGCCTACGCATAGCATATTTTAACCATGCAGCAAACCTTTTTTAAATATCCTGATTAATTACTGAAAAAATTAATAAATGACTTTTTAAACCGTTCAACTGATTATATTAATTGGTCAAAATTTTTAATGGTCGGTTAGCGGTTAAATGGGTTAAAATGAACATCTCTAGTGATTTTTTTTTTTTATCTTGCAATATGCTTTGAGAGAAAAAGAGAAACAGCTGTTGCTCTGATACCCATCACCCACCTGGAGACTGATGCCAGAGTCTTCTAAACTCTTTTCATTCACACTGCTGATGGACAGTGTCTGGCTGCTCTCCTCAAACGTGATCCGTCTCGACACTCGAGACTGTGACCTGAGACAAACACAAGCACCTGGTCACCACACAGCTCTTCTAAACAACTAATGAATCTAGAACACTATGATCATGATTACAGTACACAGTATTAGGTGGATGACACATTACATAAAGCATAACAGTAAGCGGAGAGTCACCTTCGGATCTGCTCCATGTTGGATCTGATCTTGTCCACGTAGATCTCAGAGTATAGGAGGGCAGTGAAATGTGCAGAACACATCTGAGCGGCTCCAGCCACCTCCAGATAATTTAGATCCAGCCAAAAATTTGATTCACACACCGTCCCATATTCATTACTTTAAAAATACAATGTCAAAGTTTAATCCATAATTAGTGCAGTGTACAATTTGTGAGAATGTAACATTGGGTTTTAACTATTTAACCAGATGTCATTACAAATGATCAAAAAAGCAAATTGGTAACACAGAAAAGATTCTGTCGGCGACAAGTTCGGTCGTCGCTCCAATCAGCAAAATTCATCTGATTCATTTCACCTGAGTTTTTCTCAAATAAATTTTAATTTGTTAACTGACAGATGTCAAACAGTGTATGCAGTACATATATCACATTCATGTCAGTAATGCTTTTTTTTTTTTTTTTTTTAAGTCATCAGCTTTTCGTCCATGATGTATTGTTTTGACTGTTTTCATATTTCATGGTGAAATGCCTTATGTCACGATAAAGTAAACTTCAAAGGTAGCATTTCTTCGACACCCTAATGTCAATGGCAAAATCCTAATGGCAAAATCCAAATAATTTATCTTTTCTCAGTAAGCAAGTACACTAATGCATAGAATACTTGTAGTCAGCAAGGATGTTAAATTGATCAGAAGTGACAGTAGACACTTCTAACATTTCTATTTTATATAAAGATTATTTATAAAAAAATTATTCTAAGGAGATTCTAATTTCTAACTTAAACAGGAATTAAGTAACTGATCCGCTGTTGCGTTCAAGAAAAAAGCAGATTATGTCTGCGATTATCTACATTGCTCAACGGTGCAAATAAATAGACAAAGGATCTCCCAGAGTGCAAACCATTACGCACTGGATAGTTTGCCAAATATGCAATGAAATCTCATAATTACAGCTTTAACTGAGGGTGCTATTGAGTTCATTTGAGGGTGCTTAGTAGGACTGTCAAAATAGCTAAATTAGAATTTTGCGATTTCAGTTAGGGGGAAGCTACGGATGACGAACAACAAAAACAGAAAACTATAGATTACTTTCACTCTAACACAGCAGAAAACAACAATGCTGCAAATGTAGTTATTTTTCTTACTATTTATCTATCTATTTATTTATCTACCTATTACTCTGATTATTTAAACCAGATGTGACAAGAAGTTTCTGATCTACATTTAGCATTATTAGCATTATTAATCTGTATAATATAGGCTGTATATATATGTAGGTCTAATTATAATTGGGAAAATTGTTGTTAAGATGGCTGGGATGGAAACTGTTAGTTATATTTCTTTTCTGCTCAAGATGAGAACGTTTTGACTATTGTAGCTACATGTTTTTAGTAGGCTAAATACTGCTTCTAAGTAAAATATTAAAATAGTATAGATTTCTGGAGGAAAACCCTGAACTGTTTTTTTTTTTTGCCACATGGCTTGCATGTATCTAAATGTAAAAACACAATACATGTCAAAATGAATTGATTGATTGATTGATTTATTTTTTTGTCCGGGCCTTTGCTTGGAAGACAATACAGAGGCCGTGCCTCTTGAAAATTTAAATGAATACCCCTGATTTATATCATATAGAAATACTTTATTTGTATCGTTTTGTAATATCTGTGTCAAATATTTCCTTGGGTGTCATGGTAGATCTGACTCTTATTATAGAATCTGATTACAGAAAAAAGGTTCTGAACATGGCAATGGATTAAAACATATAAATTACAGGCTGGATGTACATTAACCTTACATCTTAACACCTCTTAAAAAAAAAAAAAAATAGATCACAGAAAATATATTTTGTCTATAGCCAATAAAACAGATGCGTAAATAGGAAGATTTCAATGCATGAGGATTATGAATGGGATTTTTTTTAGTGAACCATTAAATTTGGTGGTAAAAATGGTGGTTTTGACCACCATTAAATGACTCGACTCGGACTCGTGACCAAAGACGCGAGACTTCACTCAGACTCCAGCGACAAAGACTTCAGACTTGACTCAGACTCCAAGTTGAAGACTTGTGAACATCTCTGGTGACACCTACCTCATCATCGCATCATGTGTGGCATTGATAAGGCTGTCTGACACACTCCTAAAATTCCAATGCAAAGTTTTTGCATTCAAATGTGGATTTTTATTTTAAATTCGACGTATGTTCGAAGTTCTATTTTTTTTGACAGCTCTCGTGCTTAGCATCATCTAGCACCCCGTAGAACCAGGCCTGAATGATAAATGTTACAGCACCTATACTTGCAGCATTGGCAGTAAGTGTGAAAGTATATTTAAAAATAACATCTAGAATTATCTACTGCTTTGGATCCACAGAATTTGACAGAAATGAAAACTTGTCCAACCTTCCAGGTGCCACGGGGCGGCTCTGTTGCCTGAGATAGTCTATGACTGCCAGCATGCTGCGGAGTGAGGTTTTGTCTATCTGGCTCTGGTTGCCAACATCAATACTGTTCCCTGTTCAAACAGAAAAAAAAGACATTGCAGCAGACCAACTTTTTATGTAACGGTCACCACTTCAGCTCCTATCAAATAGCTTTGTACCCGAATCAGAGAGCATGGGGGTGGTGGGGCGGCTGGTGGGGGTGGAGGGTCTGCGGCACTGACTGAAGAAACTCTGGATCTGTGTGGATAACAGCTGCCTCCAGGAACCATCCACATCTCCCAGAAGAATATCATGAACAAAGAGTGGCAGCATCCTCTGACAGAAATCTGTTTTTACCTACAGCAGTAAAAGGGTTTTTCACTCAGACTCCATTTTGCATGTGATCTGAGACCATTATAAACCATTACAATGGATCCTCAAAAGACAGCATGGTTACTATTTCGTCAGTGTACCTCGCATAAAGGTCTGGTGAGAAGCAGAGCCTCATTGCGGACACCTCCACTGTCTAACAGAGCCATAGACAGGTTCTTTAACCAGTCTTTGTTTCCACCAGGTTGCACTAACCAGAGTTCAGAATTTTCCAGCCTATGTCTGGACTCCGAGGTCACTTCCATACTCACCATGGTCTCCTGTGTAAAAGAAGAGATTAATCCTATAAGGCAATTCATCCCAAACCTGTCCCAAGACCCCTGCACATTTTGTATGTCGCCATTATCTAACACACCTAATTCAAGTCACCAGCTCATTAGTAGAGACTGAAATTTGGTGCGCCAGACAAGAAAGACACACTAAGTGTACAGTAATGGGTGGTCCCAAAGAAAGGAATGGAGCACTTTATGGATAACTTTTTTTTTTTTTTGATGTCAGTAATTAGTTCATTTATTTAAACATCTGTTCACTCATTTGATTATTAATGGTTTCGCAGTTCACAAATATTTAGCGTGCAGTTGAAATCAAAGGTGTTCATAAAAAGATTTTGCCAATGTGAAAGACTTGCCCGCTTCTTGGCAGAGCGGAAGGGGTTTAGATATGCCAGCAGAGGGTCCCTTTTGCTTTTATACATTTCCCCAAATTCAATCCCACACTGAGTGGCCAATATGTCCTTCAGACATATCCCAGCAGCCTGACGCACCGCAATACTGAAATAAAAAAAGATTAAAAAAAAAGATTGGTGCAAGCACATTCATAATTATTGCTATCAGAAAGCGAAGTCTAGAAATAGTTTCTTGATCTAAGGACAGTGTGAAAGTGTAAGATCTGATAATTAAGTTGTAATGAAGTGCCTGTGATGCGTGAGAGCATTGTCCATGCAGTTCAGGATGATGAAGATCCACTGAAAAGGAACGTCAGGAGACAAATCGGCTGCTCTAGCATACAGCTGGTCTTTCCCATAATGCAAGGCAATGGATGATAAGTCAACTGGACCAAGTTCTCCTAGGCACCGGCCAGCAGCCTCTGAAGAGTAAATGATAAATAAAATAAGTAAATAAACATTTGGAAAAGTGAAAAAAAAAAATAATAATTACATAGGCTACACAACTTATTTAATTAACGACTAAATCAAAATTTCAACAGATTAGAAATCAGTCTTGTTGTGCAATCAGAATCAAAAATGGTATTGGTGTATAACTCGGAATCATTTTAGTAATTTGTCTCCAATAAAAAGCTCCACCTGTCCTCCAGCTAATAATATAAACAGTAAATTATGGTTCACATAAAATAGGAGGACAGCATGTCCTTTTGCAATTTCATCATACATCAACACGTCATAAAACCTGCACTCGTCATGCCAGTTCATTTCTTATATTGCATGTCAATACTGAAAAGCACTTACTCAAGATGTCTCCTCCACCAGGATGGTTAGCTGCGATTTTGCAAAGCTGAAGGAGGTTAAGAACCAACTTAACCAAAATACAGCTGGCAGGATCAGCTAAACAAACACAGATATCAGATATGGACATGAAGCATTAGGACACTGCTAGTGGGGGAGCTATAGCACATTTAACGATTGCATAAAAATAATATGATTCTGACCATGGCATTCTTTCAAGAGTTGTCCTATCTGCTGTTTATGGCTGTGAAGTTGCCTTTTTAGATCTTTCAACCCCTCCAAACGGGCCAGGGGCAAAGAATCACAGGATGTTACTGACAGAAAATGCTCAATTTCCTGCAAGAGACAGAAAAACGTCAGGGAGGAGCAGAATTGACAATGTTTAGACATATCTTGTATCACCTGTGTCAATTAAATCTGAAAATATGACCATGAAACAATTATTTCAATTCAAATTCAGTCCTTAACTTTAACTTCTACTTAGTTCATGATAATCTCACAATGCAACAGATTGACATTTGATGTTAAATAACGAATGAAGGTTGCTCTATTTTTTTTCTATTATATTGGTTTTCCTTTTATTTATAATATAATTTAAAAAAAACATGTACTGCATTGGACTGAGACTTGTCATAGCACTTGCACATCATTGCTCCTTTGTTGGAATGTGGAAGTGTGAAGTGGTTCGCTTTGGATAAAAGCATCTCATAAATGACTAAATGTAATGTAAAATGTAAATAATGTGGGTCTATACAGCATTTCTGAAAAAGACTATAATGTTGACCTGTCTGAGAGTGAAGGCTCCTGAGCTGTATTTGAGAGCGTGTTGGGCGGCTCTCAGATCTCTAAAGTGTGCTCGGTCAGGAAAAGGCTCCAATAGGGGTATGGAATTTCTCAACATGCTGTTCTCCGGGTTTTCAATTACCAGGAACCTTAGTAGACTGAGGACCTAAAAGCATACAATGTGTTACAATTCCCTGCTGAATAATCAATCAAATCACACATGAAAATAGGGCTAGGAGACATATTTACAATAAATGTATTATTATTCTGTTAGTGATATAAAACTAACCAACATTGACTTTAAATCAGTACTGCAAACCAGTTTTACATTCCTGACTTAACATCAGAGATAACATTTAGAAATAAAATCAGTTTGCAGTATTTTTTTCTTTTTTCTTTGACTAGTATTTAAAAATTGGCCACACCATAATTATTCTAAATAATTATTTTTAAAAACAAAGTATTTCAGATTAGATGTACTATATCCATGTAAAATATCATTTTTTTATTACATTTAAATTAAGATTTTTTTTTCAAATAAGTAATTCCAGAACAAATATTTAAGTATAATAATATAGAGACATCAACAAGGCTGAAAAATATCATGAAAATATTAAATAATTTCCTTTAGCTACAACGCCCAGCCCTGTAAACACATATACACAGAGGACAACTTATCTCATTAATTTAAGGTGAAAGCTCAATGCGAAAACGCAATAGAACAGTAGTTCTCAACCTTACAGGCTATTGAGGCTCCCCAATGCCCACTAACCAAAATGTTCCTGACAGTTAAACATATGAGAGGATACTCAGCAATAAAAACATAACTTCCCCATTTAAAATATTAATAATTCTATTCTAACCTTCTAAAATGCCAGGGTTTGAAATCGGGAGAATACGCCCCTTAACGTGAATCATCGTGTGGTCTAAACAACTAAAAACAATCAACTTAAGCGCTGTTCCTGCTAGTTGAGCTTACAGTCGTGGCCAAAAGTTTTGAGAATTACATAAATATTAGTTTTCAAAAAGTTTGCTGCTAAACTGCTTTAAGATCTTTGTTTCAGTTGTTTCTGTGATGTACTGAAATATAATCAGTGTTGGGAAAGTTCACTTTCTACATGAACTAGTTCAAAGTTAAATTCACAAATTTTAAAATGAACTAGTTCAGTTCATAGTTCAAACTTCAAAATTTTGAACTAAAGTTCACAGTTCCAAAAATGAACTAGTTCATAGTTCTTTTTTTCCATACGTTGCTGCGAGCTATTATTTTTCAAAATTATTGCCACAGCCCATATAGAATCACAGACAGCAATTATTTTATCAGTTTTAACGATAAAGCTATGCGTCAGATTTCATCTTCATATCCAATTTTGAATCCTTATCCAACCAGGGTTTACATTAGCATTGAGGGGACAGCATTTCCCCATTGTTGCTTTAATGCTGTTGCAGTCCATTCACTCCAAACTAGTAGCAGCTGCAGCTTTCAACTCTACAGTAACGTTACATTCTCAAAAACATGAGGAAAAACGTGCTGCTTGAATGGTCTTTTTTAATGAGGAATTATTAAAAGAAAAATGGGACAGTAATCATTAAGGTGCAAACGTTTTTCAATTTTAATAATTTTCCATTGTCCACATGCTAAAACAGAATATTGGAATCCTGGAAAAATATACCAGGCAGGTTCAACAAACAAGTTACATGAATAGTAAAACCCTCAAGACCATTCTACTAACACAAACTGAGGTAGGAACCAGGCTGAGGTAGGAAATTAAGGTTGAACTTGAAAGTGCAATATTCAAAGTTCAAAACATTTAAACATTATTAAGTAATTTTTAAATTTTTTGTCTTGTTTGCCCAATGAATAAGTACAAAAAAAAAAAAAAAAAAGGACGGATGTAACTGAAGTGCGGATTTTCCTTTTGATAGCTGGCGGGCAAAGTTTGCACAGAAAAGTGAGATTTCTCCCATTCTCACCGACCTTGTCATAAACATCATAAAATTCTTTTAAATGATCATACGCCTTCTTGCTACATGCTGCTGTCGCCTCCATGCTTTTTTTTTTTTTTTTTTTGATGACGCATCACGTCATGCGGCGGAGCGACACTGGTGGCTGGTGTTGCATGATTGGGTGTTTTTCCGCTACATATTAAGACCCGTTTACGGTGTGTTTTAGCCGGGTTTTCGCCTGGAATGCTCTATAGAAATCTGGCACCCTATTGAACGAAGTTAACCTAAAAGAGCGTGCCGTTCACAGACACCAGAATGAACGAGTTGACGGTAACGTTCATAAGGCAGTAATACAGCACGTTCAGTTCACGTTCGCCCAAAATATGAACGAGTTCATGAACTATCGTTCAATGAACGCGTTCAGGCACAACACTGAATATAATTACAAGCACTTCATATGTTTCAAAGGCTTTTATCGGCAATTACATGACATTTATGCAAAGAGTCAGTATTTGCAGTGTTGGCCCTTCTTTTTCAGGACCTCTGCACTTCGACTGGGCATGCTCTCAATCAACTTCTGGGCCAAATCCTGACTGATAGCAACCCATTCTTTCATAATCACTTCTTGGAGTTTGTCAGAATTAGTGGGTTTTTGTTTGTCCACCCGCCTCTTGAGGATTGACCACAAGTTCTCAATGGGATTAAGATCTGGGGAGTTTCCAGGCCATGGACCCAAAATTTCAACATTCTTGTCCCCGAGCCACTTAGTTATCACTTTTGCCTTATGGCACGGTGCTCCATCCTGCTGGAAAATGCATTGTTCTTCACCAAACTGTTGTGTGTTGGGTGTTTTGGTACCATTCTTTATTCATGGCTGTGTTTTTGGGCAGAATTGTGAGTGAGCCCACTCCCTTGGATGAGAAGCAACCCCACACATGAATGGTGTCAGGATGCTTTACTGTTGGCATGACACAGGACTGATGGTAGCGCTCACCTTTTCTTCTCCGGACAAGCCTTTTTCCAGATGCCCCAAACAATCGGAAAGGGGCTTCATCGGAGAATATGACTTTGCCCCAGTCCTCAGCAGTCCATTCACTATACTTTCTGCAGATGTTTTTTTTGGAGAGAAGTGGCTTCTTTGCTGTCCTTCTTGACACCAGGCCATCTTCCAAAAGTCTTGGCCTCACTGTGCGTGCAGATGCGCTCACACCTGCCTGCTGCCATTCCTGAGCAAGCTCTGCACTGGTGGCACTCCGATCCCGCAGCTGAATCCTCTTTTGGAGACGATCCTGGCGCTTGCTGGACTTTCTTGGACGCCCTAAAGCCTTCTTTACAAGAATTGAACCTTCTTTCCTTGAAGTTCTTGATGATCCTATAAATTGTTGATTTAGGTGCAATCTTAGTAGCCACAATATCCTTGTCTGTGAAGCCATTTTTATGCAACGCAATGATGGCTGCACGCGTTTCTTTGCAGGTCACCATGGTTAACAATGGAAGAACAATGATTTCAAGCATCACCCTCCTTTTAACATGTCAAGTCTGCCATTCTAACCCAATCAGCCTGACATAATGATCTCCAGCCTTGTGCTCGTCAACATTCTCACCTGAGTTAACAAGACGATTACTGAAATGATCTCAGCAGGTCCTTTAATGACAGCAATGAAATGCAGTGGAAAGGTTTTTTTGGGATTAAGTTAATTTTCATGGCAAAGAAGGACTATGCAATTCATCTGATCACTGTTCATAACATTCTGGAGTATATGCAAATTGCTATTATAAAAACTTAAGCAGCAACTTTTCCAATTTCCAATATTTATGTAATTCTCAAAACTTTTGACCACGACTGTAAACCCATCTGTTATCTATACCGTAATTATATTCAGAAATTGATCAAAGATCATTCTCTTTATAATTGTGAATTATAGCAGTGATTTGATTTCTGCATTTTTGCCAAATCTCTGATTATAACCATTGAAACGGTTTACACTGATCAACGGATCTCTTATTTACATTGTGTTTTCACTCAGTAGACATGACTGTGGTCAGCTGCAGCCTTGAATGCTACAGGAGTAGATCTAAATATAATGCAACAATCAACACTTTTCATGATTAGCTAAACTTAAGAGCTGCTTTAGTACATTATAAAATAAGAGATGGTGATCTGAAGTTAACACGTCATGCTCATTCATTCACTCGTCCCTCTCACCTGCTGAGATATGGCAGACTGATCCGTGACCTGTGCTGTGAGAGTACCAACAATAACCTGCAGGTGGCTCTCTAGAGCATCATCACAGTACTGAACCGCTGTCTGACAGACCAGAGACAACAAGTCACAACACAGGGACAGACTCCGAGCGGACACCTCATCCTGCGGACATGACCTACAGCAGAGAATAAGACCTCACTTATCTGTTTCTCAATGATTTCTGATAACATTCTGACACTAAAACTAGAAGATATTTTTGTGAATCCATTGCACATACAGTGGTGGCCAAAACTATTAGAACACTAGTATTTTCACCAGCTAAGAAATGGTTTTGAGTCAGTTATTTCTATCTTTTGCTGAAGTGTGTCAATTGGAAATATCAGTTTACATTTAATGGTCATAATCTGGATTATTACAATTAATGGCAAAATGAATGTTTGGAAACACACTACAGCAAAAGATAGAAAGAATTGACCATTTTTTAGCTGGTGAAAATACAAGTGTTTAATCATTTTGGCCGCCACTGTATATACTCCTAAAACATCCCTAATTGTGTGTGCGCACAGACCTGCTGTTGATGTGGTGAATGAGTGTATAGATGATGTCACGCAGCACAAACGCCCAGGCTCCGCCCAGCCCGTCCTTCACCTCTCTGAGCAGCAGGCTGACGAACAGGTGGTACATCATCAGTATGCGGTGCCTCTCGTAGCCGTTGGTGGTCTCAGCAGCCTTCTGACAGATTGCTATGAGAATCTTCTGAATGGACATCTGAAACATGCACAACACAGATGGACGCAGGAGTTTTATAAAGAAATAAGCAGATGCTCAGGTGAAAAATGAATATGCAAGTTTGCATGGGAGGCTCACAGGATTCTTGGACAGGATAGCCACCAGAGACTTGTGAGTGGCACTGTGGCATTTGCTCAGGTAGTCCAGCGTGGCTCTGATCACATATGAGCTGAAGAACGGTGGGTTTGGAGCAGGATCCAACTCTCTGATTACAAAAATTAAAACATGTTTGTAAAATTTCTTTTGTTTCCAATAGGGTTTCCTATGCTCGATGGTACAAAAACTGAAATAACAAGATAATATGACAAGAGGCATTTTTCATTTTTGAGAGCGATGAAAATGAACACTTTTTTAAACGTCATGTTCAGGGTGAGAGCCAGGTTAGTTATTCAAGATCAATTCTATGTTTTCTAAAGACGTTTCTTATGCTCATCAAGGCTGTATTTATTTTTATCAAAAATACAGAAAAAAAATGATGTTGTGAAATATTATTGCAGATTAAAATAACATTTCTTTTTATTTAAATATACTTTAAAATCTAATTTATTCCTGTGAAGCTGGAAGCTGAATTTTCAGCATCATTACTTATTTTTTTCAGGATTCTTTGATAAATAAAAAGTTCAAAGGAACAGTGTTTATTTAGAAATTTTTGTTTACAAAATACACAAATATTCAAAAGTTTAGGGTCTGTATTATTTTTTTTTCAGAAATTAATACTTTTATTCAGCAAGGATACGTAAAATGGATAAAAAGTTATAGTAAAGATAATGTTAAAAAAGTATGAAAGCCCGTTTCCGCCATGTAATAAAATATAAAACAAGGTAATTGCGACTTTATCTCGCAATTTTTCTGACTCGCAATTGTGAGAAAAAAGTATGAATTGCGAGATATGAGCTTGCAAATGTGAGAAAAAAAGAAAGACAGAATCACAAAGTATAAACTCACGATTGCGAGAAAAAAATTCAGAATTGCGACTTTATAACTCACAATTTTAACTTTATAACACAATTTTGACTGTATAATTCGCAATTGCATGTTATAAAATCAGAATTGCAAGATATGATCTTGCAATTCTGAGAAAAAAAGTCAGAAAATTAATAATATTATATAATAATATTAATAATAAATGCTTTTCTTTTTAAATTTTTATTTAATCAAAGAAAAAAGTATGACAGGTTCCAAATATATTAAGCAGCACAAAGGTTTCAAAATCAGCATTTTAGAATGATTTCTGAAGGATAATGTGACACTGTAATGGCTGATGAAAATTCAGCGCTGTCACAGAAATAAATTATATATTAAAGCAAAATAAATAGGAAACCAATATTTGAAGGTCACAATACCACAGGTTTTTTCTGTATTTTTATGTGTCTTGATCTCCATTAAAAAAACATTAACTGATCCTAAACGTTTGAACGTCAGTGTACCTGTAATTGGACGGCACATGACAAGTTATTGATCACACTTTAGCTGCCCCTGAAGTAAATGTGGAGAGTCAGAATGAGATACAGAGAAAGATTTTATAGAATGTTTCAATCTTTTGATCTCTTTTATCTCAAATGGGAAACAGAAGTAGATTCCTCATGATATAATCCATTTGATCTGTATTATGGCATGAAAATATACCCAGTAAATTTCTGTAGGTCTCCTCCACCCGCTGCCGTCCCTTCTGTCTCATGCAGTGTCATTAACAGCTCCACCACAATGTCAGCCAGGTTGTTGCAAATCAAACTGTCAATTTGCTGAATGACAAAAATAAGTTGTAGAAGAATTCAGTGCAAAGAACACATTTATCTGTGTGTGTATATAAATAATTATTGAGCTGTGTAACACTTTTTAACTCCATCTACAGAAGATATAAGCCAGTCTAAGTGTAGATCGGCACTGTACTAAAAACCAGTTATGTGCATCCTCACCTGTTTTCCCAGGAAGTTGCTGTTTTTCAGTATATCATACACCCTGTGAGCTTTCTCTCTCTGTTGAGCCACATGGGTGTCTTGCCCAGCGAGGGCAAAGTGGGGCAGGATGTTGACCATGATCTTGGGAAAGCAATTCGCCAGCAGCTGCTTCCAGTCCTGATCCAAATGAGCGCCGATGGATTTCACCTCCTCGAAATCATTCAGGAAGACCAGGTGTGGGATCAGCACATGATAGGATGACCTGACATTTGAATATGTAATTACAGTATAATTACAGAAGAACCCCTATGTAAAAGTTTTCTGAAAAGTGATAACTGACATTAAATAAATGGTCCTAAAATAGACTTCTTATACTATATAAGCAATATATTATTACTTTTGAGTTAAGATAAAATATGACCAGCACGTTTCCATGAGATTTGATCTAGTAAAAAGTCCAGAAGTATAAAATAGATCATTATAGTAGGATATACCTGTAAAACTCTTCCAGCCTGCAGCAGTCCAGTAATGTGTAGGGGAAGGACTGTAGTGTGTAACTTGCATCGGACTGTTTTTGGTTCAGCCACTCGGCCACTAGATAATACAGGTGTGCATTAATTAAACTCTTAGAGTCCCTGTACCCAAGTGACCGGGACACACCTCTCAGCACCTGCAGGGGCCACCACAGAGGAAGTTCTTCATTTCTCTTTTAATGGAGTATAGTCAGGAACATCTGAACATCGTTACATACTGTATCTCGACCTTTTTGATTAGCTGCTCATCAATGCTGTTCTCCTTGTAGGACTGAACGAGTGCAAACAGGGCTTGCTTCTCACACACAGGACTGCAGGACATCACCATCGAGACACTTTTCAGCAAGACTGCCCGTCGATTAAAGGTCTCGTCGGGTAAGTCTTCTGAAGGACAGTTTTTCTGTAGAAGAACAAAATAACAGAATGACGGGCAGAAGGGATTTCAAACATGAAATACATATACATAAAATATATATATAAAAAAAAATACTGAGATGTTTTAGTTCAAATTTTATTTCTGGGTGATTTCTCTACTGACTGTTTAATTACTTGAAAAAAACGTATTTACTTGAGAAATTGATGGCTACTTGACATGGTTTTGATTTAACATTAATAAATGTACACAATTTATTTTATATGTACTTTAATATGTAAAAATAAGGGAGTATGCATGTTTGTTTTTGCTGTGGCATTGATTTAAAAAATATATTGAGAATCCTGAAAATTCACTGGTATTGATAATGACATTTGTGTTATAACAACCCTAGTTTTTTATTTGATTGGTTACATCATAAATTACTTTCACCTATTTCTGAGAATATATCTACTATTAAGACACCTTCTTTGTGCCATCAAAAGTTGCCAACAATATTACATGACAGAAAATTAATAGCAATCAATTGACAAAATATTTAATTTTGATTACAATTTATATTTTTGAAATTGGGTGTGTCTAGTTTTCATTTAATTTGTTAAACTGGAGTGTTATTCGTCACTGAGTACTGACAGCGTCTGACTGACTGTGTCTATAATTATGATTTATAATAATTATAAAAACTCATTATTAGGGTATACATGCAAATCAATATACTGCGAGTGCTGATGCAAGAAACCACTGGATTTTTCTCAGCTCTTGACAACAAAATTCTCACAGAAGTCAGATACAGTATGTGCGCACAATAATCTTACTCAATGTTGACAAAGAATGCTAATTAAAAATCAGAGAGACTGCTGTAATGCTATATTAAGCATTCTGAGGCTACATTCCCACAAAAAGCCAGATCTTTCCCTATCAGGTCTTTTTTTTCCCCCTCATCTCAAGAAATATCTGCATCCACACGAAACCAACACTCTGACTAGGGGCGTCTGACTGGGGGCGAAACTTGGGGTTATGACATCCACACGAAAACACAAGGGTGGCATTTTCAGATTTATACACTCTGGGACCCCTTTTAAAAAAATATCGGTTTCACTCTCCCAAAATGCCAGATCCATGTGGACAAAACCCTATACGATACACTAGGTGTGTCGCGATATACCGTGATAGTCAAAGCAACAATTAGAGTGAAGTGACATTCAGCCAAGTACGGTGACCCATACTCAGAATTTGTGCTCTGCATTTAACCCATCCGAAATGCACACACATAGAGCAGTGAACACACACACACACACTGTGAGCACACACCCGGAGCAGTGGGCAGCCATTTATGCTGCGGCGCCTTATCGATATCGTGATCATTTAGTTTGTGACAATATACCAGTATTGGCGATAACTGAGATATTTAAAAAGAACAGTCCACTTATGATAACACCACATGTAAATACTCCAGCGCCAGTACCTGGTTGAGCTCCCAGGTGGCAGTATTGTGCCTTAACGCTGACACCTGTCACACAAGAAGAAGAAGAAGAAGCACTCGCAGCTGCTCCGAGGAGAACAGCCGTGTTCATCAGAGTTAGCTGTCATTATTTACTAGTCATAGAATTGGAAACGTTAAATTAATCTGTTATCAGCGCTTTTCTTTGTTCATATATTTAAGTAAAGGGTGATTATTTTTATAAGTACCGAATTCTCTTTACTCGTCTTGTCTTGTATTTGCAATAAATATGGCCTGTGCATATTAACACTTTATTTCTTTGTTCAAATCTATTAACAGTTACCCGAAAAACTGAGCGACAACATTGCTACATTAATCTCTGTAAAATGTTTAGGTGGTTGCAGTGCCGTGCACTTAATGCCTCATCTGCGGTTATTCTTCAATAAGGTTCATTAGTTAACATATATAAATAACAAACAATAATGAACAATATTTCCACAGCATTTATTAATCTTAATTCATGTTACTTTCAGCATTTACTTATGCATTATTAAAATCACAAGTTTGTAAACATTAATGCACTTTGAACTGACATGAACAACTCTATTTTTATTAACATGAACAAAGATTAATAAATTGTGTAATAAATGTATTGGTCATTTTTCCTTCATGTTAGTTAATACATTAATGTTAACAAATGACACCTTATTGTGAAGTGTTACCATTAATATTTATTTATCTTACTGTCGAACTTGACAGAATTTTCTATCTTGTTATTTCATAGGAGTTGCAAAGAAGACAGAGAAAGCCAGAGTCTTGTGCTTTTTCATTGGGTGAAAAAGAAAAACTCAAACAAAGTATGAATGAATGAATTCCCCCTATTGAATTCTTATGGCCACAATAACCGTAATATGAAAAATATAATATTGTGACAGCTCTACGATACACAATGTATGCGTATACAGCTCAAAGCATCTCTGTGTGGACGCGGCCTGAGTGTGATATGATCGTTCGGCCAAAAATAAAAAGAAGATATTTTAACGATTGTTTGTAACTAAATAGTTGCTGGTAGCCACTGACTTTACCTGCCCCCTCATTCCTTCCTGAGCCTTGAGGTAAATATTCTCAAAGGCCATCTGCTGGTTCTTTAGCGGAAGCATCATCGTCCCACTGCCATCCGGTGCTTTTGTAAGGAACAAGCTAGAATTGAAAAGTTAATGTGAATAATAAAAAAAAAAACAGTTTTAAAAGAATTAGGTTAAATTAGCTTTTACTGAAAAAGGGAATTCAATGGTGTTATGCTCAGCTAACCTCTCCACGGACAGTGCTGCCAACATACACACGTGGTGATGGGCATCTGCTAAATGAGAGGAGAGAACCACAGACACCGGCAGCACCTCCTCCCTCAGGGTTAGCTCCGCCCACTTACAGCATGGGTCCACCTTATAAAACATGAATTATAACGTAACTGACTGTTATTTAAAACAGTATTATTACAATAGCAAATTAATAATGTATTGTACTACTTATACTAAAATAAACATTACACTGTACTTACCTCCAGCAAAGCCAGTAAACATTGCCTTAGTGCCACTCTCACAGCTGAAGTACATTTGCCAGATTTACCCAAGATGCTGTACAGAGAAAGTGAATATAATTGAACCTAAAGAAGTTCTTAGAGAATCTCTTTTCGTCGTGCCTAACAACGTCCGTTAGCTGTTATAAATTCACTGTCAACTACGGCTTCTTGGGGCTTATTGCTTCAACATACCACAGTACTACCATTGCACATCATAGCCTCTGTAGCTCACCAGAATCCTGATATGACTTTGAGCAGAGCTCCTTTGATATGTGCCATCTCATCTTCCTGCTGGCTCACAGAAGGAGTGCGGCCCAGACAGCGGATGGACGGCAGCAGGGAGCACAGGATGGCAGCGCACACCTCCTGGTCTTGCCGATATAGAGAACAAACATCTCTGTATGGAAAACCAAAAGACATCGCAACAAAAGTTATTGGAACGGTTACTTACGTTTTGACACCCAAGATGTAGATAAGTGTGTCATTGAAACAGATTTGGAGAAATTTCGCATTTCACATCACTTGCTCACAAATGGATCCTCTGCGGTGAATGGGTGCCGTCAGAATGAGAGTCCAAACAGTTGAAAAAAAAAAAACCTCCCCACTATAATCCATCAATTGAATGTCTTGTGAAATAAAAAGCTGAGTGGTTATAATAAACAAATCCATCTTTAAGAGTTATTTAACTTCAAACCATTGTTTCTGGCTAAAATAGCCCTCTAAAATAAGTCCTCTATCAACAAAATTGCTTTCCCCAGAGAAAAAAGTTGTCTTGTCTGAATCAGAAGAGAAATATGTACAGATCAAGCACGATTTACAAGTAAAAAAGCAGTCCGAAAAGTTCTTAACAAATGTATTGGTGAATTTTGATGTGACAGGACAACAGAATGGACTTTTTAAATTGACTTTTTGTGGTGTGGATTACTTCTGGATTATTAGGATGTTTTTATCAACTGTTTGAACTATCATTCTGATGGCACCCATTCACTGCTAATGGTAAAAAAAAAAAAAAGTAATGTAATGCTAGTTTTCAGGATAAACTACTTACTGCACTGCATTTATATATATATATAAATACATAAGGGAAATTGAGGTATCCTTACGCCAGAGGCCTTAGAAGAGTGTCAAATTCTTCAGGATCCAGAGATGTGATTTCTGCTGGGAGTTTCTTCAGCAATGAAAGATACTACACAAACAAACAGTGATAAAGAGTTTACATGCATTAGATACACCCAAGATGTGCTGATAAAAGATTTGGACCACATACTGTATCAGGACAACAGTCAAGAGCTTGCCTGATTTAGGTTCATGACTCTATGTTTCCATTATTTTAGAATCGGTACATTAAACAGCATAATCACCATATGGAGGTGAAGCATCTGAGAGAAGTCTATGAGGTCCAACAGTTTGAGCAATTTGCGTTGGGTGTCCAGAGGTTTGAAGGAGAATCCACTGTTGAGTTCTGAAGATGCACATAGGGACAGGAAACCGAGCACCGACAGGAAGGCCAAGTCTTGTCTGGATAAATGTTCCTCAGATAATGCACTCTTGGTCCCTACAATCAAAAATGAAGAAAAAACGATGTGTCCTGCTGAAGAACATGAAATCACACAACATTAATCCCTGCGTATGTATCTCTCTGAGCACCTGTTGTGTACTTTGAATCAACAGATTCTTCATTAGACTGGTGAGGTCTGAAAGTGCTGTGGTGTGTCCCATCTCCATCTTCAAACAGATCAATGCCCTCCTGATTGTCCATCTGGGTTCTGCTCATATCCATATCTTCATCCATTGGGTCATTCTCCATGACTGTGTTGTCCTTTTTACTTGAGCTGCTTAACTGCAAACGTAAGAGGCGTGCTTTAGATGATCAGCAAGATAAATAACAGTCTGGTTGTAAAATCTCAGTATCATTTCTTACTGAAAGAAACTATGTTTAAATGCATTTGTATATTTAAAGGTGTTAAAGGGTATCATTTTGGTGGCACTAGAGGAACTCAATCATAAAAATATTGTTTTCAAATACACCCAGGAAACATTGAGATGAGGTGCAAGTAAGTCTCACCAGTTGTTTAGATATGTCACACAGGTCATTTAGCAACCTCACAGGCAAAGCCTTCATGAATAAATTGCGAGAAGTGGTGGAAATTTCGTCCTCCTAAAAAAAAAAAATATATATATATCCTCAATTAACAAGACAAGGAGCTTTAACAATAAACCATTCTGATCAACCTTAAACACGTTAAAAAGAACTGACTTTAAAGTCAGAAATCACCTCGACTCACAAGAAGTTTTATTTCACACATATGTATACATCAGCAGAAGTCAAACAACTGAGGAACAACGTGGGAAGTCGTGGCCTAATGGTTAGAGAGTCGGACTCCCAATCGAAAGGTTGTGAGTTCGAGTCCCGGGCCGGCAGGAATTGTGGGTGGGGGGAGTGCATGTACAGTTCTCTCTCCACCTTCAATACCACGACTTAGGTGCCCTTGAGCAAGGCATCGAACCCCCAACTGCTCCCCGGGCGCCGCAGCATAAATGGCTGCCCACTGCTCCGGGTGTGTGCTCACAGTGTGTGTGTGTGTGTGTTCACTGCTCTGTGTGTGTGCATTTCGGATGGGTTAAATGCAGAGCACAAATTCTGAGTATGGGTCACCATACTTGGCTGAATGTCACTTCACTTCACTTCACATGAAGGTCTCTTCATTTCTAGGTGGACTATCCCTTTAAAAACTTTGACGTTTGAAAGCATAAAACTTAGGGGTGTCAACGAATAAGGATTTTCATAGTCAAATCAGAATTTTCGAATCTTGCCGATATTCATATGTTTGGGGGCGGGGCAAAATAAATTAATAAGAGAGAAGTCAGACATTCGACTAACAATTACTGATGTTAACACACAGGGAAAATGTGTAACGAACACCGTGCAGATATAAACGGGGTAAATAATGTTTTATGTTTTGATGAACAGGTAGCTCACACTTAACGTCGGCGAAACCATAACAATTAACCATTTTATTTAAAAAAAAATTTTTACAATAGTGCTCTCATTATAACGTTAGCCTAAAATTAAAGGTCCCGTTCTTCGTGATCCCATGTTTTAACTTTAGTTAGTGTGTAATGTTGTTGTTAGAGTATAAATAATATCTGTAAAATTCTAAAGCTCAAAGTTCAATGCCAAGCGAGATATTTGATTTAACAGAATTCGCCTACAAAAAACGACCCGTTTGGACTACATCCCTCTAGTTCCTGCAGTAATGACGTCACTAAAACAGTTTTTTGACTAACCTCCGCCCACATGAATATACAAAAATGAAGCGCTTGACTCAAAACCAAATGCATCTTATATCAGGTAAATAATATATCCATGAAACACAAATCTATAGGGGTGGTTGAATTTATTGACGCACTTTAAAATATTAATTTGAAGATCCTTTCTTTTCAGATTCTTACAGCTTTATCATAATAGGCTGTATATTAACTTATTGGGAGAAAACCGGTAGTGCTATGTGAAATAAGACATTTGAGCTCGCCCATATAGTCAAAATGGCATAATCAATAACACCCAGCGAATATTCGACTGTTAGTTAGCAACTATTGTTAGAAATGATAGTCATACCTTGTATATGGTTATTGTTCCTTACCTTTTCTCTTCTGCTGATACTATCAGAGCACAGCAGCATCACTGACTGAACTGCTCTGATGGTATCATTCTCACTTAGTTTGCTCTTGGCTGTTGATATGTAGTGACTAAATTCTTGAATCAATGCCTACAAAAGAAGGGGGAAACAATTAATTATCAGAGTACGGTAATTCAGATAATTAGGAAAAGAAAAAATGTACACAAATGTAAACTAACATTTGTAATCATACAATATATTTTTATTGAATCTCCAAATCAATATGCAAACAACATGAAGACAGGACTTCAAATATTGAATCATTTTAAATGCTTGTTTAAAAGGCACTTTTTTTAGTATTACAATGAATTTGGGACTTAAACACTGATACAGATTCGTTTATAAAAGGGGTCATATGATGCGATTTCAAGTTTTCCTTTCTCTTTGGAGTGTTACAAGCTGATAGCATAGATGCGATCCCTGAAAATGCAAAAACTAAAGTCTCAAAATAGAAGAAAAGCAAAGAAAGAAGGTGTGGTTTCAGTAACACCGTTAGTGTTGAATGTCAGGGAATGTTGAATGTTCATTTACAGTATAAATGAAAGCCAGGTCTGATTTTTATTCACAATTAAAGTACAACAAAACTACTGTAACATCTTTTAATGTAAGTGAACTTTGTACTGATGGATGTCATTGATGGAAAATCCCACCTTGGCTTTTAGGAAGAGGGGAGAGTGGCAGGCCTGCTCTTCTGTGAGGAGCCCGGTACACACATAAGCAGCCAGAACGCCAGTGAGCAGAGAAACACAGTGCAACACACACACGTGGGGAATGTTTGAACTCTGTAAAGTGAGGTAAGGAGGAATCACTGTAGTTCATTTATATGTGCTGCTTTTGACATTCATATTCTATAGTAGAGCCAGCTATACTTACATCAGGAGAGTAGCAGTTAAACAGCTGCTCAGCAACAGACAGGAGACTGTGCTCCAATTTGCTTCTGAGAGCTTGAATAACAGTGAACTGTGGTTTCTCTGAGTTAACAATGACTTTGTCAATTGTAGCACCAGTATTGGAGTGTGTGTCATCAAAACTGAACTGAAGGAAGAGACTCTCTATCTCCCCCAAACTGTCTTTTGCCTCAGTGAAGGAAGAACTCTGTGGACAGAAACTGTATAGGACACAGAGACATAATATAAAAATTAGCTTTTAATATTGTTAGACATTAGAAAAATTTTCAACCACTTTTAAGCATTTTTTTTAAGCATTTTTTTGGAATCTCAAGAGCTGCGTTTCCATTACCCCTTCAAATTGAGCAAATTGAAATTGCAGATTGAATAATACGCCTAATGGAAATGTGTCAATTTAGCAAAAACGTCCATATATCGCAAAAACGTTTTTACGCTCACATGAGGTGGTTTTTCAGGCTATGTGAAAAAGGAATAATTCACAAAACTGCAATGGAAAGGTTTTTTTTCGCATTTACAGGTCACATGGTGTATGTAAAAAGTCATGTGATCATTCTTCAATGTACTATAACCTCCAAGAAACTCTTCATATGTGGCCGCTCTCCAGTATAAGGGGCTTTCCCTACCATTAATGCTTAGACAATTACACTACACACATATGCCTCCTTTGAATAAATATTAATTTATTCAAATATTAATTAATAAAAATTAATTTTGACATATTGTGGGTTAGTTCAAGTTTGAAAATGGCAAGTGATGCAACTCCCCAAAAGGGTTATTTGTAACTAAAACAGCAACCATAAAATAAAACGAAATAAATAAATATTTTTTAACAAAAGATGTATAATAAAAATGACAAACATTCAGATGTATTGCCTGGAAATCAAATCAAATCGGAAATTGCTTGTGCCACACAGTTGACATTATTATTATTAATATTTTTATTTTGTTGTTGTTGTTGTTGAAGTAACATGAATCATACAAAAAATTCAACAATAAACCTTTAGCAGTAACCAATAAAAAATAAAATAATAAATAAAAAATAGAAAATAAAAATAACTGATCTGCATATTATTCACAGTGCACAACACTACTAAGTACTTTTGCTCCAGCTGATCTCTGAGTGCACCACACTCACCTCTCTGGCTTCAGGCTGCCCATCAGAAACATCAGTCCTGCTCTGCTGTCCTTCAGTGTCAAAGAGACCAGAATTCTAGGAATGAGGTTCAGTGGAAAATCCCTGCAAAGACCAGAAAAGATTAATAAAAGAGATGTTGGTGTACTTACATTATTAGCAACTTCAGCAAAAATTCAAAGGAGAAATGTGAAATTGAATAAAACCATTAAACCTAAATCTTTTGCAATTTTGAAGAAAACCCAAGCGGTTCTAATGCTATGCTAAGTAGTAATACAGCGATGCTGGACCTGGTGATTATGAGGTGAGGTCTGCTGTTCTCCTCCGTCTCCTCGTTCTGTTCGTTCATCACTAGCCAGCTGATGATCGAGTCTGTCAGAGTGGGCGGCTCTCCACCCGTCTCCATCAGAACTCCACTGATGACGTCTCGCTTGTGAACACTTTTGGGGATGGAGCACTTCAACAAGGCCTGGGCCAAGCAGAGGGCACCAACACTAGGAGAAACAATATAAAAAATGAGCACTACTGAGACTTTATAGACATTAAAGTAATATTAATAGGTAAATTATTTTGTGTCAGTTTGGAAAAACAAACTACAACTGGTTGATAGTATTTACAAAGAAATGCATCTTCAATGGAAATCTATGGGGAAAGAATAGCAGATGGTTTGAAAGGACGTGATCTATTAAATACTGCTTTCGACATTTCCGCTGATTTGTAGCTGGAAAACTTAAAAAAGTATGTTTCATCAAAACTGTTAAAATAATTTGTGATTATTTTGGAACCTTCATTGAAAACATGTATATTAAATATAAGTAAAAGGAATAGAATTTAAAAACAACTATTTTCCATTATTTATTATTAATGTATTTATTTATTGCAAAGAAAATGATATTTCCTACTGACACACTACAGCAAAAGATAGAAATAACTGATTTAAAACCATTTTTTAGTTGGTGAAAATACTAGTGTTTTAATCATTTTGGCCACCACTGTATAATGAAATGTAAAAATGATATTGCTAAAAATGTCACTGAAAGTCACAGTAATATATCATTCAGTAAATTACTACGAATATTTTCTATTTTATAAACTGAAAGATGAGTGCTAATTATGTTCCGCATGAGAGAATAAATGGGGTTTTAATTCCAATATTTTTATACTCACAGAGAGGGCTTGCAAACGGCACCAGAGAAGACTTTCCAGAACTCTCTATCAACAGGCACCAGAGATTCTTGCACCATGATACGCAACAGCTCCAGACACAAGCTCCCGGTCTGGGCTGAGCCGACTCCACGCAGGGCCAGAGCCCAGACTCTGCCCCACAGACGGCCCGCCTCCGAGCAGTTCGCTGAGCTCTTGGCATGACAGAGTGCCACCTCCCTGAGACAGCGCAGGACGTACGGTCCCCTCTCACCCCGACGCTGCTGTTCACCCTGAAGCTGGCAGAGCAGCCCCAGCAGAGGCACAAGATCATCAGCAGACAGGATAGACGGGTATTTGGATATCAGAGCAGCTGTGACCTGTAACCTGTCAATTGACATGAAGAGTTACAGCACTACATATTACTTTAATATTAGACACTAGATCTGCAAAGTTACTTTAACTGAATATGAATTAATAACAACTTTTATGTCTAAAACAAATGGATGCAAACCCAAGGCAGGGCAGGACAGGCCAATATCTGTATTTTAGGATTGTAGAGAGTGCCGATAACAAATTGTAATACTGCCAATATGAACCTCCCTTTATTCAAAGCTTAAAGGATTTATGGATTTTTAATTGAGAATGATTTGTGGTTTTTACCAGGGAATCATGTCAAACTCGCTTTGGTGGGGCTGCAGTTTGGAGCGTATCACATCCCAATTTATCAGTGATGGCTCAATTCGTCTGCGTTTGCAGCTCTGCAGACTGTCCCGCTGAGTATCCCGACAGAAAGAAGAAGCAGTCACCTCTAAAACAGGAGGGCTTTGATTGAACAACTAGAGAAACAGAGCACATTCATGAATACTTTAAGCATTTAACAAGTGAAATCGCAAAGGACTACATTAATGCAACAGACAACAGGCTTTCTCATTAAATTAAAGCATTGTAAAACTATGTACCCTTAACATATACAAAAAACATGGTATTATTATTATTGTACTCCAAAGCACCAAATTTCTATTCATTACAAGCAAAACAGGTTAATGAGCAGAACATCCATTAATCACCTGGTGGCAGACATCAGCTGTCAGTTCAATGAGATTTTCTTTCACAGCTATGTGACGAGAGCCAGTGGCATATTTCCCTCTACTGCCGATCTGACTGATCTCACTGACAAGAGCATCATAGAGAGTGCAGAGCTGACTCTTCCACCTGACCCAGTCCTCTGCATAAGCACCTGTGTCAGCAGAGGGTTTTGGTAAGTAAGTGTTTTTTGTTGAGTATCATATTTAATATATTAGGCTTTTATGGCTCACATTGTATGATGTACTATAGGAGAAAATGGAGCTCACACTCAATGAAGATAAAGAAACACTTCAATACTCAAAAATATGGAGTTGACCCTTCACTGTGAGTTTGATTAACAGGCAATCTGACCAATCATAATGCAGAATCTACCATTTTGTCCACCAAACAAACCAGACAGAAGAGTACATTAACATAGGTGGCCTTGAACTTTAAAAATGGTGTGTATTGAAGCCATTCAGCGCTTGAAACAAGATAGCATCTGATGTTCATTCATGTTTATTTCATGCTATAACTGAAGCATGAGTCCTCTGCACAGTCTTACTTTGCTGTAGCCTGGAATTGAATTGCTGGTTTCGTCTGGTCAGAGGAGCACTGGCCCCCCAACTGAGCCTGGTTTCTCCCAAGGTTTTTTCTCCATTCTGTCACCAATGGAGTTTCGGTTCCTTGCCGCTGTCGCCTTTGGCTTGCTTAGTTTGGGTCACTTCATCTACAGCGAAATCGTTGACTTGATTTCACAGATACTATTTAAACTGAACTACAAACTGACATCACCTAATTCAATGATGAACTGCCTTTAACTGACAAAATTGTTTACCGTTTTCATTTGGCATTATTGACTAGTGTTGCACGGTGCACCGATACTTCAAAAGTATTGCGATTCTTGGAAATTAAAAATGTCACGATTCCTAAATTTATTAGTATCGATACTTCAAGGAATGACTGCGTTCCAGATTTGTAAGAGACGTATTTCATGTTGGTGTGTGCAACGCACGCTTCCAGTGTCTCCCTATCCTCACGCACACAGCAAAAAAGCACTACAGCGAGATGGCTGCATTAGTGGCTTTACTAAACTGCATAATTGCATTAAATAGTTTAAATAAGTTGTTCAGTAGAACAAAACACGATGTTTTCTTGCATAATTAACATTTATTTGTTTGGTCAGACAGTTCATAGATAATATTCACATTAATCGGGGATTAAACGTGAAGTTATGTTCTGTAGCCTATGCTAAATATGAAAACGAGCGTATCTGCACAGCACCTATAACTGCGCCTTGTATCTGCTGATTGCTGATCGAGATTAACATGCTTGGCTCACTGACCCTGTACACTCATTAATTTCGTTCATAAACGAGATGTATCAGTTCATTCAACTCGTTCTCGTTCACGAATGAGAAGATCTCTCGATCTCGTTCAGTGAAGGGCGAATGGGTTCACTACATTCAACAAATCACATACTCCGTCACATCTTAAGTAACTCTTTGACAGGATTAAACAGTTCACAGAGCTGATTATGAGTTTTCTCCTCTGAAAGAAAAGGTTGCACAACTGACAAAATAAGTTACAATATCCGAGATATTGCTGCTAAATTGTATTTGTTTTTTTTTTTTTACTTGAATGCCATTGCTTAAATTGATATTATTTATCTTTTGACATTTAATCTTCTGAGTTCAGAAACATTGTTTAATATAATCGCTGTTCATATTTTTATTCAAAGTTCAGAATCAAGATAAATTTATTACTCTTATGTTTCTTATGATAACTGAGATAATGCTGCTAAATTTATTCTTTCTTTACCTTGAATGTCATTGCTCTAATTTATTTTTTATATTTTGATATTTACTATTTTGTTCAAATGTTTAATATATTTGCTGTTAATATGTTCATTTATTAGTGTGTTATATGATTAGAATGTTGTCCCGGTTTTAAAATAAAGCACAGCAATGATAATTGAGTGTATTTTCCCTTTTCAGGAAAAGTATCGAAAAAAGTATCGAAATCGCAATTCTTGACTAGGTATCGTATGGAAACAATAATTTTGGTATGGTGACAACACTATTATTTACACTATTTTCCTATTTAATACTGTGAAGTTGCTTTGACACAATATGTATTGTTAAAAGAAATATATAAATGAAGGTGACTTGACTTGAGTTTATTTAATTTTTCAAAAATCATGTTTTGTATTATGTTATCATTTTATTGTATTTTGTTGTGTTAGTTAGCTAGCATTTTTTACCTAATCAAAATAACCCAACTGCACTTTGACTGAGATTGACTGGAACACAATTTAAAAACTTGATTTCTGAGTTATCGGTTTTTGCAATTGAACTCTTCAACTACTGTAATAAAGAGGAAGAGATGATTGGTTCAAATGCTACATGAACTGAGGCACTACAGCGATCTGTCACAACATATTAAAGAGCCACAAAATGGAATTTATTGTTTGAATTTCTTAAAAAATGACAATATTAGAGAGCTGAGATTTAAGTAACTTGTTGGACCTAGCAACAGTAACTAAGGGGGGCAGGTCTTTGTGAAGGGTCAATTTGGTGCATTTGATATAATCTGATATTTATATGACTAAAAAGTAAGTAACAATTCTGACAGCTTGTAATATAAATCAATGAGATCTTTACAATATTATAGACCATTTACATAAATATCAGCTGTAACTCGATATCTCCCAATAATATGTTTTAGCAAAATTTATATGTTTTATGATCATACCTCAGTAGATTTAATTTAATTTAAGACTAATTGATTCTTTTCCATTCAATTATGGAAAATAATGCACACCCGAGTTGATACGGCATTAAAACAACATGAATGGAAGCATGGATGATGAAATCTCTTGATTGTGTGATATTCCTTTAATGGAATGGATGTGGGAAGTTAATGAAATATGGCAAACTGAAAAGTCTGAACATTACTCACACTTTTTTCTCAATGTTATTATTTATACTACTGCACATCGTACTAAATAAGAGTAATATATTTCTTCAAAATATAGTTATATTTTTCTTTAAAATAGATTCCTCAAATTTCCTTCATACCAGAATGTGACGAGTGGGGCAGGGCCGAGGGACGTGGGAGCGAGGCCGGTGGAGTGATTGGAGATGAGCCACCTGTTCGACCCATCGGTCTCGAGGCCCACGGAGGAGATGGAAGGATATAAAACAGGACCGACGACAGTGAAGGACGAGAGAGGACCAGGCCTGGGCTTTATTTTAGGTTTTGGTTTTATTTTGTGCGCATCAGTCGTCCGTGAGGGGCTGATGCGCTGTTTTGTGTTTATTTTGAATTATTAAAGTGTCATTTGATTGTCCGCCGGTTCCCGCCTCCTTCTTCCCGATGATTATTAAGATTTAATTCATTACAGCGGTGCCGAAGCCCGGGAGAAGGAGGGACGCGCTGCTGAAGATCCCTCGCCGCTGTGGTGAATCCGCGGTGCCATCGAGCAGGCGAGGAGTGTGCCGCCATGGATGTTTGAGGCGGTGGGCTGGAGCGAGTTGCCGGGGACGGGCGAGCTCGCTACCAGCCACCCGCGATGTGGAGGGGCGGCTGCCGTCCGTGAGGGAGTGGAGGAGTTGGCGCCGTTCGCCAGGTGGCCAGAGCCTGCTGCCATCCGCCGGAACGGGGAGGAGCAGGGAACGGGGGACTCCTGCCGACTGCCCAAAACCGGAGGAGCCGTCTCCGTCCACCGGGCGGCGGAGGAGTGTCGTGCCGTCCGCCGAGGGCCATCCAGTGCCACCGCCAGGCACCACGGAGGAGATCACCCAGCTGGTGGAGGGGCGAGCAGCAGTGCGTCTGGGAACCGGAATTTTTTTTTTTTCCTCTCTCCCCTCTCTCGTCTCTGTCGCTCCTCCTTCCATCTCCTTTTCTCTCGCCTCGTCTGTCCTACCCCCAGGTTCCCGCAGGTCCCCGTGAGCCGTTACAAGTGTTACATGCTGATTGTGAATAGATAAGATCCCTGAAGTTGCAAATACTAAAGTCTCAAACCGAAAGAGATATTCTATAAGACTCTGCCATGCCCCCCCCCCCCCAAAAAAAACCGGTTCGTTAAACACGCCCCCACATCTCTAAGTCACTCTGTGGAAATATTTCCGTAATGCAGTCCAAATGTTCACACAAAGAAAGAAGGCGTGGTTTCAGTAACACAGTTAGTGTTGAAGCAGTCATGTCAGGGAGATGTTGTGCGTTTCTAGGCGAAATGCAAAAGCACTTTATTTGGCCTTCTTAAAGTAGATGCATTTAGGAATCTTTAAGATTACTTACAAGTTACAACAGAACAGCAATGCATTTTATGGACGACCATTTCCTGAACCTAGGAGAGGCGGTCTTTCTGACTTTCCCACGACAATCTGCCACTTCTGAATCAGCGACTGTAAGCTTGTTTTGTTATTAGTTTCAGTGTTTGCTATTGACCGTTCAAATGCAGAGTTTTGCGCGTCGTGTGTGTGTGTGTGTGTGTGTGCGCACGAGTGCATGTGTGTGTGTGAGTGAGTGAGAGAGAGAGAGAGAGAGAGGGAGAGAGAGAGGGTCACACAGTGGAGTCGGCTGTCTTAACCGTCCATGGTTTGTGTACTGCAAACACATACGAGCTTCATCACTGTGTCTGTCACGCAACTCTGTTCCCCTTTCGGGCTTGAACTGATGGTAAAACAAAGGACAATATTATCTGTCTTTACATTTATTTTGAAAGATGAAGCTCGTGATTATGGAAAGTAGCGTAACATTTCCGACGAGTGCTTGCTGTGTTTGGCCAATCACAAAGGAAGGAGGGACTTTGTAGGAAACGATGCGTTTTAGAGAGGCGGGGCATAGAGGACCTACAATAATGACGAGTATTTGGAAAAGAACGTGTTTTTTGAACATTAAAGCATGTCAACATATTCTGTTACACCAAATGCACAAAACAATGATCTTTAACCCTCTGGAGTCGATTCACACGTATACGCGTTATGGAGACATTTTCTCCTGATAACCCCAAATAGAACTTAAAATACACTTTCAGTTTTGAAACAGATATATATATATTAATAATAAATAATAATTAGTAATAATAAAAATACTGCTTGAATGAGTCTTAAGATTGTACCGTAGATTGTGCATGTGACATTTTAGACTTCAGTTCAATGATCCATGAAATATGTTTGATATGTATCGTACAGATAAGAGCAATACATCAATCGAATCTGTAAAGGATCTACTTTTTTTGTATACAGACATAATAACAAAAACAATTTGTGCATTTATAAAATAAAGATAAACAAGCAGGGCTGTGCAATTATTTTTAAAAAAAATGGTTCGATTTCACGATTTCAATCATGAAAATACAATAATCGGGATAAAACGATTATTGCGCCCCATTCCACCCCCTTTTTGCAGCGCTGCACTTTCGTTCCTCCATAAAAGCCCAATTTCCCGTGCAAATCAGTAAAATCATGTTACATGACATTTGCATAATGGAACATGCTTTATTTAAGTATATTTATTCGTGTTTTTAAAAGCATGAAAGTTAACTTTCGCTGCTCCTCAGGAAGAGATATGGGCTTAGAGATGGAACACGGACATGTAAAGTCATCATTTAGTTTTTTGGAACTCCTCTCTCTCTCAGTGACACACAGCTGACTTAAAGGCTCATTTTGCAGCTCATTATGCAGGCCTTTGTCTTCTCAGGTGTAAATCACAATGATATTTATGATAGTTGATGCCTACTCCCATATGACTTTTACCAACAAAAAGTGTCTTAGAAAATTTAAATCAATATATTGTTTTCTGTGAGTGAGTGAATAAACAAGATGATTTTCACATCATTTAGAAAGAAAAATTCTAGGCTACAAGCTCCAGATCTCAAAAGTCCCGGGAACCATTGTTCTTTATGTCTTTTATTGCCTTATTCAAGTGATTTAACATTTTTAGTTTTTCACTAACTACGGAAAAACATTGTTTTCTCAAAAACACAATCAAGTACATACATGCTGCTCATATATTATTGTAGCCCAGTTTGTGCTGATTACAGTGAGATTAGACTTTAGCCATTTAGATGTTTAAAAGAAACTGAAAAAAGCCCAAATGTCAGGGCATGACAAAACTTCTCCAGGCCCCAAAAATACCCTTAGACTCCAGAGGGTTAAAAGCATAATATGACCCCTTTAATGAATACACAGTCAATATTCCATGCATAATGTTTTCAGTGATTCCATCTGTTTTTTCATTTGTATGGCATCAAAAATCATAAGGCCCTACAAGTTACACTCACCTGTCTCAAGAGTCTTTGCCCCTCTGGGGTGATGAACACAAAGCTGGAGTTGGAAAAACTTCACTAGCTCCTCTTTCAGCACCAAGCTGGGTCTCATCTCAGTATACACACGCAGCATGGACGACAGAACCTCCTCACCCAGGCCACACACCCTCTTTCTGCTGGACAGAAGCACTGAGCGCAGAAAAACATTCACAGCAGACACCAGGTTCTCCAGAATCATTAGCTGTCCATCCGGCCTGAGGGAGAACATCAAAACACAAGAAGGTCTGTCAACGTTACCTTGTGCAATTAATTCTTAACCTTGATCACTGATCGCACATTTTGATTTGTCATGTGTATGTTGCTGTTTAGTAAATCTGAATGGATCTGTGTACTGTAGTTGGTATATTCAGTCAGGTTTTTTTGGCCTCTCCATGTGGTCCACTTTGGAACTTGATTTGTATAAAATGTCTAAAATGCTCTTGCTGTTTCACTGTAAACATACTATACACTGTAAATGTATTAATTATATGGACACTTTATATCAGTTGCTTAATTGGTATCCTTTTGTAGTGTCCTTTTATTGGAAAGACCCCTAACATTACCTTGAAAAAAGCTTGCAGAAAATACAGTTTGTGAGAATCATCCTTCAATATGATGCTTTACTTTGCTGGATGAAGCAAATGGTAACAAAATGAATGTGTTAAACAAGATAAATGGTTAATGTTTAATTTCATGATAAGTGTGCAATTAATCACTATTAAAACACACATAAATGTTGTGTATTGACAGTTTTAAACATAAGTTAAAAATAAGATTTAAAAAAAGAAAAACTTATGTGACATGTATAAAATGATACCTTTTCAGAGCCTTCAAGAAGAAGTTAAAGAGAGTGTGGGATAATCCCTCTGTTTGGACACAACAGCCCCAAACGACCGTGTAGATGATGCGACTCACTTGGACTCTATTAGTCCCTGACTTGGACCCCTTATTGAACAACCCACAGTACAAATCCAGCAGACCTGCGTAACAAACAAAACAACAACAGAACGATTAAAAAAAACACTGACAGGGTAAACAAAGTGATCTCATGTCAACATAAACTGGGTTATTTTAAGAAAATAATCAGCTGATTGCATATTATAATCCTTATTACATGACCACTTACCAAATAGCCTAAATACATGGACATTAAATAAATGAGTTTAAATTATTATTATTTTTTTTTTTGTCCCTTATCACCTCCTTGTTCTTCAGAGTGATTTGAGATGCTGCCAGTTAGCTATTCTAACTTGCCGCATGAGAAAAAGAAGTGATACAACAGGCATGAAAGTAGCTGTGGACGAATCAATATAGAGTCATTGACATTGCGATATTTTATTTTTCTGCGATATATACCGTATTTTTCAGACTATAAGCCGCACCTGAGTATAAGTCGCATCAGTCCAAAAATACGTCATGATGAGGAAAAAAACATAAGTCGCACTGGACTATAAGTTGCATTTATTTAGAACCAAGAGAAAACATTACCATCTACAGCCGCAAGAGGGCGCTCTATGTTTTCAGTGTAGACTACAGGAGCACTGAGCAGCATAGAGCGCCCTCTCGCGGCTGTAGACGGTAATGTTTTCTCTTGGTTCATGTCTCTTAGGTCATTTCTCTTGGTTCATGTCAAATTAATTTTGATAAATAAGTCGCACCTGACTATAAGTCGCAGGACCAGCCAAACTATGAAAAAAAGTGCGACTTATAGTCCGGAAAATACGTATTGAGATATGAAATCTAATCACATTTTTTCATACAAACAAAAATGGGGTGAGCACACTTACATTGTCATTTTAAATGATTTAAACATCAGAGTATTATTTAAATTAGAGTCAATTATTTGTTTGTAACTTTAGGGTATGGTTTGAATTGTTAACATATTAACTAACATGAACTTACCATGAGCAATACTTTTGTTACTATATTTATTCATCTTTCTTTATCTTAGTTTATAAAAACACAGCTGTTCATTGTTTGGTAATGTTACTTCACAGTGCATTAACTATGTTAACAAATACTGTACAACTTTTGATTTCAACAATGAAGGCTATAGCCTAAATGTTGAAATTAACAATGTTGTAGAAGTGCAGTTTAGTAATAGTTAATGTTAAATAATGTAGTTAAATAGTTTAATAAATAGAATATTATTGTAAAGTGTTACAGATTTTTTTATGCACCGATTCAGACGTCTCTTGAGTTCATTGTTGGACAGGTCAGTTGTTTAAACCATTCATTAAATTGAATCGGTTCAAAGGAATCATTAGTTCGCTAATCATACGTGTACGGCACGCGTTGTGTACTTATCTCTGCAGTTTAGGATATCGCACAAGATTTGACAACACAGAAAACATTTTATCACTGGATAGTTTTTTGTTTTTTTTGTTCGACACCATCGTGTCAAATGATTTTGATTAATATGCACGAGGGAGAGAGAGCAAGACAGCGCACGTGTTGAAGACGGTGAAGGTGAGCTCGCTCTCTCTCTCTCTCTCTCTCTCTCTCTCTCTCCCTCTGCTCGTTCTTATATGCGCCCTGTTAAACTGACAGGACTTAAAAACACATGCAAATGATAAACTTTCACTCTATGATGGTTAAGCTGTGCAATTAATCCGCGAATCGCATTCGTCAAGGGCCGGGGAGCAGCTGGCCTGTACAGTTAATAATTAATGGATCAACTACGACAGCCTACATCGCACATCCTGCGATGTGACTATCGTGGATTCGTACATCGTGATATCGATGCTTAAACGACACATCGTTCAGCCCTACTTTCGAGGCTAACCCGCAAACAAATTTTCTCCAGTTCTCATTATCATATTGAGAAAGCAAACACTACGAAAGTTTTAAAATAATTATCCATCATGGTAGTATTTGTAAAACCAGTAAGACTGCATGCAATACAAGGATCACAAATCTGACACACAAAGTCAGTATAAAGAAGCTACACATATATACAAAGGGAATATATTAAAACTAGAAAAGTTCACACGTCATTTACTTTTTTCTAAACCTGTATGCATTTCCTTCTTCTGCACGACAAAAAAATACGATTTTCTGAAGGATGTTGCATTCTGAACAAAGTTGGCACAACTGACATTCACTATATGGACAAAAAATATCAACTTCTGTGATCCAAAGCTAATTAATAAAATGCATGCAAGTTTGGACATCAGGGGAATATAGAGAATATTAATTCTGGCGTGAAAAAATTAAGAACGAAAGAATGCAAACACACAAATCAACACTCACTGTGCCACTGCTGCTGGCTCATCTCACACCAGTATTTACGGACAGACAGGATGTTCTTTAGCAGAATACTGCTGTAGTCCTCGCCGTACGCCGCACAGCTGAACGGACTCTGTAAAACCTCCACCACATGAGAAATCAGCTCCGCACACTTTAACTTTGGACCGCCTGCGAAACAGAGGTGTGATTTTCTTCAATGGATTTCATGGACATTTATCTAATGCACAGTAATAAACATCCATTATGAGTACAGGACTGAATCTTTTATTCTCTTGTACTGTCATGAGCAGCAACTCTAGTATTAGTGGCTCAGATTATTACGTTGGTTGGCGCATCTGATGAAATACTTCATCAGGCTGCTAATTTCCTGCATCTTTTTCTGTCGGTTTGCCTGCGTGGTGGCCGAAACGTTGGCTTTTCCTGACTGCAGAAGTTCCGTCTCTTTTTGAAGAAACTTCTGTAGAAACCTGTGCAGAAGATTCAGTATAAAATGAGCACACTGTCAACTTGCACCACAGAATAACACTGGATCAAGCTGAAAAACAGACCGGAAAACAGCATCCCAGGTGAGCTGCTTGGAGCCTTTGCATCCAGACGTACGGTCAAGTTCTTCCACCGTGTCTGGTGAACGGATGAGTCTCTTGAAGCGATCCGCCTCTTTCTGGAAAAACAAATGGTCTTTTTATTTGTGTCTTTATTATTTCCAATAATTCTTAGTTAGATAGTTTTCTGCTCAGTGGTATCTGGATCCATTACTTGATGCTTATTTACTGTATGTGGTTTCAGATCTAATCATTTATTTTTATTTATTATATATTTTTTTCTTCTGCATTCACCTTTTGATTCATTTTGACTAAGTATGATACTATTATCATTCACTAATAAGCAGAATTTATTTTTGATATATTGATTTGATATACATTGTTCTATAATGCTAAAACTTTCAGCACAGTAACTAATTCTATTATTAATAAATCATAGCTACTTTAAATTATGTTTACATAATTTTAACTCATGAACTTCCCCCCTTGTCTACGGCCCAGATTCTTTGAACTACAGTGAATGATCTCAATAATTAAGCATTTCTAAGCTGGAGGTTCATATCAATCAGGCCACTGAACTCAGAGCATGCATATGAATGGACAAGATGTTTCACACACCTTTCTCTCTGTGGCTTTCTCATTTTCAAGTCCTCGGCAGCACACTAGCAGCTCATGCAGCGCCAGACTCATGGTCTTTCAGAGGAAATGAATCCAGATCATCAGCTGTATAATGGAGCGTGTACAGAGATTTCTGTGACAAGTGTCTGTCAATGCACATCCTGTTGCATCTGCTTACTAACGCATCATCACGCGTCAAAACTATTGATCCGGAGTATACACTTGATCTATTCAATACCGAAAATCTGCTTTAAAATCGTGTATCTGTTATGTGTCTGCTTACAGTGCTTTCGTTATCATCCGTTTCTTCAACTTTTCTTTTCCATGCGTGTCACATCAGTACCGCCTTCCAGCTCTTCTTCACTCAACTCATCCTGCTCGAGCCTCATTACTGCCATCTAAAGGACTGAGGAAGACTAGCTCATGAATATCGATTCACATACAGTACAGTGTAGTCATTTTTAGAGAATTTTATATAGTAACAGAAGAAGAATCAGAATCAGAATGAGCTTTATTGCCAGGTATGTTCACACATACGAGGAATTTGTTTTCGTGACAGAGCTCCGCAGTGCAACATAACAGCGACTGAACAAAAAACACAATAAGGAATAAAAAATACAAAAAAATACAAATAGGTGGGTAAGGATTGACAATATACAAATTGACAATGTATGGCAGGTATATTAAAATCAGCATTTATGTATGTACATGTATATTATGTGGAAAAGTTTTAACTGTACGCTAAGTATGTGTGTTGGATAAATAAGTGTATGTGTATATAAATATAAATATAAGTAGTGTATTGTGTTCCATGTATGTACATGTATATTATGTGCAAAAGATTTACGTGTACGCTAAGTATGTGTGTTGGATAAAAAGTGTAGTGTATATAAATATAAATAGTGTAGTGTGTCCCACAGTTATTATCAGCTGTTCATCAGATGGATTGCCTGAGGGAAGAAACTGTTCCTGTGTCTGGTCGTTCTGGTGCTCAGTGCTCTGTAGCGTCGACCAGATGGCAACAGTTCAAAGAGGGAGTGTGCTGGATGTGAGGGGTCCAGAGTGATTTTAACAGCCCTTTTGCTCACTCTGGATAAGTACAGTTCTTGAATAGATGGGAGGGTTGTACCGATAATTCGCTCAGCAGTCCGGACTACCCTCTGTAGTCTTCTGAGGTCCGATTTAGAAGCTGAGCTGAACCAGACAGTTACTGAAGTGCAGAGGATGGATTCGATGATGGTGGAGTAGAACTGTTTCAGCAGATCCTGTGGCAGGTTAAACTTCCTCAGCTGGCGAAGGAAGTACAACCTCTGCTGGGCCTTTTTCACAATGGAGTCAATGTGAATGTCCCACTTCAGGTCCTGAGAGATAGTGGTGCCCAGGAACCTGAATGACTCCACTGCAGTCACAGTGCTGTTCATGATGGTGAGTGCGGGGAGTGCAGGGGGGTTTCTCCTGAAGTCCACAGTTATCTCCACTGTTTTGAGCGTGTTAAGCTCCAGGTTGTTGAGAGTGCACCAGACAGCCAGCTCTTTAACCTCCTGTCTGTAAGCAGACTCGTCACCGTCCTGAATGAGGCCGATGAGTGTGGTGTCATCTGCAAACTTCAGGAGCTTGACAGAGGGGTCCTTAGATGTGCAATCATTAGTGTACAGGGAGAAGAGCAGTGGGGAGAGAACACAACCCTGGGGAGCTCCGGTGCTGATTGTACGGGTGCTGGATGTGTATTTTCCTAGTCTCACTAGCTGCTGCCTGTCTGTCAGGAAGCTGTTGATCCACTGACAGACGGAGGTGGGCACGGAGAGCTGAGTTAGTTTGGGCAAGAGGAGGTTTGGGATGATCGTGTTGAAGGCAGAGCTGAAGTCCACAAACAGGATCCTCACATAGGTCCCCGGTCTGTCTAGGTGTTGCAGAACATAATGCAGTCCAATGTTTACTGCATCGTCCACATACCTGTTTGCTCTGTAGGCAAACTGAAGAGGATCTAGCAAGTGTCCAGTGATGTCTTTCAGGTGGGCCAGCACCAGTTTTTCAAATGACTTCATGACTACAGACGTTAGAGCCACAGGCCTGTAGTCATTTAGTCCTGTAATTTTGGATTTCTTTGGGATAGGGATGATGGTGGAGCGTTTGAAGCATGAAGGGACTTCGCACAGCTCCAGCGATCTGTTGAAGATCTGTGTGAAGATGGGGGCCAGCTGGTCAGCAGAGGATTTCAGACAGGCTGGTGTAACGCAATCTGGGCCTGGTGCTTTTTTCCTTTTCTGCTTCCGGAAGACCTGGCGCACCGCATCCTCGCTGATCTGTATTGCAGGTGTGGGGGAGAGGGGGGATGCAGGAGGTGTGAATGGTGAGAGCGCTTGATTGGAGAGGTGTTCAGGGCTGGTTGCAGGATTTGTGAATGTGTGAACGGTTGTTTGGAGAGGCATTCAGGGTTGGTTGCAGGAGTTGTGAATGGTGTGAATGGTTGTGTGGGGAGGTGTTCAGGGCAGGTGATGGGTGTTCTTTCAAACCTGCAGTAAAACTCGTTCAGATCGTCTGCCAGTCGTTGATTCTCCACAGTGCTGGGGGGTGGTGTCTTGTAATTGGTGATCTTCTTTAGGCTTCTCCACACTGATGCGGAGTCGTTCAAAGTGAACTGAGTCCTTATTTTTTCAGAATAATTCCTCTTTGCCTCTTTGATCTCCTTTTCCAGTGTGTATTTAGCCTGTTTATACAAGACATTGTCCCCCTTCCTGTAAGCATCTTCTTTGGCCTGACGGAGCTGTCTGAGTTTTGCAGTGAACCACGGTTTGTCATTGTTGTAATTTAGTTGAGTCTTGGTAGGAATACACATATCCTCACAGAAACTGATATATGATGTTACAGTCTCTGTGAGTTCATCCAGATCGGTGGAAGCAGCTTCAAAAACACTCCAATCAGTGAGGTCAAAACAAGATTGTAAATCCTGCTCTGCTTCATTAGTCCATCTTTTTACAGTCCTTACTACAGGTTTAGCTGATTTTAGTTTCTGCCTGTAGGTCGGTATAAGATGAACCAGAAGGTGATCAGAACGTCCCAAAGCTGCTCGTGGAACAGAGTGAAATGCATCCTTTATTGTTGTGTAACAGTGATCCAATATATTACTGTCTCTTGTGGGACAAGTAACATGCTGTCTGTATTTTGGCAGTTCACGGGAGAGATTGGCTTTATTAAAGTCCCCAAGAATGATTAAAACAGAGTCTGGGTGTTGTTGTTCTGTCTCTGTGATCTGCTCAGCGAGTTTCTGTAAAGCTGAGCTCACGTGCGCTTGAGGAGGGATGTAAACACTAACCAGAATGAACGAATGAATCTCCCGCGGCGAATAGAACGGCTTGCAGTTAATGAAGAGCGTTTCGAGATTTGAGCAGCACGTCTTCTTTAACACAGTTACATCTGTACTGTACTACAGTCTGTAGACAAGTAGTTTAGAAATGCCAAATACAATATGACCTAACAGAAACAGATAAATACTGTGCATTTATACGGGGATTTGGGCATTTACATTCAAAGTTCAAATTTATGTGTGGGAAATATTTTTTTTAAATGGGTGATAAAGAAAGAAAGAAAGAAAGAAAGAAAGAAAGAAAGAATATTAATATAATAAATATTAATTATTTTTTAGGCTGCTACAGAAGCATTAAATACAACAAATGACAAACAGCATAGCAAAACGAGAGTTAAATTCTTCTTCTTGGCCATTTTAAAGAAAATTCAAAAGATAATTAATTATATTTATATCTAAAATACTACACAAGACACAGTGTCCCATTATGAAGATCCCGCCCCGTTTGCTCCCTTGTCCAATAGTATCTCCCCTTGTCACAGGAACTAATATAATATTCATGAGTTAAATAAAAAGACGTGACGTAAGACTGACGCTTTTTTTATACCGTCATGGCGGCCGTCAGGAGAAACAAACGCGTGGCCGCGGCTCAGCCAGGGTTTTTGCCTTTTAAATCGAGTCTGGACGACAACAGTTCGGCTAAACGGCGAAAACGCGTGAACAAAAATAAGAAAAAAAGCTGGAACAAATTCAGTGATATCCAGGATGTGGAGGAGTTTCTGGATGACGTGCGGCTTCAGGAGAGAGCCACAGGGTGAGATTACTGTTAAAAAAATAAATTAATAGAAATTATAATATTAGCGTCGGTCTGTAAACCTGCATATAGTATACTTTACACCAGTAACGTTAATTTATGTTAAAACTTTACAATATGAAGCGTTGCTGAGCGTCACGTGGCTGGTACGATTTCTCCTCGTGTAAATTTGAACCTAAAACCTTTAAATTAGCAGATTAAATCTTTAACCACCACGCTACAGAACCACCCCGTTCATGATACAGTAGGCTAAACTGGATTTTTGGTCTCATTTAGGGGGTTGATATCTGAAAAAGCAGATGACTCCCTCTTCTTTGTGGACACTGGTGAAACAGATGTAAAAGACACACAAGCACGTAAGTGTGAAAAACTCCTCTCTTTACTGTTAACGTTAACTGTTTTTATTTTTTTTCCTGTGCAATTCATAACTGCTGTTTTTGTTATTAGAGAAGACAGTCAAGAAAGGTAAACCCTCTAAACCTCTGAGGATAGATCTTATCCTCCAGCCAGATTCCCACATCCCAGCCCCAAAAAAGTGAGTACAGTAGACTTGCCTGTTTTAAGATTAACTCTCAGAATGACCTTTGACCTGCATCCTCTTCTTGGGGGAGCTTCTGCCCACTGATGATCTCATCCTTGCGCTCCCAGTATTTCTTTGGGAATGTGAAGACAAAACAATGGGACTTGGAGGGCTGTTGTGTGAACGGCCTTCCAGGATCTGAGGGCATTTTCTCAAAATTTGATTTGAGATTTTTAGTTTTCTTTCCTTTTGACCAGTGTCATTTTATCTAGAGAACAGGCTGATGATTTAATGGTGAAATATATTAAAGTACAGTTAAATAACAGCATATCAAATATTTATAGTAATATCTCATTATAAGCATATCATGTCTTCGCTTTAGATTTAAGTCTATTTTATTTGTACAGCACTTTTCACAATACACTTTTTTTTTAAATGCAGCTTCACAGAAAGTTATAATGTTAAAGGGTAAGTTCATAGAAAAATGAAAATTATGTCATTAATAACTCTCCCTCATGTTGTTCCAAACCCGTAAGACCTCCATTCATCTTCGGAACACAGTTTAAGATATTTTAGATTTAGTCTGACAGCTTTCTGTCCCTCCATTGTCCATTGTACGGTACAGTATACTGTCCATGTCCAGAAAGGTAAGAAAAACATCTTCAAAGTATTCCATGTGACATCAGAGAGTCAGTTAGAATTTTTTGTCTTCCGTGTCTGTTGTGAGAGAGTTCAAAATAAAGCAGTTTGTGATATCCGGTTTGCGAACGAATCATTCGATGTAACCGAATCCTTTTGATCCAGTTCACCAAATCGAACTGAATCGTTTAAAATGGTTCACGTCTCCAATAAGCATTAATCCACAAATGACTTAAGCTGTTAACTTTTTTAATGTGGCTGACGCTCCCTCTGAGTTCAAACAAACCAATATCCCGGAGTAATTCATTTACTCAAACAGTATACTGACTGAACTGCTGTGAAGAGAGAACTTAAGAAAATTCTAGCTGACCCTCTGATGTCACATGGACTACTTTGATGATGTTTTCTTACCTTTCTGGACATGGACAGTATACCGTTCACACAGCTTCAATGGAGGGACTGAGAGCTCTCGGACTAAATCTAAAATATCTTAAATTGTGATCCGAAGATGAACGGACGTCTTACGGGTTTGGAACAACATGAGGTTAAGTTATTAATGACAATTTTCATTTTGGGGTGAACTATCCTTTTAATATTTGTAATATCTTAATTCCTTAGTCACATGTAGCAGTTAAGCGTTGTGCTATAAAAGTTTCCATTTTGTGCCAACATAATCAGTCAAGAAGTTGAGAATTGCTATATAGCAAATATTTACTTGAGTACTTGCAGATTATGTATTAAACATTATATAAGATCCTGTGCAATAATAAGCAATCACACCGCTATATAGCATGTATTTCTGTGTTAGTGTATTGTATTTATGTATGCTGGTAAATTGGATATTCTGTTTATTCAACTTTAAACATATCTCTGATCTGATATCTCTTTACATTTTGTGGTGATAGAAATGAGAAAGCAATTGAGATTTGCTTTAAAGTGACATTAATATGAAGGAAAAATATTTAGAGCTGAACAGTTGGATTTTAAACTGCAGATAATCTCCAACCCTATTTTTACATGACCCTGATTCTCCTAATATTCTTCTAGTGTCTTGGCGTTCCAGCAGCCCAATGCTAAAAAACAGCGGCGCACATCAGCGAGAGCAGCGAAGTTGGCAGCCATGGGAGTGTTGCCACGAAGAGAAAAGCTTCTTCAACTCCGAAGTGCTGCCGCCGCCTCTGGGGTGCCAGTGAAAGAACATCCAGAGGCCAATAATAATCCAGATAGAGCGTTTTATGACCTGTGGAGTGCAGGCAGTGAGTCGAGTTATTAGTCTTTACACTTTCTCTTGTGATGTACGCAAGTGGCATAATATGACTCGGTGTCTTCTCAATGTCCAACAGCACCAGAGACCGCTGATCCCTACTATCTTGAACAGACTAAGAAAAAGCTTGTCAAGGTTCGTGTGTTCTTTTTTTATTGTGATAATTCATAGCCATTTTGACAATGGTGTAGCTAGTGGCTGGCCAATACATTGGTCATTTATTATTTTGTAATTGTCATTTTTTTAATCAGTATTTATTTATTATTATTAATCATCATCAGGTATTTTTTTATGAATAAATGTTGTGAACAGGATTTTGACAGTACAGGTGTACAAAGAGTCCATTCTTAAAAAAGAATACTACACTAGGACTATAAGTAGAGTATTTTGAAAGTTATGTTTTATTTCCACAAATTGATTCATTTTCAATCTATTTCTCATTTAGTGAATATTATGTGAAATTTAGGTTTAATTGCAGCAGTTATTATACATATGTTATTTACTATCTTTATTACTGTGATTTGATATATACTGGCTTTAAATCAACCATCAGCCAGTTTGTTCTCCTAGGGGCCGTTTACATGACAACATTTTCTGCCAAAAAAGGGAAACTTTGCATTTTCCCTGTTTGTGTACACGACAATGGAGTTTTGGGGACTGAAAATGCATATGTTTGAAATTTGCTAGTTTAGGGTGCCATTTTGGACATGGCCATATACCAGGGTTATTCAAATCTTGCCCTGGAGAGCCAATGCGGTGCAGAGTTTAGCTCTAACCCTAGTCAAACACACCTGAGCATGCTAATCAATGTTTTTTTGGGATCATTAGAAAATCACAGGCAGGTGACTTTGATCACCGCACCGCATTGGCCCTCCAGGGCAAGATTTGAATAACCCTGCTATATACAATATATAATGGTCTCGTCCTTACAGGTACTGTTTACTAACAAGGTGACAGCGCCAACTACTGGTCTGGCGTACTTAATACAGCATTGTCGTGTTTACATAAAACTTTTTAAAAATGCAGTGGAAAAACTTTTTAGTTTTTGACTACATTGTTGTTGTGTAAAAAATCGATTTAATTACAAGTGTATGATGCTAAATACTGGTGTGTGTATGGGGTATAAAATGTTTCGAGTTTGTCCACTCAGCCATTTTCAAGGTATTGGTATTGGCAATTGAAGAAAATCCATATCAGTGAACCAAAATATTTAGCTGTTTTTGTGGTCAGATGCTGAATTTGTTAATTTTTCTCCATTTGTTTTTTTTAAGAGGCCAGATAGACTGAATGAGAAACCTTCAGTTCTTCCTGCGATTGAAGTTATCGCTCCTGGAGGTTCATACAACCCAGACTTCTTTTCTCACCAGGTAAAACAAAAAGCCTGTTTCTGCTTCTCTCAGCTCACTGTAATCAGAAAACATTTTTATTTGATGATCAAAATGATCAGTCTGTTTGTTTTAAAATCAGCGTGTGTGTGTGTGTGTGTTTTTCTCTAGGACCTGCTTCGTGAGGCCCATGAGGTAGAGGTCAAGAAGCAGAAAGCGGAGGAAAAGTTGGCACGTCAGCTGGCTGTGAATGAGGAGAAGGCCACTGAGGTACAACCTCTAACTATATGCTAACACCTTAAGGTGTGGTCAAATTAGCCAAAATGTGCAAGTTAAAAAATGTCTGTAACTAGGCATGCCTCACATAATTTTTCTGTCCTTGCGTATGGCTTACAGTCCACGATAACTGCATTTGCAAAAATGAGTAATATTCAGCTGAAAATACTGTACCTTACAGTGTAATACACTCAAAAAGATATCTGTCTGAAGAATGAACCAAACATAATTGTAGAATTCACCTCAAGTTAAGAATGCTTTTATGACGCAAGATTGATGTAAACACAGCACACTGTAAACACCATTGTAATTTGCTTCAACCTTTTTGAATTTTATGAATTATTATTTTAAGTTGAAGTGTATGTTAAGATTTGGAAACAAGCAGAGTACGGCTGTTTCTTATGCATGCAGTGCCTTCTGCTGTTCAAAACTAAGAATCGACTCGAGAAAGAATCGTGATGCATTCGGAAAATCTCATAATCGATGCTGAATCACTTCTAAATTTGCAATGAATAATTTATTTTCCCAGCCCTAGTCTCTATACTAAAGTGTTACTTTATTTATTTTTTGGATGGTAAGCATTATACACTGCTGTGTAGTGAGTAAGCTAGCATACCATTTTGGCCATAAATTCCAAGTTCATATTGGAGTGAATCCACATGCTCTCCTAATATGCATTTTTTTGTTTGTGTGTGTGTTTTTATTTAGGAGAGCATCTTTAAAGAGCAGGTGCAGGGGTTGATTGAGGAAGAGGAGATTGAACCACAGGAGCCAGAAGGGGACACCGAAGACACAGTCATGGGGCCAACAGCAACACAGGAAAAGAAAACTGAGAGACAGAGGAAAAAGGAGAAAGCTGAAAGGATTAAGGTAAAGAAGCAGAATGGACTTGCCTGTTGACCAAGTTGGGTATGAATCTCCTGATTAACATTCAAAGCTTTAATTTATTGAACAGGATTTGCGGAGGAAGGTGGAGCGTCAGATGATTGATAAGCAGCAGCAGCTGTTCCAGTTGCGATCTATCAGTGCCAGCGTGAAGAAGCTGGAACAGAGGACCAAGAGGAGGCAGGCTCAACGCAAGGCCCAACAAGAGGCACAGAAAAGCATGCCTCGCCGACTGGGCAGACTCAAGTCAGTTATTTTACATTTATTCATTTAGCAGTCGCTTTTATCTAAAGTGGCTTACAATTGAGGAATACAAGCGATTCATCATAAAGAGCCAAATAAACACAGGAAGGACTCGTAATACAACGTTTCGGGCATTGTTCAGATTAGCACAAGCTAGACAGGGAGGGATTAAGGAAAGAGAAAGCTAAGTTTTTTATGTGTGTTGGTACCATGAGGCATCGTTCACTCATAGATCTCAGACTTCTGGAGGGGATGAAATTTAATAATAGTGAGTGGAAGTAGGTGGGTGCTGAGCCTGTGGCTGTTCTATATGCAACCATCAATGTCTTACATGAGAGCTGCAACCGGTAAAAAAAAAATGTACACCAGGATTTCTGACTGAATTGATGGGGTAATTGTTAACCTAGCTGGATGGTGAAATCATGCTGTAGAGTTGGAGTGGCAGGGAAGACAAGAAACTCAGTTTTTGGCAGGTTTAGCCGCAGGTGATGTTCTTTCATCTGTGCCGAGATGTTGGATCATCTGGTTGAAATGAGAGCTAGAGCTTTGTCATCAGCATAGCAAAGGTAGGAGAAACCATGTGCCTGTATGATGGGCCCCAGTGATATAGTGTATATGGAGAAGAGGAGGGATCCAAGAACTGATCCCTGAGGAACTCCAGAGGCTTTTGTTTTCCTGCAACTTCATGACATCATGATAGAGAAAAGTTAGTCTGCTGCTCTATCCATGAATGCAGTACAAATGAGTATAGTTATTTATTTTATTAAATAAGGCCAGTAGTATTACATATCACTGACACCCAGGATGTCAGTGTTTTAACCATTTTTACAGAATGCTTTTTGCAAAAAGTTATTCTCGTTTTTTTTTTCTTGCAACAAATTGTAATTTTAACTGCATTACACACCAATTCAGTTCTGTTATTATGGGGGGAAATTATGGAAATTTGTACATCATTTGCAACTCACATAATTTATTATTCTCAGTTCAGTTAACTACGGTATATATCATGTAAATGGTTGTTTAAATTATTAAATAACTACCTGATTGTGATGATACATAATGTGCAGGTGTAACATTGTCTAGATTGACTGCATTATCACCTTCCATCGTAAGCGTAATTTTTTATTTTTTTTTTAAACAATGGAAACAAACATCTTTCAAAAAAATATCAGTAAGATTAATCTGACAATCATTTGGCCTTTCCAGGCACGCTGTTTTCTGTTGGATAATGGCTTTCTTAAAAGGGTTTTTTTAGGATCGTTTGTTCCTATCATATTGTTCAATAAGTCCCTGCATAAAAATCTATTTAACAAAAACACAAAGGTTGGTGAAGTTGAAACCTGTTGTTGTTTGATTAAGTGTTTTATGTTTCTGTAGGTTCCAGACACCTGATCTAGATGTTCAGCTTAGCGACGAGCTTGCCAGCTCTCTTCGCAGTCTAAAGGTATGTTTACTGCTCGTGTTGAGCTCTTACTGAGTTGCAGTTGCATGTTATCTCTAATAACGTGTTTCTTTGTCATGCAGCCAGAGGGCAGCATCCTAAAAGACAGATTTAAGAGCTTACAGAAGAGAAACATTATTGAGCCCAGAGAAAGAGCCAAGTAAGTTCATCGTTTTTTGCTTTATTTGTATGAAATCAATGAAGCGTTTAAGTTGTGTTAGCTGCAAAGCTTTCATTTGCATCTCCATTTTTAATCGTTCCTATTCTCCTTTCAGGTTTAACAGGAAGTACAAGTTGAAGTACTCCGAGAAGAGGGCCTTCAGGGAGATCGAGTGATGCACAGTGATGTTTTTCCTTTCAGTCCTCTAACAAATGATGCTGTGCTATTCATACTGCAATAAAAAGTTGATATATTCCAACAACCTTTTGTCTCAGTGTTTCTTAAAAAAAGTGGTGTCAGTTTTATTCCAATATTGTCTTTCAGAATTCACACTGTTGCAATTATGCTTTAGCTCCCTCAGTCAGCTAGCCAAAATTGACTCTGGCGAGGGGGGAAAAATCCATAATGTGAAGATTGTGGGGGGGGGGACGTTTACATGAACCAGACTATACTAGAGCAGCCCATCCCCATCTGGAAAGGCACACATTACAAAATGTTTTGCATATGCCAACTATTTTCTAGTTGCATTGTGTGTGCGATACTAATTTTTATATCTAATTACATTTATATTTTAGAAATCAAGTTGAAATAATATTTTAAAGGATCAAGTATTGTATTGTGGAAGTTGCAATGTTTCCAGTGCAGTGAGGAATCCAGAATTCCACAATGAAATGCATTCAACTTTACCTTTCATTTTTAGGGTGACCAATGGACTAGTAAAGTATCTAAGTGAGTAAATGATGACAAAATTGTTGTTTTTGGGTGAGCTTTAATTTTAAAGCAATGTGGTTTCATTTACACCTCTCAAGACATCTAACAGAACTGCTGAAATATATTAAGTGTTTCAAAGATTTTCAGAGAATAGGAATGTTTGGGTTTGTTTTGTATTATGCAAAAACTGCATATTGTGCAAAGTTTTGCAGATTTGTCAAATCTCATTGAAATGTATGTACTTGTGGTGTAAAAGTTGTCCTGTTTTTGCAATGGAGATAAAATTGCATAAAATACACTTTTAAGAGAGCCAAAGAACCTTTACATCTTAACATTATGTTGTAATATAATTAAAAATGCTGAATAATCATTTATTTTTGTAACGAGTATGAGGAGGTGGGGGATTGTTTCAGTCCCATTATCTTAAGCTTTAATTAAGGCCCCTGCCGGGGAAATAAGGGCTTTTCCTCTTGCTTCTCTCCGGTAGCAATGTGCAGGCAAAGCTGATTATCATGCAATCATGGGTGGGGATGTAATCTTACCTAAAGAGATGCCTGCCCTGGTCATCATCTCTGATCCTTGCTGTCCGCCGGAGCGTCCCTCCATTAATCCTGTCCTGTTGCACATGCCACTTCAGTAAGTTCCTGTTAAGCGTTTTATATCTGTGAAGGATGTTAATGACAGACACAGTAATTGAACCTTGAGTTGCTGGTTTGAAATACATTTATAGAAGTGATATAAGTCATTAAATTATCTTCTCTTAGACTTGGGGGCTCTAAGCAAAAGTTAACCCCATGCATTTGTAAACCCCAAAATGACTCCCAACCCCTTAATCTGTTCTTTTAAAGCAGTTTCAAGGTCAACAGATAATGAGTTGAAACATTAATTAAAAAAAGGAAATTGCAAACAATATAGGACAAATATGCACCACATATTTAAGTAATCTTCACCATATGAATTAAATATACAGTACCTTGATTGCTATCAAAGTTATTCTGAAGAGCAGTGAAGTATTACCATTTTCTTTTGTTGTTTAGTTAATATTAAGTGACAGAGACAACAAGCTATTTTATTATGCTGCTGTAACTTTTATGTTTAAGTAAGTCGTCTTACAGTAGGGTGAATTGAGGCAAATTGGCACACTGTTTGCTACTGACAGAAAACAATTGATGCACTCATATTCCCTATACCGTTTTCATTGCCCTTCAAAATTCACATTTACAGTAGGCTTCCTTTAGACTGGAATCTCATTTTAAATTGTGGGACATTCCTGGGATGTCCACTTTGCAGGGCAATTGCCTATACTGCAACATCAGTGGGATTTGTGAAAGCAAAATTAGAGAAAGTGGACAGTGTCATGAGGATTGAACTGACACAACAGGCTAACAAGTTAAGAAGCCAAAAGCAGGCTACTCTGCTATGTAAAGGTGTTGTAAACCTACTCTGGTTTGTAAAGAATAATCTGCTGTGAAAAGGTACTATATCTCTGTTGTGTAAAGTTATGTTGTGTAGAGGTTTGTAAACCTGTTCTGTTGTGTAAATATTATGTTAAGTAGTTTTGTTTTACAATACTGATCTGTTGTGTAAAAGTGCTCTAAATTAAATGTAATGTAGAGTTACTCTGTTGTGTAAATCCGCTCTGTTTTATGAAGGTGGTCTAAAGTTGTTCTTTGGTGTAGAGGTTTGTAAAAACTGATCAATTGTGTAAAGTTGGTGTAACTGCTGTGTAATCTGCAAATTAAATATAATGTACAGGTACTCTGTGTAACCCATGCTACATAAAGGTGTTGTGAAGTTGTTATTTAATGTTTGTAAATCTGTTCTGTCATGTAAAATGTGCTCTGTTGTTTCTGTTAAATAAAGGTGGTGTACAATTGTCCGAGCGTGTACATATTAAAGGGTTAGTTCGAAAAATGAAAATTATGTCATTAATGACTCATGTTGTTCCAAACCCGTAAGACGTCCATTCATCTTCGGGAACACAGTTTAAGATATTTTAGATTTAGTCCGAGAGCTCTCAGTCCCTCCATTGAAACTGTGTGTACGGTATACTGTCCATGTCCAGAAAGGTAAGAAAAACATCATCAAAGTAGTCCATGTGACATCAGAGGGTGAGTTAGAATTTTTTGAAGCATCGAAAATACCTTCCACCGTTTTGGTCCAAAAATAGCAAAAACTATGACTTTATTAAGCATTGTCTTCACTTCCGGGTCTGTTGCGAGCACGTTCAAGTCTATTGATATCCGGTTCGCGAACGAATCATTCAGTTCACCAAATCGAACTGAATCGTTTTAAACGGTTCGCGTCTCTAATACGCATTAATCCACGAATGACTTAAACTGTTAACTTTTTTTAATGTGGCTGACACTCCCTCTGAGTTCAAACAAACCAATATCCTGGAGTAATTCATTTACTCAAACAGTACACTGACTGAACTGCTGTGAAGAGAGAACTGAAGATGAACACCGAGCCGAGCCAGATAACGAACGAAAGATTGACTCGTTAAATCCCTGGTTTTTCATTAAAACTAAAATAGAAACAATATTTGACATAGCCCTATCTATTTTTTTATCAAAGTATTGCTTTGACACAAAAGAGCTTTGACACAATTCGAACACTGCCTATGGCGTTATTTCCCTGTCAAATGTCGAGAGCGCATAATTGTAGCGCGAAAGTACATTAATATAATGCGCGAGCGTGAATCTCTCTGCTCGTGCGCGGGAACTGGGCGCGCGCTCTCAGATACACGTTGCTCTTGTAAGAATGTTCTCTGGGCTCGCTCAGAGAGTATGCCTGCACTTAAAACATGTTCAGTGCAATCGCGAATCTCTCCTCTTCGCTTAAAGTAAGCGTGTACGTGCTTAGACTGCGTCCCGTGCGTTCGCCAATGGCCAAGTACTCTTCTCTTCGATTTCTTTCTCTTTGGTCTTGGCATAAACGCTGTCAAAACGTCAACAACCAATCAGAAATAGGCTTCAACGACTGACCAATGAAAACGCGACATCGTACATGGAATCTTATTGGTTGACATTGAACCGCACATGGAACACATGGAATAAGTTCACTGAAGTTCAATCAAGACGATACATTTAACATATTTAACATCAAAACAAATAAAACTGGTTACCTGAGATCGTCGATTCGGCGGATCCATCTTTGCTCGTCTTGATTGAACGTCAGTGAATTTATGCCATGTTATGATTGATGATCAGCTGACTTTCTCAGACCACATTGCTAAAACTGTCCGATCCTGCAGATTTGCTTTATTCAACATCAAGAAGATCAAGCCCTTTCTTTCAGAACATGCTGCACAACTCCTTGTTCAAGCTCTTGTTCTGTCCAGGCTGGACTATTGCAATGCCCTCTTGGCAGGTCTTCCAAACAGTTCTATCAAACCTTTACAATTAATCCAGAACGCAGCAGCAAGATTAAATTTTAATGAGCCAAAAAGAATACACGTAACACCTCTGTTTATCAATTTGCACTGGCTTCCAGTAGCTGCTCGCATAAATGTGGAGTAAAGCTGTTCTGTTGTGTAAAGGTGCTCTGCAAAGTAAATGTGGTGTAGAGCTGCTCTTTTGTGTAAGTCTGTTACACAATACAATTTTTCAAATGGTTAAGCTGTTGTTTTGTGTAAATGTGTTGTAAATCTGCTCTGTTTTGTAAAACTAATCTGTAAAGGTGGTTTAACTCTTGTGTTAATCTGCTCGATCAAGTAAATGTGGAGTAAAGCTGTTCTGTTGTGTAAAGGTATCTGTAAAGTAAACGAGGTGTAGAGCTGCTCTGTTGAGTAAACCTACTCTGTTACATAAAAGTGGTGGGCAATTGTTCAAATGTGTTCATGTCAAGCTGTTCTTTTGTGTTGTTTTGTAAAACTGATCTGTTGTGCAAAGGTTGTTTAACTGTTGTTTAAAGGTACTCTGTAAAGTAAATGTACTCTGTTGTGTAAACCTTTTACATAAAGGTGGTGTAAAGTTGTTCTGTTGTGTAAAGGTGTTGTAAAACTGATCTGTCAAGTAAAAAGGGTGTACAGCTGTGTAAGTCTGCTCTGTTATAAAGCAGCAGTGTACAGTTGTTCATGTACATGTGAACAGCTGTTCTGTTGTGTAAAGGTTTTGTAAATTTGCTCTGTTTCGTAAAACTGATGGTTTTTGTAAAACTGAAGCTGATCTGTTTTATTACAATTTTTTTTCCATTTTCATTTCCGTTTTGTCTTTAGATTATCAGCACTCCGAGTGTGAGTGTAAAAAAAAGAAAACAAAAGTACACTAATTTGTTATGCTACACGTCTGTTTCCTCCTTTGTGAGAGACAGACAAAATCGGGATTGGGATTTGCGATAAAAAGAAGAGTTTGGTTGGCTGTGTGGTGTTTGAATGAGAGGAAAACAGAGAAGGGGTAGTGTGATGATTACTCGCACTAATCCTCTGGACACACGCACAAGCCAGGTGCCCATGAGAGACAGAGAAAGAGGCTTGTAGAGTGAAAGGTGAATGAACAGGGTTAATTCAAAGAAGAACTGTTTAAATAAAGGATGCCATCAGTTGGTGCCACTGATTGAAGCAGCGACTATTGCAACAATTTAAGAACACTGCCTTGCATATGTATGTGTGAGTGTGTGTGTGTGTGTGTGTGTGAGAGAGAGAGAGAGAGAGAGAGAGAGAGAGAGAGAGAGAGAGATGGGAGGGAGGCGGCACACTTATCAGGAGTGACAGAGAGAACGTCTGGGAGGGAGGGAGAGGAAAGCAGAAAATGAGAGTGTGGCCAAGACAGTGGCTCATAGTGACAGCAGGGACAGAGGGAGGCAGAGCGAGCGAGGGAACTGGGGAAGAGAAAACTGTCAGTGGGGGAAAAATGCAGGAAAGACACTGAAGCTGAGCTGGTGAGGAGGAAACAAGAAAATACATCCAAGGCTAGAAAGAGTCATTAGGAAGCAACATTGTGGAAACAGAAGAGAAAGTGAGGAAACTGACTGATTTGTCCAAATGTGTTTGTGATGTGCAATTGGCAGTGCTTAATTTGCAGCGTGGAGTGTGTATGCGTGAGCGGGTCTGATTGTGCTACCAGTACTGCCTGGAAAACGTGCTTGGTGGATTATGAGAGATCATGACGAGTACGATTGTGTGTGTGTGTGTGTGTGTGTGTGTGTGTTAGATAGTGTGTGTGTTTATTAGTGAACAAAAGGGCTAGGTGCAGCTTGTTCGTGAGTGTGTGTGTTTAGATGAGAAAGCTGTGCAGCTGAAGAGTTGCTTGAGAAAAGGGAAAAGATAGTGCAGATAGCTGAAGCACTTGAGGATGCCAGGGCATTCAGGGACAAGCACAGCTCTCCGATAACTGCCGTCTTGAGTACTTCAGACCCAACAAAGGAAAGCAAACCAATAAACAGAGACTGTTGAGGCAAATAAGGTGAAACCATGGGAGCACGTGTCTTCTTGAGACATCAACGGAACTATTTGTAGGACTGTTGTTGCTGACTACCTCAAAGGGTAAAGCCACAAAGACTGTAGAGTTTCTTTGGAGGTCTGCGTGAAGGATCGGTGGGGGTCCATTATAGTGTCCAGTGATCCCTTGATGTCTTCAGCACCCAGCCATGGGAGAGTGGACCATTTTAGAGCGCCTCCTGGAGGCCGCTGTACAGCAGCACTCTACAATGATTGGAAGGTAAGAAATGCGAAATCAATGCAATAATCTGGTTCAGTTCTCTCAAAGTAATAATTTACAGCGACCTTTGATCAGGTTCTAATATTTTATTTTTTAATGTTAAATATGTTTTCCTCTCCCAGTTTAATGTGTTGAGACAATTGAAATTAAGAATGTCTGAAAAGTGTAAACACTGTTACTCTGTTTGTCTGCGCAGCCCAGAATGTCAGTTCCAGTTTCTGTCTTATATTAGGGTTAGAATGTTTTAAACTCAAACAATGTCATGGCAATTTGTAGCATTTGTAAAATTTTAGCAAACTGGTGACTAATTTGTATGACTTGTACGATATCATTTCTACATTTGTTTCATTGCGGTTTCGTTTAGGGGTGGGGCTAAGGGTGGCCCTTCATGCTTTTTTTCTAACAATTGTACGTTTTCATAAAATTCACATTGTACATATGAAATTGCCATTTTGTAAAAAAAGATATGTCTTCCGTGAGATGAGGTTGGATATGAATGATTCTTTAAACCATGTTGCTTATAAAGTAGTATTTAAACAGTATTAAGCAATGTGCTATATAATAATTTTCACCTGGCAAATAATAAAACTGGCACCAGATTGTTCCAAATGATCAGATACAAGTTGATGATCCATGATCCAAATGCAAAAATGTAAAATGCAAAAAAAGAAATGGCATGCATTGGTGGATTACAGGTATTCCTCTGTAGTGGTTCTTAATGCTCTTTCTGAGGACCGGAGCACTGTACATTTTGTCTTTTTTTATCTGACACACCAAGCTCCATAAAGCTTTCTACTAATGAGCTGACGATTCGATTCAGGAGCATTAGACATACAAAATGTGCAGTTCTGTGGGTCCCCAGGACCAGGATTAAGAACCACTACTGTATGGCGTAATGGTGGCTTATGGTGAAGAGAGAATGACCTCCCGGCTGAGCTTTAAGTTAATCCTGCAGGCACCGTGAGCGCTTATTGGTCAGTCTCAAGCTTCAGTAGATCCAATGCTTGAAGCTGAAGCTTGTGAGACCTCAAGTGACATCGCCTGCTCGTGTGATGCTATTTATTCTTCCAGTTTAGCCCCTCACATTCTTTTCTTCATTTGGATTTTGCTAAAAATATTGCATCTTTTTTTTGCATCTTTTTATTTTTTTGTGTAGATGTAATGTTTGATGCTTAATGTTAAAGCTAATTGTGGTTTAATTGACATTATTTGAGGCGTAATTTTTCTGTGTGCAGCGTTTTGTCCGCAAGTACCCTGTACTTAAATCTCTAAATGCAGTTTTTAAAAAACACACTAATTAGTTTCAGCCTGTCAAATCAAATTATCTTGTAGACAAACACAGTCAAGCAGTGTACATTTAGGCAGTCAGCCAGGAGACATTGGGTGTGAAATGGTATTAGACATCCAAACAGTCATGTACCTCTGCATAGTATTCAGGTTTTTGGTGACTCGCCTACTGACAGTTCGTCTTTTATCATATGATCATTATAGGTCTCGACCATCCAAAGCTATGATGTAATGGACACCTCTCCCTCATCCAGCAGGGTCTGGTTCATTGCTACACTAGACCCCAGAATACACACTGATTCCATGGCAACAGAAATTGTCTTTCTCCATTCCATTCTTGAGACCAAATGATAGGAGGTTGGCATTTGCCATGTAATTCTTCCTGCAATTGTTAGCTCTGGCATTGATTTGGCTGGCCAGACATTAAGCGACACTTTCATAAATGTGCATAGATTAGGCTGAATATGAATGATTACCCTGATCAGATCTCATTCACCAGTCACTGCCCCCACACTCACACTTCAGTGGGTGAAGGCTGCTTGGCAGCCAATGGTGAATTACACTACGCCTCACAGGGTATGCCTTAGTCTCATGGGACTGTTTCATTCATTATGTTTGGCATTACTGAGGTGATGTGGGTAGTTTTCTGATGTAAGCTGTTACAAGGAGGTTAATGAATTTGTAGGAGACCTGAAGATGTGCTTTTTCCCTCTCACAGAACAACCATATAGCAATGACACTGCAGTGATTTTTTAATTGTTTTGAAGTCAAAAAATAATATTGTGCATGGAATGGTGTGAGAACTAGGCTTTCTTAATCAAAATTCTGGCTCTGTTAATCATACTGTGTGTGAAAAGGAATAAAAGTTGTTTTACTGCATCCAGTGTAATTGGAGTTATATGTATGTAAAGATATGTTTTAGAATTTTGCAGAAACGTAGTTAGAGACACATATTTCCAATGAGACATTCCATGAGAATTTTGCATGGTCAAGAATGTATGGCTCCAGATTTAAATATCTAAATATCTATTCAGATCTAAATATATATTCAAAACATAATTTTTTTTAAATTTGTAATTCTACAAAGCTTGTAGAAGACAAGAGAGCACAGAATGCTTCATGCAACAAAAGACAATGCATTGTCTACATACAGTACCTCGGTGGGGCATGATGGGTACTAGCATGCATCTTTATATTAATGAAAATAATACATACATCAGACTGATACCTTGATTTGTTCCAAATAGGCTTGCTTACATTTTTAGAAAATGTTCAAATCCAATTTAAGTTCTTGTAATTCCAAGTGCTTCAGACATATTTATAGCATTTGAGCTAATATAATTCCCTAATAAATCCTTTCAGAATTAACTGATAATTTATTTTGCAGTACTTCAAAGTTTATTGGAGCAATTAAATTCTCATTTAGGGAAGGGAGTTGGGGATGTGGGCAACTGGTTTTTGTTCTAAACAGCCATATCATTTACAAGCTACTGTTCAGCAAAGTATGTCTTGAAATAGACAATGTAAGATGTGTAGTAGACAGTTGGCTGTGCTATTACAGTTCACAGTGAATATTTATGGATACAGTGTAAGAAATGTTTTTGTCAGATAGATACGAAAAAATGCATTTTAAGCTGTGACATTTAATTCAAGTGAAAAATTTTATTCAATGGGATTAAAATATTATGGTCACATTATGTTGCACCAATAAATGTGACTTTTAAGTGCCAAACCAAGTAGACCTAGCCCTGTATGGCAAGAACTGCAGCGTTTCCTTTTTAAAGTGTAAATAGATCATACGTTGATTCCACATAGTGTCATTCAAATCAAATGTTTTTTTGTTGTGTTTTTTTTTTTTTTTTTTTACTGGTTTGGTGTGCAAGGTGTGCTTTAGACTTGTTTGAAGAAAAAACAAATATTATTTAGATGACAATGTGAGGTGACTGAACATGCATACATGGCAAATTCCATTGCAATTTTTTTTTTTCTTAAAGGACGCAGTACTGCTAACCTGATCTCACGGAAAACGCACTAGTCATTCCCAACAAAAGCAACTGAATCCCATCATAAAGGGAAGGGATCACAAAATATGAGACAGCAATGCCCTGAAGCCCTACCCGTCACATCCCCTAACTTCAATTGTTCTGCACTACAGAGTGAGTCTGGCAGAGGGATGCTCACTTTTGAATAGGGTATTTATAGCTGCACAGATTTCTGGGTATCATGTGTGCTTCTCGATGTGTATCTGTGTGTATTTTTAGAGACTGATACCTTAATCACAGTGGATTTAACTTTCCATTTCGGATGTCCATCACACCATCCAGTCATATTTGACTGCTTAGTCATTCATTCATACCATATCATTTCTATACATATTTAAACATCCATTTACAGATTCATTACAGCTCTATTCACTCACACACACACACACACACACACACACACTTGTGCGTGACTTGACTCGCACTGAGACTTCCTGAAACCACAGGCTGTTGGCTGTTATCCGTTCTGCTTTTCCAGTCTCTCTCAGCCCTCAATCCATGTTTTCATCTCTTTGTCGCTTTTAGCCCTTGGATTATATTGGTTATGCATTTGATTCTGTGCAAAGAAATAACATGAAGCCTCGTGTTATGACACACATTTCCAAATCATCAATCTGTTTGCCACTCAGCATCAACAAAGGTTTTATTCAGATTAGACACTGCAAATGTATACTGTAGACACAATCATCTTCAATCTCTGTTACAGTAAGATCTACACAGTGAGGACAGACGTTATGCCAAAGCGTGATTCGTAATTTAGGAGCTGTTCACACGACAACATTTTCAGCCCAAAACTGGAAACTTTTTGTGTGTTTTGTCTGTTCGTTTACACAACACCAGCGTTTCGGGACTGAAAATGCATATTTTTGAAAATGGGTTTCAAAGTGCAAGTTTTTGAAAACGCCACAGTTATTGTTTCCATGTAAACACCCAATATGGGAATCGTTGAAAACGGTGACGTCACGTGCGTAGGTAGTATGTGTTAGGTATGTAGACATGTGCAGAAGTGTCGATTTGAAAGGCAAGCATGAACAAACATACACAACTATGGTGAAGTACATGGTACAGTTGTTGCTGCTCAAGAGCTTGCTTAAACTTCTTCAGCAAAGTGTGGATTTACTTCACCAATATTACAACCAACAGCCGAGCCACATCATACGCAACATATAATTGTCACTTCCCTACAGGTACTGTTTACTAAAAAGGTGACAGCGCCAACTACAGGCCTGGCATACTTAATACAGTGTTTTTGGCTGTTTTTGCGGATATGTGTAAACGCGAACTGTTTTGAAAACGCTTCCATTTTGACTACATCGTTGTCGTGTAAATGTACCCTCAGAGGATAGAGTAAAATGAGAAGCATTTACCACCAAAGAAAAAATGAAAAATTACTCTAGTGCATATAAAAGTGTCTTCTGAATGTAAAAGCTCAAGCTGTTAAAACATCGTTCACCCCCCAAATTAAAAATTCTGTTACAATATCCTTGCTATTTCCAAATCTGTAAGACTTTCTTTCTTAAAAGGATAGTTCACACAAAAATTAAAATTCTGTCATCATTTACTCACCCTAATGTTGTCCCGAACCAGTATGACTTTCTGCCGAACACAAAAGAAGATAATTTGGAGAATGTAGGTGACAGTTTTGGGGATCATTTACCTTTCTCTAAATATCTTCTTTTATGTTTTATAATTCATGAGGAAGAATAAACAATGATTTTTGTTTGAATTGTTACATTTCAAATTAAGCCATTTGTTGTCAATGCCATTGGTTTTTAAATATAACTTTAAATACGTGCAAATGATATTTAAATACTGTACATACATTTAATTAATAATAAACATATTAATATGCTGTCTTTACATTGCAGAGTGGAAAAAAAAAAAAACTTCAAAAGTATGCAACCTCTTCCTCTCCTCAGTATCATAGAAGGATTTGATGTGGCTTTGGTTCCATATAAAATAAATCTCTAAACCTGAAACGGTTGCAGTTAAAGGGGTTTGTTCCTCTAAAAAAACATACCACTTCAGAAGTGGCTTCTGTGCTGCGTTGAAAGTGTAAAGCTTTATGATGAATGGTAGCACATCACCTAGCAAATGTCTTCATGGGAAATAAATCACAGATATTCTGACAACACAGTCATAATAAAGAAGACAATATAATTTTTACAGTCAGATTTTAAAGTTGAGGTGCGAGATTTATGGGATCTGGGATGACATCTAACTGTCTCTCCTGAACAAGTAAAGCATAAATCAGCATCTTATCGCTCTGAAATGCATCAAAACCTCAAGCTGCTCATGGAAAATGAAATAATAAGGGAAGAAGGTCCTGTGAGGACAGGAGAAGCACATGATGGTTGTCAGAACCAATGTAACACAAAACAAGGTTTAGAGGAGAAACTGTGAGTACATCCCCCAAGAACGAGGCTAAACAATTCACACACAAACACACGCATTCATCATCCACTGCACACACACCAACAGAGGTGGCTGTCCCAACAGTATGTCACCATTTACTAACACATCATATCAGTGAGACAAGCGTTCTTTCAGGGTCACGTCAGCCTCCTGTCGCATTATATACGTAATTTAATAAGTATGCACACACTCACACTTATACATTCACATATGTGGAAAACATGTAGGAGGGTTGGCATGAATATTTATCTATAGCAACAACAATATGCATCCAATACACTTATCACTTCATGCAAATGTTTCTAAAATAAAAAAAGAAGCAGTTAAAATAATAAAAATACATAAAAGCGTATCATTTAATTACACTTTATTTCAACAGTCTACTTTAAAGATAAGTAACCTTGCAATAGGGTTGGTAGAATAAGTTGAAGTACTTGTGAAGTTACTTATAAGCAGTAGAATGTTTGTAGTGCACTTTGGACAATCAAAATACCCCTCATATTGAAAATCTGACTTGGTTTAGGCAGAAGAAGGTGTCTTGGCAAATCTAGGCACACTGACAGAGATATTTTATGAAACATTTCAAAGATTACTGGGGTCTTTGTCTTGAAAAGCAAAAATAGTATTAAGTCTGCAACTACTATTGAAACTAATTTGTGATTTTTGTTCTTACACTTTACAAGAATGTACAAACATCAACTATGTTTTAATAAATCTGTATTGACATATTACTGAGCCATGGGTTGATCCATGGGTTTGTGATGATGGAGGTGTAGTCTAGGTTTGGTATTGCAGCAAATAACGCGGTTGAAAGTAAGGAATCCGTTTTCTACTGTAAATATGTGATAAGGCGTTGGTTTCTTCATGTGGCTGATACTATGATCATTACAAATACCCTAACCTTCCCTACTAGGATCAATATTAGTACTGAAATCTTTAACTGATGTTTGCCTCATTAGATGTTGACAAATCCATCTCTGTTCATTAAAGACTGACATACTGTGTGTTGCATTCAACTTGGGCTATGTCTACATTAATGCGGATACATTTTAAAATGGCATTTTCATTTTCAAGCAAGGTTCTCAACCACGTTGAAATGTCAGAAAACGTTAAATTGGCTTTACTGCCCTTGTGTAAAGCCTCAAAAAAGCTCACTGAGAAAATAAAGGTTTTCATGGTATTCTTCTGACAGGATCATTTTCTTTAGGAAACCTTTTCCAAAAGCCTCTGTTTTCATAGTCCGCATTACAAAGTTTTCAAATGTATCCACTTTGGAGAGCGTTTTCAAAAAGATCAGTTTTCCTTGACAAAAACGTCGCCTCCATGTGATTGGAAGGCCAAAACGGAGAGAAAATGATGCATTTTCAAACGAAAACGTATTAGTGTGGACAAAGCCTTGGAAAGTTGGAATTTGCACCTAGCGTACTGTAAACTCTGGCAGAAAATGTAAACCATCAACTATGCTGAAATGCAGATGTACATGGCTCACCCAAGGAGATGCACTTGCAAAAGTAGCACTGTTATTTTATTTTCTTGTACATCATCATCCAAGTTTCTTGCATGCTTTTAGTCATTCAGTAGGAGATATCAAGTACAAATATCCCATGTCTTGCAACACAGGCAGATTCTAGGGAGGATATGACTTCACAGAGAGAGATGAGTGCGTAAGATGTGCGTAAACCCTGAATAATTCCACTCAGTGTCACACAAACGGAGCATACATAAGCATAGCAGTATCCTAAGGGATGCTGTTTTTCAGACCAGCAGAATTCAAACAATAAAGCTTGAGAGAGAAAAACATTGCAAACTTTGCCAGAACCCAGGTTATGCAATGTACATACATCACCGCCAAATGTACTCACAGACGCTTCACTTTAATGCATAAAACGACCTGTGATCACTCAGTTAAAGTAAACGCAAATCTTTTGAGTACGAGATAAAAATTGACCCAGAACACTCAGTGGCCACTTCCTGTTGCTGACTCGTGGCTGCGTATGTGCATGTGTGTCACGCAGGATTCTGGAAGTCAGTGCGGGGTAAACGGATGGCCATCCTGGCACAAACCTTGCGTAGAGACCGTCCTCTCCTCTCTTTCTCCTCTGTCCTTCTGCTGAGAGAGGACAGATATGGAGCCTAGCCATCCTCTGTCTCTCTATATAAGGGCATGTGGGTCTCTGCTGGGTTTGTGGAAGGAAGTCCCTTACAAAAATACTGTAGTGATGGATACCATGATACTTTGGTATAAACATGATACCAAACAGTTCAGTCTCACATAAGAAATATCAAAATGTCACGTTTCAATGTGATTTCAGAGAATTTCTGTTGAGTGATGCAAACTACAGAGGTAGGGACAGAGGCAGAATCTGTTTTGAGTTTTGAGTGATTCTTTGCAGAATTCCTTCATTTAACAATCAAAATTTCCAATTCTCACTATTATATAACTATTAACTATGACTTTCGCCTCAACAAACTCCTAATTTGCTGCTTAATAGTTATTAAGTTAGTTGTTAAATTTAGGTAAAGGGGTCTAAAATATGATTATGCAGAATAAGACATTAATAAGTGCTTTATAATAACTAATAAACAGCCAATATATGCTAGTATTGTGCATGCTAGTTAATAGTGAGAATTTATTCTTAAAAAAAAGTTGCATCCAATTTTATTCATATATTTCTTTTTTACACAATAAAATAGGAATTAAACAGGTCCCTGAATTGGTTATTAGCATTAAATCTTTCCAAAATGTACAGTCAGTTTGATGCATTATATTAAAATAAATTTCATATAGATACTTGGAGTTCGGATAATTTGATTAACATTTCTTAAAAAAATATGTTGATAGAATATAACGTGAGAAAGCTAGCAATTGTGATGTCTCAACACAGGAAGATGGACCTGGGAAATTGATAGTACAGGTAATATTCTGCTTTATTCATGCCCGAAAATATATGAAAGGTCCAAGTAATACTCAGAGCATATTTTAAAATGAACCATTATAATTTTTGAAATCTACTGCATTCAGTCCACTATTCCACCTATATACTCAAATAATGTGTAAAATGATTTGCTATTCCAAAAAAATTTATGGATTTGTGTTAACCCCAAAAAAATACAAATTTCCTCAAGCTTACAGCTGATTGGTCCATGACAGTGAACTTTCTGAGGAGACTTGAGTGTCTTCTACACCACAGTCATGCTCAAACTATTGATACCTTATCACTATTATTGAAAATGTTGTAATTAATTGCTATTTCTGAGATAAAACAGTACAATTTAAATTTTTAACGTTGTGTGTTCAGAAGACATTCAGGTCTTAAAAGCCATCTAGTTGATATATATGATTAGGGTAAATCCAGTCCATGCAGTTTTATTTGCAGTATGTTACTGATTTCATTTTAGTAGGCAAGTAGTAATTTATACTGAAATGCAATTTTGAAATAATGCAGTTCCCAACCCTCCAAGCCATGTATAAAATGCATTTATACACCCATAGATTATGCATAAAGACATTTGTATGCGTTATTGCAAGATGAAAAATCTAAATGGAATATTAAACCGTTAAGACAATTAATTAATGCAGTAATTTAAACTATGGTAAGCTATGCATGGAAAAAAACGATCCCAGTCACACTTCACAATCCACAGCTTAGCTGAAAATGCCACAAGCTAGAAGTGCACTGGAAGACAAGCTTTCAGATTTCATTGATTCAGCCAGTAAAATGACAAAAGGAGAGACAGTCTTTCCCCATCTTCTCCATTTTTTCTTCTTTCCTATCCTTGTTTTCTGAAGCAGCAGGAACAGAAAGAGTTGTGTGAAACTGAATGATGTAATGGTTTGTTGCATTAGGAAGAATGCGTGTCAAAACATCCTGCTTCTCTGTGCCTCTAGGCTCCTTTGTGTTGTCTTAATCAGAGTCATCAGCATGCCAGTGTAATTGCTGCTATCAGAGGCAGTGAAACAGCAAGAAAATGCTGCCAGAGCCAAAATAGAATCTGAATAGACTGCGACTTCTCAATATAGCAGGTTCTTATCATATAACCAAGTGAAAATCACTCTCTCACTCCCCTTTCCCTTGTTCTCGCCAGACTTCTGCCCTGTGTTGTTGCCATGGTAACAGGCAGCAGGAGGCAGAGTGATGCTGTGGGTACCACTGATGGGGAGGGGGGGTCTCTCCCCCACGGACTGAGCAGTTTAACGCCTCCTTACAACTAAAACATACACACAGTCAGTCAGTGGCATTAAAGGCTAGTGGTAGAGACACTTGATATCTAGTGACAGATCTTTTCTCCACATATTTAGACTGAACAGTGCTTTCAGTGTATTATTCAGAAATATTAGTCAAGTGAATAAGGCTCATTGTATTTCCATGTTGATAATGTAACAGATTTGTTTCATAGAAGAATTACATAAAAGAAAATATGTTGCATAAGTGGCATTAACTACCATTTGAATAAATTATTTGGTACAATGCACTTGAATTGTGTTTTTACATTGTACTTATATTTTAAAATTACCTTTATGTAATTAAATCTGTAATTAATTTCTGTAATTACATTTATAGTTACACTGTTGACCCATCTCTTACACCTTAAACCACCTTAAAACCTACCCATACCACCAAACCTGTCCCTAACATCACGCGTAGTAAGGTAATAAATCTAATATTACTTTTATAGTTTTACTGTTTTAATGTTTCAGTCTTAAATACATAAATATTTTTGATTCATATTAAATGTTTTAATTAATCTTCATTTAAAATTTAAAGTTTAATTATATAAATATAATTTGAGAAAAAAAGAAGAAAAAAAAAAAGAAAGAAAGTATTTTTAGCCAGTGTGGTTGTGACTAAAATAGCCCCTAAATGTGTTTTTGGATTAAGGAAACTGATGAGAGACATAGAACAGGTGAGCCAGACAGAAGGAAAATGGAAAAAAAAGATGTAAAAAGACAGAGAGAGAAAGTATGAGGGGAAGATTGAGGAGTAGGTGGGGGCTGGGGAATACATAATCTAAAGCTATTGGATGGTATTAAAGAACTCGTAATGCACGAATCCCTCTATTGGCTCTAGTACAGATTAAAGGTTGTGGGTTTTGCGTGTGGAAGCTATTATATAATTCATCCTCTGATGAAACTACCACATTGGCAGTTTTTTATTCACGAAAGTTTCATATTATTTGTCAGTGTTGTGTACATGTGCAATTCCCTTCACATTTTTTCCTTTCCATTCCATGGACTCTTTTGATCGGTCTTGCTGCCTACGCTTAGCTGCACAAAGACATCACACTCCTACAAAGTGCACAGTGCTTGCAATGAGTTGCAAATCATAAAATGAGGAAATGCACACCTTATCAAAGTCACCAAAGAAATCAGTTTAATCTTTGGTGGGTTTGGATTTCATGTCCGTGTGATGAAATATTAGAGAAACCTGCACTGGAGCATTGCTGGGACATGTGATGTCCATTTGAAACCTGTTTTTCCTTAACAGCCATCATTTCAAAGCAGTGTGTCATTTTGTTTTCAGTGTTAAAAAAAATCATGGTTTAATGTACGGTTAAAACCTGAGAGATTTCTCTCCCCCAAAACATC